>NW_022631041.1:503046-1177423 GCF_010015895.1 Lontra canadensis
CATTATTGGTTTTCTTTTTTTTATTTGTTTCTCTTTTTTTTTTTTTTCTTTCTGAACCTCTTTATATCCCCTTCCCCCCCATCATGATTTGGGATCTCTTCTGATTTGGCTAAAGCATATTTTCCTGGGGTTGTTGCCACCCTTTTAGTATTTTACTTGTTCCTTCATATACTCTTATCTGTACAAAATGACAAGGCGGAAAAATTCACCACAAAAAAAAGAACAAGAGGCAGTACCAAAGGCTAGGGACCTAATCAATACAGACATTGGTAATATGTCAGATCTAGAGTTCAGAATGACGATTCTCAAGGTTCTAGCTGGGCTCGAAAAAGGCATGGAAGATATTAGAGAAACCCTCTCGGGAGATATAAAAGCCCTTTCTGGAGAAATAAAAGAACTAAAATCTAATCAAGTTGAAATCAAAAAAGCTATTAATGAGGTGCAGTAAAAAATGGAGGCTCTCACTGCTAGGATAAATGAGGCAGAAGAAAGAATTAGCGATATAGAAGACCAAATGACAGAGAATAAAGAAGCTGAGCAAAAGAGGGACAAACAGCTACTGGACCACGAGGGGAGAATTCGAGAGATAAGTGACACCATAAGACGAAACAACATTAGAATAATTGGGATTCCAGAAGAAGAAGAAAGAGAGAGGGGAGCAGAAGGTATATTGGAGAGAATTATTGGAGAGAATTTCCCCAATATGGCAAAGGGAACAAGCATCAAAATCCAGGAGGTTCAGAGAACCCCCCTCAAAATCAATAAGAATAGGTCCACACCCCGCCACCTAATAGTAAAATTTACAAGTCTTAGTGACAAAGAGAAAATCCTGAAAGCAGCCCGGGAAAAGAAGTCTGTAACATACAATGGTAAAAATATTAGATTGGTAGCAGACTTATCCACAGAGACCTGGCAGGCCAGAAAGAGCTGGCATGATATATTCAGAGTACTAAACGAGAAAAACATGCAGCCAAGAATACTATATCCAGCGAGGCTATCATTGAAAATAGAAGGAGAGATTAAAAGCTTCCAAGACAAACAAAAACTGAAAGAATTTGCAAACACCAAGCCAGCTCTACAGGAAATTGAAAGGGATCCTCTAAGCAAAGAGAGAGCCTAAAAGTAGTAGATCAGAAAGGAACAGAAACAATATACAATAACAGTCACCTTACAGGCAATACAATGGCACTAAATTCATATCTCTCAATAGTTACCCTGAATGTTAATGGGCTAAATGCCCCAATCAAAAGACACAGGGTATCAGAATGGATAAAAAAACAAAACCCATCTATATGTTGCCTACAAGAAACTCATTTTAAACCCGAAGACACCTTCAGATTTAAAGTGAGGGGGTGGAAAAGAATTTACCATGCTAATGGACATCAGAAGAAAGCAGGAGTGGCAATCCTTATATCAGATCAATTAGATTTTAAGCCAAAGACTATAATAAGAGATGAGGAAGGACACTATATCATATTCAAAGGATCAGTCCAACAAGAAGATCTAACAATTGTAAATATCTATGCCCCTAACGTGGGAGCAGCCAACTATATAAACCAATTAATAACAAAATCAAAGAAACACATCAACAATAATACAATAATAGTGGGGGACTTTAACACTTCCCTCACTGAAATGGACAGATCATCCAAGCAAAAGATCAACAAGGAAATAAAGGCCTTAAATGACACACTGGACCAGATGGATATCACAGATATATTCAGAACATTTCATCCCAAAGCAACAGAATACACATTCTTCTCTAGTGCACATGAAACATTCTCCAGAATAGATCACATCCTCGGTCCTAAATCAGGTCTCAACTGGTATCAAAAGACTGGGATCATTCCCTGCATATTTTCAGACCACAGTGCTCTGAAGTTAGAACTCAATCACAAGAGGAAATTTGGAAAGAACCCAAATACATGGAGACTAAACAGCATCTTTCTAAAGAATGAATGGGTCAACCAGGAAATTAAAGAAGAATTGAAAAAATTCATGGAAACAAATGATAATGAAAATACAATGGTTCAAAATCTGTGGGACACAACAAAGGCAGTCCTGAGAGGAAGATATATAGCGGTACAAGCCTTTCTCAAGAAACAAGAAAGGTCTCAGGTACACAACCTAACCCTACACCTAAAGGAGCTGGAGAAAGAACAAGAAAGAAACCCTAAACCCAGCAGGAGAAGAGGAATCATAAAGATCAGAGCAGAAATCAATGAAATAGAAACCAAAATACCAATAGAACAAATCAACGAAACTAGGAGCTGGTTCTTTGAAAGAATTAATAAGATTGATAAACCCCTGGCCAGACTTATCAAAAAGAAAAGAGAAAGGACCCAAATCAATAAAATCATGAATGAAAGAGGAGAGATCACAACTAACACCAAAGAAATACAGACAATCATAAGAACATATTATGAGCAACTCTGCCAACAAATTTGACAATCTGGAAGAAATGGATGCATTCCTAGAGACATATAAACTACCACAACTGAACCAGGAAGAAATAGAAAGCCTGAACAGACCCATAACCAGTAAGGAGATTGAAACAGTCATCAAAAATCTCCAAACAAACAACAGCCCAGGGCCAGATGGCTTCCTGGGGGAATTCTACCAAACATTTAAAGAAGAACTAATTCCTATTCTCCTGAAACTGTTCCAAAAAATAGAAATGGAAGGAAAACTTCCAAACTCATTTTATGAGGCCAGCATCACCTTGATCCCAAAACCAGACAAGGATCCCATCAAAAAAGAGAACTACAGACCAATATCCTTGATGAACACAGATGCAAAAATTCTCACCAAAATACTAGCCAATAGGATTCAACAGTACATTAAAAGGATTATTCACCACGACCAAGTGGGATTTATTCCAGGGCTGCAAGTTTGGTTCAACATCCGCAAATCAATCAATGTGATACAACACATTAATAAAAGAAAGAACAAGAACCATATGATACTCTCCATAGATGCTGAAAAAGCATTTGACAAAGTACAGCATCCCTTCCTGATCAAAACTCTTCAAAGTGTAGGGATAGAGGGCACATACCTCAATATTATCAAAGCCATCTATGAAAAACCCATCGCAAATATCATTCTCAATGGAGAAAAACTGAAAGCATTTCCACTAAGGTCAGGAACACGGCAGGGATGTCCGTTATCACCACTGCTATTCAACATAGTACTAGAAGTCCTAGCCTCAGCAATCAGACAACAAAAAGAAATTAAAGGCATCCAAATCGGCAAAGAAGAAGTCAAACTATCACTCTTCGCAGATGATATGATACTATATGTGGAAAACCCAAAAGACTCCACTCCAAAACTGCTAGAACTGGTACAGGAATTCAGTAACGTGTCAGGATATAAAATCAATGCACAGAAATCAGTTGCATTTCTCTACACCAACAACAAGACAGAAGAAAGAGAAATTAAGGAGTCCATCCCATTTACAATTGCACCCAAAACTATAAGATACCTAGGAATAAACCTAACCAAAGAGACTAGGAATCTGTACACAGAAAACTATAAAGTACTCATGAAAGAAATTGAGGAAGACACAAAGAAATGGAAAAATGTTCCATGCTCCTGGATTGGAAGAATAAATATTGTGAAAATGTCTATGCTACCTAAAGCAATCTACACATTTAATGCAATTCCTATCAAAGTGCCATCCATTTTTTTCAAAGAAATGGAACAAATAATCCTAAAATTTATATGGAACCAGAAAAGACCACGAATAGCCAAAGGAATATTGAAAAAGAAAGCCAAAGTTGGTGGCATCACAATTCCAGACTTCAAGCTCTACTGCAAAGCTGTCATCATCAAGACAGCATGGTACTGGCACAAAAACAGACACATAGATCAATGGAACAGAATAGAGAGCCCAGAAATAGACCCTCAACTCTATGGTCAACTAATCTTCGACAAAGCAGGAAAGAATGTCCAATGGAAAAAAGACAGCCTCTTCAATAAATGGTGTTGGGAAAATTGGACAGCCACATGCAGAAAAATGAAGTTGGATCATTTCCTTACACCACACACGAAAATAGACTCAAAATGGATGAAGGACCTCAATGTGAGAAAGGAATCCATCAAAATCCTTGAGGAGAACACAGGCAGCAACCTCTTCGACCTCAGCCGCAGCAACATCTTCCTAGGAACATCGCCAAAGACAAGGGAAGCAAGGGCAAAAATGAACTATTGGGATTTTATCAAGATCAAAAGCTTTTGCACAGCAAAGGAAACAGTTAACAAAACTAAAAGACAACTGACAGAATGGGAGAAGATATTTGCAAACGACATATCAGATAAAGGGCTAGTGTCCAGAATCTATAAAGAACTTAGCAAACTCAACACCTAAAGAACAAATAATCCCATCAAGAAATGGGCAGAAGACATGAACAGACATTTCTGCAAAGAAGACATCCAGATGGCCAACAGACACATGAAAAAGTGCTCCATATCACTCGGCATCAGGGAAATACAAATCAAAACCACAATGAGGTACCACCTCACACCAGTCAGAATGGCTAAAATTAACAAGTCCGGAAATGACAGATGCTGGCGAGGATGCGGAGAAAGGGGAACCCTCCTACACTGTTGGTGGGAATGCAAGCTGGTGCAACCACTCTGGAAAACAGCATGGAGGTTCCTCAAAATGTTGAAAATAGAACTACCCTATGACCCAGCAATTGCACTGCTGGGTATTTACCCTAAAGATACAAACATAGTGATCCGAAGGAGCACATGCACCCGAATGTTTATAGCAGCAATGTCATACTATGGAAATAAAATACCATAGCCAAACTATGGAAAGAACCTAGATGTCCATCAACAGACGAATGGATAAAGAAGATGTGGTATATATACACAATGGAATACTATGCAGCCATCAAAAGAAATGAAATCTTGCCATTTGCGACGACATGGATGGAACTAGAGGGTATCATGCTTAGCGAAATAAGTCAATCGGAGAAAGACAACTATCATATGATCTCCCTGATATGAGGGAGAGGAGATGCAACATGGGGGTTAAGGGGGTAGAAGAGTAAATGAAGCAAGATGGGATTGGGAGGGAGACAAACCATAAGTGACTCTTAATCTCACAAAACAAACTGAGGGTTGCTGAGGGGAGGGGGGTTGGGAGAGGGGGGGTGGGGTTATTATGGACATTGGGGAGGGTATGTGCTATGGTGAGTGCTGTGAAGTGTGTAAACCTGGCGATTCACAGACCTGTACCCCTGGGGGAAAAAATATATGTTTATAAGAAATAAAATTAAAAAAAAAAAGCAAAAAAAAAATCTATAACAAGAAAGACTGCTAGTAACACATTTGAGAAATTAAAGTGCTTGTATTTTATCAAAGCAAAATACTTTTTAAAAAATATTTTATTTATTTATTTGACAGAGAGAGTGATCATAAGTAGGCCGAGAGGCAGGCAGAGAGAGGGGGAATCAGGCTCCCCGCTGAGCAAAGAGCCCGATGCGGGGCTTGGTCCCAGGACCCTGGGATCATGACCTGAGTCTACGGCAGATGCTTAGCGACTGAGCCACCCAGGCACTCCAAAGCTAAATATGTATACAGTGTTGGAGTTAGAGGGTTAGATACATAACCCAGCAAAACTCTGAGATGGGTAATTGGTGAATGTTAACTATGTATCAATGAAAAAAGCAATGGGCTTTTACGAAGAAGGTTATCTGTTACATAACTAAGAAATATTTGGTAGAATGATGCTCCATTATCTTATATAGCACTAAGAAAGACAAAGAAAAAAAAAAAAGTTGCCTATTGAAAAACAGAGAGGGATGCCTGAGTGGCTCAGTTGCTTAAGCTGTTGCCCTCGGCTCAGGTCATGATCCCAGGGTCCTGGGATCAAGTCTCCATCAGACTCCCTGCTCAGTGGGGAGCCTGCTTCTCCCTCTCCCTCTGTCTCCTGGCTTGTGCTCTCTCTGTCAAATAAAAAAATAAAATCTTTAAAAAATAAAATAAAATAAAAAACAGAAATGCTTTCTTATTTCCTGGTATTTTTCATAAAATAAATAATATGTCTATGCCAACAGGAGTATTGGTGATGCAGCATTTTTTTAAGAAGTAGTTCCTTTTGGAAAATGAAAACACTAATTTGAAAAAAATATATACACCCCTATACCTTTTTTTAATAAAGATTTTATTTATTTATTTGACAGAGAAAGAGATCTCAAGTAGGCAGAGACTCAGGCAGAGAGGGGGGAAGCAGGCTCCCTGCTGAGCAAAGAGCCCGATGCGGGGCTCAATCCCAGGACCCTGAGACCATGACCTGAGCCCAAGGCAGAGGTTCAACCCACTGAGCCACCCAGGCACCCCACATCCCTATATTTATTGCAATATTATTTACAGTGGAAGCAGCCGAAGTGTCCATCAATTGATGAGTGGGTAAAGAAGAAGTAGTATATATCACAGTGAAATATTACTCAGCCATAAAAAAACAAATGAGTTCTTACCATTTGGGCCAGCATGGATAGATCTAGAGGGTATTACACTAAGTGATTTAAGTCAGGCAGTGAAAGACAAATACCATATGATTTCACCTACCTGTGGAATCTAAAACACAAAACAAATGAGCAAATTAAAAAAAAGTGAAAACAGACACGTAAGTACAGAGAATGAGCTGATGATGGTTGCCAGAAGGGAAGGGGGCTAGGGGAATGGGCAAAATGGGTGAAGGGGAGTGGGAGATAATGGAATGAATGAGTCACAGGACTAAAAACCCCAGCAAAGGGAATAGAATCATGGTATGTAGTAACATCATGTGCTGAGAGAGAGTAGCCACACTCGCAGTGAGCAGAGTATAGCGTATAGACTTCTGGAATCACTACACCAGAAATTGTTGTAACTTTGTGTGTCAACTATATGCACACCAGAAATTAACGTAACTTCGCATGTCAACTATACTTCAATTAAAAAAGTGTTCCTTTGGGATTTTCTTGTAAGTCACTGACACTCATTCATGTCAATTTAAAAAAAAAACAATACCCATCAGAAGTAACCAATAAAAAGTTCTCCAACAACCATCAGGCGGATATGAACAATAGCTCAATTCCTTAGTACCAAAAAGGCACATGACTTAATTAAAGCAACAATAAACAGCTTTGGCCAAACTCAAGAATTGTGGTGAACAACAACCATTTCACAAATCACAATAGCAAATGAGAGATGCATTTGATCCTAATGTCGGTGATGTCAAAATATATATTTTTAATGTGCATTTTAGGGGGAAAAGAGGTATGTGACAAAAAAAAGACTTTTACAGTAGCCCTATAATTTGTCCAACAGAGGTGCTAAATGAGTCATTAAAAGAAAATGATTTTTCTGTGTGTTGACTTTGAGACCCAGTTTGTCTCTCAATTTAATCTGCGTGTTCCGTGACCTTTTGGTTCTCTGCCCTCCTCCCCACCAAGGCTCGGGGGAGACAGAGGTAATGTTCTCTAGGTATGCCTTTTAGCATGAAAGAAGAATTCCTCCTTAATTAGAATCCATGCTAGGACACATTACAATATAGTCTGTTTGCTAGTTTGGGTGAAATAAAGCCACATTCTTTTGTTTTTTGTTTTGTTCTGTTTTTCAGTGAGTAACTTAAGCAGGAAGTGTTCCTTTTGCAAGGGCTTCCCCATGCCTTGAATTGAGAGTCAATTACTCCATACAGGTCTCTCTGCTTCTCGGTGCCAAAAGGAAGGTGAAAAGGAAACATCTGAAACACTGGTTTTGGTCTTGCATGGTCCCACAAAACACTTCCCTCTGTGGGGTCACTGCTCAGTGCCCAGATCCCTGGCTGCCCTGCCACCCACACTTCCCAGACTCGGGGCTTCCTTGTCCTGCTCCCTCAGGTCACACCCATCAGGGAAGCCATCCACGGTGAGGAAGTGGCTCTGGGGTCAGCTTCCAGCCACAGAGAAACAGGTGCCCTTTGCGCTTGGGCTGGAGTCCAGTCCTGACCTCCCCTTCCAACACGTAAGCTGCACTTCAGGGATTTGGAGGTCCTTCCTGACACACGGACCTCCCCATGAGACCACCCCAACCTTTTCGGTTGAGTCTAATCATGTCGATTCTGAAAGGGAAGTCACCAGTATCTCGGTTTCTCCCCCCAGCACCCAGACACCTGATTCCTCCACAACTTTGTCTCTGCTCTGTCATGACCAGCTCTGTGATAGCAAGTTCTATTGTGAGAAGCAGTTTCTCATTCTATTCCTTAGTGTATGTGGCACCTTATCCTACAATATATCATTTTGAGGCACTTTCCAAGTGATCCTTCAAGTCGGCTAGGTGATGTGCTGTGTCTACCTTCTTAATCCACTGAGCCACCCAGGCGCCCTGTGTCTACCTTCTTGACAAAGAATTCCCAGAACGTTTTCTCACTGAAAATGTTAGGCTCTCTTTCACTAGGTGTACACACACACACATACACACACACACACACACGCTCATACTTATACATAGAATATTTCCATCCCCCCCCATTTGGCATACACATCGGATGGCATGACACTTCCTGGTTGGCCATTAACGTCATCAAGCATCCCTCCTTCCCCCAACCCCACCACCCAAGCAGCATTAAGGCAGCTTTTTTTCACTTAATGTTTTAGGTACACTAAGCAATTATAATGCACATGTTATTATTATTAACCCAAAATTGAGGCCAAACTTTTTAAACAAACAATGCTTTCAAATTTATCTTCAAATGTAAGAATCAAATGACCCATAAAATATATACACTCAGTTAACTTTGAGAGGTAGACTTTTTCTACTTTGACAGGAATGAGACAATGACATGCTATCAAAATTCATTGTGGTACATCCATATAATGGAATATCTTTCAGCAATAAAAAGAAATGAGCTATCAAATCATGAAAAGACATGGAGGGAGCTTAAATGCATACCACCAAGTAAAAGAAGCAAAAATGAAAATGGCTTCCCAAAGTACGACCCCAACTATATGACATTCTAGAAAAGGCAGAGGTGTGGAGATTGTCAGAAGATCAGCAGTTGCGCAGTTGCCAGGGGTTGGGGATAGAAGGAAGAATGAACAGGCGAAGCACAGGGCTTATTCATGGCGGTAAAATGATTCTATAAGGGGCTCTCACAGTAGATACAGATAAATAAACATTTGTCAAAACCTCTAAAACTATAGGAAGAATGAACCTTCATGTAAACCATAAATTTTAGTTAATATAATGAGTCAATACCTCTTCATCCATTTAGGAAATGTTTCATGCTAACATGAGATATTAATAAAAAGAGAAGCAGTAGGGAGAGGTGAGGGAGTATATGGAAACTCTGTACCTTCTGCTCAGTTGTTCTGTAAAGCTGAAGGCTGCTCTGAAAATAAAGTCTATGAATTAACATTTTAAAAAAATCAGTTGAACTTAAAATCATTCTTAGAGTTCTGAACAAAACCTATTTCTGGAATACTATAAATCATATGGAAGAAAAAAAACTATTCAATTAAAAATGATTTGAGGGGCACCTGGCTGGCTCAGGCAGGACATGCCACTCTTGCTCTCCAGGATGAGTTCAAGCCCCACGTTGGTTGTAGAGATTACATAAAAACAAACTCTTGGGGGGGGAAAAAAAAGATTATTTGACTCACTAACACAAACTAAGTTACCAGTAAAAATGTAATGTTTATGCTAAGAATTCTTTTCTGGTATCAGTTCTTTTCTATTTCCACCTTGCCTATATCTGAGTCATGCTACCTTATTCTGAATAAACATGAAACTTGATATCCAAGGGTTAATACTCCCATGGCTTGAGCATTCCTAGGTTCTACCAGAATCCAAGAATGGCTTGTTCTTTTGCAATAAGGCAGAAGCTGGTTCGGTTATGTAAAAGCAGAGGTAGTCCTGAAGGAATTAGCCTGTGTTATTTGATTTTTATGGAAGCTATTGTCTAATGGGAGTTAATGATTAAACACATTTGGTGCTATTGTCTTTAGGTTGTAACCCATGATTCACAAATTTTATTACCAAAAAAAAAAAAAAAAAAAAAAGGAAAGAAAAGCGTTTTACTCTCAACATTTGGGATGATGCTACTTTGGAATTTGTTTCTGATTCAGTTCGAATTAAATATTTTGCTTGTTAACAGATTTTTTTTATGTTCGCATTATTTTACACAAATAGAAATCAGTGAATCCACAGTATTCAAAATGCTTTATACTAAATAAAGTGATAGAATTTGAAAAGAAAACCAATAACAATTTATAAAATTCAAATTCAAATCTTCTATTTTTTTTTTCAGTTATGATAGAGTGAACTGCTAAATCAGCTCCAAGCCTACTCCTTTAACGTGGAAATAACTGCAACCAGGAGGACAAAATTATGAAGAAAAAAAAAATCCGCCAAATGGGATTTGATTTTAAAATGCAGATCCTATTTGAAGAGCTTCACAAAGGAATACTGCCTCTGACAAGTGGAGAAAAATCTACCCTTCAAAGCTAATTGTGGTATTAAAGTATGCCTGAAAGAAAGAAAAATGGCGTAGAGCTATTAAAACTAGTTTTGTAATGCAGACACACTTTCATGGAAACAGTAACAACAGCCTCGAGGGTATGGGGGCTGGGGGGGGGGTGCGGAATGAGCAAGAGAGAGATTCTTCCACATGAATGAACAAATGAATGAAGGCTTGAAAAAAAAAATCCAAACCAAAAATGGTTTAAGGTGACTAATTAAGACCCCCTCTTAGAAAAGCTGTTGCTAGGTAAACAAAACTGTTTAAAACATGTTCATCATTAGTGTCCCCTGACAGAAGGATGAGGTGGCAGACTTGGTGACAGAAGGGAGAAGAAGAGCGGCATATGGCCCCCAGTTCTGTCCCCTGCTGACAAGCTGCCTTGCTGCAAGCCCCTTTTGCTCTGTATTCTATGCACACAGAAGATTGCTATGCCCCAACTTTCCCATCTGTACCCCGGACTCCTGTCCCAACATCGCCGCTGCCAAGCAGTTTTCAGCCGTGCACTGGGGGGTGGGGGTGGGGGTGGTGTTGTTGGGGGGTTGGAGCAAGGGCCTCGCGGGATCTGGGGGAGGAGGGGACAGGAGATTAACAACCAATCATCACAATGCTATCCATAATGTATTGTCTCCACAGCATTACATGGTATATTTCCAGTGGGGATTAGCCCATCCATCACGGGCCTTTATTGGGTCCCTTTTTTGTTGTTGTATAAAGCCCAAACACTGTCGTAAAATTCTAAACTGCTTAATTGCTGTGCTGTAAAAATTTGCATATCAGAGATATGTCATTCCATCATTAAATAGCAGTAGGTATTTGTTACATGACCCTAGCGGTCATGCCGGTATTCCCCTGAAGAAAGGTCATTTATTGGTATTATGCAAAATTTGCTGCTGAATTCAAATCAGCAGCAATTAGGGGTTTGGATACTGTTGGATTCAGTGTATTTTGATTTCCTGTGGCTCAAGGCTCAGGGCATGTTGACCCTCTTCCTACATGATCAGAATGTTTAAGCAGCTTGGTCTCTGGACTGTCGGTCCTTATAAACTTTCTATCTTCACTGTCTGATAACACACTGGAGCAGGAAATTGACTTCTGCAACCCAGATTTTGTCTATGATTGGAATATTGAAATAGCATGATCTTCGTTGTTTGCAGTGACAAACCTGGGCATGTGCACACCCAATTTTGTCTTCACCTCTAAAATGAAAGCTGGATTAAAATGTTTATAAAACTCAGCCAGAAGATGTCCCGGGATGTTCAGTAAGCAGGCATGATCTCAACAGTAGATGGAGATTCCTCAACAGAGAAATGCCCTGGCAGTGGTGTTCCACCTCCACAGGTCCCCACTGGGGGAGGGGGTGTCGGTGGATGGAGGCGGCAAGAGAGGGTAGCTGTGCCAATGACACCCTGCTCTTTCCCAGAGCCTTTGATCCCTACGGAGTTTTTGCCTCTCCGGTGGGATGATTTACAGAGCCCACTCCGCAGGGCTCCCTTCTTTTCAAAGCAGCCACTCCTGGTCCCCCGTGCCTGCTCCCCTCCACCCAGGGTCAGTGTTAGAACTAATGGGTAACTAATCCAATTGAAGCTACAACTGAGACCCTGAAACCATGAGGGCCTCAGTTGGAACTCAGCCAGGACCCTTGAACAAATGCTGCATTTATTCTCGCCTGGCAACTTTGTGAAACCCAATGATCACACTGAATGTCTTAAGCCGCGCACAGATCGGCAAAAGCAGGGTCAGTATGCAGGCAGCGTCGGGGGTGTGGGGGACCGTGCTTGGTTGCCCCCTCCGGAGGAAGAAATCTTCAAGGATAAACAAACGGTAAATACTCATACATCTGTTAGGCCTTAATTATTGGTAGTGCTTATTTTCTTCTTTACGCTTCTCCTCCCCCAAGATTGGTACAAGGGGCATGCATGAATTCCATAATCAGGAAAAAAGTTTTTGGCCAGGCTATGGAGGCACGAGGGATACAGGCATTCCTTGCTGTGCCCCGGGGTTGGGTGTTGGTGTGGACTCGGAGGAACAGCACAGAGCTTCCATAACTGGCTTTTCTGGGGGCTCCTCAAGCTAGCAATAAGCACCACCGATTTCTGGTTACCTGTATTTTTAAGATACAGACTACTGTGAAACTTTGCATGAACTTTGAGAATTAAGATGTTCACCAAGGAGTGCCAGGAGTAAGTAAGGAGGGTTGGAGATGACAGATAGAGAATACATGTAAGGGGCAATGGATGAATGTATCAAAATATTTCTCTGATTTTTATATATTTTTGATGTAATCCATATCTGATTATATTTCGATTATATGTGATATAATAATATGTGGTACAATGTATATGATATGTATAATAGAATATGATATATGATGTAACAATATATGATACGTGTGTGTGTGTGTGTGTGTGTGTATAACTGAATATTACTCAGCCTTAAAAAAGAATAAAACGGGGGTGCCTGGGTGGCTCACTCTGTTTAGCATTGAACGCCTGATTTTGGCTCTGGTCACGATCTCAGGGTGCTGAGATCAAGCTCCAAGTGGGGGGTCCCCTGCTCAGTGCGGAGTCTGCTTGAGATTCTTTCCCTCTGCCCCTCCCCCTGCAAATAAATAAATAAATCTTAAAAAGAAGAGAAGAAAAACTGTTGTCATTTGCAACAACATGGATGAAAGTCGGTATTATGCTAAGTGGAATAGGCCAGAGAGATAAAGACAAATATTGCATGATATTGCTTATATGTGGAATCTTAAAAAAAAAAAAAAAAAAAGAGTAACTCATAGAAACAGGGAGTAGAAAAGTAGTTGCCAAGATCCAGGGGGTGGGGGAAGTAGGGAAAAGTTGGCAAAGGGAACAAACTTTCTTTCTTCTTCTTTTTTTTTTAAGATTTTATTTATTTATTTGACAGAGAGAGACACGGTGAGAGAGGGAACACAAGCAGGGAGAGTGGGAGAGGGAGAAGCAGGCTCCCCGCTGAGCAGGGACCCAATGTGGGGCTTGATCCCAAGACCCTGGGACCATGACGTGAGCCAAAGTCGTACGCTTAATGACTGAGCCACCGAGGTGCCCCAGGGAACAAACTTTCATAAAATACATAAAATCTCCGGATCTAATGTTTTAATATGGTGACTTTTCTTGATAACACTGTATGGTATAATTGAGATTTGCTAAGAGAATAGAACTTAAGTGTTCTCAACACAAAAAATAATTTTTTAAATTTATTTGACAGAGAGAGAGATCACAAGTAGGCAGAAAGGCAGGCAGAGAGAGAGGGAGAAGCAGGCTCCCCGCCAAACAGAGAGCCCGATGTGGGGCTCGATCCCAGGACCCTGGGATCATGACCTGAGCTGAAGGCAGAGGCTTTAACCCACTGAGCCACCCAAGCGCCCCCACAAAAAATTTTTTTAAAAAGGTAAATATACGAAGTGTTGGGTGTATTCATTAACTCAGTAAGGGGAGACCTTTCACAATGCATGCATATATCAAATCAAGTTGTACATTTCAAATATCTTACAGTTTTGATTGTCAATTATATACCTCAATAAAGAAGAGGGACCAAGAAACCCCACCAAGTTCGAACATTTTTAAATAGAACACATTTAATGAGGATTTCTTGTCAAAGGCAATATCATTAATAATAATAAACACCAGTTGATACTTTTATATAGTGCCAGGTGTGGTTCTAAGAAGTTTAAGCGTATTAAGTCACTTAATACTGGTAACCACATTATGGAGGTTGGTACTATTGTTATTCCCATTTTACAGATGAAGAAGCTGATGTGCAGGCAGGTTAATTAACTTGCCCGAGCCCACATAGATAGAGGATCTAACATGGCAAAACCACATCTCTGGTCCAGACCTCCTTTCTAATCCATCCATCATTCAGCTTAAGGGACAGTGCCACTTGGATATTCCAGTGTATTTCATATTCAAAGTGTTCAAACTGAAATTGCCACCTACATGCACGCCTGCACAATCCCCTTTTGCTCCCTATTTCAGTAAATGATACTGGTGACAGTTCTGTCACTTAGGCCACAAACCTCAGAGTCTTTCTTGGCTATTCCTTCTCCTGTATCTGTACGGCTATTGATAGTTTCCTCTTAACACCTTTCCATCAGTCCCCTCTGGTGGTCACACGTTGGTCGCCAGGGGGAAGCCCTCAGCTCATCATCACTCAGGGTATTGTAAATGTCCCTTGCATTGTTTGGCCCATTTCCAGTTTTGACTCCTTCCAAACCATTTTCGACCCTATCCTTATAGTTTTGTAGGACTTCAATCTCATGTCACAGGGCTGCCTAAATTTGGAATGGTTTTCAAACTTCTTATAATGAAATAAAGTTCCTTATAATTTTTTAGCTTTATTCCCACTGTCACCACATGCCATGATGTTACCCACACTTGGCTTTTTATAAGCTGTTTCTCCTGATTGGAATGTACAGTTGTCCGCTGAAAGCATTCTACTCATTTTCCAAGAGACACCTTGGTCACGATGCTTTCCCTGACCTCCCCCACCCCACCCAAACCAAGGCAAAGCCAATATGCTTTCACCATATTCCTGCCATCCCATACACACTCCAGTTACACCTGCTATGCCATGTACACAGCACATACATCTAAGTCATACCTGCTATCCTCTGCACATCCATCCCATGGACATCTGTATTACATGCAGGTTGAAGTCCAGGGAGACAGAGCAGTGTCAAATGTGCCAAGGAGCTAAGTTGTGACCAAGGAAAATCAGAACCAAGAGAAGGGAATCCTAATGGGGAAGTGAGTACACCGTGCCAGAAGAATTGTCAATAGTGCTGTGCATAGGATTCCCAGGAGGTTGGAAATTTCCTCAGTGCTTGAGTCAGGTCTGCAAAGTGAAAATTTAAAAAATTAAAAAGAAATGAAACAGACCAGGAGCATGAAGCCATGCATAGCTGACCACATCCCTGGGGCAAGCAGGTCATGGTGGAAGGGTGAGTGGTCCATGCCAATGGGCAGGCATATCAACAGACTTGCCCTCTGAGCATCGTGCTTGGTGACTACAAAGAGAGAGTCGAACTTTAGGTTAACTACTTTTGTCCATTACTAAAAATAGGTTAATTCAAGCTTTTTTATACTTTTTAATTTTTTGGAAATTTAGGGGTTTGTTGCCAGCCTCCTGCATTCCGTAGCTATTAGTCCAGGATTGTGGCAAGGGCTTGCCCTCAGGACAGTGTCACCCTCTATAAGGAACCCTTTGTACCATGAACATCCTTGACCCAGCAGTTACCAGCAAGGCTCAGGAAGACGAGGATACCTGTTCCTTTGGATACCTCCCTAAGCAGCCTGACACAATGACTTGAAGCCCCACAAACCTGATGTCACTGATTTCAGGAAGGCTAAAAAGAGACAGAAAAGATCAGGAGCACAAAGTAGCACATGGTTACAAGGCCCGTCAGGTGATGAAGGTGAAAATGTATAAGGACCAACAGCCCAGACACCAAGCTGGCAGAAGATGCTGCCTAAACATTCTGATCATGTGGAAGGAGGTCAACATACCCTGAGTTCAAGACTGAGCCTTGAACCCCAGGAAATCAAAATATCTCGAGTTCAACAGTATCCAAATCCCTAATTGCCGCTGATTTAAATTCAGCAGCATATGTTGCATAATACCTATAAGCGGCCTTTCTTCAGGGGGGCACCAGTTTGATTATCCAGACCTTGGTGTTGCAGTGGCCACGGTGTAGAAGTTATTCTACCAGGGTCACTGGTTGCAAGCAACAGAAACTAACTCTGGTGGTGCCTGAGTTCCTGTTGTGGTACATTGCCTCTGACTCCTCCCCTCACAGCTCAGTTTCTGCGAAAGAATCCCAACTTGTCCTTACATTTTTGCAGGTGCCCTCTGAATTGAAAGTCCCCCATGGCTCAGTCTAAGTCACAGGCACATTTTTGGATTTCCTGAGACCCAGTAAGGGAGGCCTTCCTTCTTTCTTTGCATGTTCGTAATGAGGGGCAGGACAGCTATTTCTCCAGTATAACACGTTATCATGAAGATTCCCCTAAAGCAGTAAGGCCTTAAGTCCAGGCTGCTTGCTGGAAACACAGCTCTGAGAAATGGCCTACATAAGGAATCGACAAGACACTGGTGCTGGGGATACGCAACGGGAATGCTCATGGGTTCAAAGTTCGGGGGAGTTGCCTTTGCAATGACAGCTTCATGGGTGATTCTGGTAGGAAGTCAAGTGGAAGGATTTTCAAGTCATGTGAGTTCCTCAGTGGATTCAGGCATCTGGGCCCAGGGCAGATTGCATCACCACCTTCACCACGTACTCAAAAGCACTTCTCCCATCCAATCAGGGCTTGGCTGTTAGGAAGAGACCTTTCCCAAGAAGCTCATCAGATCTAAGCAGAGCCCCCGGTGAGGTCACTCCATCAGCTTGCTGGCCATGCCCAAATATGCCTGGAGGGGGGCAATATTGACAGCCTACGTTCAAGCTGAGCTCCCAAAACACATATATTTTACAGAATTAGCATCATAATATATTTAATTTCACATTTTATTCTTTTTACTAAACAATACTATATTAGATTGTCTCCAGAATGTTGACTGTTTTTGAAAAGCATATGTTTTTCATGGCCAAGTGATAAACATCTCAGCCTAACAATGCAAAAGATCTGTCAGTGTACAGTACTGGGGCAGCATGGTGTTGGGGAAGGAATATGGGTCCTAGATGTAGAAAAGCTGAGGCCCGACTGCTGGCTCCCATTTGTGCTCATCTATTTTCTCCAGCTCTCAATAACCTTATCTTTAACATAGGAAAAATAACCGTCTCTCTATCATAAAGTTAGAGCAAAGATTAATTGACATAATGCCCATGTGTGCTTTGCATGGACCTGATACAAAATTGGTGGCCCATAACTTTGTTTGTTTGTTATGAATAATTTTTGTTTGAATAATTGCTTATGAATAATTTGTTTGTTTGTTATGAATAATTGCAATATCGGTGCTGGGCGGGAGTGTTACAGCCATCCTCGTATGTGCGTAAATTACATAAAAGCTTATGTTTGAGTCTAAAGTGGACCTAGAGGTCTGAACAAAATTGAAAGCAACTTTCTGAGTCACAGTTTGCATTCCGCCATAATTCATATGTAAGACATGGACTTGGTGTTTAAACCCAGCCAAATACCTCAGCCAAGCTATATAACAAAATCATCAGGGCTCAAATAAATTAGGCATTTTGGACATCTCTGTGATGTCAGAGTTAGAAGTGACCAAACTTTATTCAACTACGCAATAAATCATTGACTCTGCAGAGATTTGCAGCATAAATTTTTATTACAAACAAGATGTTCGTTTTGGGGACTTCATTCATTTTTGGCAAAATTCTGTATGAGGCCAGGGGTGGGGAAACTTTTTCCGTAAAGGTCAATAGTAAATGTTTTAGGCTTTGTGGACCAATATGATCTCTCTGAAAATAGTAGTAAATGAATGGGCATGGCTGTGTTCTAACTGAACTTTAATAATAAAAACAGGTGGTGGCAGACCCAATTTGGCCTGTTTGCCAACCTCCGTACTGAACACAAAGCTTGAGTTTGTGCAACTTATAGTCCACAGAAGAGAAAGGCATGGGGTTAAGCAGAAGGCAACAGGTTTATGGGAGAAATATGTATAACATGGAAGTAGGACCTCATTTGACCACTTTGTACAATGGGACGAATAGTGCTGTCTAGAAGAGATCTCTGAAACTCACCGCTAAACTTCTTAGGGAGAGTGATTCAATCACTTATTCTCAATCAAAACAACCAGAATTGTTTTGCTTTATGGCAGTTACATTCAACCTGAAGTACGTTAGACTGAAAAATTTGCTTTATTTTAAATATAGTAATGCTTGACCATGTTTCTGGAATGTTGGTATCTCTTCAGGAGATTTGTACCACAATCTATATTCATTATGCTATCATTATCTCAATAATTTCTTTTCATGTGTAAGCATTTTTTTTTTACCAAAAGGATCGCTTATTAAATTAAGATGAAATGGCAATTAATCTAGAGCATTATCAAAGGCAGGAATAGGCATTTGTCTGAATCTCTGTTTGTAAACATCAACGGCCTGTTAATGTACTAATATTTAGGAGGGCAACGTGATGAAAGGTTGCCTGCCTCTGTTAGCTCATTTTGCATTTACATGTTCTTGCCACCAGTTATGCAATTAACAGAGAGTAAAGGTACTAATTGTAGGCTTCTCTGCCAGTATGCTGGGTCAACTTTATTCCTAGGAGCTCGTTTAGTGAATTTGTAATAATTGTAAGTGATAAAAGTAAGTGACTCTTTTGGAAGAGCCTCCTGACACCCTTGTGGAGATAAAGATTAGAGAAATCCCTTTCTGTATGACACCATTGTAAAGAAATAAGTGCTTTGGGGCGATGCAGGGACAGGTGAAGAAAATTTTCAGCAAGAGTAACACTAAGAAGACAAGAGCAATCATAAGAAGTGTCAAATTATTTACAGATGATGATCGTTCTGGAGAACACAGCTGTGATGCAACTTACCATGTGATGAACTTACAGGTCAAACGCAGCACCCCCAAGTAGGACTACAGGGAGCAAAGTTCCTGTGAGTTGCTTAAATCCCGTGCTAGCCTGATTTCTCTATGTCAATGTTCAGGAGAACATTTTATGCTTTCTTTGCCCATTTTATATAGTTTGCTTCGCATCCAAGGAGTGGATACTTTTAAAAATAAATGTACTTTTACCAAAAGCCAACTGAGATTGAGCCCATATAGAATAGCGGAGCTGAGGAACTTCCCGAGATCCTTGGGGCAGACAAGCCAGTGGAGAGAAACTAGAGCCCATCAAGTGTCACGAAGAGTGAATAGATGGAAGATGATAACAGCACCAAGGTGCAGAAAAAAGTTCTGCAACTGTCCTACTACCATCCCAGATTTGATTTGACTCCATTATATTTCATCAAATAGTTTAGAAAGCCCCCAGCATAAAACATCATCATAATTGTAATCGTATATTTGGAAATTTAACGTGCACACCATAATGTACCATTAGTTACACAAATAACTAATAATTTGCTAATGACAATATTATGTTAAGTCAGTTTAGGGGCAATTAAAGTGAATGATATTTACATATGCCTAATGAATCACAGTCGATGGCAGATTAAGAGATTCTAATGAATATTCATCCAGACATTCGCAACCAGCTTCACAGTTTATAAACTGAATTATGGTTGATTTGCCCTTTTAAAAATGAATATGTGAGTATCTTCTGCATGGAGAGAATGAACAATTGGGCCTGACTGTAAAATTTTTTTAAAGCAATGTACTGGTCAGAACACAAAACATTTTTATGCACTCTCATACCTCTGGCTTCGCTGTTCTTTTTTATATCACAGATCAGTGTTGATGAACTATCCCCATTTTCATTCTAATCCATGACATGAAATATAGAAATTGTTTAGTCTAAGATTAAACGGAATTCAAGTTTTATGCAGCCCCACTGAGGAAATAATTACAGGTAGTTTTTGCCATTGAGGCAGTGAATACAAACTCTGTGTCATGCTCCCTCGTCCCCACGCCCCTCGGAAGGCTGTTTCGTAGCTATACTCGGTCATGGTAAAATTGGGGAAGATTTACCATTCTTTCAACTTGGTCATTTAAAAAAATAATAAAACAAGTAAAAACACCTCAGTTTGACCCTGTTAATACAGGTTGAGGCCAAACAAAGTTATGGTTTGAATGTTTACTCTTTCCTAAAAATCATAACTCATTCCTTTTTACTATCTGTTCCTCACAAATTCTGTGAGTCTTATTTCTGTGGCAAAGATGAAGATCGAACTCTCTTAGTCTTTCTCAAGATGCTACAATAGGTCTTTGGGGGACCAGATGTCTACAGCTCCTATTTTCTGTTTCACCTTAAATTAGACAACATTGTCTCCCTGCTCTTTTTATGTTATAAAGGTACTCATTACTGCTAGCATTTTTCTCTACATAGGGAGCTAGAGGCAGGAACCCAATCATCTTGGTCCCTAGGACTGCAGTAAGATAATTGAGGGAGGTGTCCTGGATGGCTGCCCACATATGATGTTACATTCCAAATAATAGCACGACAAAGGGAACATCCCAAACAGATGGTCTAAAGACATGAGGTAAACTTGGAAGCTGACATTTCCTTTTGCATACTTCCACATGTACCTTAATAGTTTCATCGCATGTTATTAAAGCTTTTATTTTTTTATTTTTTTAAAGATTTTTATTTATTTATTTGATAGACAGAGAGAAATCACAAGTAGGTGGAGAGGTAGGCAGAGAGAGAGGGGGAAGCAGGCTCCCTGCTGAGCAGAGAGCCCGATGCGGGGCTCGATCCCAGGACCCTGAGATCATGACCTGAGCCGAAGGCAGAGGCTTAACCCACTGATCCACCCAGGCACCCCATGTTATTAAAGCTTTTAAAGAGCAACTAGTTTGACATGAGTCAAAGTTAACAACTTTCTACTTTTCAAAGCTAATGCTGATAGAGTACGTATTACCTGTTGGGTTAAGAAAAGAATTCACTCTTCCTCTCTCACTCCTCTTGCTCTTGCTTTTGCTCTCACTTTATTTGCCAGGTGTTCATTTATTTTTTATGTAGGCTTTGGCACTTTAAAAAGTCTTAAAAGCTTTTCCTCGGTCTTATAAGCCCTTTATCTGTAAGTCTTATAAGTATTTTACAGGGAATATCATCAATGTAACATTTATTTTTTTAGAGTTTTGTATCAGGATAAGGATATCAGTAACTTAGAAAGAGTCTGGTGTCTTCCTGGGCAAAGTACAAGGCATCTATGAGATGGAATAAGTGGGATTAACCCAGAACCCTCATCCCCCCAGCAATGGATCTTTCACTTACTTCTGCTTGGAGCCATAGGGTCTAGATGGTGGCCATCTGAGACAGATTACACATTACATAATTTGGGAAATAACAAATTAATAACAAATATGTTACTGTGGAGGTATAGCCTATGGACCGTGTGTCACCCTTTATCAATCACAGGAATAGGGTTTAGAGGAATGGCCCAGAGGACTACAATATATATTGGTGGAGATCAGGGGCCGGGCTTGCAATTCTGGGCCTCAAAGCACTACAGCAGAGGACCCTGGGCAGTCCGGTGACTGGGCACCTGAAGTGAATAGTCAATCAAAGTTGGTGAAGGTGTCCCGGGAACCCATGGGGGCAGCGAGGAGGTGGAACAGGCCAAGAAAGAGCTTGATATCGATTCATTCTACTCATGGAAGAATGACTCCACTGCCAACTCTCCTCTGTGTCAGGGTTTCTTGTGAGATATCATTTTGGAAACTGTGACACTATTACAGGTGGGGGAAAAAAAGACAAATAACACCAATAAGAAAAATACACAGATGTTTGAAAATTACTAGGGTAAAAAAAACACTAAGGAAAAGATATGTGTTAAAGGAAAAGTAAGTTCCTCTTACTTGGAAGAAGTGTCCAATGGAGGTACAATGAAATGTGCTTACTTTCTTCTCCACTACTGTAAGAAATCCACAGGGAAATGAAATGTTCTGTCTCAACTTTGCCCTAATGCTTTCCTTCAAAACAGGACATGGACATTTCACCATGGCAATTATCACCAATCAGCGTCTCCCCCTAACACACACATAATTTTATAGCTTTAAGGTGTTGCTCCTTTTTATCCTTTTTTTTTTCTTTAACCATAGAACTTCTGTACACTGTGGGGTGAGCCATCAAATCTTATTTTAGGATTAAAGAAACTGGTTGTGTACCTTGACTTCCTAGGCAAGTTTTTTGTTTGTTTGTTTTTATCGTGTGCTATTTTCATATGGCACAACAAGATAGCATCAAATGATTTGGAGGAGAGATTTCCAATGGTCTTATTTTAAAGTGTGAAAGATGGTAAGGGCATGTTAAGGAATGAGAACAACTGTGGCTCAATCAAAATGAGGTTCACATGAGTTAATCTGGGACACATTCATGAACTTGGTCAGAGATACGGGCAAAATAACAGGGGCACTCACACTCTGAAAAGGCATAATTGTTATGTTTTTCCTGTGTCATTGAAAAATTTGGCCATTTGAACCTCATAAAAGTAACAGACTGTTCTGTGAGATAATCATTTATTTTGTGGTCTTTACGTTAGGATTTCTTCATAAGATACATTGTTGTAGTTTGGCATTTTCACATTTAATAACTTGAAAGAATATAGTTGCTTTTACAGATGAAGAAAATAAGCCAGAGAAAAGTGAAGTTTTTCAAAATCATCACACAAGTTCGTCAAGTTTCAAACCATTGTCTCACAGAGAGGATAGGGTCTTACTCTTGCACAGCTAAAAGATGCTCATTATTTTGGAATATGGTTACCAAGTATCCACACTAAGTAGACAGAACCCTTCCACTATACCCTCTGCAAAAGCTTTATCTGGGCTCAGTTGAACACCTGGATTCTTCCCATCATCTGACTCAGCCTCCCTGCATGGCCTGGGCTGCTGCATACTTAGGCTGGTAGCAACTCATGTGCCACATTCTGAAAGGTCATATGGGCCTGCAGAAAGGGTAACCTGAGCCTTTCATTCTTAATGGACCAGTGATCAAAGTGAGTAGATTTCTAGGCTCAGAAGGGTAGGAATAGTATGAAAAATATAAAAATGTAAGCTTTCATCTATCCTCTCTATACAAATGAAGTTCCCAGGAATGAAGACTAATTGTATCATTTGTTTATTCAAAAATTTAGTGATAGTAAAGATGTCAATTCTCCCCTAAATCAACTACGGATTTAAAGGAATTCCAATGAAGTTCTCAGTAGGATTTTTTTGACAATATAAAACAAGTAAATACTAAAGTTTATATGAAAAGGCATAGAAACCAGAATAGCTCAAACAATTCTGAAAACAAGAATAAAGTTGGAGGAATCACATTATCCAATTTTAAGACTTACTATAAAGCTACAGTAACAAACACACTATACATTGGGCAAAGGGCAGTTAGATTATGGAACAGAATATAGAATTTAGAACTAGACCTACTATATAAACATGGCCACTTGATTTTTGACAAAGAAAGAAAGAAAATTCAATAAAGAGTAGTATTTCAAAAAATGGCATTGAAATGACTAAACATCCATAGACAAAAACAAAAACAAAAACCCACATCAAAACCAAAAACAAACAAAAACTAATCTTCACACTTTATAAAAATATTAACTCAAAAAGACCTAAATGTAATGCATAAAACTGTAGAACTTCTAGAAGAAAACACAGGTATAAATCTTCATGACTTGGAGTTGGGCAGAGTTCAACAGGGTTCAGAACACCCTATCCCAAAATATGGCCCATTGACATACTGAATATTTTAAAATGAAGGAATCTAAGAAAACACAGGGGCAGGAGGGACATCTTTCCCAAAGCAGGTCATAAGATCCTCATGGGAGAGGTGCCTTCCCTACCCCTGGAAGAAAGGAGCATTCTTATCTCTGAAGATGGAAGGGAATGGAGAGGAATCTGAATGAAATTGTTGTTTCCCCCAGTTTACTACCTTTGGCTCATACCCTTTGATCCTGTCACCTTTTCCCATGACTTTCCACTCTTCATTAAGTCTAGTATAAACATGCTCAGGTTTAATTGTTTCTTTGAATTTTCATTTCCTTATGAGGTCTCTCATGTCACATAAAACTTACATTAAATAAATTTGGATGCTTTTCTCTTGATAATCTCTTTTGTCAGTTCATAGTACAGGATCCCAGCCAGAGAGCCTAAGAGGGTAATAGGAAAGAGTTTTTTTTTTTCTTCCCCTGTAAGTTCTTAGATATGACACCAAAGACAGACTCCATTAAGAAAAAAATAGTAAATTAAACTTGTTCAAAACTTAAAAATTTGGCTTCATAAAAGATACAGGAAAGAGAAGTAACGAACCGGGAGAAATTTTTTGCAAGTTACATATCTAACATCAGACTTGTATCCAAAATGTATAAGCAATGCTCAAAATTCAACAATAAAAAATTTCAAACAACCCACTTTAAAGAAGCCAAAAGATTCGAGTAAGTACTTCATCAAAAAAGATATACAGAAGCAAATAAGCACATGAAAAATGTTCAACCTCATTAGCCAGTGGTGAATGCAAATTAGAGCTACAATAAAACACAGTAACATACCTATCTTATGGCAAAAACACAAGAACTCATAAAACGAAAAATGAAAACAAAAACTATTAATACTAAATACTGGCAAGGATGCGAGCAACTGAAATCGTCGCTCATTTCTGAAGGGAATGCAAAGTGATACAGCCACTCTGGATATCAGTTTGGTAGTTTCTTACAAAGTTAAATATACACTTAAAATATGACCCAGAAATCTTACTCCTGAGTATTTACCCTAAAGAAATAAAAATGTATGTTTACACAAACACTTGTACCCAAGTGTTTACAGCAATTCTATCCATAATCATCAAAAACTGGAAACAACCCAAATGTCTTAATTTAACAGATGAATACAATAGAATACCGTTCCACAGGGAATAAGCTATTAGTACACATAACAATTTGGAAGAATCTCAAAAACACTAAACTGAGTGAAAGGAGCTGGTCTCCAAACATTGCATGCCTCTCCATTGGAGAGGTTACTTAACCAAGTAGAATCCACATGATTCCATTTATATGACATTCTCAAAAAGACAAGCTACTGTGAGGGAGTACACGTCAGTGACGTGGAGGCTAGGGATAGGAGAAAGGAGTTACTACAAAGGGCTAGCATAGGAGAGAATTTTGCCATGATGAAATTGTTTTGTAACCTAATTGTGTTGATAGATACAAAGGGTATATATATGTTAAAGTTCATAGAACCACGTACACACAATAATCTATTAATTGTGTGTCAATTAAAAAAAAAACTTTTAGTGGAATTATGTTTCCTACTCTGCCAAATCTAAACTTTCTCTGCCTCCTCGTGAGACTCTCCACAATCTGCTTCCTCACTCTGTCATATTTTTAGGGATGTTTTCTTGTGCCATAAGTGACCTCAGGTACGCTCTCAAACTATCCATCGTCTATTCTTTTATGAACAAACGTAATTGATCCCCTACAAAAGGCTTGTCACCGTGCTAGCCTTGAAGATGTGAGATCTTCTCAACTATGATACCCTCTCCTCTTCCTTTTACTCAATTCAAGTCCAGCTAAAACCTTTGCCAAGTCTGTGCTCTGGTCCTTCCTGCAACAGTGGCCACTGTTCTCTTGACCCCTTCGTTCTCTGTCGTTTACATCATACACTAACACTACACTATGATCGTATGGTACACAATTCTGTTGCATTTCTCCAACTCAGTTTTAGATCCTTTTTTTTTTTAAGATTTTATTTATTTATATGACAGACAGAGATCACAAGTAGGCAGAGAGGCAGGCAGAGAGAGAGGAGGAAGCAAGCTCCCTGCTAAGCAGAGAGCCCGATGCGGGACTCGATCCCAGGACACTGGGATCATGACCTGAGCCGAAGGCAGAGGCTTAACCCACTAAGCCACCCAGGCGCCCCGGTTTTAGATTCTTTGAAAGCAAAAACTTGTGCTTATTTGCTTGCTTTTTCAGTCAAACCTCAAATGATCAAATGTCTCTTCACACAGAATAAGCCACCGGTAATTACCTCACTATCTCAAACATGCACTGGTGTGAAGATGAATGAGTAGGTGCTAATCCCTGGGAAATATGAACATTGTTCTGAATTTGAATTTGAATTCTGAATTTGAAGGAGGTTTAAGTTTTTCTTATTTCTAATTCCACTGCTTCCCTTGACATCATTAAAAACTCTTGGCCTTGCCGAACTCTTCTCCACAAGAGCCATATTGCTGTATTCACACTTCACTTCACACCCTCAATCCTTTCCATAACCTTTGTCTCTCAGAAACCTTAACATTTTTTCTTTTATTCTCTTACTTGCGGACAACTTACAGTCTTCATGTAATTCTTCCACGTTCCCAGGACTTTCTCAAGACTAGGTGGTTTATACCTTGCATATGACTTCTCCCCACCTCATGAATTTCTCTTTGTGTTTTTAAATCTGAATTTGCTGTTTCTACTTTTTACATAGTTAGGGACAGATGGTAAGACTAATCCAGTCTTGAAGTACTGAGTATTATTATCTGTTATATTATTATTATTCTTTTTTCCTTTGGTCAAATGTCAATATCCAGTTTTGGTTTCCTCCATCCACTTCCAACCTAGAGTTCCTGGTTTGTCTCTTTCTCTTTGTCCTCCCTTACTATCTTGATAGGAGCAATGGCTATTGTAAGCCCATTATAATCACACTATCATGTTGGCTATTTGGAGGGGAAATGCTATTTCTTAGCTTGAAAAGCACCGGGAACTTAGATTAGAGGTTCTTGATTTTATTTTTACCTTGTTCCTGAAAAGTCATACAAAAAAAGCTCTTCACTGTTTCCATATATAAAATAACCCGGGTTTAAGTGGCATCCTTTTAGCAGAGCATGGCCATTTCTGTTTTCTGGAAGAAGTTGGACCAGAAACAAGGGGCAGCTAAAGCTGGTCCTAACAGAAAAAGGAGACCACAGAGGACTGGGAAAGCAGAGACCGCAAAAGGAAACACAGCCTATGCTTCCCCCCATCTAAGACAAGTAGCAAACCTCAGTCCTCCGAGAAGTAACTTCTTTGTCTGCATGTTCATCACAATTAGCTGCTTCAGCAATGTTAGCAACAGAATCAGCAGGACACTTCCACATTTGAAGAAGAGTCAGAATCAGCTCACCTCCAAATTTCCACCCTAGAACAACAAAAAAGAAAATACAAAAATCCTGCAATGTAGCCATGCTTGTGGTCCAGTGGCTGAAGCCCACATCTGATGGCCACCTTGGCACCAAAGGAGCACATTCAGAATTCACCGCAAAAACAGTAATTAGTGGGCAAATTCAAGGTGATTCAAGGTGAGTCAAATATGGGCATATTAGAGCCCGAGAGGGAAGGTGGACAGTTCTACTCCAAAATGTTAACAACTAAATAGTTCTCAACAGCCAAGTTTTGAATGGTTTTATCCTTTAGGAGTGCTAATCTGTATTTACTAAATTTTCTACAACTATGCTATTTAGTTTTAATGAGAAAAAAATGTTATATCTTACTGAATTGCTATATGGGTCTGTGTTGTCATCTTCTTAACAGGACATATTACTTCTATTTTTTTTTTTAATTTTTTGGGACCTGTCACTTTTAAAATAAAACAAGAATATTTTGAACTGTTTCAAACAAGTAGTTGGAAGCAGCACCAGGAAGAGGCAAGACTTTGGTAAGGGAAGCTGAACAATCATTGACTTTAGAGGGAACAAGTGGCTGCCTGTTCTCAGAATGGAATTATCAGAATGGGGATTGAGGAAAGACAAAGGATTCCAATTAAGAAAAAAAGACTGCACCTATATTCATTCATTCATTCATTCATTCATTCACTGAAACTTCCAAAGTATGCAGTTTTTGGTAAGGATACAAAATCATTTTGAAATCTGGAAAGGAGGTCTCATAAATCCTGCTTAAGCTGATGGACTAGGGTACAAGTGGAAATTCACATCCCTCTTCCTTCATGTAGAGAACAAAATATAAGTAAAGTAAAATATTTTTTAAGTTAAAAGTACATAACAACTCTCAAAAGCAAGAAGCATCTCTGTGGTCCAGAAATAAGACAGTGAGGGATGATGGGTGTTCTAGAATTCTGGGTGCTAGAATAGGAAACAGGCTCTAGCTTCTGAGGTTGGGGACAAAGGGCAAAGGGAACAGACCATGAACTTCTGGCCTGGAGTCAGGCTGGCTGTGTATACAGAGGGCCAGGGCAAGGTGCCCTTCCTAGAAAGAGGATATAGGGAAACCTACAGCTATGACCTGGAGCTATGACCAATAACCAGCGTCTGCCTGGGTGGCACAAGGGAAAAGCTAGGTCCTCCAACAGAGCTTGTGCCTAGCAGCATGCTGCTGGAGAGTTGGGATCAGCACTCCTCCTGTAAACAAGATACCCCAGCTGCTCACACCCACACACAGTTTGGTTCTGAATGAAGACCTAGACCAGGTGAGGGGCAACCACAACTTCTCAGGCAACAAGAGGCCAAGAGAAGAGGGGCAAGAACACCAACAAAAGGAAATTTCCACTCAAAATGGCATGATGATTAAAAATTTATTTTATTTTTTTAAAGATTTTATTTATTTATTTGAGAGAGAGAGTGTGAGAGAGCACAAGCAGGGGGAGAGGGAGAAGCAGGCTCCCCACTGAGCAGGAAGCCTGACACTGGCTCCATCCCAGGATCCTGGGATCATGACTTCAGCTGAAGGCAGATGCTTACTGACTGAGCTACTGAAGCACCCTGGAAATAACACTTTCTTTTTCTATTTTTTAAAAAGATATTTATTTATTTATTTATTTGAGAGAGAGAGAGAGAGAGAGAGAGAACACAAGCTGGGGGAGTAGGAGAGGTAGACACTGGATCCCCGCCGAGGAGGGAGCCTGACACAGGGTTCAATCCCAGGACCCTGAGATCATGACATGAGCCGAAGGCAGGCGGTTAACCCACTTAACCACCCAGGTGACCCTGATTACAAATTTAAAATGTAGAAAAGAAACTCATACTATAATTGATGGCCAAAGCACTCAATGAATCAGGAATTTGTCCTAAAGGAATAGAAATAAACTTTCTTTTTTTTTTTTAAGATTTTATTTATTTATTTATTTGAGAGAGAGAGCATGAGCGAGGAAGGAGGGTAGGGGCAGAGGAGAGATAGAAGGAGAAGCAGACTCTCTGCTGAGCAAGGAGCCTGATACTGAGTTCGATCCCAGGACCCTAAGATCATGACCTCAGTTGAAAGGCAGACACTAACCGGCTGAGCCACCCAGGTGCCCTGGAAGTAACACTTTTTTTTTTTTTGTTTAATTTTTAAAAGATATTTATTTATTTATTTGAGAGAGAGCGAGCACCAGGGAGAGCACCAAATAGGGAGCCTGACATGGGCCTTGATCCCAGAATGCTGGGATCATGACCTGAGTTGAAGGCAGATGCTTAACGGATTGAGCCACCCAGGTGCCCCTGGAAATAACACTTTAAATCTCCCAATGAGCTAAAGGAAAAAAATACCTCCCAAAATAATGAATTATAGGAAGGGATTATGAAATGAAAGCAGGTAGATATGAAAAAGAACCAGGAAAATATCCTGGGAATGAAACTATCACCACTATAATTAGAAAAAATAACACTACTCTAGATGAACAAAGACCATTAATGAATTGGATGGCACGCTGGGATGTTCACTCAAAATACAGAACAGATTGACAACATGAGACAGAAGAGGGTAGATTTAAGCTTCCGCAAAGGTACAATGGAAGAGTTCCAGAACAGAGAATCAAGGACACAGTAGATATTTAGCATAGCTGGGAGTTTTCCAGAACTGAAAAACAAATCCCCAGATTAAAAGCATACGTGAACAAATTAGGTTTTTAAATAGAGATTGTTCATGTTAATGCATGCCCAGCTGTAGTCCCAAATGAGAAGCAAATGGGAACCACTCAGCACTTTCCCAGCTCTTGCCGTCACCTTTCACGCTCACACAGAGGGTACCTCTGGAGAACTTGGCGCAGGACTCTTCCTCCCTCCTCATCTTCCATAGCCATGGAAAGTCTATGCAGCAGGAAGACACCTGAGCTAGGTGTGGCCCGGCCTGGGTGTGTCTCTGAAGCTTAGGTGTGTCATTCTTATTGTTGTATGAAGTGTATTGTTTCGTTGAAGCTATAACACAGGTTAGCAGGGACAACTTTCCCAGCTTAATTCCTTCTCTCCCCAGCACCCCATTTCACGTTTCAATCCTAGGTTGCGAAAAAACATGGCAGAAGGGATTCAGTCTTTGGCCAAATACAAAATAGACACCTGCTGCCACCAGGAGACCTTTGTCCCGGTACTCCACAGCAGCCCACGTGCTTGGGTGTGATATTTATAGTGAACATCTCTCTGTTCCATCAAGCGGCAACATTTAAATCTCTTGTTCAGGACTTTACTGGCCATAGGTTATAAATGTTTTATGAGCCGCTGAGCTTGCAGCATTACGATTTTATTAGAAGGTTAAATATCTTTGCTTCCGAGCTGTTTTACTAGTGAAATTGTTCTTTCTCTTAAAAATGTTAACTTCATGCTTGTTATGAAATGGAAACTTGCAGGGTGTTGTTGTAAATAACTGTCTAAAAATGGTTTGGCCCATTTGAAAGCAAGCCCAGATGGCACTAGGATTCTGCTTTCTTTTTTCCTTTTGGACCGACTACAAGTAATTTAGGGAAAGAAAGGGAATTTTTTGATACTTTAACCACTTCATCCAGTCCTTCAGGACTCAGTCTATGATTGCTGAGATGTATTAAATTCAAACTCGGGCAATAATCTGCAGAATTTCTGATTGAATTTCCACAGGGACCCATCAGAATGAAAGAAAATAGAGAATCAAGGGACTTGGATGTTCCTGGGCAAGCCTTTGAACAATTCAGAACATCAGTTTTCTCATCTGTCTTGTCTCTCACACTTCTTACTCTGCCTTTCTCCCAAACTGAGAATCAAGTAAGTTGGGGAAGTAAAATGGGGAGAAATGACCTCTTTTAGGAAACAGGACTGGGCTTCTTGTCCTCCACGATGGGAGAACGGTGTCACAGACAGAAATCATGCTCTCACTGACAAGGAAGAGCCGTTACTACCATCAACTTCCCCAAGGGAGCCACCCCAAGACACGTTCTTTCACTCTCTCTTGCCTCCTTGACCGTTTGTCTCCTCTTCTGTACCTTAAAGCCTCTCATCTTCAAAACCAAGTTCAATTGTCCCCTCCAGTCTGCAGCCTTTCTAGACTAACCGCTATCCCTCACACACACATCAAGTGAGAATCATGCTTTCATTGCTCTTCTCATCATCGGCCTCACTCTGTCTAGTCATTCATCTGTTTCTTCAAAAAATCTTCCACTAAACATCTGCTATGTGCAGTGCTTTTGGAGATAAATAATTTAATAAAATACAATCTGTATTCTTTGGCTCGCATATCTTTATTTCCACATTAATTTGAGCTCCCCACATTGTTCAAGATGAGACCCGATTGAAACCACAAAATTCTTTTAGTCTTCAAATCCCATTTCTCTCATTTATTAACTAAAGAAATATTTATTGAGGTTTATTGTTCTGTTAGACATTAAAGAAAAGTAATATATGTACCATATATGTATGCATGCATATATGTATATGTGTGTACTATATATACACATATAATAATGTCAAATATTATTACTATCGTTATTACTACATGGAAAACCTTTAGCTGGTCCCTCAGCACTAGAATTACAACAAGTCTATTCTGTTAAAAGTGAAGAGCTCAAAAATCTGTCTGTCCCACTAGACTGAAGTTTTATGAAGGACAATGTCTTCTTTTACATCATCACCGCTAGCATAATGTTAGGAATAGTAGATGTTCCAGAAGAATTAGAATGAACTGCCATTGTTTTGAGTGTTGGAATCTAGTGAGGATATTTGTTTATGTCTAAGAATGAAAACCCAGCTACTTTACAGTGAAATGGTACCGAATAATGTGGAATTCTTGGATGCAGTAGGTCTAAAGAAAGTTTGGATTTGTTTTTACATTTATAAGGATGTCAGGATTTTATAATAATTTAGACAGTCTTACCTAGGTGTGACCCTGAAATCAGAAGAATAAAACAACAACAAAGATCAGTGAAAGTTGGGGTCCCTGGGTAGCTCAGTTGGTTGAGCATCTGCCTTCAGCTCAGGTCATGATCTCAGGATCCTAGGATTGAGCCCTGCATTGAGGTGGGGGGGGGCGGTGGTTCTTGCTCAGCAGGAGGTCTTTTTCTCCCTCTCCCTCTGCCTCCTCCCCTCTGCTCCTACCCATGCTCTGTCAGTCTCTCTCTCTTTCAAATAAGTAAATAAAATCTTTTTTTATATAAAAAGGAAGTTCTCTTATATAAGAAAAAAGGAAATAGACTCATTGTACAAAGCAGCACAGTTTTGAGATTGTACCTGTACAATGTACACATTTTACAAGTGTAGAGTTCACTTGCCTCTATGATTAGAATATGGGTGACCCTATTGAACTAGGACAATGTAAAAAGCCTTAGCACCAAGAAACAGAGGGAGAATGCCTGATTTAATAAGACCAAGATCATGAAAGCAAAGGAGTCAATTGCTTAACTAGGCAAATAATTTTGAAAATGTCCTTCCAACGCATCATCCGAAAGGCTGATGTCTCCCCCACCCCACCTCATGACTATTCAAAGATTAGCTCTCAAATGTATGTTATAAAGGGTTTCCCTGAACGATAACAGCTTTTATATCAAAAGAAAATGTCTTTGCCTGTATAGGAGCAGAAAGTACTCAAAATATTACTTCATGTCCAGTCTGAAATCACTTGTTTGAGGACAGCACCTTCAGGCCTGAATTTTTTCTTTGCTGGAACGATATTCAAAACTCACAGCAAAAACTGAGCTACTGTTTCTGAAAGTATTTTGCAAATTCTAAAGGACTCTGTAAGTCTACTCTCTATTATTTCTGTTACGCTTTGAAATTCTAATGTCTTTTCGTCAGAAAATCTTCCTGCTTGAGCACCTCCAGTATTTTAGACCTAGATAAGCCATAGTTATTAAAGCGGGATCATTACAAATATATCCAGACCAAAGGGGCATCTTCCGAAGGATGGAAAAATGCCCTTCTCTTGGAGTGTTTGAAGGAAAGGCTGTCTTTGAGTCTCCTCTTAATGAGGGCCCTCCATGGCCCCTTAGGTGTGGACGTTCAGTTGTTGTAATGCCTCTAAAGCTACTCTATTAAAAGAGGAAAAAACCTAACTATACAACAGATGGGCAAATGCCCATTATGGACCCGCTCTGTCAGTACACTCTTCCACGACCACGGTCTAGCTTGCTCCTGTGGTGATTTCCGAGTTCACGGGGGTCAGTGAACCGCTTAGGCAGGACGTGGAAGGTTCTAGGGGGCAGCATTAATGCTCAAGCCTCCACTCTGAAGTCTGAATGTAAAAGGGAATGGCACAGACATCTTAAAAGCCTAGGAAGAGAGCCAGAATCTAGAAAGTTCGACCTTCATCTGCCTTTATCAGGATGAACTGCATTTGTTTACAATTGCACTGAGCTGAGAGCAATCGTGCTCACAGATCGTTTTTTAGACAATTATTACGAAAGCGGACTATACAAAGTAACTGTTCAAGAAATATTTTCTGATTTATTGTTTGCTCCATAAAGCTATTTATAAAGAGAGACAAAATGAAAAAATAATATACCCTAAGCAATGGGAAAATGATAGTAATGGACATTCCTCTTTCTTGTTTCTAAAATATGTGTAGAGTTCTCTCTCTCGAGTTGGATACTTGTGAGAAAAAAATCAAAAGGAAAAACAGAACCATTGTAGGTACTTCACACTGAGGGGCTTGGTGCAGGGAATTGGTTACGTGGATAATGGCGGAACCGAGGAGCCAAATGGGATCTAGTGAAGCAACCCAGAGCTTGGCAGAGCAGCGAGCTATTACTACCATTGAGGAAGTAGCACTGCAGGAGAAGCCAGTGCTGTCCGCAGGTGTTAGGACAACTGGGGGGCCTCCTGGGATGGGATGGGCTACCAAGGCAGGGGTGGTGCCAAGTCAACAGAGCGGCATAGCTTCAGCTGAAGATGCCTTTAGGAAGCACCTGCTTTCACCCCTGTATTTCAAGCTTCTGGTCTTCCACCAATAACTCATTGGCTGAGCAGGCCTGGGAGTGACAAGCTGGGACATCTGGGAAATGTAGTCCCCTCTCATACAGGGCAGAAGGCCTGAGAGGCCGCTGAGGACAAATCTGCAAGTGACCAACATACACACTAAGAAAAGACGAGTTTCCCCCCAACAATAAAAGGAGTTTTATCCCCATAGAATTTAAATAAATTTATAGATTATATACCTCTTTGTCTTTTATTTTACCCTCATGTTTAATTAATGATCTGAGAACAGATTTGCTAAGATTAAAAAATTAGGGCACTCTGGGGGGATCAGTCAGTTAAGCATCTGGCTTTTGATTTAAGCTCAGGTTATGATCTCAGGGTTGTGAGATTGAGCCCTGCATTGGGCTCCACACTCAGTGCAGAATCTGCTTGAGATTCTCTCTCCTTCTCCCTCTACCCCATCTCCCACTCGCATAGGCATGCTCTCTGTCTCTAAATAAATAGATGAGTAATCTTAAAAAAAAAGATTAAATAATTAATCCGAATTTGGTTATAAAGGATAGTCAGTCATAACATCACCTGGCAAAGTAGAGAAAAAAATAACCGGATTCTGCCCCTAACAAGATTATCCATCCAGACATAAGCCAGAAACTGTCTCAGAAGCATACTCCTTGACCAAAGTCACTGCTTAATATGACTTCATAGTCTTCAAGACGATGAAAGTTTGGGTTCACACTTTCTACAGGCAGAGCTCATGCTCCCTCTTCCAGGTCATGGCGTGTCTGTTCTGCGTGCTCCTGCTTTTCCTTTTCTGAGACCAAGCCCTGAGAACTGGGTGGGAAAAGCTGGCCAGACACCTATTTGTTCACTTGAAAGTTAAGTTGCAAGTTGACGTAATATTTCCCCATTTTTGTCATGGCTGAAACCTGACACCCGCTCAGAAAATTCTTCCTAATTGATAGTGTAGTTGATCTATAGCTCTGTGAAGAATTCACATGGATGGAGACATTTTAAAATAGAGCTGGAACAGTCACTACAGAGAAGCTGCCTTACCCATCTTTGTCTGGACAAGTTCAAAACCTTCAGATTGGGTAAAATAGCACATTTTTAAAAATCAATTTGTTGAGAAGCCAGCTGGAGAAAGGACATTTTTGTATCAAGACTGATGGTTGTGGACTATCTCAAGGTAGGATAGGTAGTCAAAGTATAACCCGGATGAGCTTAGCTTGTTAATCTCCACAGAAAACTCTTCTCCCCCCACCCTTCAACTCATATAACTGCCCCACATCCTTTCCCTAATAAAACTCCCTTGCTTCCACCCTACAAATGGGACCCTCCTTAGGTTTCTACTGGAATCTGTGATCCCTGAGTTACAATTCTGTGATCCCAAATAGATGCTTGTTTGTTTCTTATTGTGGCTCTTTATTTTCAGGTAAACAGCTGAATCATGAACCCAGATCAGAGGGCGAGAGATATAGAGGAGAATAGAAAGAAACATGGTTTTATTTTCCCTGGCCCAGGTTTAGAGCAGGTCTGAAGCAGATATTTGGAATGTGCCATCTTTGATGTCCTTGCCTTATCACTTTTAAGCCACGGAAGAAGCCTTGCAGTGGATGCCCACAGACCTCCAAAATGTCTGCTCTGCTCCCATACCAGCAGCCCGAACCATCTTAACCTTCACCTTTCTTCCCTCTCTTCTAAAAGACAATGACAGTCAAAAATAACAGCTATAATAGCCTTTCCTTCACTGTAGTTTATAATAATAATTAATATTTCTTTAATGTTTTCTATGTACCACATGCTATTTTAAATACTCTATATGCACAAACTCATCTTCTCCACACAATAATTCTGTGTGGTAAATTATGTTACAGCGTCCCTTTTACAGATGAGGAAACTGAGACACAGAGAAATTGAACAGCCCAGAATTACACAGATTCTAAAAACCCATGAGTATGACTCTAATTAATAGTCTTAGTCACTGAGCTAGATTCTTCTTGGCTGTAGTCAAGATCCAAGAGTAACGCAATCAGATTAAATGAATTCACAATTACATAGGAATAACGAAAGTCATTAATCCTCCAAGAGAAGTCTGTACTTTTAAAAGGTGTCCATAAGCCAGAAGAATCTCAAGCAATGCATTTTTTTGAAATGCCTACCATGTGCCAGCCTTGTGCTGAGTGACATCCATCGAGAAATGATTCATCGCAATCCGGGTTGCTGCTTTGTGACAAACACAGGCTTTCAGCCACAGCTGAATTTGAATCTGGTTCTGCCACCTTTCAGGTGTTGGCCTAAGCAGGTTTTTTAAAATTATGCCGACTTTATTTTCTTTCCCCTGCAAAATAGGACAAAACAATAACTTTCAGGGGGTGGATTAAATTAAGTAATGGCCATAAAGCACTTAGCAAGCAAGCCAGTACATAATAAGTACTCAATATATGGGAGCTATTAGTATTATGAGCTTTCTTCCTAGAGATATGTGAACAGAAATTACAAAGTAGTCTATAAAAGCTATAGTGGAAGCATAAAGTGAAAAGGATATGTGCAGGGGGTGGTTCTTCAAACTATAATCCCATGGGGTCCTGAGCATCCACAGGTGTGCCTCGGGGGCTCAGGGACAGGTGTGAAGGGTGGAGAGGGGAAATGATGCCCACCACCACCCCTCAGCCCCTGCTTTCATTTCAGCCAGAACAGCTCCCATTTTGGATGAGGCATGTGAGTGTGTGAGTGTGTGTATGTATATTAATATTGGCCTTTCCTGTAACATTGCATTCAAGAACAGAACTTGTCTAAAATTACCACTGAGCATAGGAGTTCTAAACTGAGTTTTCCAATCTTTTCTCTGGAGGATCTTGAGGAAGTCCCTTGCCATCCTTGTCTTCACTTTCTTCTTGCATAGTACGAGTGAATACATTTCTTATTCTTTCCAGGTATAGAGTTCTGTCAGTTTTTGGATATGTGGGGACAACTCTTTCTAGGTAGTCCGCTCTGAGAAAATACCTTTTAGAAATGCCTCCCCTAGGTCAAGCACGTTTGTTGGTTTGTTGCTTCATTTCTTTACATCAATTTTTGCCTTTCCCCACATCTGAATTCAGAGATGTTCTAGAAGTTTCCAACCTGTTCATGGTAGCTCTCAAGGCAGTTGGGCAGCCCAGGAGTGCTCTTGGTTATAGTAGTTTCTGGAGTCGTTGTGCACATGGGTCAACTCTAGTGTAAGTGTTTTTACCTGCAGAACAGCTTTCTCTAATCAGAATTAATTCACTAGTGTCCTCTCTACACCAGCGGCAGAGTTCATTAAAATCCATCAGTTCAAGGTGAAGGCATAATAGCAGCCATTTTTTTTTAATATGGCAAAAAACATGAAGCAAAATTTACCATCTTAATCATTTTTAAGTGTATAGTTCAGTGGTGTTAAGTATATATACATTGTTGTGCAACTGAGCTCTACAACTTTTTCATTTTGCAAAACTGAAACTCATACCCATGAAACAACTCCCCATTTCCTCTACCCCAAGCTCTTGGCAACCACTGTTCTACTTTCTCTTTCTGTGAATCCGACTACTTTAGACACTCTCATGAGTAAAATCACACAGTATTTGTCTTTTGTGACTGGCTTATGCCACTTGGCTTAATGTTCTTGAGGTTTAACCATATTGCAGCATGGGACAGGATTTCTTTCTTTTTTGAGGGTGAATACTATCCCACTGAATGTATAGATTGCATTTTCTTCATCCATTCATCCACTGATGGACACTTGGGTTGCTTCCACTTCTTGGCCTGTGAAGAACGCTACTATGTATATGGGCGTAAAAATATCTCTCTGAGGTCCTGCTTTGAATTCTTCTAGAAACATATCCAGCAATGAGACTGCTGGATCATTTGATAATTTAAGTGGGTCTACTTTCAGTGCTCTCCCACCACAGGATTCCTGAAAAACCCAAGGAGAAATTCCCAGGTCACATCTGAGAGCTTTCTTGTAGCTCAGAACCTTCTGGTTTTGTTCTGTCTGATTCTATCAGGAAGTGACTTCTCCGAGAAGCAGGAGCTACTCCGCATCTGGGAAGAATGCCTGCTCTTTTGAAAACCCCAGCATGCTACATATAATATAAGCTTATAAAAAGACATGCTTTCTGAATGCTCTGTTAGCACAAACCTCTGAGGCTTTCCAGAGTTGACCCTCACAACTAGAAACCACAAGAATGTCCATAATGCAATTTAAAATATGCCAATTCTCACTCTACTCATCTGTAAACTAAATAATTTGCACTGAAATCCCTGCAGTGTCGCCTCCCCTATCAGGGGAAGTTTAACATGGGAAATCAAGGAGAAGATTTCAGTGAATTGGGAAGTATTTAAGCCTGGGTTCTTGAACACTAAGCAGCAGCATTGCATGAAGAGGATTTTGTTGAACTGTGTATTCACAACACTGAATAATTGAACCACTAGGAGCCATGGTGACAGACATGAAGGTAGATGGATAGGAGTTATGGAAGACAATGGGTCCCCTGTCTTTAATGTTAATTAGTTGGCCCTTGCCACATATTCCATCTGTTCACATACTGTGACCTCAATGTACATGCTGCATGAAGAAAAAAGGAACAAAATATACATTAAATAATTATCATTAAATTTGGAGATGTTTTTCAAATTGATCTAGAATGCTGGTATTTAGGAAATAACACATTTTCCACCTTGAAATTAACTAAGGATATAAAATTATTGTTAAGGAGAGAATATATCCATTTCTTAGCTATTTGCTCCCCTTTCTTAACCAAGAGTTGTACTTTACAGGAGAAACCATGATGAACAAGTGCTAGTGAGTCATTTGCCAGGGAAATAGGAGGACGACATGGCCTTGGTCCAGGTACGACTATGGGTTTAAATGTGAAGAAGGGCCTGAGATTTTGATTTCTCCCAATTCTAGTGGTGTGTCACTTAATTGGCAAAACAGTGAACCAATCAAACATCTGAATTCAGTTAGACTGCTGTAGAGGGTGTAGGTTTTAAGAATGACTTAGTTAATGCTATCAGGTCAAGGTCTTGAAGTTCAAGAGAATTTTATTATTTTTTTTAAGACTGTATTTATTTGAGAGAGAGAGCGAGCACAGGGGGAGAGTGAGAGGGAGATTCAGACTCCTTGCTGAGCAGGGAGCCTGATGTGGGGCCCGATCCCAGGACCCTGAGATCATGACCTGAGCCAAAGGCAGATATCCAGTCAACTGAGCCACCCAGGTGTCCCTCAAGAGAATTTTAAATATGAGGAAGTTTTAGTTTAAGTGAGCATTTTAGTCTTAAAGAGAAGAAGAATGAGAATTTTGGAAGTATAAACTAAAAAAAAAAAAAAAAAAAACTATTTAGAAAAACTGGCCAAGAGGGGGAATTGGAAACAAAATATATGTGGCTAGAAAACAAAACAAATCAACAACAACAACAACAACAACAAAACAAAAAACAAACAAAAAAAGAAAATCTTTGGAAGGCGAAAAAGTCCCCATGGAAGCTTTTTCTATTCATGTTTGCAAACTAAATATCTACCTTCTATCAGCTGTGGAAAAAAGAAAGAGGCAGTGAAATCTCTGACTTCTCTTCATGGTGAAAACAAACTTGAGAGGCTGCTGTATCTCCAATGGGAAGGCTGTGTGGGAGATTTGGAAGTTCGGCCAAATTGGATAAATGTACAGCTGTACAGCTGGGTTGCATTTTAATGATGGCCCCATGATGTACAGCACAGAAAAAGAAAGAGAGAAAGAGAGAGAGAGAAGGGAGGGAACAGGGGTGTGGGGGACCAATGGGAAGAAAAGGGAGAGGGAGGGAGAGAGAGAAAGGGTAATCCTTTAAGGGCCAGGGGAGCTGGGGACAAGCCTGGGCCAGAGTTGCAGATCCCCCCAAGATGGGAAAATGTAAGAAGAATTGTTCCATCGCTATCTGAAGCCATTACTTTTAAAAATAATGGCTGTAAAATTTAGCAAGACAGGAAACAACATGTGTTGGAGAGGATGTGGAGAAAGGGGAACCCTGTTATACTGTTGGGAATGCAAGTTGGTGCAGCCACTTTGGAGAACAGTGTGGAGATTCCTTAAGAAACTAAAAATAGAGCTTTCCTATGACCCTGCAATTGCACTACTGGGTATTTACCCCAAAGATACAGATGTAGTGAAAAGAAGGGCCATCTATACCCTAATGTTCATAGCAGCAATGGCCACAGTCACCAAACTGTGGAAAGAACCAAGATGCCCTTCAACCGATGAATGGATAAGGAAGATGTGGTCCATATACACTATGGAGTATTATGGCTCCATCAGAAAGGATGAATACCCAACTTTTGTAGCAACATGGACGGGACTGGAAGAGATTATGCTGAGTGAAATAAGTCAAGCAGAGAGAGTCAATTATCATATGGTTTCACTTATTTGTGGAGCATAACAAATAACATGGAGGACATGGGGAGATGGAGAGGAGAAGGGAGTTGAGGGAAATTGGAAGGGGAGATGAACCATGAGAGACTATGGACTCTGAAAAACAATCTGAGGATTTTGAAGGTGCTGGGGATGGGGGGTGGGTAGCCTGGTGGTGGGTATTAAGGAGGTCACGTATTGCATGGAGCACTGGGTGTGGTGCATAAACAATGAATTCTGTTACGCTGAAAATAAATAAATAAATAAATAAATAAATAAATAAATAAATAAAATAATGGCTATATATGAGAGACAGTATCACCTAGAAGTCGTGTCCAGACTCTGAAAGGAGGTTACGTGAATATAAATCCTGGCATAACCCCCGTGAGCTCTGGGACAAGCAGCCCAACACCCTATACCTCTGTTCCTTATTTCTGAAATGGGCAGAATGACATTTCTGTATTTCTTTGGGTTGTTGGAAGATGAAATGAGTTTCTCTATGTGATGCTCCTAGCAGAGCGCCTGGCACTCGTGTGTGGTATGAAATGGGAGCCTGTGTCCTAGGAGTGAAGGGGGGACCTCTGCCCAGCAACCTGATAAGACAATTAGAAACAAGGGTAAAATTTGCCATCGTGCCTTAGGAGCACAGGGTAATGGGCTTCTTGTTTTAAACTTAAATAAAGTGGGACACCTGACTGGCTCCAGCGGGAGAGTATACAACTCTGGGTCTTGGGGTTGTGAGTTCAAGTCCCATGTTGGACACGGTGCCTACTTTAAAAAAATAAAGAAAGAAAAAATAAATAAAAGTTAAATAAGCGGTTATTGAATTAAAGCCACTTGAGTTTGAAGTAGTCTGGGTCTGTTCTCGCCAGAGCCCTAAATACATCAGAAAATAAAAGACAAAAATGGAATTTGACTGCACATTTTCTTTACTAAAAGATAATCCCACTTTTGCTTCTATGAAGGAATAGGCCTTTCAAAAAATCTCTTCTCCTGGAAGCCTCTTGGATTAGTCATAATAACCACACGTTTATACAGGATCACAGGCCTGTGGGATTTCCCCTGAATGCTAAATAAAAGCACATCTTGGGCTTCAAAGTCGTCACCTGGTTAGGCAATGACCATTCTCTTAAATACAGAAATGTAAGGGGAAATGACATTTTAGGGGGAGTAAAACCAGTGGTTTGTTATTTCTAAGAGTCTGAAGCAAGGACCCTGACCCTGAGTCCATGTTTCAGTGTTAATAAATCTCTCTGAAATGGAATGTGCCTTGCTAGACGCATGTTGTTTTCTGTGACTAGGGTTCCTAGCTTTGGTTGGATTTTTGAAAGAGTCTGTTACTCAAATCATGAAGATCCACTGGACTAGCAACATATTCAAAGACTAAGGGAGAAGAACAAATGTAGCATTTTGAAAATGCATTTTCCCGTATTATATATAACCATGGCTGCGTTCAAATTCCCAGACGACCCTCCTGCTAAAACGCTTTAGTGCTACACAGGTGTAGACCAAATTTTTATTTCCTTGTGTTTTCCTGACAGCTTTATTTGAGTCCCAAACCAAATAATCTTTCCAATCTGTTATGTGAAAAATATAAAGAAGTTTATTTTTAGGGGAAGGCACTTTTTCATTCATAATAATCGAATGTTTCTGAAACAAATATGGATACAGGATGCAATCCCATAAGGTTAGAACAGAGGGCACATAGGCCAGTGGAAGAAACTGACTTCCACAGAGTCTGTAAGGCGGCAGAAAGAGAGACCTCATTGTCTCATTGTATTGCTGCCATTGCCTGGGGCTGACTGTCTGACAGGGGCCGTCTCTTCAGGAAGGTCCTTCTCAAAAGAAACCTGCCTCTTGCCTGCCTACTTGCCCAGTTCTTGTAATGCTGATATTCTGATCAGCTATCTGGGCCCATGCAAGCAGCCTCCTAGTCATAGCGTCAGACTTACACACACACACACACACACACACACACACACACGCCACAAAAACCCGCACGCGAATATCTATAGCAGCTTTATTCGTAATTGCCAAAATTTGGAAGCAACCAAGATGTCCTTCAGTAGGTGCGTGGGTAAATAAATTTTGATACATATAGGCAGAGCAATGTTGTTCATCACTAAAGTGAAATGAGCTCTCAAGACATGAAAAGACATGGAGGTCCCTGAAATGCACATTACTAAGTGAAAGAAGCCAACATGAAAAGTCTACACACTACATGATCCCAACTCCATGACCCTCTGGAAAAGACGAAACCACGGAGACAGCAGAAAGGTCAATGGATGCTGGGGGGAGGGGGTGGGTGGGAGAAGGGAGGAATGAATAGGCAGAGCACAGAGGATTTTTAGGACAGTGACAATTACTGTAGTGATATGTATATGTCATGAGACAGTTGTCCAAGCCTTTAGAATGTAGAAAACCAAGAATGATCCCTAGGGTTAAACTACGGACTTCAGGCAACAATGATGTGCCAATGTGAGTTCATCAGTTGCAACAAATGTAGCACTCTGGTGGGGGTCGTAGCTAGTGGGGGAAGCCATGCGTGTCTGGGGGGAGAGATTAGAAGGGAATATGTTCTTTCCCATCAATTTTGCTGTGAACTAAAAATGCCCTTAAAAACTGGAGTCTTTCAAAAATACATTGACATGCACATAAAATCTGAACATAGGTGCTCTGTAATGTTCACCACCTTCCCTTGGTTTCCAGAATACAGTCCAGGTCTTTTGACTAAAGCTAACCCAAATAGTCCAGACTCTTCAGTATGCCATTCAAGACCCTCTAGGCTCTGCTCCCCTCCTCCCTCTCCCAACTTTTCTCCTTTCCAGCCTTTTCTTCCTGCACACTTCTCGTTCTCCATCCCGTTGCCTCCTCATGCCTTGAGCGCCCCCTTTGGAAATGGAGTGCCACATACCACACCACTGCCTTCATGCTTCCTCTACCTAATATCCCCCTCACATCTGTCAGATCTCCATCCCACTCTCTGCCATCACCCACCCCCGCCGAAAGTCCCATCTCAAAAACTCTCTGTCCTTCAAGTCCCCAAGCCAGAAGTAGTATCTTCCTTTTCCAGGCACTTTATTCATTCTTCTTGTAACACCACTTGCGAAGTTTGTCTCCACATTTGGACATTTCAATCCCCCTCAACCCCCTCCCCGCACTTTGACCTTCTTGCCTGCCCGAGGCTCTGCCATATTCACCTACTTCGCATAGAGGGTGCTCAATAAACACTGGGGAAGTGAACTGAGTTGAGTATTGAGGCTATAGGGTTAGAAAATAATTAACAATAAAAATTTTGGTGTTACATTTTTCTTTATACAATAGAAATGCATTGTTCAGTTGTATGTACCTATATTAGGTAGGCATAGATCATACTGGCAGATTTGGCATTGTCTTTGATCATGGGTACTTAAATTTGCCTTTGAATTGGGCTGCCACTATCTAAGAGCTGGAGGACGGGAGCAGCAAATGGGTCCTTGCATGGCCATCTGATCCCAAGCATTTATTTTCCCAAGAAGTAAACAGACCACAAGGAACGTAGCTACTTGGAGTGGAGCTTGGTTTCTTACCTCCTGTCCTCCAATGCTAAGATTTTTTTCTTGCTCATTGCAACATTTAGCTCAGAGCCTGACACAGTATTTCTGAAATATTTTCTCCCTACATTGTTATGTTGAGGTTTTAATTTTTTCATATTTCCTTCCTGCCTTCGTTTGCTTCATTTACTTTTTTGTTACTGTTGTTGTAAATACTGAAATACCAAATGACACCCTTGAACTCTAGGAGAGCCAGCACTGGGGTTCCTGTGCGGCCAGCCATGGCCTCCGTTTTGTTAGCAGATGCTGCCCTCTGCTGGTCAGTGGGCAAACTTCCACGTTTATCCTAGCTTTGCAAGAAATCGCCAAGGATTCCAGCAGGCAGGGAAGGAATGACGGTAAATGGGAACCAGAATTCTCCCATTGCTAATAATCTCATCACATCAACTTTTAAAAACTCTTCACTGCTCCTTTGCATACTGTTAGTAATTCTAAACATTTTGCAAAGATTCTTAAAACTCAAAACTCAGCATTACCTTTTTGTTTTTCTTTCTGGGTAAAGCTTGTTGTAGTACCTTGAACAAAAGGTGGTCCTAGGATAAAGGGCTGGTATCCAAAATCTATAAAGAACTTCTCAAACTCAACATCCAAAAAACAAATAATCCAGTTAATAAGTGGGCAGAAGACACGAACAGACCAGACACTTCCCCCAAAGAAGACATACAAATAGCTAACAGAAATGAAAAATTTCTATCATGTTATCAGGGAAATACAAATCAAAGCACAATGAGATACCACCTTACACCAGTTAGGATGGCAAAAGTTAACAAGACAGGCAACAACAAATATTGGTGCGTATGTGGAGAAAGGGGAACCCTCTTAAACTGTTGATGGGAATGCAAGGTGGTACAGCCACTCTAGAAAACAGTATGGAGTTTCCAGAAGACATTAAAAATAGTGCTACTCTACGACCCAGTGATTGCATTACTAGGTATTTATCCCAAAGATACAGCTGTAGTAAAAATAAGGAGCATCTGTACCCCAATGTTCATAGCAGCAATGTCCACGATAGCCAAACTGTGGAAGGAGACAAGATGCCCTTCAATAGATGAATGGATAAAGAAGATGTGGTTCATTTATACTACGGAATATTACTTGGCCATCAGAAAGGACAAATACCTACCATTTGCACTGACATGGATGGAACTGGAGGGGATTATGCTAAGTGAAGTAAGTCAGGCAAAGAAAGATAACTATCATGTGGTTTCACTCATGTGTGGAAGGTAAGGAAGATCATGAAGGACCACAGGGGAAGGGAGGGAAAACTAAATGGGAAGAAATCAGAGAGGGAGACAAACCATGAGAGACTCTGGACTCCAGGAAACAAATTAAGGATTACGGAAGGGAGGGGAGTAGGAGGAACGGGGTAACTGTGTGATGGGCATTAAGGAGGGCACATGTAGTGATAAGCATTGGGTGTTATACGCAACTAATGAATCATTGAACACTACACCAAAAATTAATGATGTACTATATGCTGGCTAATTGAACATAAAAATTAAAAAAGAAAAATTAAAAAAGGTGCTCCTGATCTATTAGTCAGATTTTTTTTCCCCTTCATTTCCAGTTTCACTTCAGGATCTTTAATGCTGCTGGTGGTTTTTTGTTTTGTTACCAAGTCCTGTGGAGTTGTGCCCAGGCTGTGCCTCTCTATAAAGAAGCAATCTGGGTCCAGAACAAGCCTCAATTTTAGTTCCTTTATTCAGATATGGCTCTAGAAATACCTACCTCTCTGAGAACAATGTAAAGATCAAATGAAATGTCATATGTGAAGACATTTGGAAAATTCTAAGGTGCTACATTCATATGAACCATGATGATGATTTCTAGATAAAAAGGACAATATTAATAAGAGATAGCAGGTGTTATAACATCAAGTGAAGAACAGCTTCAATAAAAAGCTTGACTTTTAAAATTATAAAATGTTTAGAGATACATAATGTAGAAAATGTTCTTTATTTCATTCACTGGAACCTCTTAGAATAACACAGAAAATGACTCATTTTTTTTTAGGAATTTTCAGTATAATCTTGCCAAAGGGCTGGAAAACTGATTTCAAATCTAACGAGTCCTCTTAGCCCTGTAATTCCATTTTTTAAGTATAAGACTAATAGTCTATCTAATAATAGCTGGTAGCCCTTAAATGTATTTTATATCTTTAAAATAAAAATGAAACTACCATTAGTTGTGCCTCTATTATGACCATACAAAATGGACCTCATATACATTATATCTTCAAAAAAATCTTGCTGTATTTATTTTTGTAGTAGGGGTGGACCCTTGGGCTCAGAGAAGTTAAGAAACTTATCCAAGATCATGCGACTAGTCGAACAACCCTCAGGATCCAAACTGTGCTTATTTTGACTTAGGAGTGTGTTTAATTGGCATTTATACCCATCATTTTGCTCCATTAAAAAAAAAAAAAAAAACTACCAAAGGATGATGACACCTACAGGGGAGTTAAGGGAGTTAATCACTTGATTTCTTAAGAAGTATCCTATTGTCCTTTGCTTCCTTCTGCTAATACCTTCTGCTAATTCCTTGGCCAAGCACTGACTTCTAAATTCTGAGGAGTTCCTGCCTGGTGATTGTTATCTAACAAAATTAAACATTCCTATTAAATATACTAAGAAAAAAACTGTGCTATAAATATAACTAAAAATGCATCTAAGTATAATTTTTAAAAGGATTTAATATTGTTATACATTTTTGTTTTCAACTCATTTGAGTGATGTAAAATTCCCCATCTGCCAGGTACACTGTCAAGTGTTAGGAACAATTATTTGAAGAGAAATGAATGCAGTGAAAGTGGAATTATAATTTCAAAGGTTTAAGTCCTGGTTGGCTTTTTCTTATCATTTAATAGAGTTGTGAGTAACTCTCCAAATTTCCACAAGGAGAATGCAGACTAACCCTAACGTAACACCGATAGGATAGAAACAGTCTAACATTAAATGATATATTTGCTGTATTAGAAACTTCACCTGAGGATATCCTCTCTTTTCACCCTCATCAAAACCCTCTAAGGGAGGAAGTTTTGTCCCCATTTTACAGTTGTAACTCCAGGAACCTTGCCTAAGTCAGGGCACCGGGCTGCTCACTGGCAGAACTGGGGCATGCCCAGCTTCTAAGCCTGCCAACCAGATAAAGGATCCGGGGCTCCAGCCAGTCCTGAAATCCGCCCATACTTTTTACCTCTCAGCATACGTCCCAGTTCTGGCACTGGTTTCAGCCCAAACTCTTCCCAATTGACTTTTGAGGGTGGAGTTCTGGACTCTAGTCTCCAGCTTGGGTTGTGACACCTGCCAAGCTTTCTACTGAACCCCTGCCTCCTAACCAGACGTGTGGCCCATGTGGGCAGGTGACCACCTAAAGTAAGTCAATCGTGTGCTCAACCCTCATGAACAGGTTCATTTTACACTGGCAGCTCTGCCAAAATCCATGTCCCTAAGCCCCTGTGCAATGGCCTCACAGCCCACTCACTGCGTCTTCCACCCTTTCACTTGGATTCTGCTTCCACTTCAAAGGGTTTCTTATTTAGTTTGATGTTATGCTGATTGGTCTTCTGTGGCACAGGTTTTCGAGTCAAGGGTGATGGTGACCAACGAGAGCTCTGAGGTCCTGAGTTCCATTCTGTCCTAGACTGCCCTTGCTTCTTGCCATCCTGGATAAGGAACTGGACCCCAGTGTCCCCTTCCTCATTTGTAAAGTGAGAGCAATCTGAGTGTTTGTCTCTGAAGGGGCCACTGCGACGATCACAGAAGGTGATCCCTGTAAGGCATGTAGGGCACCCAGCCCGTAGCAAGGGCTTCACCAGGGTGGCCGTTATCTCAGGAAGAAAGAAAAAAAAAAAAAATCCTCAAAATCCTTTATACCACCTCCAGAAAGAAAATCAAAGGAAAGGGAAAGACGGGGAAAGGAAGAGGAAAAAGGGAAAGAGAGAAGATGAAGGAATGAAGGAATATAGAGTCAACATTCCTTCAGAGATCCTGCAGCAGGCATTTTCCAGAACACGCAGGCAAACAGAAATTAAATCACTAAATAAAACCGTCCATTTGCTGGGCTGAGTAAGAGCTAGTGGAAACCCTTTAATTTTGAATTCCAAGCCCCTGGGGAGGAGCTGAAGATGATCTGCCCTCAGGATTAGTGCTCTCCTGCCTGGTGGGCATGCGCTCTTTCAAGAGGCATTGGGGAGGAGTGTGAGGTTGAAAGGGAGCACCCCCGTGGGTCAGTTGGGTGGGCTGCTCGGGACCTTGATCCTTCCGTGACTCACTCTCCCCAGCTGTAAGAAGGGGATAGCATCACTATACCTCATGGGCTCCTTGTGGCAGTCATGTGAGTTAATACCTCGCATGTAGTAAGTGCTTTCTGATTGTGTTATTATTGTTAAAGTCCGCCGGCATGAGTCATGGGTGGGTGTGAGACCCCAAGGCGGGGTCACCAAACTGGAAAATCAGAGTGATTTAAAAGCATATGTATCTCTTTCTAAAAGTGTCTCTCTCTGTCTTTCTCAATATGGATATCTATATCTATCGGTTTTCATCTACGCCTGTCTATCAATCTATCCATCTGTCGGAAGACATTAACTCTTCAGTGCCAAAGTTCACCATCTAGAGACAATTGACAGCACACTTAGAGGAAGGAGGAAGGGGAAGGTTTATTTTGCCTGCTACTGCAGGAGAAAACACACTGCAAAGGTCTCACAAGAGCATCTCTGTTGCAGGCAGCTCAGTACTTCTGAGGAGGGGGCCAGAGAGAGTGGGATGTCATTTCAGGAATCTCAGTCATCTTGGTCCAGGAGTCAGGCAGCACAAAGTGGATGGGGGTATCCTTTGTTAAAAAGCGACCAGCATTCAGAGATTAGCGACCATTTTTGTGGCTGTGGTACAGCCTTCTAGAGAAACACTGTGTACTTGGTCTTATCTGTGTCCCACTGAAAGTCCTGTTTATGTTCTGCTAGAAACATCGCGGGATGATTATGGACAGAGCTATTTTCTGTTCTCATTAGGGGGACACTGTGTGTGTGTGTGTGTGTGTGAGAGAGAGAGAGAGAGAGAATGTGTGTGTGTGTGTGTGTGTGTGTGTGTGTGAGCGCGCGTGCGTGAGTGTGACTGTGTGGAGGTGTAATTCTAAATGATAATACATGTCATTTATAAGGTCTTTATATTTCCTGTCTAGGCAGTTTATACACTTAATTCTACGTGGCAAAGCGACTCTCCCAAGAAGGTAAGATTGCCTTCATTCTACAGATGGGGGAAGGCAAAGTTCAAGAACACAGAGCTAGTAGCAGGTGGCTCAAATTCTAAACCAGACCCGCCAGATCCTTCCTCGTTTCTCCAGCCTAGCCTCTCCCCGGCTGACTCCTCAGACAAGGTTCCTTCCCTCTGACCCCTCAGTAGTCATTAAGGGGTTCTGACAACCTCTGTCTCTCCCTTTCTCTGTCTCTTTGTCTCTGTCTCTCTGTCTCTCTGTCTCTGTCTCTGTTCTCTCACACACTTGCATGAAATGAGGTGTAATCCCGGCCTGGGACTGCACTCCAACATTTTATAAAGCTGAAGAAAATCTGCCATTTAACGAATATAAACCAGTTCTTCCTGAGTTGAATTCACTTCGGGGCAGACTCTGCTTCTCCCTTTTTTCCTAAGAATGCCCCACAGCACAAACAGGAAGTCAGTACTCACCTGCTGAGGATGGACAGTGGGCATTGAAATGACCTCAACCTGAGCGCAGATGTTTTGGGGAAGTTAGCTTTCTGTTACTGAGGCAACGTTAGCTACCATCTCCATGCTGAATGTCTGCCAGCCTGGGTTCGAAGTGCTTTACTTGTATGATCTCAAATGCTCTTCAAATGTATCCCGAGAGGTGGCAATGATTATTAATCTAAATTTATAGATGAAAAGGTGAGAAACCAGGAGTTGAGTGGTGTGCTGAAGGTCACCCTGCAGCAAAGGGGTGGACAGTGCATTCAAATTCAGGCTCGGGGCCTCTGGAGGCTGATCCACATATGTATATAGATCTTTCAGTAGAATTTTCCTCTGCCCAAATCAAGATCAGCAAGAGGTACCCTTAAGCTGGCACAAACATGTACAAGACCAACGGCAAGAAGAACATAGCTGTGTTTTAGTGGAAGGAGCCAGCTCTCCAGGCCATCAGGGGCAGGGGCCGTAGAGGCAGGCAGGAAGGCAATTCTGGGGGGCTCTGAGGACACGCATGGGCTGGTGGGGCTCCTGGAGAGACGCCACACCTAGCAGGAATAATGTGAGTTATGCTTTGTGCAGCATTGCCTGCCAGGTATCCCTGAGCATTTAGTAAAGCCGTATGTGAAAATACTCCCAGCCTCTGCTCTACTGGGGGCCACCAAGGGCAGTGACCATCCAGTTCTTGCACCAAGAAGCAAGGCATCCCCTTCCCTTCCAGGTCAGAGGGGAGGGCACCGCGGAGAGCCGGCTCCAGACCTACCTCCTCTCGGGAGTTCCAAGAGGGTAAATGAGGCACAGTGGAGCAAAGGCTTCTTCAAGCACTCCGAGAAAAAGCTGGGAAATGGCTTCAGGCTGTTGAGTTTCTGGCAGGGAAGCTGGGGAAGGTTGATCCTCTATCTGTAAACACAGGGATCTAAGGCCAGGACACGGGGGTTTTATCTTGTTAAAAATATGCTTGAGAAAGAAAAAAAAAAAAAAAAGGAGGAAGAAAGAGGAGGAGGAAATCAAAACAAGCAAACAGGATTCACTAAACCGGGACACGGGACACGTGTATACCCCACGGCTTAGCAATTTGATTCCTAGCTGTTTACCCAACAGAAGTGGGTACAAAGGATCACCAAGACCCTGGAGCCTCTACAAAAGGGCCATTTGTAACAGCCCCAGACCGGAAATGTACACCAACAGGAGAGAGGACAAAGAAATCAGGAATAGTCATCAAATGGAATATGATCCACCAATGAGAATCAACAATTTACAGCTTCACGCGATAGCATGAGTGCATCTCATAGTCATTCTGCTGAAAAAAGAAGTGAGATCCCAAAATGTGCCAGCCATATGAGTCCATTTATATGAAGTTCAAGAACACATCAGGTGATCTATGCTGGGAGAAATCAGGGTGCTGCTGATCCTTGTTAAGGAAAGTGGGGAGGAGGTTTGGAAGAGGGCAGGAAGGGAGTTTCTGGGCACCTGGAAGCTTCCATTGCTTGTTCAGATGATGCATCAGTTGAAAAACACTTGAGCAGAATACTTGTATACGTGTACTTTGTTGCATGTATATGCACTTTAATAAAGGTTTTTTTTTTTTTAATTAAAAAAGAAAAAAAGTCTGATTCCCTTACCTAAAGATCAGAATGTCTGGGTAGGGTCATGGCCCTATCACTGGCCCCACAGACACCAGACAGAATTTTCATGCCCAGGTGGGAGGCAGGCATGTGAATGAAGCCTATTCCTCCTCTCAGTGACCACATAATGCCATGACAGAGCAGAATGGGAAAGGGAGACTGTCTGCCTGTTACATGCAAAGTCCTAGAGGGCTCTGTAGTTCAGAGATGGGGTGGTGTGTGGACAGCAGAGAGACGGGGGTGGGGGGGGGGGAGGAAGTTCTGCGGGTAACCAGAGCTCTGAGAGTGTGTGGGTTGAAACTGTGTCAGATGTGGAAGGGACCTTGTCAGTCATGGTGAACAACTGGTCAAGCTTATGTCTGGCAAGCAGAAGCCACAATCTTATGAGAAAACCAGGCCTTCTATCTACTATGCAAAGTTCTTCTGTAGCCTCTTCATTGATTGAAGACCTTTCAACTATTTGACCTACAATAACAAGCCTGAAGTGACTCATGATTTGAAAAAAAAAACGGGGCTTGGCTAGTGATAAGAGGGATTCAGAAATATTACTAATAGTAATATCATTTTCTGGAACAAAACACTTCCCAGTAAAGCAAGTAGGCTTTTCCTGAGTCTTTGACACACCACAGTGGCCTATAGAATTTCTTATTGTTGCTTCAGGCTCCTAAAAGAATAAGATCATTATTGTTAGCTCTGACCGTAATTTTTTTCCATTATGTCAGAGAGACATGGTGGTGGTTTTTCCAGTCAGATCCTGAACAGGGCTAGAGACCATTGTCTTCCACAGTTTATTTGAGAATCAGCTAATATGGCTTCAAAGAACCCTCAACTCAAAAACAGAATCTATGGGGGTAACTCATGACCCCAATCACTTTCTAGCTTCTGTAAGTATCTAGGGTATCTGTTTTTCTTCATAAAGAAAGAAGATATTTGGGTACTGAGAGAGTTCTGAGGAATGTGCTTTCATATGGAATGTATTTTGAATTTAGTGTAGAGGTGGTCCATCTGCTCATAAAAGGAGAGAGATTGGACAGAGAATACATTTCCTCTTGATGCTGGAATTTATATATGACTTGTTAGCATTGTATTTATAGTTTGGGGTTAAACTTTCATTTAACATTCAATTATGAGCTTCTGGTGTCAGGAAGGCTACCACCCAGAATGAGCTGGGACTTGAAAAAGATACAAAGCTCAATATTAGGAAAATATGAAGGGAAACTATAAGAGGGGCTTTAAGTTTTATTTGAGCAAAAAGAACAAGGAAGAAATCTGCCCCCTGCCTGGGGCAAGTGAGGTAATGATAGATTTCAGAGAGAAAGCAGAATAGTCCAAGTTTGGTGCTCTCTACAGTGAAGGTTTTCAGAGGGAGAAAGGCAGGTCAGTGGAAGCCCAAGTTTTGTGGGTAGTTTATGAGAGAGATGAGGTGGATCACATGTCACCAAGCAGAGGCAGTCAGGTGTCTCTGGCTCAGACACATGAGAAACAGAAAGAAACACATGAGAAACACATGAAAACAGAAAGGAGGTTTCTTAACTACCTATCATGACCTTTGAGCAGTCAGAGATAGCAAGGGAGGTGTCTGAAAAAGAAAAAGAAGCACATAACATAACTGATTTGGTCTCTGAAAGCTGTAGATCAGCAAGGATATTATATCAGATAAAATCCTAGGGCAATGTATTAAAAGGATGGTCTGTGATGTAATGACATGGCGGTCCCTGGGAGACATGGTGCTTTCTGGAGACAGCATCTGGTTCATTAGAACAAGTCCATCTGGACAGTGCTCATTTCCTTAATTGATGGGTTTACGAGAGAAATAGGAACAGTGAATACAGATTTTGGCATGGCATTGACCAAGGGTCCCATGACATCCTTGCAGACAAAAAGGGAAAATGTGTCCATGTTAATGGATTCATAGTTGTTTGCGCTGATGTGGCTCTAAAATGCTGGTTAGTGCATCTTGGATGGAGTCTCTAGTGGAAAGACTCAGCACTGAAGCTCCCTCCTTTTCCACATTTTTACAACCATCTGAAGGGGTTTTTTATGGTACCCAGATCACATCTGTGAGTGCTGATGAAAAGCTGACATTTGTGGTAGAGAGAAAGATACAAATATATATAAAGATAGAATATAGACTAGTCTGATAGAATCGGAATCCTAAAATGGTTTTCATAGACTGGAGTAAGGGAACCAATTCAATCTATCTAAACCTCAATTTTTTCACCTGTAAAATGGGAATAATAGTATCCTCTTTGCTATAGGGCTCCAGTGGAGATCCAATTAAGATAATAGATTAAAAGACTTTGCAATTAGTGCCATGTTTAGCATAGGGTTATGTTCAAATATTATTTTGTTACTACTAATAATACAGGGACAGGCAATAAGTAAAAAAGAAAATTTCTGGGTTTAGATACAAAAATCAACTCCATTTCTACAGAACCAGGAAGATGTAAGTTAACAGAAATTCATCAGACAAATAGGTAAGCCTTTGCATTGATCTTAAGCTCGGTCTGAGCCCAGAGTGTATATAACTGTCTCTAAAATCCTATGTACGATGTAGGCATCCTCAACAGAACTTTAATGTCTAGCACAAGGAAAAGAGCTATTCCATCTGCCCCTTGGAGCTCTCTCCACACCAGAGGTTAAGTTCAGGACAGGACCATACCTTTTCAGAGGTTCTCAGTCCTGGATGGAATTAGAATCACTTGGGGAGCATTAAAGACTACCAGTGTCTGGGCCCCAATTCAGGACTATTAAATCAGAATTCTGGGAATGGTGTTGAGAACCACCACTTTACATTAAATATTGACTTTTAGGAGCTGTTTCTTTAGAGATCCATCCAGGACAGTATGGGATCTGAGACTCAGCTATCTGAAGGGGGATTAAACAAAGGTCCAGGGTTTAATTAAGAGAGGTAGAGAGGTGCCTTCAAACAACTGAAGGGCTGTGATGGAAGAATGAGACTTATCTTTCCTGTCTCCAGAGGGCAAAACTTAGACCATTGTATGAGTTACATGGAAATACATGTTTGCTTAAAATAAGAATACTATCCCAAACAATTAAACTTGCTAGAGAATTAAATGAGTTACTTGGGAAATGATTAAAACCCCATGGGTGCTGGCCTTCAGTGCTGCATTCCAGTGGTGTTACCGGGTGTGTACTTAAAGGAGCTTTTATGTTTCATTCAATTAATACATTTATAATTTTCTTTAAAATTATTATTCTTTTAGATGATGAAACTGACCACATTCCCTAAGTAGGTGGGGGTCAGATATTGGTATTCTTAAAAAGCTCACTTGATGCCCTGCCACCCCCTTTGAACTGTTCTGGCCCTGGGACCCCAGCCTCCATCAAGGACTTGAGTGATCCAAGTGTCTGGTGGGGCAGGGGAGGGTAGCAAATGATCCATCAGCCTCCAATCAGGACACACCTGTGAGAGGTTGTGCTGTGGCTCATCCACTGTCTGGAGCTCCAGATAGCAATGACAGAGTGAGACTCTGAATCTGGGCCTCCTTGCTAATTTTCTGTTGCTCTCTTCTGCCCTTCTTACATCTGACAGGCAGATTGAATCCTGATAAAGGTACTTCATAATAAAAGACTTCATCATATTACGAAAGATTTTTGATCTTCAGCCAATGACCCATTTCTTTGCGGATAGTCAATACAATTGAATTCCAGTAAAATCAAGGCTTTGGATAGTCCCTTGGTGGTTATGACAATAAAGGATTAAATTTGTACGTCAGAGTTCACAGCTCTGGAATACCATCTGTTTAGTCCACCCCATTCTGTTCCTAGTTTTAATGTGTTGTTCTTTCTGAATATAAATCACATTTCTGTGCTAATAAGTCTGCGTTGCTGTAGGTAAATGATTATTATTAGTTCATCAAAAGGGAGGAAAAGCACCTTGGCAAAAAAGGAGATTTATTTCATCCAGGTTATTCATTAGTGATCAGAGAACAAGAGCTATCACATTAATTCTGTGAAATTCCAACCCATCTCTTTGTTTAACTGCCAAAGATTAAGAGGGAGAAGTGTCTTTCCTTTTATTTTATTTTATTTTATTTTATTTTATTTTATTTTTTAAAGATTTTATTTATTTATTTGACAGAGAGAGATCACAAGTAGGCAGAGAGGCAGGCAGAGAGAGAGAGAGAGGAGGAGGCAGGTTCCCTGCTGAGCAGAGAGCCCGATGTGGGGCTCGATCCCAGGGCACTGGGACCATAACCTGAGCCGAAGGCAGAGGCTTTAACCCACTGAGCCACCCAGGCGCCCCCGTCTTTCCTTTTAACCTTGAGTCTCAGTCTCAAGACAATTTGTTTGTAAATTTTAAGAAAAGGCTTTTCAGTCGTTAATTGATCTGACAAATGGGGAAACTCTGCTTCAACCTGATTACTTAACATTTTTGTTTATACATCTGTTTTCTTTCATCCAACATAACTTTCAAAATAATCGACTGTTTGACCAACCTAGTATGCCATCAAAGGGTATTAAGATACACCTTCATGGCTTGATTTGCGTTAGATTATCTTGAATCAAAAATCAAAATTGGTCAAATCAGAATTCTTAGACCTAGAACACTTCAGATGTTTAAATAATAATTGTCAATTTAGCAAGTGATTCCCATGATATTAACAACAACGAAAAAATCACTTTTATGCCTTCTTTTGTTCACGGGATTCACTTTATGCTAGAAGACTTCTATAGCTTTGTGGCATGTGGTGTCCTTTATCTGCCCATTATCCTATTTGTCACTTCTCAGTCGCTAACAGGACCCCAGCTTTGTTGAGGGCAGCAATGTGCTCAGGAATATACACTGGCCCCTAGTAGGAGGCATTTGATACAGTCCAGCCGATGAGAAGAAAGCCTGACCTGCTGGACGTTTTTGAGAAAGCCTTTACCATTTCTTATTGAATGCTCTTAGAAGAAATATGTCACATTAAAATATGATGTCGATGTTAGAAAACAAATTTTGAATTTTGTTTTTGTGGTTCAGGATATGTGACAGGTTAGACACACGAACCAGTTGTTTAGCTGATGGTGTTCTCCGTCATTAGGCAGAGATCACTAGCTGTGCAAATTCCATACCGCTTTCGGGATGGAGCTGGAGCTCAGAGACCTGAACAGTGTGAGCTCTTCCTACCACCAACTGGCTGGCCCAGCTCCCCACCTGTCTTCCCAGGAACTCTGTGACTCACAAAACCCAGGAGAGAGCAGTCATATCAAGAGTTCCGGGGCCCACGAGAGTCCTGGGGCCTCTTGGGCACCTGCTAACCTGGCTTTCCCACGCAGAACTCTGATTTCCAAAACGGAAAGGGGGTCCTAGAGTTAGAAGACTGATGTATGAAAGGTAAGAAAAGAATGAGCCAAAGCTCTGGAAAGTGGACAGAACAATGTGGTCACCTGCTTTATTCTAGGCAAAAATAAAAAAAAAAAAAATCAGATGGCCTTTATGCTCATGGGCAGCTACTAAATTTACCTCAGCCTTCAGTTCTTGGCGGTTACTCTCCGTCCAAGCTAACATTTACACTACCGCCCTCTGTTGGATAGAAACTGAACTTCGCTCTGGTGTCTTGTTTTTTTCTTGCTGGCCAATTTAAATAGGTCAGGAGGAGTTGAGCTGAACTCCAGTCCCAGTCATCTCACAACCATGTATTCAAAGCCAAAATTCTTGAGAGCCACATTTTTTTTTTCTCAGAAGGGCAATTGGGAGCACTGACGGCTACTGTGATTCTAAAACCAGTGCACCTGACTTTACGAACTAGAGGTTATTATAAAAGGCACTGAGACAGTGTTTCCTAAACTTTATCTTTTATTAGCTAAACATATTATCCAAGCAAACTCGTGGCTAAGCTTCCTAGTGTAAAGCCAAACCTCGTTCCAGCCCCACACCAGCCCCCGCTGCACCTCCACAGAACCAAAGCCCTCAACAGAGGCCAGTTTGAAACAAACAAAAACACTCTAAAAGATCTCGTGTTTGGAGGAAACCTAGGAGGAATGCTTTGCCAATTTCTTTCTCTGTTTAAAACTGTTTTGTTTTTTTTTAATGAATTGATTTCTAAAACATAAAGTACTTCCTCCCCTGCAAAAAAAAAAAAATAAGGTATCCATTTTCTTACTTCCTTGACAAAATTTCTGCAGCTCAGTGAGCCAAAGTATGTCTGTATGCGGTGTTATGGTTATCAAAAGAAATGGAAACATTTTAGAATGTGCAGAAGTTAGAGGAATATATATTTGTTCATAGAAGGTGGTCTCTGGGGCTCTAATATACCCACCTGGTGCTCATTTGTTACTTAGCTGATGAGACAGAAAGGCCCTGGGCTCTGTTTCTCAGTTAACAATTAGTTTTTTTGTTTCCCAGTAATAGATCTATCTCCTGGGTTAGACTCACTATAAGCAAGAACTGAAATTTTTAAAAGCTAAAAAAAACTAACATATAGTGAGAAACATGATAGTCACATGGAGCGTTCTCTCCTGCGGCAGACCCATGGGAAGTCCTAACTCATCAGCCCAAAACCGAGAGAAACACATCTGAAATCTGAAAAACCAGGTTTATCATAATGTAAAATCTTTGTAATGTGAAAGCCTGAACTCCGGAGGAACTACGAAGCATCTCAGCCATTAAAGGCAGAGCTGAATTATTACAAGATTTGAGACAAGGTGGAATTAAGGTCAACACTGAATGTAGGGCTGTGAGGAAAGGGTCAACATCAAGGTTGGACCAGGATGTGAATTTAGAACACTGTTTCTTTGGAAACCACAGAGTTAAGATAGATGTGGAATATTGTGTATAGATACCCCTTACATCTGGGCTGGAAATTGAGGCTGCTTCATTGTATCAAAATGACTGAGATCCTTCTGGCAAGATGGAATGTTCCTTTCTCACTGATTAATTTCAACCCCAATATTTCTGATATCTATGCTATCAGGGAAAAGCGTTTTTCAGTGAATAAAGAAGCAGTAGTCAGTCAAACAAGAAGGTTGCAGGACATTTTATAGCTGTGGCATGTCCTTGGGAGGAATATTGTTTCCCATAAACTTTGCAGCTGGTTCTCTTGTGTCTGTTATTCCAACTTGATGAATGACTGGCCATATGTTTACTTTCTCAGTCCAAGCTAATTTGTACTTTCTCAGCGGGATGGCGAAAGACTCGCTGAGTTAAATGGGCGAGCGCATGTGCAGGCTACCAGAGCAAGATAGCTGGTGATCCCAATGTTTGAGCATCCGGCCAGGGTAAGAAGTCACCGTCCCCTCGCGTTGACCTCCAACCCTTACTCCTTTCCTCTCCTGCCATTGCTCCTCTGCTCATCCCTGTCCTTTCTTGGGGAGAAGGTGAGGGATGGCAAAACCCTTATTTGACACAGTCTTCCTTTAGATGTGCTGATATTTTCAAGAAAATTTTCTTCTTTTTGTTATGGTCCATTTTGTGTTGTTTCATAGTTTAACCCTGAGGGGGAATGGGGATCCTACCTTATTTTTGAATTATGAGGAGAAACACCTCACAGTTTGCTCTTGATAGGGTTCAAGACATGCTACCCTAAAATATGACAGCTTGACACACTGAATATCTTAAACTGAAGGAGTTCAAGAAAACAGCAAAAGCAGGAAGGTAACTCCAACCTTCCTGTACCCGCCTTTTTTCTCTGAAAGCAGGGGATAAATCTCTGATGTGAGAGCTCCCCTCTCCGCTCTGCCAGTAGGAAAGGCGACATCCTTATCACCAAGCAGGGAATTAAGCTGAGAAGGCTGTATAAACAAGCCTTGTTATTTCTTCACCATTTTATGACCCCCAAGACCAATCCCCTTTGTCTTTTCTATTCTTTGCAAATTTATTGTTTCTTTGTGTAAAACCTACAAAAGCTTCCTGTTCTGGTCACTTCTTCTAGTCTTCATTCTCTTGTGAAGACTCGGTATATGTGTAAAAATTCAATAAAATCTGTATGCTTCTCTCCTGTTAATCTTTGTTGGTTTAATTTTCATACCCAGTCAGGGATTGTAAGAGGGTCAAGAGAAAGTTTTCCTCCCCTACATCCTAAAATATAGCTAAGAAACTATACTTGCTTAATGTGAATGAAATGGACCAAATAACCCTTGGTAAAAGGATTATAATTTTGGATGAAGTTATAATTTGACCTCCAGCAAACCCAAATAAAATACTTAAAATAACTTCTGAATGAAACTATCTTATATTTATTTAGAAATATGGTAGTTTGTTTTCTGTGGTTTAACTCCTTGCCAAACTAAGTGGGGGAAGAAAAGAAATTTTCATCCCTGAACCTTTTTTTTTTTATAAAGAAATGCTTATATGTACATTTGTCCCTTTTTAAAAATGTATGAGAAAGTTAATAAATGACTCTTGATTAACTGTCAAATCAAAGGTTTTCTTGATGTGACTTCTACATAATTTTCTGAATTTTCCAAATGAGGTGGGTCTGAAATCCCCAGGGCAATTTCTGCCATGGAAAAGCTGGATAAGCCTGGACTTCCCGAGTGATGTCACAATGAGACTTAAGCTTTGATAATCAGGAATTTCAAGACCAAGCCAACACTTCAAGAGACTGTCCAAGAAAACAAGTGTGAGAAGATTTCTGTGTGAGGTGCATTTGAAATAACAGAGTGCTGTTTTCTTTAAGTACCTGTAACTGTGTATTCAAAGCAAACTCTTGAAATATCTTCCTATGCAGTGTCTAAATATCTTGAAGAGAACACTTAAAAAACTATCTAGTGAGGTGTTCAGACTATAACAATTTTAAGTGATGAAAACAAATCGCAGAACAATCTGGGCAGCAATCCCAGTTTGGCTGGAAAAAAAAATAGGAAAGAAAAGAAAAAAAAAAAAAGACCTGTGAGTGGTTTGTGTGTGTGAAAAAGAAAGTATCAAAAATATCTGGATATCTGGAAGGAAACCCAGCAAACTGTTAAATAGAGTTACTTACTAGAAAATAGAGAGAGGAGAGGAGATTTTCATTTTTTATTTTACAGCCCTTTGTGTTAGTTTTCGTTTGTTACGATTAGCATTTCTGTATTTGTCACTTAAAAACTCAATTAGAAGAAAGCTCATCAAATTTTGAAACATCATGTCTCCCTTGACTCCTCCCTTCTGAAGGTTCCAATATCGTTAATACTTAGCGGGAACATGAATGTGAAGTGTACGCTAATGGCTAGTAAAGCTGTTCCTGATACATTAAGATATAATGATATTATATTGAACATTATAATATGTAGTATTAATATGTGATAAGAAGTATTAATATGTCATATAAATACTGGAGCCTCTGAAAATGGCAGAAATTCAATCTATTTGTGAATTTATTCATTCAGTCAATAAATGTTTAAGGACACTCTGTATAAGGCTCTGCGCTAAATGTCAGGGCAACAGACATGAAAAATCATGGTCCTTATTCCTGAAGAGCTTACGCTTCATTGGCATGGACCCTCACTCAGAAAAATTACTGATACACTAGGAGGAGTGGAATAACAAAGATATAACAAAGCATGCAGGACACACTGTGTGAGTGAAGAATAGGGAAGGCTTCTAGGAGCCCACTTTTACTGGAACTTGAAGGAGAGAAATTTTTCTAGTCAGAGAACACAGGTGAGGACACTCCAGCTTGAATGAAATAACAGTGATATCAGGGTGCCTGGGTCGCTCAGTTGGTTAAGCATCTGCCTTCGGCTCAGGTCATGATCCCAGGGTCCTGGAATCAAGTCCCATATTGGGGAGCTCAGTGGTGATCCTCCTTTTTCCTCCCCCTGCTTATGCTCTCCCTCTCTCTCACAAGTAAATAAATAAAATCTTTTGAAAAATAAATAAGGATATTAATGTATATAAAGCTATGATCTTTATATAATTGAGTGTTGGCAAAAATTAAAGACAATTGAAATATTATTATGTATGTCAGTACATTTAATTGATGGACCAGCAATGTCTGGATGAACAATAACATGACATAAATTCATAATTTATGTTTATTTCATAAAATATATTTTCTTCCTTCTATTTTATTTAAATTAATGGTATATTGTTTTGATTCAGATATTCACAAAATTTACATTCTGTCAACAATCATGCATGATAGTTCTTGAAACATTATAGTTCTCAGTTTTAATTACTTTCAGTTTGGCTCAACTTTATTCTCTGGAGGCTTTAGCAACAGGAATTATTTAAAAAGTTATTTAAAAAGATTTAAAAAGATTTTTATTTCTAGTCTCTGTTTTGAGTTTACTTTTGTATTTTTTACTTCTTTCATGATTTAGACTTGTCATTATTGCTAAGACCCAAAGAATTAAAAGTGAAATGTAATTTTATCATATTTTCATCCAAAATTGCAACAAAATACATGTAAAAAATTAGCAAGACATAGAATACTTTAGAAGTATTTCTATAAAACTTATGAAACCTAAGTTTTCTGCCCAAAGTCCTCTTTCATCTGAAGAATTCTAAATCATCTCTCAAATTTAAGAGCAAAACACAAACTGTAATTAATTTAATGTCATGATTTTAATCAAAATTAGTTAAATCAAGGTCAATTTAAAAAGTTTTGTAACTTTAATGGAACCTTAATGTTTTATAAGAATAAAACTATTTGTGGTTTTACCATTCAATGTCCAAGCAGTTGCCCACGGAAAAACTCAGTACAATGTTTAACTGATGTTATAGATCTACACATATGGGAGTTTTAGAGTAATCTGAATCTCTTTACACTGCAGAATGTGGTGCAGTGCCACTATTGTGAAGGCCACGTTAAAATCAGGAATGCCGGGACGCCTGGGTGGCTCAGTTGGTTGGACGACTGCCTTCGGCTCAGGTCATGATCCTGGAGTCCGGGGATCGAGTCCCACATGGGGCTCCCTGCTCCGCAGGGAGTCTGCTTCTCTCTCTGACCTTCTCCTTGCTCATGCTCTCTCTCAAATAAATAAATAAAATCTTAAAAAAAAAAAATCAGGAATGCCACAGGGACCACGATCTTAACCTAAAGAAAAATGAGAGAGAGACGGTCAGCACTACCGTGAAACAATATTTCATTTTAAAGAGATCTACTTTATTTGTGGTATCTGAGAAGAAAGATTCGAGGAGTCTTTTCTCTTTCTCTTTGTGCAGGAGCTATTCTGATGTTCCCTGCACCCTAAAGCAGAATTTGCCTCAAACATCCACAGCAGGCACAATTCACACGGCCTCACAGAACCCAGATGTGGGTGCCCTTTCCTTGAAGTCCTATGGGAAGGCATGCAGAGTGGTGTTTCTCAGAAGTTTTAGGACTGCAAATGTGTCAGACCAAGAACTATAAGCAGGATCCCAGCGACAGACCCTATGTTCTTTAGGAAGTTGATTTTTTCGTGGGTTTTTGATAGGCAGGATCCTCAGAAGCATGGAGCCCAGGGCAGAGGTCTGCCTTGCCTGAATCCAAGGGAAATACTGGTTGGGTCTTTCGGACTCTTCTCAAGATTTTGGAATTTAGAACAAAGGCTTTTTGGAAGCTGAGCCATGTTCATGGCAGAGGATGGAACTTCCCATTTTGGAAGTTTCTGGATATTCCAGAGGCTGGGTTGTTGACCTCTCCTTGGATTCCACCAGGTATCATTAATATCCTCTTAGCAGATGCCCTTTTTGTGTAGACAAGCTTGTTTGGTTTCTGTTACATGTAACAAAAACAAAACAAAACAAAACAAAAAAATCTCATAATGCATTGGTCTATTGTGGGAAAGAAAGAGGTGAAGCCAGAGTGTTGGTTGAACCCAGATGGTAAAGTGAAGCTAAGCCCTTCACACCAGGGAGACATGAAACAACGCCGCCTCTTCATGTCTCAGACTGCCTCAGGATCATTGGATAAAGTCTCTTTTCAGCACTCTCCTTTGTTTCATGTGTGATTATATGACGTCATATAAACAGGGTTTTTCCTTGCCGTAGGTGACTCTTGGTGTGGGCTGGGTGACAGGAGCATCGGAACTGTCTCCTTTTATTTTCCTGCCTGGTTTGTCAGCTTTTCGCTTTCTGACTGGGTTCTATACATTTATCTTTCCCAAAATTGTTCAAGTCTTTCCTATTTCTGAGGTGGAAACTACCACGAATGATCCTTTTTCATCAATATCACTGCATGCCTAAGAGCAGTAATAATGTTGTTCAATTTGCTTGAGTGTTCATACTTGGGGCTGGAGAAGACCTGTGCTTTTCTGCAGAGCCATACGTTTCTAAACATACTCTCTAACACAATGCAAGCCATTTTTATTCACTTAAAAGCTATTCTTCATTGACCTTGGTACAATTTTTTGTAGATAATTTTAAGTACTTAAGAAAACAAATCATATTTGATGATGATTATATTCATTAGAAGTTATACTCAATTAATATACTAATCATAGGGTATTTCACCAAAGCCATAAATTCCATGAAGAGGTATTTTTTTACTAGATTATTTTATGTGTTAACTGAAGTGTATGTTGCAAAAAACTTTGTGAATTCTGAAGCATTAAAAATGTTGAAATTGTATCCTTGTGAGCAATAAAGCTAATTATATTTTAAATCAGCCTATCAATTGCAAAAATCAACAGCCTTCATAAATATTAACCAGTTAGGAGATACAACAGAAGAAAATAAATCCATTTACAATACCAGTAAAAAGATAAAATATTTAAATAAACTTCACAAGATATGTTCAAAACCTAAATAAAGCAAATAATAAATACTCCTGAAAGATAAGAAAGTGGAGTTGAATTAAACAGAAAGACATCCTGGGCTCTTGGTTAGAAGGTTTCAAAGGTATTTAGGTGTCAGTTTCCATAAAATAATTTATAAATTTAATGCAATTCCAACAAGAAAACTTTTCTTTCTGTTTCTCTCTCTTTCTTTCTTTTTTCCTGTAGCTGGACAAGTTACTACTAACGTCCATATGGTAAAACAAACTTGCTGGGAAACACTAAAAAGAAAGACTTAGAGTGTAGGGTGAGCGGAGTGGAAAAATGAGGAAATGAGCCCTCTCAGGTGTTAAAACATGTGATAAAGCCCCTACATTGAACACAGTGTGGTACTAGTACATGAATAGATAGAAAAAGAAAGTCCAGACACAGGCCCAACTCATATGGTAATCTAGTATATGATGAAGGTGGTTTCTCAAATCTCTGGGGGGTACAACTGGACTTTTTAAAGGTACTGGGGCATTTGAAAAAAGGTAAAACTATGTCCATTTCTCATGTATACAAAAATAAGCTCCAAATGGATTTGAGTTATAAATGTAAAAAAAAAAAAAAGTAACTATACAGATAGTAAAAGAAAACATGAATGAATTCCTCTAAAATTTGAGTGTAGATAGAGGATTTCTCACTATAATCCCAAATCCAGATGCAAGAGAAGTACTAACACATTTGACTGCCAAAACATTTTTAAATGGCAAAAACCATAAGTGGGGGCGCCTGGGTGGTTCCCTCCTTTAGCGTCAGTCTTTGGCTCGGGTCATGGTCCCAGGGTCCTGGGATTGAACCCTGCATTGAGCTCCCTGCTCAATGGGAAGCCTGCTTCTCCCTTTCCCACTCCCCCTGTTTGTGTTCGCTCTCTCGCTGTGTCTCTCTCTTTGTAAAAAAAAAAAAAAAAAAAAAAAGGGGTTTTTTTTTTTTTTTTTAAAGTAAGCAAAGTAAAGGACAAATAATAAATTGGGAGAAAATATTTTAAGTATTTGTCACAGATTAAGGGTTAATATATATATATTACATACAAATATATATTACATATATATAACTACTGTATGTATTACTAATATATAAAGAACTTTTAAAAGTTTGAGGAAACACTGAAAATACTGTTTTAAAATTGGCAAAACCAAGACCCATCAGCAGAAAGATATAAGCATGACCTCACTCATGAGAATTTTTAAAGCTTGAGGAAACACTGAAAACCCTTTTTTAAAACTGGCAAAACCAAGACCCATCAGCAGAAAGATATAAACATGACCTCACTCACGAGAAAACTGCAACCAGATAGAGATACCTTTTCACATTCATCAGACTGGCCAACAGTCAAAAGCTTGCCAATGCACATTATTGACCAGACTATAAGGAAACACGCACTCTCATACACTGATAGTAGAGATACAAAATGATTCACCTACATGGAAGGGAATTTGTCAATATCTAAGAAAATCACTGCAATCCTCCTTCTAGGAATTTACCCTGAAGGTAAACCTTGGAAATACGAAAATACACAGGTACGAAGTTCTTAACAGTAGCATTATTTGCAATAGCAAAATACTGAGAACTACCTGACTGCCTATATAGGGGTACTATATCACTATAATCATTCTCATCGTCGCCGCCATCATCATCATGCTTCTCCAAACTCCAGAAGGCATTAAGTTTAAAACAACAACAACAACAACAACAAATTGCAAGAGTACTTACAGAAACGCAGGAAGGAAAAACCAGCAGGCACTGAAATCAGTGACCTGCACAAGGGGAAGGGGAGTCGGAGGGTAGTGATAAGGAACAAAGTGACACTTCTCCGAGTGTGCCTTTAGGAAATGGATAACTAATACCACTACACTGAAAGGGCAGCAGGGGGAAGAACTAATTCAAGTAACTTCAGACCACAATATTTTGAAAATACCCTGCTACCATGGAGGGGAGAAATAAAGAACGGCAAATGCATCTTAATTTCCTTTTGTTTTATTCGGTATACATAGCGACTTGTGTACAACAGTTTTGAAACTATTTTGTGTGTGGTGTAGCCCTGGAAAGATGAGTCAGTATCCTGATGGTGTTGGAGGTCAGGATTCTCATTGTAGAAGAAAGGAGATAAAAAGATGGAGCGGGGCAAGGCAATGAAGAACCTTGTGGAGTGGGATGGATATTGATGGTACAAGTATGTCAGAATTTCTATTATATACATACAGACAGACAACCACCATGTGTGGTGTCTGTGTGAGTGTGTATGTGTTTGTGCATACATGTACTTGCATATGTATTTCCAGATTCAGTCCTCTGGGAGGGCTTAGAGGCAAAGACACCCCAGTAGCAATTAGCTTATCTAGTGCCAAGACCTCAGTTTCTAAATACTATTTCCCACTAAAATGGAACAGAGGTCCTTGGAGAAATGCCCAGTTCCAGAACTGGGCTGTGTGTGTGGGGGGGGAGATACATGAGGAGTCTGGGAAAACTTACTGAACTAGAAAACATGAAAGTGTTCTAAAAATAATTATAGGAACATATCAAAAGCATATAGGAGCCAGCTTAAGGGGACACCAAACCGCCAGATCTGGAACAACTTTAGCTCTAAAATGAGCAGTGACAAGGTGTCTGCGTGGCTCAGTCGGTTGAGCAACTGCTTTTGGCTTGGCCATGATCCCAGGGACATGGGATCGAACCTCTCACATCAGACTCCCTGCTTATCTGCTTATACCCCTCCCCCTGCTCATGCTCTTTCTAGCTCATTCTCTCTCTTTCAAATAAATAAAGAAAATCTCTTTAAAAAATAAAAAAAAAAATGAACAGTAATAGGAATGGATTATAGCTCACGGAATAAAACTGGAATCTATAGGTCTATACTAATAATAGCTAGACAGGTGAGAGCGAGGAAGAGGGAGAGGAAAAGAGAGAAGGAGAGAGAGTGGGAGAGGGAGTGGGGGTAGAGGGGAGAGGCATTTCTTTTTGAATAATACCTACTAATAAATATGGAGGACTGGGTGGACAAGTGAAATCAACAGTTCACAACCATCATAGCAAAGATTGATTAGGGCAAAAATCATCAAGATTAGGAAGAAAGTCTGAGGAGGAGTAGGATATTCAGATGGACCTAAAGGGTCTCCCTGTCAACTGATTACTAGCTACAAGGGAGAAAATAGGAACTAGAATGGAGAAAATGGATAACAGTTTAGTCAAGTGATCGAAATTGACATCATGAATGAGGGGCAGATAGATATCTTATACTTGGAATATCTGAGATGACACATCATCATTTACGTAGTTTTCTGGCTAGGGATGTGTAACCTGAATCTAATCACAAGGAAACATCAGAAAACCAAAATGAAGAAACACTCTATGAAATTATTAGCCTTTGTCATGAAAGGCAAAGAAAAGACTAAGGAACTGTTCCAAATTTAAAGAAACTGAAAAGACAACTAAATGTAATATATGGTCTCATACTGGATCCTGGAGAAAAAAAAAATGTTACAAAGAATATTAATAGGATAACTGAAAAAAATGTGAATGGTAGATTAGATAAAACTATTGCATCAATGTTAAATGTCCCAAATTTGATAACTGTACTGTGATTATGTAAGAAAATGCCCTTATTCTTAGGAAATTCTCAGAAAGTAATATGAGGTAAAGGGAAGTATAAAAGAATAACCCCTCAAAAGGTCCAGAAAAGAAATAAAAAATAGAGACATGTACAAATAAGAAGAATGATAAAACAAACGTGGTAAAAATATAAATAACTCAGAAATCTGGCTAAAAATATATGGGAATTTCATGTATTATTCTTGTAATTTTTTTGGTAAGTACAAAATAATTACAATGAAAAAGTTTTCTTAAGTATATGATTAAAGGACTTCACTAATTCAGACTGTTCTTTGTCCAATTAGTTTGAATTAGTTAATAGTTCTAATTTGTTAAGCAGTACCTGGGGATCTATGAAAAATTCCTATACTGATGCCCACAGAGTCCCTCTGGGTGAATGAATCATATGCCAGAAACATCTGTTGTGTGATTCTTCTGGGACTTCTGACTTGTATAGATTTGAGGGAGTATGTTTGGGAAGAAAAGCAGAAGTTTCCTGCTACTTAAGTCTAGAATGAAACAGAACTCATACACTTTATATTTCAGAGCTAATCAAGTGGAAATGTCAATGGGGAAATCCAGGTCAACTATAATTCCTATCATGACTAAGTGGCATAAAGACTCAGAATACAGCAACCTAGAACTGACCTCAAGGAAAAATCAGTCAAATCAGAATCACTCATTTCCAGGATTCTTTGTAAAGTTTACTTGGCAATTCATAAACCTGAACATTTACAATAAGCACAAGTTGTTGATCACTATGTACATTTCACTCACTTGGACAAATATGAAGTAAAGTACGAGGCTATTTCTTAGGACATACATGTTGTTTATAGATCCTTGAGAAAGTTCAGATAGAAAAACAAGTTACCAAGTATAAAGGGAATGTGTATGTTCATCTTTAATGTGAATATCAGATATTAAAAATCCACTACGCATCTTTCCTGCTTTGGATAGCTTAGCGCTGGAAAACCTCAGTATATTTTGAGATAAGCTAAGCATATTCCATCCCTATACTTAGCATAAACTTGGCATATTATTTAAAAATAATTCTTTTAATTAACTTAAAAATAGAAACAATACTGATTTCCTTCAAACCTGTTCAAACCTTTTAGTCAAAATGGCAGTCATGCTTTCATTTGAAGGAGAAAGAAATTTGAGATATTGTCTGCGTTCTTATAAAGTCCCTATGATTCGTGATGTTTTATACTATAGCCTTATTCGCAGTAAGTAAAACAAGAAGTCACTACATTGTGAATCAGTTTATTGTGAATAACTGTGAATACAAATTTCAGCTCTGACGTTGACTGCATGGCTTTGAGCAAATAACATTTCTTTGAACCTCAGATTGTTCTTTGGTAAAAATGGTAAGTGGAACAGTGAGGGATCTGGAAACTTCATGGCTTAGAGAATTGTTTAGGAGAACTGGGGTACCATCACACACCTATTAAAATGGTGGAAGTCTGGGACACCAGCAATGCCAGATGCTGACGAGGATGTGGAACAACAGGAACTCTCATTCATTGCTGGTGGGAATGCAAAATGGCACAGCCACTTTGGAAGACTGTTTGGCAGTTTCTCACAAAAGCAAGCATACCCTTACCTTACAATCTAGCCATTGTACTCCTTGGGATTTACCCACAGGAGTTGAAAATTTATGTCCACACAAAAGCCTGCACATGGATTTTTATAGCAGCTTTATTCATAACCGCCAAAACTTAGAAGCAACCAAGATGTCCTTTTGAAGGTGAATGGATAATGTGTGGTATATCCAAACAATGGGATGTTACTTAGGACTGAAAAGAATTGAGCTATCAAGGAGATAACTTAATTGCGTATAATTAAATGAAAGAAGCCAATCTGTACCACTTCATGGCTCCGACTATAAGACTTCTGGAAAAGACAAAATTATGGAGACAGTAGAAAGTTCAGTCCTTACTGGGGTTTGGGAGGGAAAGGGCAGAGGAGAGATGAACAGGCAGAGCACAGAAGATTTTAGAGCAGTGAAAATATTCTGGGTAGTATTATCATACCCATCATCTGATGGATCTGTGTCATTATACATTTGTCCAATCCTATAGAATGTATAACACCAATCGTGAACTCAAAGTAAACTATGGACCTTAGATGATGCTAACTTATCAATGTAGGTACATCAGTTGTAACAAATGCACCTCTCTGGCGGGGAACGATGATAGTGGGGGAGGCTCTTCATGTCTGTGGCATGGGCATGGGTATATGAGAAATCTCTGTGTTGTTCTTTCCCTCTGTTAGGTTTGTTGTAAACCTAAATCAGCTCTACAGAACAAATTCTTTAAAAAGCAGAGGGAACTGGGGAGATGTTAAGTCCAGAGTTGGGGGGTGGGGCAGAGGAACGATAGGTGTGTTTCCATTACAATAAAGGAGGACAGTGAGATTTGGTTTATGTGACTCACTGGGTAGAATTAAGCTCCATAGGTGGGAGTCCCAGAAAAATAGATAGTAGATAAAGCTTAAAATACTAAAGAATTTCCTAATGACTTAGCTGTGTCACATAGAAGGGACTATTTAGGGGGCCACTAATGGGGTTAAAGGAGACCCTGGATGATTTGAGATAGCAAAAAAATCCAACACCATGCAAGAGATTGGACTTCGAGATAACCACAACACCCATCTAAGATTTCATTACTCTTTTAAAGAATTAAAGCAAGCTCTTGATTCATATGAAGCTTGAAATCAATTAAAGCCCCCAGATCTTTTTCACAACACGAGAATGCCTGCCAAGTCAGACTTCCCCAAACCTGTACTCATACAGTAAGTTCTTTATTTCTGGGTGATGTAAATAGGGAAAAGCTTAGCATAGATAATTGTCAACACATGAAAATAAGGCAACTCAATAGGCAAATTATACAGCATGCTTGAGTAAGCCCCCAAACTAATTACATTTGTTCAGCCAGCCAACTGTTTTAACATCTTAGGGTGGCTAATCCAGGCTTGCATACTCTTTTGGGGGGTCTTTTAAGACTTATTTCTAAACTGGCACATAATCTAGAATTCCCCCCTGGAGTTATTTTGCTAAGAGTCCCATTTTTTTATTTCCTACCTGCTAAAGCTCTATTGTTTTATCACATGTCAAGGTGATTTCAGTTACTTGACAATTGGAGTTTAGACTGTTGAGCATGAAATGGTCTCATAAATCAATAAATACTTATTGAGGGTCTACCATAGGCTTTGCTTGGTGCAGTGGGAAACACAAAGGAGTAAAATACATTAATTCCTTCACTCAAATAATGTGTATTCTCCATGAAGATATATAAATAAAATTTATAATTCAAGCAGTCCACAAAAAATTTCAGTGAGTGGAGGAGATAACAAACATCTATAGGGATTGGGAAGATAGCTTTGCTCTGGCTAATGTAATCAGGGAAGTTTTCATAGAAGAAGTAAGAGCTTGAAACATGTTTGGATAATGATTTGGTCTCATTTTAGTTTTTCTTTTAGTTTCTATTGTCTATAAGGGAAGGTTTATTATAAGAATAAAGGTATATCTTAAGAAATCCAAGAGGTATCTAGGCTTCTGGCAGCCACCATAACAAGGTTTGGAAAGCCCCAAGGCTTCCCTTTCTATATCTCCCTCTGTTTCTTTCAAGCCACCTGCTTTATACTCTCTTCTGCTTCTTTGGTGCTTAGAGAGGCAATCCCATAGCTCCAGAATTTACACATCATAATTTTAGGCATCTATAACAGAGAGGATTCCAACTTAAGCTTTCCCGGGGGGGTGGGGTGGGGATTAAGCTCTTAGTTCAGGATAAATAATTTAAAAGAAGTAATTTAGAAATAATTGTCTAAAGAAAAATAATTTGAGTCTCAGTTCATCACCATTATCTTCTCCTAAACATTTCTCAAAGACTGCTTCTCATCTCCCTGTTTTTAAAAACTCTTTTATAACCAGGTTTTTAGACATTGTTATGATAGTGGAACACACTAGGCAAAGTTTTTATCAATCAATTACATTTGCATCAACTTCCATCCACTAGCAGATAATCAAGAGTTGACTATACCACTTCTCTACCAGAGGCTGTTGTCTTAAATTGGGATAGAGCACTATAGAGCAATGGCCCATGCAGATGGTAACCGATTCCACTATGTTCTCAAATGATCAGTCAGAGGGATGAGTTCAATTAGTGCTTCCAGTTTGCATCTTTGCTTATAAGACAGAAAACTTGTGTGTTATATTGTTTATTGGGAAAGGTAAAATGGGATGGTTTCTTGGGAGGAAAAGCCTAAGAAACGAATCTAAAGATTTCTATTATAATGTATAAAAACATTGGGAGTTGGTTTGTACCAAGATAATTGCCAATCTAGGTTCAAACATTGCATTTTGTTCTTATACCTTTTAAGTGCCTTTGATTACAGAGCAATCATTTGTCCTCCCTTCATCCCACCTTATTATGCCATGAGTTTATTGAAGAAAATGAGTCATTAAAGATCTTATAGATGATCCTATACTGACTTGAAGAGTTACATATTTAAGAATGAATGCTGTGGACAGAGTGTGGAGTGAATGTTGAAAGGAGCATAAAACTGAAGTCTGGGAGAGAATGTTCAGGAAAGAATTGCTGTATTCTGGGCAAGAGATGATGGTGATCTGAGTGAAAAGAGTGGAGTGGAGCAGAAAATAGAGGGGAGAATTCATCTGAGATCCCATCTAAGGGACAGTTCCAAACTCTGGAAAGCAGTATAACAGTTACCTAAGATCTGTAGTAACTTAAGAAGTGAGAGTAATATCTAAAAATCTTTTATTTAAATGTGTAGGCAATAGCATTAGGTGGTGATCTCTCCCCAAAACTGTTGAAGAATGAGCTAGATGAACAGCCACCAGGGATGACATACCTTCAGACAAGAATCTCTTGTCCCTTCCTCCTCCTTCTCCTCCTCCTCCTCAGTGAGTGATTGTCCAACCTGTATTTGAAGAGTAAGAGTGAGTGGAAACACCCAGCTTTGTCAGTCAGCCCATTTGTTTGCAAAATGTCTATAATTACTAGAATGTGTTTCCTGAAATTAGCACAAAGTCTATCTAGTTGGCCTTGGTTCTACCACCCATGACTATAGACAAGTAATCCTATTCTTTATCATCTTCTTTTCTCCAGGCCAAACCTCTTCAGTTTCTTCAGTTGTTTCTCATTTCCTATCCCTATTCTTCTTTTCTGGCCAAGCTTCCAATAATCACTGTCCTCTTTGGAGAGTACACCCAAAACTGAACATCTTTTCTGAAGTGCAGTCTAACCTGAGCAGAGAGGCTGTTAACTTTATTGTCCCAGGTACTGTATTCTTTTAATGCAACCAAAGGTGACAGTTGAGGTTTCAGCAACCCCTTCATACCCTTCATTCATTTTGAGTCAAAAAATCCCCAAAGGTTTTCTTTGTATACTACTGTTCTGGGCATGCATACCTGTGGAGCTCACCTTGGAATCCAGGTATGAACGTATTTGCATGTTTCCTTGTTGGATTCAGTGTTCTAGCCCATCAAATTCTTTTTGAACTCTAAATTTGGCATCGAATGTTTGTCATCCTTCTCAGTCTTTAATCATCTGAAAGATCGTATACGCTGAACTCCACTTTTGTGAGGCCTATGCCATTCTTCATGGTCTCAGATTAATATGGCAATGTGACTTTTCTGGCAACTTCTCTCAGGCAGTTCATTAATCTAGGTCAAGAGGCTTGTTGGGTTTCAGGAGTCTTTTACCAAAGTTTGATTCAACACAGCAGGTCTCAAGATTATTCTTCTTGATGAAGAAAATGGAAACAAAATAGAAGTAGAACAGTTTGTTTTTCTCCCAGTTTCCTATTGATATTGCACCATCTGCCTCTGGAACAGATCTTTGCCTTCCTTGTCCTACTTCCTGCTCTGAGCACAGTCCTAAATCCCCCCACTTCGCAATTCAGCACTTTTCACCAGTCTTAGTTCCTGCTAAATTTTAGCATTCCAGATGCTGCATGTAACCTCACTTGTATGTTTCTCTCTAATTTTGAGCTTTTCGGCCTTTCCTATGTATCTTTCTAAAATCTGAGCTGAGTTCCTTGAGAGTCACATCAGTATATTTGCTGACCTCTCCAGCTCTACTTGACTGAGTTATTTGCAGAGATGATTAGTCACCCAAACATTTTACTTCTCCTCTATTTTATATTTGAAGTCCTAGGCTCACTCCAACCTTTAACTGAATTCTTTCTGAAATGGTTTTCCAGATATAGTTTAGAAGACTGACACTCTTAAGGGCACTTGGATATTTTTGCTCAGGTTTTTCAAGGAAGCAACATGGTAGTGGAGGAGGCTTGAACTCTGAGTCAGGACTTTGCTCAGTGCCTGTACTTGCTCAAACTAGCTGGGTAACTGTAGGCCAGTTCCTTAATTTCTCTGAGGCTAAGTGGAGATAATCACGCCTTACCTCATGAGGTTATCTTATATCTTAGAAAGTCATTAAGATGAATAAATGAGATGATATATTTTAAGTGCCTGGAGAGATTTCTGTATCGTGGTGAGGATTCAGAAGATGTTTGCACTCTTTGCTATTCCCCCTCTTACTTCAGTTCACTAACTTGTTTGCACTGGTTTTCCATCATTCTTTCAGGGCAGAAGTTCCTCTCCCAGTTTTGTGTTCCTTTGGGGAGACTTAATGGCCAGCCAGGTAAGTCAAAGACTTTCCAGGCTTCTGCTTTTAGCTTGATTGAATCTAGCTGTCTATAAAGTAGAAATCCCCCATCATTGCCACATCTTGCCTCTGCTGCTTTTGCAACCTCGGTCATTTCCTCCATCTGGGTCAGGTGTTAATCATCATTAACACTTAAAAAGATTGAAAAGTTGAAAACATTCTCAGACCCTTGTATTTGATTTTTCTTGCATTTAGCTTCCTGTTCTGAAACATTGTCATCTTTTACATCCCAGGGTTAATTCTTCTCATCCTAGAGAACTCAATGCTGAAGAATCTGGATGGAAAACTTTAATGGAAATGCTAAACCAGAGTTTCTTCAACAATGTCTGGACCACTGAGGGACCAATATGAGTCTGGCCATTTGGGGTTTGGTCTCTCATAATCACTAGTCTTTCTTCACTTCTAGATTCAGGGCTAAGCTGAAACACTTTACTTCCTCAAATGCTTCTTTGACTTTCCTTACTTCGTCCGGTTAAAAATGCCCTTATTTTGCTGTTTGAATGGGGATAGCCATTCACATTAAACATCTATTACTACATCATTTTGTCTTTACTCATTTTCTGTTGTGTTTTTGACCTGCTACTGTGTCTTGTTCCAGGTGGGCCTGATCTGGACAGTTCAGGCCACCTCTCCTAAGATGCCTGGAGTGAAGCCTCCCTGTTCAACAAAATATCCTCATCAATTTTGGCTCAAGAGTAGATCACCCAGGTGACAGGGAAGGAAGCAGGAAATATAGAAGAGGAGCACATGTTCCCATCTCTTGCCAAGTTCTTGTCTTGAGGGACAGCCTGTTGAAATAAGGGCACTCTAAACCTCACTACTGACCCAAGTTTGTTTCTCTGGATATTTTCTTTAAGTTGGGCCTTACCCACTACTGAACATATATCCATCATATATATACATATATGAGGATATTAAGGATATGTAAGGATATATAACTCCTATATATCCTTCCTGGTCATTCCAAGAGGAGTTATGCTTGGTTTGCATGTTTAAATGCCAGTCTAAAGTAGCCTTTGGAGAAAGCTAAGAGTTTTTTGGTTTTGTTTTTGTTTTTAAGGTTTTACTTATTTGAAAGAGAAAGAGAGAGACAGTGTAAGCAGGGTAGGCAGAAAGAGAGGGAGAAGAGAACCTAGAGCAGACTCCCCACTGAGCACAGAGCCCAATGTAGTACTTGATCTGTGGACCTTGAGATCATGACCTGAGCCAAAATCAGGAGTTGGATACTCAACCGACTAAGCCACCCAGGTGCCCCCAAAGCTAAGATTTTTAATGAGTTATTTTTGTTTGCAGATTCTCTATCAGAAATCTTTAAGGAAAGTCTCCACACCCCAGCCCCACTCAATTTATAATTTTAAGCAAACTTTCAAAAATTTGTTTTGGTCACTAGACTACTTCTGCAATAATGTCACCAGTTCGAGAAACAAAAGGCAGACTCTAGGTTGGTAAAGGATCCAGAAGTGAATTCTCGGATTTACAACTATAAATGTAATGGCCTATAGAGTCTCTGTTTCCAAAATATCAGAGTCTGTTTTATTTTTAAAGTTTGAATTCTGGGGCGCCTCGGTGGCTCATTCAGTTAAGTGTCTGACTTCTGCTCAGGTCGTGATCTCAATGTCCTAGGATCAAGCCCTGAGTCAGACTCCTCCTCAGCTCAGAGTCAGCTTTTCCCTCTCCCTTCCCTCTCCCCCTGCTCAAGCTTGCTTGCTTGCTTTCTCTCTTATACAAATAAAGAAATAAAAATATTTTTAAAAAACCCTGTATTCCGTTCCTGCTGCAGTACCTATCTCAAAGGTCAGAGTGCCTTCCTCATTTTCACTCACTCTTTAGGCTATTGGAGACACATTTGTTTTTGTTTTTATTTTTACCCCTACAACAATAGGCTGCTAAGCTCGTGTGTTGTTTGGGAATATCAATAATAGCATATTATAACTCAATATTTATGTGACAGCACAAGCATTGAGACGGACCTTTCATCTGTGGTAGCCGGAATGTCTATGAAACAAGAAAATATTTATATGCTCAAACTTTGGAAGGTAGAGGAAGGCACATTGAATCGATGGACAAAGGTCAAAGCTAGATGGGATGTTTTGTTCAAGGACTTCATCAGCTGAACTTACATGGAAGCAGACCAGAACCTTGTAGGAAATGGGCATGGAACTCCCCACTATCCCATGCCAAGTGGTGGCCAGAACAGATGGAAGCAGAATGATAAGCACAGTATCTCACAGTAATAAAAATGTGGAAACTAATTTGGAAATAACTGAAGTAGAAAGTCAGGAACACATGTCAGTGTCTCTGTGTGGGTGAAAATATGTCTGAGAAACTCCACTCCAAGAAATATGAAGGCAAAGGGAAATGCTTTGGAATTGGAACAGAGACACTTTCTGCCCCCTTATCCCAGTTGAGTGAAGACTCTAGGACTTCCTATGACTGACTAAAGTTGTCTCTTGCCTTTAGTGTGTGCTCTTTTGTCTACCCTTGCTGCTACTTGGTCTCAGAAATTTGGGGAAGCTGCTGCTAATTAACTGCGTATAGGAGAAAATCCCTGGGCAATGAGAAAGATGGAAACAATTCTCCCCACCCCCTGATATTTTTAGGATACTTAGAAAAACTTTGGGAAAGTTATTTGGAGCTGATTGTTCAATACTCATTATATCCTTTGATGTTGCTTATGAATTTACCAACATTCATTGAGTATTTACTTTATTCCAGGTTCCTGGGAAGTTTATGATCAGCCATGCAGACCTAAGGGGCACCCAACTGGGGAATTTAGTGATGTATGGGACCAGTGACTCAGGAAAGGAAAGATTAACAAATGAAACTGATAGTGTTAACGTGAGTATTAATATTAACATGAATGCCCTAAAGAGAAGTAGGAAGTAAGTGGAAGAAATTGAGAGTCTCATGGCTCAATAGCTTTAGGCCTTATTTTTCATTGCACAAAAATCTTTTTAGTTTTCAGTTGTTATATTGTGCCTTTGGGGCGGGGAAGAGTCTGCTCCCCTCATTATCCCCCACTCATGATATAAGAATACATCCAGGGTTTCTAATATTAGCAATGGGGTAAGAATCCTATGTCCAAAGAGGCAACTAGATTCTAGTTCTAACTGGATTCTTCTTCTTGGGAATTTTTTAATCTTCACTGCTATCACCATGATACCTCTGGTAGCACTATTCTCTCCTTTACATCCTTGTATATGCAGAAAACAGGGCCTAAGGCCTCAAGCTCTCCTAGAAGATCACCTAACAGAAGTTATGTAAGACAGAAATGCTCTGAATCTTGGTAACATGATTTATAAGCTACATTTACCATCCAGGACCTCTGCTCTTTCTGTCCCATCTCATGGCTTATTCTCAAAAGCTAGACAATATCTCAACACACAGAACCCATGTTCCATACACTTTTACCCAAGAGAGAATGCCCAGAAATACAAGTTTAACATTTCTGCACAAGATCAGCAAGAGTTCATGGTTAAAACTGAGTTTCAGAGTCCAATAGCCTGGATTTTAGTCCTACTAACTCCACCACTTACTAGCTTAATTTCCCCAGTTTTTCAGCTACAGAGTGGTGAGAGTACTCTGGTGGTTGTGAGGATTAAGTGAATTCATACAAGTAGAAACCTTGGAACAGGAGTGGCACAGATTTAAAGCTCAATGAATGGACCATATCTTCTTTATCCACTCATCTGTTGAAGGGCATCTTCATTCTTTCCACAGTTTGGTGACTGTAGCCATTGCTACTATGAACACTGGGGTATAGATGGCCCTTCTTTTCACTATATCTGTATCTTTGGGTAAATACCCAGTAGTGAAATTGCAGGATCATAGAGTAATTCTATTTTTAATTTCTTAAGGAATCTCCGCACTGTTTTCCAAAGTGGCTGCACCAACTTGCATTGCCACTGACAGTGTAGGAGGGTTCCCCTTTCTCCACATCCTCTCCAACACTTGTTGTTTACTGTTTTGTTAATTTTGGCCATTCTGACTGGTGTAAGGTGGTATCTTAATGTGGTTTTAATTTGAATCTCCCTGACGGCTAGTGATGATGAACATTTTTTTCATGTGTCTGTTAGCCATTTGTATGTCTTCTTTGGAGAAGTGTCTGTTCATGTCTTCTGCCCATTTTTTTACATGATTATTTGTTTTGTGTCTGTTGAGTGTGAGGAGTTCTTTATAGATCTTGGATATCAGCCCTTTGCCTGTGTCATTTGCAAATATCTTCTCCCATTCCATGAGTTGACTCTTTGTTTTGTTTAGTGTTTCCTTTGCTTTGATCTTGATGAAGTCCCAAAAGTTCATTTTTTATTTTGTTTCCTTTGCCTTTGGGTACATGTCTTGAAAGAAGTTGCTGTGGCCGATATTGAAGAGGTTACTGCTTATGTTCTCCTCTAGGATTTTGATAGATTCCTGCCTCATGTTGAACTCTTTTATTCATTTTGAGTTTATCTTTGAGTATTATGCCTCCATCAGTAAGGATGAATACCCAACTTTTGTATCAACATGGACAGGACTGGAAGAGATTATGCTGAGTGAAATAAGTCAAGCAGAGGGAGTCAAGTATCATATGGTTTCACTTACTTATGGAGCATAAGGAATAACATGGAGGACATTGGGAGATAGAGAGGAGAAGTGAGTTGAAGGAAACCAGGGGGGGGGGGGGACAAACCATGAGAGACTGTGGACTCTGAGAAACAAACGGAGGCTTTTGGATGGGAGGGCGTGGGGAGTTGGGTGAGCCTGGTGGTGGGTATTAAGGAAGACACATATTGCATGGAGCATTGGATGTGGTGCATAAACAATGAATTTTGGAACACTAAAATAAAATAAAATTAGAAATGATTGAAAAATAAATAAATAAAGCTCAATAATCAGGCCAATGAATCCAATAAAGCCCATTGGGTAGCACCAAGGTGATTTTCACAGTGTGTTTTCTAGGAAATTTTCTTCTATAGCAAGCTTCTACTTAAGTCAGAACTTTACTGAACACTGAGTCATCATTTGTACTCTGTTAAAATATATGTGCTGTGAACTTAAAACTGCTCTAGAAAATAAAGTCTATTTTAAAAAAAGAAGAAGAAAAATAACCATGATGAATGGTCAAAACAGAAACCTCTTCCTTTTTTCAGAAGTACTCAGATAATTGTCTCAATTTTTATTTCATATTGATGATTGAGTTCTGACTAATCAATAATGAGTTTAAAGAGAGAAAGTACCATAATGCTCAAAAATCATTAACCTGGGAGTAACTCCAGCCTTCTCCCCTTCTCCCACCCGCCAAAGAGGATCCATTCATCATGGATGCCGTCCTTCCCTCCCCATTACCCTACCCCTCAAAGATGGGGTCTTTCTGAAAGAGGAGATGACAGATGCCGATGCAGAAGGAGAGTGTGGAATGGGGTAGTGATCAGCCACTTGGGGCAAAGGGCTGAGAGAAGATTTAGCATATCATGGATGCAGGCAGAGTATATGGGAGGTATGTTTCAGAGGAAAGGGAATTATTGTAGGAGTGGTTGTGGTTGTATATTTGGATCCTTTTCAGATTTTTGGGGTTTTGTTTTGTTTTGTTTTGTTTTAAACCACTCAACTCAAGGATTAACGTAATCTTTCAAAAATTTCTTTTGGTCACTGGACTGTATTTCTGCAAGACATCAGCAATCCAAGAAAGCACAAGGCTGACTCGCCTGATGAAGGGTTCAGAAATAAGCTTTGAACTTGTAAAGCCAAATGTGGTGGTCTATAGATTCTGTTCCTCAAACACCAGGCTCTATTCTATTTTAAACTGTGAATTCCACTCCTGTCAGGATGCCTATCTCACAGGCCAACATGCTTCCCCATTTTCACTTGCTCTTCAGACTCTCCTCTTTTGCTCTGTGCTCTACCACAGGCTGTTTTCCCAAGAAATCAATCTGACTACATTATTTATCTTCCTTAGTTCCTCAGTGGCTGCCTCTTTCCAGTCGAATCTGAGTTCTTAAATGGTCCTGACCTTCATCCACCAATCCTTCTACACACTCCTCCCAGGTCCAGGCCCAGAACACTACTAGCAGTCACAGACCATGCTGTTCCAGGCCCCTGGCCCTCAGGAAGGCTTCTGCAGTGCATGAAATGTGCTGCCCAACCTTCCCACCCAGAGAATGTCTACTAGGAACATCTAAGGAAACCTCCCTTGCCATGTACCAGAGCTATCCCCTTCTGATCCGAAGAAGAGCTGAAACTCTCCTTATAGCTCTGTTTGTCATGGGTCAATTCTGGATTTTGCTGTAAACATCAGCTTTAAACTGATTCTTCTGTTTGACGTCCAAAAGGCACATCTGTAGTTTGTAACACATGAACTTATCTCATGGTGGATGCTCAGTGTGGAAGTATGAAAGAAATGAAATGAAAAGAAATGGATAACATATTTAGCAACACTGGACAGTTTTGTGTTTTAAAAGCAAACCTAAAGCATCTGATCACCATATGTCTTTGCTTTTTTTTTTTTTTTAATTTCATTTATTTATTTGACAGAGACACAGCGAGAGAGGAACACAAGCAGGGGGAGTGGAAGAGGGAGATGCAGGCTTCCTGCTGAGGAGGGAGCCTGATGCAGGGCTCAATTCCAGGACCCTGGGATCATAACCTGAGCTGAAGGCAGACACTTTAAGACTGAGCCACCCAGGTGCCCCCATATGCCTTTGCTTTTAACCCAAAGACATTTAACTGTAGTCCCCAGAGACATTTTCTTTTTCATGTGACTTTCCCCCCCCCCCCATTTTGACAATATATAATCTCATAGTTGAAGATCATTTAATGCCATGGAGTCATGGACCCACAGGGAGATGTTCTGAATTTATCTGGGCCAACCTGGAAGTCACAAGAATATTCTACCCTTATCGGAACTTTGGAGTGCCTCCTAGGTGGCAGACATGTATTAATATTGATCCGAACTGATGTCTGGAAGATAATAAAGACAAAGAAAGGCAAGGAGAAAACACCTACCTGGCAAGATCCCAAACCTCACTACCTGTAATGACATGTCTTCTCCAAGGCTGTTCTGGGGCTGCTGAGCCCAGCTGGAGGAAAGTGACCTGAGTGAAGAGGTTGGTGCCACCAGAATCTCTCAGGGCCTCTGCACTCCTGATTTTCCTTAAGGTGCTGCTTTTGGATTCTTCACCTTCTTCAAATCTCCCATCCCCCCACTTGCCTCAGAGGAAATAGAAGTCCTTAGATGGAAACTCTAGTAATGATCTGTCACTAGGACTTCGAATACCCTTAAAGGATGCTTTCCGTGGCAAGTATTAGAAAATCTAACTCCACTGGTTTCATCAGTAATTTTATTAGCTCGCTTATCGATTGACTTTGGTTTTTCTGTAGCTCGACCAGGTCCTCAGGATCTTGGGTTTTTTCCCACCTCTCTTCTCTGCTGGCCTCAGTGTGTCCATAGACTAGCCCCCAATTCCAGGACCTGCATCCACAGATGACAACTTTTGGGGAAGAAAAATCGTTCCCAGAAAGATCTCCAAGCCCCACAGTAAATTTCCCTTCACATCTGCTTGACCAGACCATCCCTAAATCAGCCCTGGCAAGAGGGACGCTATTTGCCTATTTGGTCTCTCATGGTTACAATTAACATCGCATGGAAAATCAGGTTCCTTGAACTATATAAATACAACAGAATGAAATTGAAGGATGGACCTACTCCCCAGTCCATCCCTCCTTTACTAACAGAAGCTGTAAGTTTCGATGTTCTTTCCCTACACATAGTATAGAGCTTCATTAATATGTGTTGAATAAACAAAGCTTGATTCCAAATATCATCTAAAAAAATTGATTAAACTCCTCTGTTTCCTCCTCTGTAGAAGGAGGGATTTAGTATAGCTGAAGGCATACTACGGTTGACCCTATTTCCATGCCAAGGAAAACCTTATACGTATCTAGCCTGTCCCGGGAATGGCTGTGACTCTGACAATTTGTAGATATTGTCAACACTAATTGCCATTAATGATAAGAGGTGTAGCAGCAATCTTGTTCTCAGGCTGGAGTTTGCATACCTCAGCCAACTGGCCTGACTCCTGAGGAATGCTGTCTGGGCTCCTCTGTCCAGGAGGACCCTCTCAACCCTGTCCTGTGGCTGCGATTGAGTAGTTGATCTTGATCTCCATAAGCCATTGTTTTCAAAGTGCAGGGAGCTCTGGACTTTCCCAGGAATTCCACTGGAATGTAAACAATCTTCAGATGTGAGGCAGAAGCCAGTGGATTTCCTGAGCTGTCACAAAATTGCACATGTTGGCTTCCAAAGATCTGATGTCTTTTTTTAAAATGTGGAGATTATTTTTGCCTCGTTAAGTATCACTTTTCTCTAGCTTTAAACATATATCTCTCTGATGTCAGTTAATATTAATGATCTGAAATGAAGGGATGAGTCAACTGAATTACAGTAATTCTGTAACGAAGATATCATGGCAAACAATGTGGCATGTTTCTTGACTCCAGAGACTGTTAGAAATACAGACTCATCAAATGTCCACCTTTGCATCGGCTCCAATGGAGCATTGTCCTCCTGAACATAAGCTGTTTTTTTTTTTTTTTTTTTTTTTTTATTGAATAGATTCCCGTCCTTCCTAAACTCAAGTGTCTCTGCTGCTCAACAGGACCCTTTAGCAGGGTGCTGAAGAGGAAGGACTGCAGGAAGCCTGGGACCAACCAGTTCATGTAGTCCTGTGTGTTGTTCGTGGCCGTACCTGACTTTTTATTTTATTTTTTTTTCTTTTGCCTCTGTCCCTTAGATCCTATCTAGGTCCCATCATGGCTCAGAAACTTCAGTCCCCTTGCCTAATTCCCAAATCCACTGGACGACCAGATGCCCTGCAGCTTGTGCAGAGATCAAACACAGGAGGATCTGGGTGGCCATGTGGGTTCTGCCTACTCTCAGCCCTGTGATCAGGGCATGTTACCTAACTTCTCTGCGCAGCTGTTTCCTTATCTGTGAAATGGGGTTAATAATACTCTCAACATGGGATTGCTGTGAAGATTAAATGAGAAAGCACATATATGGCTTCTAAGCAGCTCTATCATCCCTTGCTCCCTTCTCTCCTCTCTGCAGCTGCTGCTTCCTGGACTTGCAATCTTTCCGGTGGGTGGGAGGTTGGAGTGAGGAGTGGTAGGGCTCATGCCAGACCACCTGCCCCAAACAGTCCCAGGAACAGTCGGTATGTAGAGGTGGCTTCATCCTTGCCCAGGTGTAACTTCGGTGGAATAGTCTACTGAGGATAGAGTTATCTGACCCCTCACCCAGTGGGATGGATGTAAAGAGTGGACGAGGGGGATATACAGATCCATGTTGACCATGTATTTCTTTCCTTTTTCAGTTTCCTTTTCCTTTGAAAACTTGCAGATCTCTGAGACATGCTGCTGTCACCTTCCTCTTTTAAAACCCTTCATATCCTTCCTTCTGTGCTGGTTGGCAGCCGCTGAGGCTGCATGGTTCGAAGGACACTCACAGGTTTATGGTGTGCCAACCCCCAGCTAACTGCGGAGGAGGGGTGGGGGGCAAGTTTGCAATTTCATTCACCTTTTCAGATGAATTATTTGGCATTTTCAGAAGCCTCTGTTAAGATGTAAATGTGGAATCTGAGTCGTCTGGTCAAACTGGTATACCAAGGCATGTTGGTGGGGTGTCAAACCCAGACGAAGCTTTTCTAGGATTTTGGGCCTCCCGTTTCCTAGGGGCAGGAATGAGCTAGAGGTTAAAGGTGCACAGCAGCGGTTTCAGTCTAACTTCTACAACAATCAAAAAAAGTTTTTCCTTGGATCTTGGTATTCTTTTCTCAAACAGAGGGCTTAAGAAAATTGGAGAACATATATCCTAAACCTTTTGCATTCTAGAGTAAGGCACAGCCAGAAAGAACAAGGTGGGTGGCAGTCCAACCTCCACTCCAGCCAGACACGCGGAGGAGTCTGGTCAGACCGGATGCAGCCACCTTGGTGACCAGAGGGGCGCCATGTCAGGAGTCTTGTCCAAGGACTCCAGAAAATTCTGGTTCCCTGAGAGGGAGTGAAGGGAAGGAAGAAGGGCGATTCCAGAGAGGCCCTGCTCCGGGCTGTTCGGTAGTGGTCACGGTTTGTAGTGGTGTGTGTGTGGGGGGTGTCTCTGTCTCCTTTCACACAAGAGGCCTGTGCACCTGCCCAGTTCGCTAGGAAAATCGAAGAAACTCTGTATTGTTCTTTGGATATATTAGTGCTTCCCAGATTTTTGTTGTTGTTGTTGTTTTAAAGGGGTGGTGTGGTAAATTGCTTTGGAATTGTCAAAACAAGGGAATTAAGAAAATCCCCAAAATTCCAAATACATCTAGAGCCACTATTTATTGGTAGAGACAACATTTTCTCTCTCTCTCTCTCTCTCTCTGTCGTACACACACACACACACACACACACACACACACAGTAGAGGGCCAGAAGGGCATAAATCTCAAGATAAAAGACAGTTTTTAAACTGTAAATAGTTTACATTTGCAAAAACCTTTCTAAATTTTCCTGATTTTTCTCATTTTGCTGTGGATTGAGGAAACATCGTCATACATCAGAACAGAGTCGGGAGATCTGAGTTCAAATCTAGACCCTGATGCTATTTACCTCCCTTGGGCAAAACATTTATTCTCTTGACCCTCTGTTTTGTTATTTCCTGAGTGAGGGACTTAACTTTGATTTCTTGAAGGCCCTCAGCTCTAACTTTCTCTGAGCTCCCATCTCTCCGATATAGTACGAAAAACTGAGATCTGTGTCTATCTCTACCGAACCACACACTTTATGTAACATTTCATAACAAATCTTGTTTCATCAGTTTCCCCATTGGCAGCCCAGCTAACAACTCCCTTCCTCAGATTCGCGAAGGCTTGTCATATCATACAAAACCCAGTAATTTTCCCACTCGTCCGGGAGTTTCCCAGGATTTACTGCCAAAGATTATTTTGGCATCTAACAACTTTTGAGTTTTCCATCATCAGTATTATAATCAACAAAAACCATTTCTTAAGTTAACAAGGGAAATACTGAATACAGACAATAAAAACATGATTAAGTGGGTAAAGTTTCAGACAGTGTATAAAAGAGCAGAATTAGCTCCACATCAAAAAAACGTCAGAAAGTTGGGATGCAGGTATCAGTGATTATATGGTCAGCTTTGAGGACTACAGGTTGAAGTGGTCGGTGGAGGGAGCCTAGGCCCCAACCGTCCAAAATGCATCATAGGACAGGATTACTTGAGGAGACGGATCTGGAAAAGGTTTCCTACAAAATATAGCCACACATTAGACCAGGGCGCTCAGCTGGGATTAATGTTACACGCCCCCTCCCCCCGCCCCACCACCATGACAGTTGTCAATGTGGAGACATTTTTGGTTGTCACTACTGAGAAAGACACCTGGAGCGTAAAGGCCAGAGATCCCACTAAACAATCAACACCACACAACTGCCCCACAACCCACAAGAAAGACTTATTCAGCCCACAGAGTCGATATTGTTGAAGTTAAAAAAACGTGCTTTAAATTGGGAGTGATAAGGAAGTTAAGAGCCAGGGGACACTTAACGTAAGTGTGAAATACAAGGAAGGTGTTTGAGACAGAGGAGAGTGAGGAGGTACATGCTTGTTGAGGTCTGTAGACCTCCCATCTCTTTGGCTCCCAGATCCATAGTACGAAGCAGAAGTGATCGGGATTCCAAGCCAGGTCCGCTGTCGCCCAAGGAGCAGGAGCCCGAGTGTGGGTGGAGAGCGGAGGCAGCTGGTGCCTCTCCCCCTTGATGCCTCCTCAGCAGAAGGGTCCCTGTGCCTTCCTCCAGACTGCACTGGAGGAGAAGGAATGAGAGCAAGCTCATCAGGCACACAGGCGGGGTAGGCAAAGCAAACTGGCTCCTTCAGGGTGTATGTATCCAGGCCCTGTGCCTTCCCTGGCCCCGAAAAACCACCTCTTAGAACAGGGCTGCTTTCCTACTGCCTGTGTCCAGTACCTAAAAATCCATGACTTAAACCCGTCTAGGTAGTTAAATAAACCCAAGGTAGTTGGGCTGTTCCAAGGGATTGAAAATTATAGGCTCCTGAGGGTCTTGTAAGACCCCTGAAAATCTCACTATAATTCATTCTTTCTTTAACTCATATTTATTAGAAAACTATCATGTGCCAGGCCTGTCCAGCAGGTGTGACTAGGATTGGAAGCAGAAACAGACACGGCCCCCACATGCAAAGTACTGAGGGCCTTGTAGGGGCAATAGTAAATAAGCCAATAATCACACAGATATAAAATCATCACTAAAATGCACACTGAAGAAGTACAAAGTAGGAAGGAATCTAAGAGGGATACCAGATAGCCATGGCAGAACAGGGGAAACTTTCTATAAAGGAGTGGCTTAGGATGGCCTTTGAACTGAGGAAGGCTTTGCAGTCAAAAAGTGGTAAATTTATATTTTAAAAGTATTTATTTGTTTATTTATTCATGAGAGACAGAAGAGAGAGAGAGAGAGGCAGAAGCAGGCTCCCTGAGGAGCAGGGACCCCAACACAGGACTTGATCCCAAGACCCTGGGATCACGACCTGAGTTGAAGGCAGATGCTTAACCAACTGAGCTACCCAGTGCCCCCAAAAGCTGTAAATTTAGACTCTTGATTGTATGTCCCAATAAGGTTGCATATCCAGACTCTGATATCCCCTGAAAGGACCAAGAGAAGCTGTTATATCTTCCTGGAAACTTACTTTATTCTCAGTCCTCCCCATTTCTTTTTTTCTTTTCTTTTTTTTTTTTTTAAAGATTTTATTTATTTGACAGAGATCACAAGCAGGCAGAGAGGCAGGTGGGGCGGAGCAAGGGTGGGGTATGGAGAAGAAGGCTCCCTGCTGAGCAGGGAGCCCCATGCAGGGCTCAATCCCAGGACCCTGAGACCATGACCTGAGCCGAAGGCAGGGGCTTAACCCACTGAGCCACTCAGGCGCCCCAGTCCTCCCCATTTCAACTGATGCCCGTTCAACCTTCCAGTGCTCAGGCCAACGACCCTGGGTCATCCCTGACCCCTCTCTTTCTCACTTCTCACAACGTATCTAGCCATAAGCCTTGCTGGTTCCATCTTCAGATTATATTCAGAATCGGGTATCTTCTTATCACCTCCCCTGTAACCCCAAGGGAAACCAGCATCCCCCTCATGGGCTACTCCACGAGTCTCCTAACTGTTCACCTGGCTTCTGCCCTCACACCCAAATACCTATTTTCACATTAGCAGCTAGCATCATTCTTTTAAAAACTGTATCAGGTGGCATTCCTCATTTGCTCAAAACCTTCAATGATTCCCTATTGCACTCAAGAATAGAAGCCAAAGTAAGAACGTAAAAGCCCATGAGCCAAGACCAAGACACCCTCCCAGCATTTCCTCTCCAATTTCATTTCCTCTTAGTTCCCAACTCCCCCACCTCTGAACACATCTGCCCCAGGGACTTTGCACAAGCTGCTTATTTTTCCCCTGCCTGGAATGCTCCTTTTCATGTGTAAATGTCAGCTCCACAGAGTGTACCCTGACAAGTCAACTCAAAAATACAACCCTCCACCTCATACACATTGGCCATCCCCATTCCTTACACCCCTTTTTTCCCTAAAAAGCACTTATTTCCTGTGCTATATATATAATTAATTTATCCACTTATTTCCTGTGTTATATATATAATTAATTTATCCACTGTGTATCTCCCTATCCCCCTTGCCCCCACTAAAATGTATGCTCCAGAGTCAGGGATTTTAGTCTGCTTTGTTCACTAATGTATCCTTGTATTGAGTTGAGTGCTTAACCCTCTGCTTTAAATTTGTGTGCCCTGGCAATAGTAACTCATTCCATTGCTATAGTGCTTTATGAATCAATGCTTTGAATAAATCTTACACTAATGTAATGATTAACACAATTTGCATTGCATTTTTTTACAAAACTGATAATGGTTTTCCAGTGTAAATATTTTAGATACATAATTTTGTTAGCTCTACTTTCTTTCTTTCTTTCTTTCTTTCTTTTTTTTTTTTTAATGAACAGGGACCCTTTAAATATGGAAGCAGCAGGGTCCTGATGTCTGGTTTCCTCCACCAATAAATAAACTTACTAAAAGTGGTGTAGTAGTATTTAGATTCAACACGCTTCCAAACAGGGCAGGAATATTTTGTTTTGCTTTAAAGTTGCCCTTTGCACAAAACATTTGGTCATCTCAGGAGACCCATGAAGCAATCTGAGAGATCTAAAGGATGGGAACAGTACGTTCTTTGAAATCCCTCTGACAGAAGCAGACAGTCCCGCCTTCCCTCAAACCATCCTGAAGGGGAAGTATGTCGGCTTGGACAGTAATGAGACGGAGTGGGAATTCCCCCTTCCCTTTGGTCTAGTTTATAGACGAGGTTCTTGAGGGTGAAAGATGGGTCATTCCCATCCACAATGCTTTAACTTGAAGCCAAGCTGCCTGGGAAATAAAATACTGGAGAATAAGTGAAACTATCTTTAGTCCCCTCCAAAGCAAGATTTTGTAAAGACAAGTGGCCTTAAAAATTGCCCACACTTAAACACGGCTGTTTCATAGTGCCACCCATAGATGGCAGCACCTGATCCGTCTTTCTTCACCAACTAGCGGAGTCAACCTTACTTTTCTGGGGCGTTAAGCCCACAAAACTCTTCTAGTTTTTGAGCAACTCTGAAGTTCTTCTTGTCATCAGACAGCAACTGGAGAGGTGCAATAAAACTTTTGTCCCCCCTCACCCCCAGATTAAGCTTCTTTTGCTGACCTCCAACCACAATCACCAAGTCAACGTTGGTAGTGTGACCTGGAAAAAAAGGGGGGAGGAAATGAGAAAGAAAATAAAACAAAAACTGTCCTACGAGCTTTTCAAAGGAGAATGAAATCTTGGCAAGGAGGCAGTTAGCAAACTAAGTCAAAGACAAAGAAGTAAAAAGCCAGAAAGAGCCTTTTTTGTGATTTGCCTGTCTAGGACTTCTCTCACCAAACAACTGGGGTCCTGGATGGAATGTGCACTCGGTATTATCCGCAAATGGTGAATTACTAAATTCTGCCTCTGAAACTAAAAAAAAAAAAAGAAAAAAAGAAAAGACTAGAATAGATCAAAGTGCATCCCTGTGTAGAAAGTAAAATTTCTTGCTTTGGGTTATGACCAAAGAAACCTTGAGGAATTCTGCCATGGAGAGCTGTCTGCTTTCAGCCTGTGTATTTTCTATAACCCAGTACCAATAAGGTCCTCACTATCTAAAAATTTAAGTCAACAAGTAGATTTTGGTTGAATGTGAGTGGCATTAAATAGCAAGCTAAATTAAGGTCTCCCCAAACCGCTGAGGTATAAATATGGAGAATCAGGTCATTTATCATCATCATTATACTTATATCTATGCTTTTCCAGAACAATCCTAACTTTGGGCATTTCGTCCTATTCTTCCATAAACACATTCATACTCATGACGCAGAATGTCCTAAATTTCGATTTGGAAAAATCTAGCTACTGGTTAAACCAATAGGCCAAGGGTCAAAACTTACATATCAGGAAGTGGGCAAGTGAAATGGGTGAAGCAGGACAGAGGTGGCAAAGGATTAACTGTGGATTTCATAGGAAACATATAACATGTTGATAACTAAAATTAAAAAAGATATTTTGCTGGGCAGAAATCAGGCCTTGAATGGAGTGAAATCTGTAACCTCCCCTGCCATTCTTATGTTGAAGCCTTAAGTCCCAACATGACTGTATTTGGAGACAGAGACTTCAGGAGGTAATGTGAGATTGTATGGGTGGGGCCCTCATCCAAGAGGGCTGGTGGGAGGAAAAAAAAAAAAAAAGAGGGCTGGTGGCCTTATAGGAAGAGGGAGAGAGCTCTCCCTACCCATGCAGAGGGAATGGCATATGAGCACAGCATGAGGAGGAAGGCCTCACCTGGAAGAGAGCCCTCGCCAGAACCCTATCAGTCTGCACCTTGATCTTGAACTTCCCAGCCTCCGGAACTGTGAGAAATACATTTCTCTTATTTAAGCCACCCTGCCTGGAGTATTTTGTCACAAGAGCCAACACATTCTAATACAAGGCCCGAGGCCTCGATGTGTCCAGGGTTCTTGAGGTTGTACCTTCTACTGGTTACACATCAGGTCGAACGAAACACAACCTCAACAGAGTGGCTACCGGCAGTCATTTTAAGTCTCTGTCCTCGCAATGGCTTTGAGGTCTCGGTACCACTTTGACAGTTCATTCATTAAGCAAATATTTTAAGATTGCTGATGACATCTAGCCTGGCTGTGAGTGAGGTGTGCAAAGGAATAGCTGCTCCGAGAGCACAGAAACCAACGTGACCCTTCCCAGAAGAGATGAGCTCCAAAGTTTCAGAATGAGCACCATGACGCCCACACACGCCTCCTGGAAAGGGATAGGCATCTGGCACGACCAGGGCTGCGGGATGTGACTTTCACTTTCTCCATCCTTTCCTGTTGCAGCTCATGTTCCTCCCATTCCAGTGCAGTTCTTACACTCTTTGATTTGTATCTTCATGGTTTTTCAGAATTCCTTTCATTTTCCACCATGATTTCTTAAGTGTTTACTTTGCACCAAGCATGCGTCCAGGTGCTGAGATACAGTGGTGAAAAAGCACAGGTGAAAACTCTCCGTTTGTGGCACTTCCGATTTGGGCTGGGTGATGCAGACCATAAAAAAAAAAAATAGGTAAAACAAGGGACACGTTCGAAAGCTGTAATGTGCATTTGCCATATTTATAGGATATTCAATTCAGCTATAGAAGAAAACAATTGGGATGGATGAAACTCATATTGAAGCATACATAGATAAGTAAAGTGTAACAGTCAAGGTGTGTTAGATAAAGCAGAGCACGTGTGCAAAGATAGAAGAAATGGCAGGGCCAGGATCCCCGATATTCAGGACACTAAAATATGTGTGAGGCACTCAATATTCATGAGTTCTTAATTTGGCCACACTCTGGGAAAGGTATTCTGGTTCCAAGTGACCATTGCCCTAAAACCACAAAATCCTTGCTGCTCATCAGGCTGGTTGACAAGCAACAGCCAGGGCCATGTGCTGGCTTCAGATACCTTCTCTCTCTGCTGAGACCCCATGATCAAGTTCAACTCTGGTCCGGGTACTTTCAGGGAAGGCTGGTGCAGGAGAGAAAGAAACAGACATTTGAGTATCGTCGTAGCTGTTGACCCGGGTACTGTCATTTTTCTACCCGTTTGCTGAATATGTGAAGCATGTGAACATATCATCACTTTCTCAGTGTGAGTTTTAATGGATTTAATAAACCATGTGACTCAATCATCTTCCGTCAACCCATGAGCCTTTCCAGGAGATCTTGCCTGGCTGTGACCTCAGAGGCTGTCGCGGCAGTGAAATAATTGCCCATATGACAAGGAGGGAAAGTGCTACAGCATCAAAAATAGATGGCAGAAAGGAGAGGGGGACTGTTTTCTTATTTATTTTATTTTATTTTTTTTATTATTTGATTTTATTGTTTCTTTCACAAATAGAGTCATCAGGAAAGGCCTGAGAGGGAAGGTAACACCCGAGCACAGACTTGAAGGAGTCAGGAGAGCAAGTCAGGCAGAAATCCTGAGGAAGGATGCTGCAGACACAGGAACCACATGGGCAAAGAGCCAGCCTGGTACTGGTGAGCTCTGGGATCAGGGGAACGGTGAACAGGAAGGTGGGAGTGTGCCCAGAGTGGAGTGATCAGGCCTGTGGGAGACAAGGTGAGAGGTCGCACCATGCACCCAGAGGCTCTGCAAGGGATTTTATGCTACAGTGGTTTCCACTGGAGGGTTTGGGATAAGGGAATGGTTGGATTCACATTTTTGACACAATCCGTCTGGCTGCGAACCAGGGACGGGAGTAGGGGCAGAGCACAGGGGCCAGCGGGGAGACAATTGCAGCCACCCTGGCAAGAGATGACTGTGACATTTAGCCCCAGGTGGGAATGGCAGAGGTGGTGAGAAGGGACGAGACTCTGGGTATCTGGTCCGTAGAGCTAATGGGATTTGCTCCCGGATTGGGTATGGGAGTGAGAGAGGAGTCCATGATGAAGCCCCAGGCGTGATTCCTCAGCCCCTGTGGATGGAGCAGCCATGAGTCCTGGGAGCAGAAAAATCAGGAGGAGAAGTTAGTGTCATTTTACTGAGGAAGGTAGTGAAACTTAAATAACCTACCCAAACTCAGGTAGGAAGGGAGATGTTCACACCACGAGTCACTGGAAGCTAGATCAGGTTTCTAAACTCTCGCTTTTACTTTTGCTGTCTTTCAGCCCATTGAGAGGAATAGAGAGGGGTATACAGGGAGAGGGGTGAGGAGAGAGGAGTGTGTGGGGAGGAACACACTAGGGAGGGAGCGCTGAGAAAGCTGGGAGGGGAGGAGAGGCACCAGAGAGGGAGCGTGAAGAGGGGACATGGAGGGGGGCACATGGGGAAAGTGATAGTGGTTCCTACTTCACATCATTGTTATGGCGCTGAACTAAGCTGAGAGTTGCAGGATAGGCACTGCACAAGCATGTACTAAATAAATAAAATTGGGACTCACACCCTTAGAGGTCTATGGACATATTTTGCAAAATCCACAACTGTCTTTTAAATCTTCACCTTAACTCTGTGGTCTTGTCAGTCCATCTGGGAGTATCTGGATGACCACTTTACGACTGAGTATGGCTATGCTATTCCAACGCCCTCATGTACAGTCCTGTGCCCTATGGGCAAAATATCTCCTTCGCTTTCGCTGAGAAAAGTGGTGGGAGATTTTTGGCATCTCCAGCTCATCACAGGAGAAGCGGGACTGAGTCCTGAAGGACTGTCTTGTGGGCAGGCAACTCCATTGTCCAGCAGAGAATCCTAAAACAGTATAAATGGGTTGGTATGTAGCTGAGAGCTAATAGTTTATTAACCACTACACACAGTAAAATAGGGATAATAATACCTGCCTCAAAGATCAGATGATGTTAGAGATGTAAATACTTACAAAATGTATCATGCATTGAAAAATAACATTATTGAGGAATGCTACGGGAAATAGTATTATTTGGGCTGGTAGTAAAGGGTCAATTTGATGTCTAGGATGTTAATATTCTGCTTTTTAACCATTCAAAAGTCTGTATGTAATTCATTATAGATAAAATGAATGTTAACTTTATGCATTAAACTGTTTTGTTCTAGATACCGGTAACCAAAGCAAGAGTAGTCCAATGTTTTGGCTACAATGACTGTGAATATAAGAGTACCCTGATGTGTATGCCATTTTCCTGGCCTAGAGTAATCTCATGTCAGGGGTCTGGGAGGGGAGATATCTCATACTTGTTGCTGGAACTGTATTATGTTGCTGGAATACACATATGTGCCATTGCCAGAGCAAATCAGCACAGAAAGATTGTGTTTGTGTTTGTCGTTTACGCTAGATATTGGTATGTATATTGACATTTTTTTTCAAAGTAATTTTGACACATAACCCCCCAAATATATTAATATTTCCATTTCTATTATTCATTTCACAGAAGCAAGTCCTGTATTAATGTGCGGATTGGCCCACTAGACCTTGACACCATGTTATCATGTATTTTTGAGAACCCATGAGATTTTTCTTTTGTTTTCCAAAGAGACACCCATTTTGTATTTCATGAGATATGTATGTATTGGAGATTATGTTGATTTACTTACTCAACAAATAATACCAAGGACTTGCTTGCCATAGACCTGACCCAGTGCTAAGTCATTAACCAAGAGTTTATGGTGACCTCATGGTGGTTACTGTGTGTCATGAAAGGCAAGAGATAAATACATAAACATACAAACACAAATGAATTTTATTAAAAAATCAATAAAAAAATTCAGGGGTGAGGAGCCTAGGAAACTAGTGTATAAGTTTAGAAAGGTCTCTTGAGGAGTAATATTTGAGCTAAGACCTAAAGGAGGTGATGGGTGGGTAGGTGGGTGGGAGGATTTCTTGGCAGGGCTGAAAGCTGAGGAGGAATCTGTGGGATGGAGAAGAACTTGGCCCATTGGAGGAGCCATGAGAAGGTTGGTCCAGCTAGTATGCAGTGATAGTTCTTGGGAAGGCTGGGGAAAAGCCAGATCCCATGTGAGTTTGGAAGATATTCTGAGGCCAAGTGGAGGCCTTGGGAGGATTTAAACAATGGAGTAGTATGGGCCACTTTGACTTTTGTATGAAGAATGGGTGGCTGGGCAGGAGTGGCAACAGGAGTTGAATTGAAAAGCCACTCCAGTCGTCTGGGTGGTATCACCAGGTGTCTGTCTCCAAGGGTTGACATTCACAGAGGGAAAAGCTGGGCTGGGGGGAGACTGGTGAAGAAAAAGGGAATTGGCTTTGAGATCTGTTTTGAAGGTGTAACCTTCACTTTTATTTTATTTTTTAGCATTTTATTTTATAGCCTCTATTGCATTTATTTTATTTTATTTTAAAGATTTATTTATAAATTTTAGAGAGAGGGAGAAAGACAGAGAGAGAGAGCACGAGCAGGAGGGTCAGAGAAAGAGACACTCTCAAGCAGACTCTGAGCTGAGCTTGGGGCTTGATGTGGGGGCTTGATGTGCAGGGCTCCATCCCATGAGCCTGAGATCACAAGCCAAGGTGAAACCAAGAGTTGGATCCCTACCTGACTGTACCACCCTTATTTATTTATTGTACCACCTTATTTATTTATTTAGAGGAGGGTAGTTCTGAGTTCCCAGTCTTAGCAACCAGGTGATGGCAGAAGAGGAACAAAAAGACAAGAAAGAAAAAAGAGACAAGAGAAAGAGTGGGGGAAAGGCCAAAAAGGATTTCAGGAGAGAAAAAAAAAAATCCCTAGGAACAATGACAAAATCGAATGGCATACACAATCCAGTCCTCTGGTGTCAACTTGTCCAGCACAAAGTCATAGCTATAATCTCTTGGAGGAGAAAAGCCTCTGTGAGAGACAATATGTGCCTTTTCAGGAGTCTTATTGATTTAGAAAATGGCGGAGCCAGGGGAAAATAAGAGTCAAATTCTTTCAGGGATTGGGACAGATGATCAGAATAATCTAATAAACCACCACCTTAAGGCTTCAAGAGTTCCACCCGGCTGGCTATGCTCCCCAGTGTCACTGAAGTGTTGTTTTCTGCTTTACTTTAGCTGTTTAGAAGTGGTCATAGGCTTTGCCATAAAGCCTCTGGAATTTAGATGGATTAATAAAGTTATATTTACAGACCATCCTTCCACAGTCTTTCCTGTAGACTCTGAAATGATGGAGAAAACCTTTTTACTCTAACTGCCAAGAGAAAGAGTAATCCCTCCTAAATTGATTTTAAAGGTATTTCCCCAGTCTTAATAATCATAGATGAACTCATTAGCTCCCACTGGGGAATGGTATTAAATATAGAAATTGCCACTCACTGAACTTGACCATAGAATGAGTGGCTCTCACACTTTATTTTCAGTGTACCTGGGCCTAGTATAAATTATTTGTCACATGAAAAGCCTCACTGAAGTTGCCTGCAGGTGGAAAGAAAATAGGGCAATACGAGGTTGGCCTTTGATGTGCCAGAGCTCTGTTCATAGGAACAAGGCTTAGCGGTTCAGAGTACTGACTCAAGAACCAGACTCTGGGTTTGGATTCTAACCCCCATCCAACCACCACCACATTTCTAGCCAGGTGATCTTAAGCTAGGTACATCCGTTCTCTTACCTCAGTTTCTTCGTCAATAACATGAGGGTACAAATTTATGCCTTCCTAGTGTCGTCTATGGACTAAATGAGATATTGTTTATAAAGGGCTTACTATGACATGCTACTGAAGTGTGAGCACAAACACACACACTCTCTGCATAACTGGGCTAGAGGTGGTGTGTGTTTGGGTTTTAGTTCTTCATAAACAAACCACAGGAGGATGTGGTGACTTGATAAATGGGGCAGCCCTAAAAGCAAATGTTTGTGCTTAATTCTTTATGAAAGCATTCCTGGATTGTGTTAGAGCCTAAACATAAAGAATATAAAAAGACTTCTCTTGCAAAGGAGTTGATAATACTTAGATCCTTTGACTCTAATTGTTCACTTGTGGAAAGAATGTAAAAATCCTAAAATTTGATTGCTGCCACCGAAGTAGCCTATGGTCTTACAGGAGAGATTAGTACATATTCAGAAAGTCAATGAACCGAGCTTGGTGGTGGCCATGCTGAAGATAAGTACAATGAAAACTTTCCAGACTCAGGCTCCAGACTGTGACACTGGAGTTCTAGCCAGCAGCCACTTTTAAACTCCAAAGATATACCTGAAGTAGAGAATCCTCCTAAGCCCTGGAGTAGTAGGATATCGGTAGGAGAACAGGTCTTCCAGAAGAAGCTGCTTCTGAATTCCATCTGCTAGTGTGTCAGTATGGAGGGTCTCACTGGCTGGCCTTGTAACAGAAGGCTGTCTTTGGTATACACTTGGATTTTTAGGAGTTTATTGTTTTATAAGAGAAATAAGACAAATGCAAAAAACTTACGTCTCACTCACCTTAATTTCCTTCAGGACAAAACAAAAGTCCTTAGCAAAGTATATAAGTTTGTTCATGATGTGGTCCCTGCCTATTGCTTTAAGTAAAGGATGCTTTCAGCTGCAAGGAATAGAACATTCGATCAACAGTGGCTTCAACAAGTGCCTCTCAAGCTATAGGGTATCTTCCAATCACTGGAGTCTCTTATTAAAATGCACATTCTGATTTAGGAGGTCTAGGGTGGGACCCAAGATTCTGCATCTCTAACAAATTCTCATATGGTGCCAATTCTGTTGGTTTAAGGCCTATAATTTGAACAGCAAGACATTATGAATTGTAATTTCCCCTCCTTCATATAACAAAAGATCTGGAAGTAGTTCCAGATTTGGCTCAGATCAACAGCGTCCGTGGTCTGGGACTGGCACATCAGGAACTGGCTGGCAAATATGGCCCACAGGCCAAATCTAGCCCACTGATTGTTTTTGTTAATAAAGTTTGATTGGAGCACAGCTAATCTCGTCTGTTGATGGGTGACCTATGATGGCTGTCATGCCAGAAAGGCAGAGCTGTCACAAAGACCACATGGCTCGTAAAGCCTAAAATGTTTACCTTCACCTGGCCCTTTATGAAACAAGTTTACTAACTCCTAGCTTACACATTAGTATTTACTCTGGGCCTGGACCCATGCCCTCTCCCAAACTCATTGCAGACTGGTGAGAAGGAAGAAAGGCAGGGAGTAACTGTGCCTACAATATGGCTCCTCTCCTTCACATCCTGCCGTCCCCTAACATGTAATTCATCTTCTAGATATGGCGCATACTGACCATTCCTCCAAGGCATTGGGCTTCACTGTAACTTCAGAAAATGCCAAGGACAGCAAGATCACCAAGTGTTTTCTGAAAACAAGACAAAAGCCTACAGCCTGGGCTGGTTGCAATGGGCGTGACACACAGGATGGACTCAGGTTCCAAGCCAAGAGTTTGGACTTATAAGTCTGTAGGGGGACCTTAAAGGTTTTTAAAGCATGAGATCAGATTATTGTTTTATGTGTACAATTTTGATGACACTGCAGAGAGTGGCCTGTTGTATTAGACTGCTTAGACTGTCATAACAAAGTGCCCCTGTCTAGGTGCCTTAAACAACATAAACTTATTTTGTCACCATTCTGGAGGCTGCAAATCCAAGATCAGGGTGCTGGAAAATTCGTTTCCTAGTAAGACCTCTCTTTCTTTCTTGTACATGGTCACCTTCTCGGTGTGTCCTCACATGTCCTTCTCTGTGCTTTAGCAGAGAGGAAAAGAGATTTATTTTTCCTCTTCTTATTAGATTAGGGTCTCACCTTTATGATCTCATTTAGCCTGAATTACCTTCCTCAATTCCCCATTTCCACATACAGGGGAATGGTTAGGGCCTCAACATATGAATTTTAGGGGAACACAATTCCGTCCAACAACTGAAGGGAAAGAAAATTTAAGTAAGGAGACAAGTTGGACTCCAAATAAAATATTAAAGGCTGACAATACAATAACCTGACCTAGAGCAGTGAGCTATAGGAATAGAAAGGAGGGACGAGAAAGCGATCATTATATATATATATTTTTAAAAAAATCAGTATGTCTTGGTTACCAAATGAATTCAAGCAAAGACTGTCTTTGATAGCTGTGCTTACAGTCGGAGGGTTGGGGAATGGAAGGATTAGAGAATGGAGCTACTGTTAACAGGAAAATGAAGACATGAGGTTTCTTTGGATAAATACAGTGACTTGGGATCTAATCATTCTGAGGTGCTGTGAGGTTATTCAGGTGAACTTGGGGGACAATTAATTCATCTTCCCTTAGCCAAATGCTACCTAAAACAACTTTTATGAAGAATTCATCAACATTGATTTTTTTTTTAAATTGTCACACCCTTCCCTTGAAACCCATTTGGTCAATTTTGAAGGCTGATCACCAGATCCTTCATTATCCAACCCAAGTTCTTTGTTCTAATCATTGGGGATGGCTCTATTACCACAACATGTTGCACATAGTATTCTCTACAGAAATACTATGGGTATTCATCAGTGTGTGAATTTAAGCAAGAAATATATAGTAAATATAAACTAATCACAAGACACAGCTCTAGGTGGTATCTGACTCTAGTCTACATTGGAAGGAGCGTAATCATTCTGTTCTCAAAATGCTTGTTTTCTCATCTGACATTTCACTTTTTTCAATTTTCTTTAAATGTCACAAAAGAAGGTGAGGTAGTGTTCTGAGAAGGATCTAGGTATGCTGCACAACAGTTCTGGAGGAGATGAGCCGTGTGACAATGTCTCTGGGAGTGGTCTTGACAGCTCTGCCCAGTAGGAGCTGGTTTTCTAAGAAGAGACACAGAGATGGGGCTTGAAAACTGCTATGCAGACACCACACAAGCCTGCGGTGGTTGTCACACATTTACTAGTGGAGACCATTGACCAGTGCACCATCGTGAGGTTTCACCCAACTTCTTCAGTATAATCACTGGGAAAAGATCAAGTCAGAGCAAAAACTGTGATCCTTTTAGCTGTTTCCTAGGAGTTCTCATTTCTTGTGATGTAGAAAAAAAAAAGTGTTTCTTTTTTTTAAGATTTTTTTTTTTTATTTGAGAGAGAGAGAGAGAGGGAGCAAGAGAGAGAGCACACAAGCAGGGGGGAGGGGCAGAGAGCTCCACTGAGCAGAGAGCTCCACATGGGGCTCCATCCCAGGACCCTGGGACCATGACCCCAGCAGAAGGCAGATGCTTAACCAGTTGAGCCACCCAGGAATCTCCAGTGTAGCCACTTTAAAATACTCTTTTGAATGTAGCACTGGGTGTGGCGCATAAACAATGAATTTTGGAACACTGAAAAACAATTTAATTTAATTTAAAAAAATAAATAAAATTAAATTAAAATACTCTTTTGACTTGAGACTATGAATTCCAAACACCTTTAATGACACATTCTGTCCTGTAGGCTGCAAGACCACTTGCCCTTCTGCCTTCCCTTGGTTGGCTTTGAAATCTCCTTTCATGCATGCTCTATTTTCAGGTGAAATAACCCTATCTCAGTGCCTTTTGACTATGTCTATTTTCGAATCAACAAATATTGACTATCTCTACATGGCATGAATGACCTTGAGCCAAATGCTATGAGTTAAACAACTCACAAGATATGCAATGAGACCTGGAACTTATTCTTAAATATTCAAACCAGTGAAGGACAAAGAACACAATTACACAGCTGGTCACTAAGCTGAGACAGACCTGGGGTGAATTCCAGCTTTCCTATCTACCAGCTTCAGAAAGTTATTTAAATTCTTTAAGTTCCTGTTTTTCCTCCACAAATGGGCATGATAATAATATCTGCCTCATGGGCTTGTAAAGATTAATAAAATAATAAATGTACAGTACAGTGCCTGACCACAGAAAGTACTTGATACAATTTAGCCTTATAATTTTTACCATTACCATTATTTCTATAGGGAATGGGAGGTTTAGACTTTTCCTTCCGAACGCCGCTCTCCCAACTGTTTTTTTTTTTTTTAAACCACTCTATCTTGTTACACAAGGTTCTCCAGTTTCCTTTCCTTTTTCTTTTTCTCTTTCTTTTTTTCTTTAAGATTGTTACTTATTTATTTGCAAGAGATAGAGCTCAGAGTGGAAGGGTAGAGGGAGAAGCAGATTCCTCGCTGAGTGCAGAATTCAACATGGGGCTGGACTTGGGGATCAACCTCAGGACCCTGGGATCATGACCTCAGTTGAAGTTGGATGCTTAACCGACTGAGGGCCTCCCCCACCCCAGGCATCCCTCCAGTTTTCTTTTAAGAGTGGTGGGAAAGAAGCTCTGCTGAACACCTGGTATTTGATCAGAACCCCAGCTGCAGATGTACGTGGACGGCGGTGGGGATGTCGTGCCTTGATTTAATCTGCTTCAATTCTGTTCTCTTCTCATTCCTGACCCTTGAGAAGCATTTCATGCGGACAAGACAAGAATGCCGTTACGCAGCCATTGATAGGTCTGGAGGCATTCACTCAATAAATATTTATTCTGTAGTTTCTGTGTGCCAGGAACTGAGTCAGTACTGGTGACAGAGCAGTAGATAGGGCAGCCCCAGGCTCTGACCTTCTGGAACATAGCCCAGCAGACGGCAAACACCGAAGGGCAAAGAAAACTCTGAAAGCTAATGGAGTGGGGCTCAGCCTAGGCTGTTAGCCATCACCGTGACCTTCTACCAGGGACAGCAGGAGTCTCATGGGCAGGGCGGCAACTCTTGATTGCCCAAACTGGAAACCCAGGGTGAAATGAATAATTGAAAACGTGGAATCTAACCAAGGAATTAAGCAGTTGGATATGGAAGTCTAATTTTATCAGTAATTTCCAATTGCAAAAGAATGTGGGCTAAGAGACAGTTTTAGCCTCTTCAGACTTTTTCTGGTCAGGCATATTGGTTCACAAATTACAATCTGATGGTGAAGGGGTGAGAGGTGATATTTCTGGGGCCCTCCCCCAGTTCTCAGGATGGTATTTCTCAGGAAGCCACCAGTGGAGACTGAATTATGAATTTGGATTCTAAATGATGTGGTCTGCTTGGACAGCACTGATTTCACCAACTGGATGAATGATTGGAGGAGCTCCAAATTTGCTCAATTAGTGAGACTGAGCCGGCCTCCATGAAAATGGTAGTTCTAATGGTTACAGTCTCTGTGGTGATTTTATATAAAAATAGCATCCAGCTGCCTAGCCATCTGGCAAGGATCTGATTGCCATCCCTTGAGATTCAGGAACTCAGGATTGTCAAATCACAGCTGAACTCGGTGGGGGTGGAGGTGGGGGCCGAGGCCTGGCCTTAGAACTTTGTCCCACTGGAATGAGTCAGGTATTGGGTCAGAGCCCAACTGACCGCAGATTCAGCCCCTCATACACAGCTCATCCTATGATGGCAAAGCCTGCCTCAAGCCTCAATCCAAAGATGTCCTAAATGGTGGACGAAATAAGCCACCAGGATGGGCAAGCCTCAGCGTTCAAGCAGGAGTGGAAAGAACCAACATTTATTGAGCACTGATGTCTTGCAGAATTCTAAATTTCACTTGAACTACCTGGGAACCACTATGCCACTGTGCCAAGGGGTTAACATGAGACCAGTCCTGCAAGGCATGGAGTGGGGAGAGGTGCTAGAAAAATGTGTCCTTGGAGGGCTTAGGGAAGAATTCAGAAACTGCAGTGACAGAAAGAAGCTGGCAGGATCCACACAGAGGGAACAGCAGGAGCAAAGACTCAGAGGCACTGGCCCTTTCTGCTGTGAGATCTCAGACATGACTTGGTGCACCCACCTGGAAGAGAGTGGAATAACCAGCATCATCTCGGGCATTATTATCAATCCTGACCTTGTAAGTGAGGGAGAGGGGAGGGAAAGAGCGTCCTGATGCTTACACATGGTTGGCCTGAGCTGGAATCACCACCTCTTTTCCACTGGCCTTGCACCTATGTTTCTGTCTTTAGTGTGTCCTCTGAGGATGCTCCCTGGGAGGAGTGGGGGATGGAGCTGCCCATAGTGGGGGGCAGGGAGGGGACACAAACCCTTCTCTCCCCCCAGCCACCCCTACCACCATTCCTTAGTTACCTTGGCAGCAGGAAGGCCTGGGGTAGGAATCATGCCCCTCCCCTAGCCAGGCTATAATTAGCCCTGAGATGAATTTAACATGAGCCCAGCTGGTCTAGGGGCAGCCGCATTGTCAAAAAAATAAAAAATAAATAAAAATTCAACAACTGAGACCCAGGCAGAGGTCCAGCCATGTGAATAGGTGCCCACAAAGACAGGCTAGCAGTTTGTGGGTCACCCCAACTTAGGAGCCATATTAAGAGATTCAAGACAAGTAAGATCTCAGAGGAGGGCAAAGAGCGACTTGGAAAATGATGTGGGAGACCAGAGGTGGCTTTGTGTTCCTGGCTCCAGCTTCCAGGTCCATCTGAGAGCAAGAAAGAGAAAACAACTTTCTCCTTACCAGCTGCTGGAAACCTGCCAGGTTACGAAGAGGGCTCAGACTGCTTGAGCTTCTTGATTCATGATGTCGGGGTCAACAACCTTAGCTAGCAGAGGGAGCAGGAAGGGGATGGGTGGGAAGGTTGTAAAGGGCAACAAGTCAAGTGCAGTCATTTACTTGAAAGGGAACACTGATTCCATGCAGGACTAGGGTACTTCTGAAGAAAAAATAGGATTACCTCACAGTTTTGGAGAAAATGTACTTTCATTTTTACCAATTAACATTCTCCCTTTCAAACTACAAATAGATGTTCCTCCTTTTCCCATCTAGGACAGGCAAATTAGAGCACAGCAAATCTGCCTCGCTCTCTAGTTTCTTGGAAAGGAAGTGTATGACTCCTGGGTCATTTATGGTGTACAGCTGTATATCCAGAAAGCATGACAAGCTGACTGTTCAAGAGAATGAAATTACACTGCAAAGAAGTCATAGGGACTCTCTGGGGCCCCCTCCTCACTTCTCATTGCCCAAGGAGTTTGCCAGGCTGCATAGTGAGGGCTGGAGAGAGGGCACTGTATCCAAACAGCATGGTTTGCGATACAAAGACTAGCTCTGTCAGTTTCTGATTTATGAGGTTTGGGAGTAACTGATCTGTTCTCTCTCAGCATCAATGTCTGCATCCCTAAAATGAGGGGTTGTATTTTAGGATGCTGAGGAGTGTTAGGATCAGATAAAATGATGAGAAGCTGTGCTCCGCTACATCTTCTCAGACACCCTGCCGGAAACCAGGGAGTCATGGGAGACACCTTGCTCTCCTATTTCTCACTATACTATTTCCACCTTCTAAACCACACTAGAATTCATCCCTTCCTCTTTCTCCTAGTTGTCCCTGCCTTATGTCAGGCTTTCTCTCACCTGGAGATATTGAATCCCAAGTGTCCAGTTTTACCCTCCATTTATGCACCAGCCCTATCCATTCCAACCCATCATGAAATAACAGCTAGAGAAGTGGCATTCTATCTTTTCTTTCTGCATCATCAGTGTCAAGCATGGTAATAAGAAAAATGTTTGATGCATGAATAACTAAGTAGTGCAAATGATTAATATAACAGTATGTACAAGCATCTTTCTTACAAGATAGTGTATGAATGCATTCTTTCTCAGTTCAATAAGCATGAATATTATCCATGTATCTGACATTGTGCTAGGTGTTGAGGATGTAAAGATGAGTCGGATAGAGATTCTGATGTTTAACTACCACCCAGTGAGCAAGGCAGGCTGTATTAGCCAATGTTCTCCAGGAAAATAGAACTGATAGGAGGTATAAAGGAATAAAGAGAGAGATTTATTTTCAAAAACTGACTTGTACCTCTGCTAAGTACAAAATCTGCAGAACGGGGTGGCAGGCTGGAGACCAGGGAAGTTCTGAGGTTGTAGCTGTAGCCTGAAGGCAGTCTAGTGGTAGAATTCCCCCTTCCTCAGGGGACCTCAGTCTTTCTAGTAAGATTTCAACTGATTGGATAAAGCCTACCCATATCATGGAGAGTCAATCTGCTTTCCTCAAAGTCTACTGATGTAAGTGTTAAAATATACCTTCACGGGGCACCTGGGTAGCTCAGTCATTAAGCGTCTGCCTTCAGCTTGGGTCATGATCCCTGCATCCTGGGATAGAGTCCCACGTCTGGCTCCCTGCCCAGTGCAGAGCCCGTTTCTCCCTCTCCCACTTCTCTTGCTCGTGCTCGTGTTTCCACTCTTGTTGTGTCTTTCTCTGTCAAATAAATAAAATCTTTAAAAATATATATATATACCTTACCTTCACAACAATATCTAGACTGGTGTTTGGCCTGGCATCTTGGCATCAAAGCCCAGCCAAGTTGACACATAAACTATCCCTCAGGTACATAGGTAGTCAATGACAGCACAGTTGATACTGTTGTATGTTTACAAAGTGCACTAGGTCTTTTTTTTTTTAATGAAAAATCGTTCCATACTCTTTGATGTTTTAACTAACATCTGTTCGTTGTTCTCTCTATATATGCCGTATACTCCACCAGGTGTTTCTGTGTGTATGCCGTTCAGTGTTCACAATAACCTGTGATGCATGTATGTGATCATCTTTTACAGGGAAAAGAAGTCCAAGTAACTTGCATGAGGATCCACAGCTAATATGTAGTAGAGCTGAGATCCAGTGAAGACCTTTCCACACCAAAGCCAATGATCTTTCTACTACATCACAATACTTCTAATAAACATCAAGCTGAAGACCTGTCTTTCCCCATAGAAGCACTTATTCCACCAGGAATTCTGTAGTATTGTTTGATTTTTATAACAGGGATCCTCTACATATAAGGATGTGAATCCGTTTTCCCAGCTCATTTCCTATCAGCTCCATATGTGGAAGAGGGCCATAATTGGTCACAGCCATATTGGATCATGCTGAGTCAATAACCTGAAGGTGAAGTTTCTCAGATATCATTATTATGACTGAATTTTTTACCCACACACACATACATACAAGTCTCCTTACTCTAGTCCAGACAGAGAGCACGTAGCCACAAGTCTTTCTCAATAGAGAAGATACAATTACCCATAACAGGGTAATTTGGTGTAATTGTCTGCTCAGCATACAAAGAATATTCTGCTTTAAACCTACCAAAATTAAGTAGGAAATGGACTGCAGATAAAAAATGCATTGTCTCTGGAGCTCCAACCTTCAACAAGAAAAAGGACAGAAGGTATAGAAATGTGAATTCAGGAAATATTTATTGATGGCCTACTTATTGATGGCCGGGCACTGTTAACATTTCAAGGGATACAAAATGAATAAAGCATAGTCTTCTACCTCAAGGACACAGGAATGGGGAATAAAGGAAGAAATAATATTTCCTGAATGACTCTTATATGGCGGTCATTTCATCTCATTTAATCCTTGTAACAACCCCATGAAGTAGGTAGTACTTTTTATAGAGGAAGAAGCCTGGTCTTGGGAAAATGGAGGGACTTGCCCAGGATCATACAACTGGTAAATACTACAGCTGGGATCTTCATCCAGACCTCTCTCTAAATCCAACACTCATGTGCCTTACACTGGATCACACTGCAAGAAGATGAAACGAATATACAAACCATTACCACTAGCATAGGAATACAACATTGAAAAAGGATAAAGTGAAGGTGGATGATCAGAGGTGTTATTTGAGGTGGACTTAAATAAAAGCAGAGGGTATTTTTCAGGAGGAGATGAGAAAAACATGAGAAAGACTTGGAAGAAGAAGCATAAGGTTTTGGAGGATAAGAGTTACACAAGCTTTCATACAGCTTTAAAATCAGGATGATCATTTTAGAAAGGGTAACTAATATGGATTAGAGCAGAGTAGATTGGAAGAAAGGACAACTAGGTAGGAGATACTTTCAAGTGCTCTCAAGAGAGGCAACAAGAACAGGAAGGAGAGACAGATCAGAGGTACCAGAGGGAATCATAAGTGGCACCAAATTGATAGGATAAGTCAATGAGTTCAGGCTGCTGCAGAAGCAATGAAACCAAATCCAAGTGATGGAATAGGTAAGATAGGTAAGGATTATGGGCTGGTGGTCTTAATGAAGGTGAAAGGAAAAGCAGAGGGGAAGAGGGAGAGAGGAAGGAACGGAGTGAGAAAAGGAGAGGGATATCAGAATTTGTCATCCTGGAAGTGAAGCACATCTGAGTTGTGACCAAAAGTAAGATGTTGCCTTCTGGGGTGTGGCTAAGGTAGACTGAAAACAGAGTTCATCTGAGTGGAAGAGACCAGAGGATTATGAATCTGGAAGTCACCATGAAAGCTGGAAACAAGTCCTATGGAAAGGAAGTCAGTACTCTAAGAGGGTGAGACCATTGAGGAGAGTGAGAAAAATTCCTCAGAATTAGAGGTAACTGCAACCCTGATGCTGGGAGAGGGCAGAAAAGTTGAAAGTTTACCATGACTCAGGAAAAAATTGTCTGAAAAAAGGATAGTACATTATCTTTCACTTATAGGAAATGTTCCCATAAGAAAACAAAATCATCTACTCCTAGCTTAAAATTAGGAAAAAAATAAAATAATAGACATTCAAGTAAAGAATTACATTTTTTTCATTTTTGCTGGCAAGGAATCTCAGAAGAGGCAACTAACGCTTTCCAATCAAACTGAAATGCCTTACCCTCACCTCTCCTCAGCTGTCCTGTGACCCACACAAACTACTTAAACCCAGTGAGAAAGAGAAAGATAGGAGCTGAACAAATTATCTCCCATTTTTGTTGAGTCAATCACTATTGATCACTGAAACAGGCTTTACATGTTCAAGGACGCCCTACCCATCTGTATCACTTGTGATGTCCAGTAGAATGGGAGGAGCGTTGGCCCATGGAACGTGCAAGAGGACATGCAGCCTAAGTGAATAACTTCTCATCAGCATGAGGTATAAAAGGAAAGTCTGTCCAAAAGGGTACCACAAGCTGCATTCCAGCCCCATGACATGGCATCAGGTTCCACGACTTGGTCAGCGATTGTGCTGCAGTTGTTGCTTCTATTAACTACGGGGTTTTGCAAGCCTGGAACTTCCACCCACCCAGAGCAGATTGCCGAAGCTTATCTGACATTTGTTACTGAAGAGCTCATCGCACTGTCATGCATTCTCTGGTTTAGACTTGATTCAATTGTCACATTATCCAGGGTGCAAATGAAGAGCTCAGCACACCAATCTTCATGTAATTTTAGTTTTTCTATTGTTAGTGCTTCACCTGCTAGGGAATTCCAGAAAGTCTACCTAATGATTATGTGGTAGGTCAGTGCAAAGGTATGAGTGGTCAAGTTGTCAGTTATAAGGGAAGACTGAGGAAAACAGTCCTGGTGGCTGGCAACTGACCGGATTCGTTTGCTTTGTGCTAACATTAGAATCTCATTTGGAAGTAACCTTGGAGGTCAGTGAGTCCAAGTGCTCATTCAAAGCAGCATAGTTAGAGTATGAACTTTGAGGCTCAGGGGCCTGGCTACTTCAATGGAATGGCTCGATGGAATGGCTCTATTACCAACCTGAAATCTAAATATTAGCTAATATTTACTGAGTGGCTACTGTGAGCCAGGCACTGCGCTACTTCTTTAAATGCATTATTTTGAATAGCTCTCTTGGCAAGCCTGCAAGGTATGTCTTCACACTCCCATTTTCCAGATGGGAAATGGGGTTTGAACACATGTAAGCAGGTTCATAGCATAGAACCTGTGTCCTTCCATTATATTCTGTGCTGGTTCCCACTTCAGGGTACAACATGCACTTTGAATTCTCCAAATATTTCCCCTCTGGCCTTGGGTAACCCCAACGTTTTGTCAGCTCCTCTCTGAGGTAATGTAAATCTACAGCTTCTTTCACAATGATATGAGTAATACCAGCAATAATAGGTTTTTAAGTAATTTGAAAATATATTCTTTTCATACAAGTCTTAGCAAATGGATAGAATAGGTAGTTTACAGTTCAGGTTACTCATAAAGAGTCAAGACGGATCATTAAATTCCCTAAGGTACAGCTAGGATAGTGAGGAATAAGGATCTAGACTCAGGCCCTTCTAAAGGTGAGGTCAGTGGTTCTCAGAGTGCAGCACCTGGACCAGCAGCATCAGCAGCATCTGGGAATTTGTTTGAAATGCAAATTCTCAGGGCCTATCACAGGCCTGATGAGTCAAAGACTCGGGGTGGGGGCGGAGGTGGGGGGGTGAGGGGGTGGGGGGATGGGTCCAGCAATCTGTGTTTGAACAAGCCTTCCAGGTAATTGGGGGTGCATGCTAGAGCTTGGTCCTGGGCCAGAGCTTCTTCCATTGCCCAGCATGGTGACCCCTGCCCACCTGCCCCCCAAATTCTCATTCCGATCTCTGCAATGACTACAAAGAGGAAAATGTGATTGGTCTAACAGAATCCTCCATACCTGAAGTGAATTTCCTCAGTAATTTCTTAATATTATGCTTAGGCATCTTGGTGTTGGAAAAACAGGTCTCAGCCTCCAAAGAGGAGGTCAGTCAAAACCCATTGAATTTAATTTTTTTCTCCATGACAGTCCTACAAAACAGAGATTGTGTGGGGCATCTGGGTGGCTCAGTTTGTTAAAAGTCTGACTCTTAATTTTGGCTCAGGTCATGATCTCAGGGTCGTGAGATCAAGCCCCATATCAGACTCCATATCAGCAGGGTGTCTGCTGGAAATTCTCTCTCTCTCTCCCTTGCCCTCTGCCCCACCCCTTGCTCTTGCTCTCGTTCTCTTTCAAATGAATACATGAATCTTTAAAAAGAGAGAGAAAGAGAGAGAGAGAGATTGTGCTTTTGTTGGTTTGTTTGTTTTTACTATCTACAAAATGAATTTGCAATATTGCACTTGTGAAATATAATACCATCATCATCACAAATGGCTCTTGGGGGACTTTGGGTTTTGATAGGATTTTGCCTGTGATCATTGAATCAAGGAAATATTTTTCCAATAAACTGTTTATTACAAGCTAAGCCATATTCATCAAAATGTTAGGTCTAAGATAGTCACTTGATGACCAGTGGAGTCTAGAAGGCCCAGGAGAGTGGACAATTCAGAAAGAAAATTGAGAACTGACAGCCCTGACCAAGCAAATGGCCGTCAAGACCAGTAGAACTACCCCTTATTCAAAATCAATATTCACTGGGGAGGAAGCTCTGCATAGAGCACAAGAACATGGCCTTTGAAGTCAAATCAACCTGGGGTCCAGCCATAGCTCTGCCAATTACTGTCTATAACATGGAAGGCACATTGCCTTTCTACCCTTAGCCTCACTCTGTACATCTGAAAAATGGAGATCATATTCCCACACAAAATGATATCCTGAGTATTAAATGAGCTTAAATATAAAAAGCACTTAAAATCCAGTGACTAAAACAGAGTAAATACTCAAATATTGTCATCAGTTATCTTTCTGTATTAAGTACATATATTTCCAGCCATGTACTCGATCAGATGCCAGAGCTGTAACAATGACTGTCATATGAAACATGCTCGCTGGTCCTTAAGTCTGACCCTCTCACTTTTTTCTGGAAAAGGTTGGTTTGGGTTTGTTTTTAATGTAGCATTTGGAACATATCCAGAATTCACCATACAACTTGGTATAGGGCTGGCGTGGCCCGTGGTACAACTTTTTTCATAAGTACCATATCTTAACAAATCTAAGATACTATTATTGAAAGATGCCTTACTTTAGTTATGATTCAGAAAGAAAAAATACTGCCATTCATAACTGTAAGAGGCCATCGATTGTCAAAAGCTCCCTAATTTCAATTCAAAAGGTGAAAACAAAATCTATGTTTTAGAATTAATGCAATATGGTATTTTCATTTCCCCCTCATTGCCTAGAATCCACAGAGAAACATTCTGCCTGGATTATGTGTATATATGTGTTAACAGGATGGAAGGGGAAGTGGCTCATGAGAAAGACATTTCACAATAGACCGGAACTGGCTTTAAGGGAAATATACTGAGCCAGAAAATAAGTAAAATATTGATGTGATAATCATGGACTGACTGTGTGCCCCATCCAAAGGGCTGCAGCCAGTCAGTCAAACACATTTATTTGGTCCTAACTATTTGCCATTTACTATTAGGGGGAGGGCTACAAGCCAGATCCCACCTATTCTCTCTCAGTGTTCACATTCTAGTAGGATAGAGAGGTATGAAGACAGTGCAGATCAATGGTTTCAATATACTAAAATATACACAAAGTCTAGAAATAATACAAGGAAAATGATTCATTGGGGGTGGGACAGTAGGGAGTATATACCAAAGAAGGCTTTCTGAGAAGGCTATATTTGAGCAAGGTTTTGAAATATAGCCCAGAGCTGAAGGAGTAGCTAGTGAGAACAACGGAACTGACAAGAAGGTGTGGGTGTCTTTATATCTCTTCCAACTTTGTTCCTGCCCACAGCTGGGGACTGTATGCCCTTCCTCAGCTGGGCACTGTATGCCCTTCCTCAGCTGGGCAGGGCCAGAATAAGGAAGAGTGGTACCAGTCTTCTTCTGCCTAAACCGGTTGACGTTGTGAGCCCACACAAATTGCCTCATTATTATTTATACATATCCACAAAGAATACAAAATAAAAACAAAAACTAGCACAGACTTGGTACTTTATTCTTTTTTCATGTAATTAAAATGTTTGTCTTTTTCAAAAAGCAGCAATAGGACTGTGTCTTAAGGAAAAGTGAAGATACTCCTTTTCTTTAGAATTCTCCCCATTTTACTCTGCAAGAGAAATGAAGGAGGAAAAGTACATTGTGTTACAAGATGAAGGAATCAAACTTGTCATGAAGTTGGTGGAAAAAACAAGTAAGTCAGGGAGATGGAGGAGTGTGTGTGAATTTTTTCTCAAGGGGGGGGTTTGCTCTGTGGTTGGGATGATCTGTGTTAGCAGGGAATGTGTATACAGAAATTGATACCATCTTTTCCTGGGCACTCATTCAACTTCATCTCCTTTCTGTCTCTATAATCTCTGCTGATGGTGCAGTAAAGATTTTATTATTCAGAGAGGACTCTGGCCAACCTTGACATTTCCAAAGCACCTCATTTCCGGCACCCTATCAGCCTGTCACTGCCAACGCAGGATCCCTCTTCACATGGCAGAGGAGACTAAACCACAGTGTAGTGCTGCTCCTTCCTTGTTTCATTTTAAACATTTTTTTAAGATTTTATTTATTTATTTGACAGAGAGATCACAAGTAGGCAGAGAGGCAGGCAGAGAGAGAGAGGAAAGCAGGCTCCCTACTGAGCAGAGAGCCCAATGTGGAGCTCGATCCCAGGACCCTGGGATCATGACCCGAGCTGAAGGCAGAGGCTTTAACCCACTGAGCCACCCAGGTGCTCCCCTTGTTTCATTTTAATAGCTGTCATTCATCAAATTGCCTTCTTCCTACATCCTCCACCTACTAGACACTCTCAACTACACTCTGATCACACACCAGATAACACCAGTTTGATTAGTTTCATATACCACAACCATATTCCAGGTGACTCATCTCTGGACTTTCTGGGATTTCAGGAGGAATTTGTCCACAAAGAATAGATGCATTGTGCGGGTTCTCTCTGAAATAAAAATCCTGGATCAATTGAACAACTCCCTGGAGACCGATTGTGGCAAATCAGAGATAGGCAAGAATATATTCCAATGAAGTAAACCTCACCCCATAGAAATATTTTTGCATGGTGATCATGAATGCAAGGTATATAGCATACTGTGCCTGATTTAAAAAAAAAAAAAAGCTGGTTTGCTCTGGGTAGGGCATTCTCAAGGACATCCTACCCTAATTTGAGATGATAGGTATTCTAGAAGGATCCAAATCTGTAAAAGAGGAGAAACACAGAGGAAGGAAGTTTGATTTGTCTTTATCAGAACCTGATTAGTTTAAAACAGAGAAACAGATTAGTTTAAAACAGAGAAATAGAGAAAAGAAAAGCCTGACCATTTTCCTCTTTATTAAAACAAATTAGAAGTTTGCAAAATCTAATTTTTAAATACACTTTGGTGAACCAAAGAATGTAGCATACTATATACATCAGTGGGGTTTAATGCTCAAGTCAGACCATAATTTTTCTGTCTACATAATTTATATATTTTTTGTAAAGCAAAAGGAATTTTATTTTCATCAGGAGCTTTTAAGTTGGTGCCCAAACTCCTTCTTTTTCTGGGTCCAGTGTAACGTCATCCCATTTCACAACTGGGAGTGCTGGGGAAATAGGGAGCCAGAAAGCTCGGGGGGAATTGCTGGGTTTCAATTCATGTATAATATATAGGTAAGTCATCTTCTCCATACTTCTGCTGGCTCCACAGAGGTAGTGGTGGTAGAAGAAAATGATAGTGGAAGGAATCAAACATGAGGGGTGCTTTCCCCTTCTGTCCCATCCCTACTTACCTACTTATGCCTTGTTGACATGCTTATTGCTTTTCCCATCAGGGAGGCTTCTATGGCTCCAGGACTGTAGGATTGATCCCCTCCTATCAGTCCTAACAAAATGTCATTCAGCTAACTATAATGAGAATATCATCATGGTGTGGAGTTTCAATAGAAAGTCTTTTTGTTTTGTTTTTTGAGAGAAATGCAGATACTGTGTTAAGAATTAAATGGTTCACACATGTTGAGCTTTCATTAATATCTTATTTAAAATATTAATACTTTCAAATGAATCATTGAACATATGCCCAATTACATTGAAATATTGAAGTTATATTCATGAAGAGAAGTATTTATGGATTTTTTCCCCAGTAAAGAGCACTCTGAACAAGTGTGTCTTTTCCAAAATCAGTTAAAAGTATAAAATTATAACATCCTAGTGATTGGAAATATTGTAGGCATCACTTAGCCTCTTCTATTTGTTTTCTATAACAAAAATCAATCCCGAGTTTAGGTGCCTCATTCAAAAACAACCAACCAGACGATGGTAGAGGAGCATGACATTCAGTAGTCTTTCTATCACATCATGACTTTCCTGGCTCAACCACATGGATATGCTATACTGAGTCATAAGAAATTTTACAATATATTTGGAATAATGGAGTTTAGGGATCTTATCCAACATAAATACAATTTGCTAACATTTTCACAGACACGCTAAAGCAGCAGGATCCCAACTAACAATTATTTCTTCATTTTGTACTTTTTAAACTGTCTAGTCTACCTCATTACTAACTCTGGCATTACCCCCTTATTATCTAAACAAATACCTCAGCTTGACTCATGACCATGTTTCTTTCCAGCATCTGTTTTCATGATCCTTCTGGCCATCCCTTAGTTACCACAACACCTTCCTATCATAGTCCTTTGATTAGCAAAGAGAAGCTTGAGAATCAAGAAGAATCCTTTCCTGTCCAATTAGAAGCAAAACTCTCAATGAATTCTCTTCCATAGTAAGAAATTCAATTATTTATTCATTGATTGATTCATTTAAGAATTCTTTCTGGAACACATCCCAAGGCTCAGGTGCTGGGTTATCTGCTATGGAGAATCAGAGCTAAATGAGACATTGTCCCTGGACTTGTGGAGCCGATAATCTGGTGAGGAGGGCAAGATGTGTACACCAACACTGTGGATACAGAGCAGAGACAGAAATAAAAAAGATATTGGCCAGGTGCTTTGGGGAGTAGAGAAGAAGCCATGTATGGGAATTATAAGGAAAAGCTTTGTCTAAATATGCAAAATCCAAGAAGTCAAGACATTAGGTGCTAGAACTCTTCCAGGAACCATTTCATCCACCTACAGTGGAGAAGACATGGCCAAGAACCAACATCTGGGCATTCTGATCAGAAGAATGTTCGCAGCCATTGCCACATCACCAACCAGAATGGAGAGGTGGGTCTCAAGGGTCCTGGAGTAGGGAGAGGTCAGAATTGGAGAGAATGCTCCAGAGAGAATCTACTAGAACACCAACCCAGCCATCTGTAAGCCACTTGAGAGAGTCAAACTAGATAGTTTTGAAAAGACACATTCTCAGCTGCTTAAGTAGGCAGGCAGACCATCCTCAGCTGACTCTGGGACACAAATCGGTCACAGGTGTATTCTGACATTCTAGGTGCATTTCAGCCAAAGGGGTAACTTCACTTGACACAGTTGAGGTTGAAGCGTAGCAAGTAGCACTTTTCTTTACTGGAGCTGATGCAGCACCCAAGCCAGAGTGCTCCCCTTCTCTGCATGTGCCTAGGAGACAGCCAGATCACTGTATTGCCTAAATCTCAGACCCTCAGCTAATGTTGAGTGCATCTCAGGGCCAAGACTAGGGTGAAGCTGGTGAGGCACCCTGGACACAAAATACAAGATGCTTACTGCCAGGTGCCCACCTTGCACCCTGAGAGAGTACTACCTTAAATCCACCTCTTCCCAAAGAGTGGCATCCAAATTTTAAGAAGAGGGAGAGCTTCAACAATCCTAGGACAGGTAGATACTTGCCGTCAGAGGGAAGTGTGGGGCAATGAGTAGTCTCGTCAAAGTCCCAAGGATCTATGATTAAAATTTCCTATTGACTGAAAACCAAGGGCCATGGTATTCCTAATGCCTAGTCCAAATAGGGCTCTTCTGATTTCTTCTTTTAAAGGAAAGATTTAATTCACCCTTTAATTTACCACCTTCCAGGGCGCCTGGGTGGCTCAGTGGGTTAAAGCCTCTGCCTTCGGCTCAGGTCATGATCCCAGGGTCCTGGGATCGAGCCCCGCATCTGGCTCTCTGCTCAGCAGGGAGCCTGCTTCCCCCCACCCCTCTGTCCGCCTCTCTGCCTACTTGTGATCTCTGTCAAATAAATAAATAAAATCTTAAAAAAAAAAATTTACCACCTTCCATGAGCCCCCTTCACATCTCTGCAACTGAAAATGTAGTTTACAAGCCCTTCTTGCTCTGTTCATTGAAAACAGAGATTGAAAATATATGCACTCTGGGGAAAAGTTTCCATGCAGGATATTTCTCTAATTCTGTTGTGGCTTAAGCCTTGGTTTGTAACACCTGAGTCCTGCCAAGGAGTGTCAGCTCTCATGTTCAAACACTATTCTAGGATTAGAGCATGTTTACCACAATGCCCTCTGGCTCACTCTCCTGAATGAGGCTTGAAATTGGCAATCATTTTTATAAACAGAGTAATAACCACAAAATATTCAGCAAATTAAATATATGATTTAAAAACTACATAATCCAGGAAGAAAACATAAACATGATTATTTTCATAATACATCTGGTTTTCTTTGTGATCCAATTTGCTTTACCTTCATCATTTTCCTTTAAAAGAAATAAGACTAGTATTACTATAAATTTGTATTCATGTTTCTCTTTCATTAAATTCTTTTTCTTCTCTCTTCACACTAAAAAAAAAAATCCTATTTTAGGAAAGAGGAAAAAAAAACAATGAGAGAATTGTTTATAAGGCAAGAAAGACACACTTCCTTTATATAGCACCACTACTTCAAAAGAAATGGGTAGATTTTCCTCAAAGGATAAGAGAAAAAGAACTAAATATATTTCACAGAACCACACATTTTTAGCTATAAGATGAATTACACTTGAGACAGAGCACATTCTTTCCTTAACATGAAAGTCATAGATTCTCACAAAATCTTTTTAATACAGAAGAGGATAAGCCCTGTGGCAAGAAGTCCCTCCTGCCAGGCTTCCAAGCAGAGGTCATTTGCCAGTAAACCTGCGTGAAGCCCAGCAGACTCAGAGGTTAAGTGAAAAGCTCCAACAGCACAGAAATGTAGGCCCTTTCCTCGTGATTCATCACCATCAGCAATCAGGCAACAGTGGCCGGAGTCTAAGCATAAATTACTTCATCATGATTGACTTTAATTTAAACCCTATTGAAAGACCATTGAAGTCTGAATGCAGTTGAAGAACAACTAGTTCACCTGTCACTTAAGATGAGCTCCAGGATATTTTATACAGTTGAGAGCAAGAAGAGAGAGGGATAATAAAGTATTACAGTTCATCCAACTATAATTTTAAGAGGAATCTTCAAATATCTAGAGAAATTTTTAGATTTCCGAGATGGTTAATCCTATTCTATATGAATGTGTTAATAACATACATACATCTCTATGGAGATAAGTAGAAAATTGAGGCAATAATAAATGGGCAGTAATTAAGAGAGCAGTACAAAAAAAAAAATAGCCACCATTTACCATACCTTCCCTCACTGAATCCTCACAAAAATTTTGTGAGGTGGGGGTTGATATTCTAATCCCATTTTGCAGATGAGAAAACTGAGAATCAGAGGAAGAAGGAAACTTGCTCAAGGGCATCATTTTTGTCAGTAGCAGCACTGGGATTTGAACTAGGGCAAGTTCTGAATGCACGTCCACATTTGTCTTCATATCCTAAGCTGCTTAATCCAGATGATAATTGAGTTTACTAGGATGGTTATACTCAATGGTGATAAAAAAAAAATTATGTGTAGCCAGCAAGTTATTTCTGTGTGGTTGCAAGAACAACCTCACTTAGACACAGTTCCCACTTTGAAAAGATGGCCCTGTGAAGCATGTCAATGTGCAGTCAATTCTAGCAGGATAGAAAACTGGTGTATGGGTAAATGTGGTTGTGCTGGCAATTCTTTTTGTTTCCTGTTCTGCTTTCTATCCTTCTCACCTAGTCTGTGCCCTGGGAGGCTGGTCTCTATGAACTGAATGAAGGTTAACACTTCCTCACCCTCTGGGAATTGGTTCAGCCATAGAAGTCTCTGGCAGGGGATCGTGGGTGGGAAGAGATTGTACTGGGGCTGTGTATTTTTCCTCCCACCTGTCCACTAGCCTGAGGGTTGGCAGTGACTACATTCATCCTCAGAAGATTGAAGTTCACTTTCTTTAGCTTCAGCTCTTTCTCTCTCTCCTCCCCTCCTCCTTCTTCCCCTCCCCTGCTCTTTCCTCCTCTCTCCACCCCTCCCTTCCTCTCCACCCCCTTTCTCTCTCACTCTTTCCTGGAAATCCCTTAATCCTCTTGAATCTGCTGGCTGAGAATAGCTGCTTAGCCTGGGTTTCCCTAAAGGAGAGCCTGAAGTGAAGGCTGTGTATATGTGGTTTATTTTGGAACTTATCTCAGGGAACAGGTGTGAGAGGCAGAGGGAGGGAAAGAGAAGGAAATAAACCCACAAACAAGGATGAGTTCTTGAATTGGCCACTGCTATTGTCAACTGGTGCTCAATCCCTCAGAATCTTCTGAGGGATCTTAGAGAATAAATCACACAACAGTCAGCTAGGGAAGAAATCAAAAAGTGTTCATCAACCAGCTTTCATTACCCCTTCTTCAAGGGTGGGGCACTGGCACTAACTGGCCCATCAAACACTGTGCATGCCTGAATGTCAGGCAACCCAAGTCACTGTATCTGAGAAGCCCCAGGACAGACTAGGAGAGGCATCACGGAGCAGGTCAGTGGCAGAGAAGCTGGTAGAAGCTCAAGCGGAAGTCCTCTCTGTGGTGGTGGGAGGAAGGGGCGGTGAAAAGGCTTGTGAAAATGGCATCCTGCTCTTGCTAGCTCTGGAGTTAGTCACCACCCTCTTGTTGTTTGTTTGTTTTTGCTTAACCCTGCCACTTATTATAAATGGTTCCTTCTTTAAAATCTCAACTACCCCATCTTGGCACATGTGCTTCCTATTGTAATCCTGCCTACCTCACTGGTATTCTGTATCCTTCCAAGCCTTCCTTCAGACACTCTTCCTCTCCTTTCCCCGCTCTTCTCTCACAATGATGTCTAATGTTTTTATGCTCCCCTCTCGTACAGGGCTGGAGAGCATCCTCCCAAAATTTATGTCCTTCCTGAAACCTCAGAAGTTACCTTATTTGGAAATAGGGTTTTTGCAGATGTAACAAATGGTTAAGATGAGGTCCTACTGGAGAAAATGAAGCTTTAATCCAATATAACTGATGTCCTTATAAGAAGAGAGGTAGAGACACAGAGACAGAGATTCATGAAAAACAGCCTTGGAATATGGAGGCAGAGATTGAAGAGAAATGTCTACAAGCCAAAGAAAACCAAAGATTGCCAGCAACCACCAACAGATAGGAGAGAAGCATGGAACAGATTCTTTCTCAGAACTCCCAGAAGGACCCAACACTGCCAACATCTGATCTCAATCTTTTAGCCTCCTCCAGAACTCTAAGGGAATAAATTTCTGTTGTGGTAATTTGTTATGACAGCCCTAGAAAACTAGTACACCTCTTATCAAGGCTCTCTTTCTAAGTCCCACAGAGCTCTACAAAGCCTCATGTTTCATTTTCTTTCAGCCCGTTAAAACTTATCTGTCCTAGGTATATCTTTCAAGGTCATGGCCTTTACCCACCGAGAGTAGGTGAGAAGACTGAGTGTCTCTGCTAAGGCTTCATAATTAGCTAACATGATGCCCAGCAGCACAGCATTTCTTTTCCAATTAGACCCTCCTGTCTGTTCAAGGAAACACTTTAAGAACCCTTACTGGCCAGCTGGAAGAGAGTGATATAAGCCATTCTCAAACCATACTGTGCAGGACACCAGTTGCCTATGTCCCACCAACTTGAGTGAGAGGCTCAGCTAACATGGAGACATCCTAAAGCCCAAATGCCTGCCCTCCATTAATGACCCCACAGGAGCCGTGACGGCAGGTGCACAGTCCACTGTGGAGTGAACTTGTGGACCCGGCAGGTTGGGTAATAGACACCACAGTGTTTGTTTCCTGTAACCACCCTTTGATATGCACTTACTACTCTTTCCCACCTGTCCATCCACGCCTTCCCTAGAACCCTGCTCTGCCACATGTTTAAACCAACCAGAAGAAGAAAAGGTCCAGAGTCAGAATATGCAACTAGCTTCTCTTGGGGTTATTTCTTCAACGTAGTTCTTTATATAAGATATCAGGTGAAAATGAAGCTTTGCCTGCCATAGGTTTGGTTAGGTTTGGTTTGGTTTGGTTTGGTTCAGTTTGCCTGTCTTGTTTGCGTTTGCATATGGCAGAGAGTGAAGAGATAGCCCCACACCTCTCTGCTGCTCTGCTCTGTCACCACTAGCTTGGATTTGGGAGATGAGCAAACCCAATCCATCTCCAGCTCCCTGACAACTGGGGACCTGGAAGAAGATATGAGCCCTCCTGGAGCATCAGTCTTCTCACCCACGCACTGGGGAGAGTGCTTCCTCATGGTGTGGGATGAGGACCAACCAAGTAAGTGTGGCTATAGCATCACAGAGTGGCAGGTGCACGTAAACTCAGGGGACCCTTCTCACTGCTCTTCCACCTTTAGGTCCCATTTTAAGTATAACTTTCCTTGTCACTTTGGCTATACCTATTTATGCTTACTTAATTTTTTATGTCTTATCTCCCAAACTCCACTGGAAATTCAAAGCCAAATATTAAATTATAAAGAATATTAATTTATGAGGCATCCTGTGTGTCAGATGCTATGCTAAGCACTTTACGTACACAATCCTGACATTAAGATAGGGTAAAGTAGAATATTAACTTTACTTTGGAAATCTGAGGAGTGAGGTTTACTTCAGGCAACTAGTAAGTGGTGAAACCAGAATTTACAAGTAAGTCTGTCTCCATTCTAGAATCTGCTCCTTTAAACACAGTGCTTCTATCCCACTGTCAGACATGTAGGAGGGACTCCATAACCATATTTTAAAGTTATAATCAGAACTTGATCTATATGATGCAATACAAGACTAAATATGCATGTTAATGACAGAACTTACTTGAAAAAGACATATTAAAATCAAATAATATTGATTTCATGATTATTCAAAAAATATGTTCTCTCCAAGTAGGCTTATCCCCACCATGCCACCAAATTACTAAATTCAGCAGTTACTAAATTCAGTGGTGACTTCTCAATCAGTCTTCTCCTTCTTCATCTTTCTGTGGCACCTGATACAATTGATTAAGACTTCCTTCCAATGCTGTCCTCACTTGGCTTCTAAAACAGCATGTCTCTTCAGTTTCCTCCTGTCTCATCAGGTGATTCCTTTACTGACTCCTCCTCTCTATCTGTTAAGGTTGAGGTGCCCCTGGACTCAACCCTTGGCCTCTTCGGTATCTGCACTCACTCACTCGATGATCTCAACCAGAATCACAGTTTTAAATACCATACACTCAGATCTACCATCACGCGAGGCGGTATTCTCAAACATCACTGTGCCTGCAAAACCCCACAATGACAACCACAGAGTTTATATGAAAAAATGTGATTGGGGCACAAAACTCAAAAACGTCATCAGTGACCTGTAAAAAAAAGTATAGAAAAAGAGAACCTGGTAAAAGCGGCAGCACAGTTTCACACTTATTAAACGGAAAATGCATGCGTCACTATTATAATATATGTGGTCCTTTACCTTGCCAACAGTGAACTTTGCCTGTGAAGGGGTTCCAGCTTGTGAGTTCATGTGGAGTCGTGGAAGGAAAGTTTTCTGAAGTCAGTTGGATTAAGTCGTAATGACAGACATGGATGGGTGTGGCTCATAATACGTGGTGAACTGATGTAGCTGGGCTAGGTGTCTGAGGTATGGGCATGTATTTTGGGTTTTCTTACACAGTTTAGTTCCGCTAGTGTCATTTTACGCATTCACTGAGTGTTTCTTCCAGAATAAATTGCCCACAATCAAATGTGAAATTCCCGTTTTGTTTAAATTGTCCCCTACTGTATCAGCCTATAGTAGGTCTGCAAAGACACTGTATTAAATAAGGTCATGTGCACACGTCTTGGGGGTTAGGACTTCAACATATATTTTTTGAGGAACACAATTCAATCCATAATGCAAAATTTGTCCCCAAATTTCTGGAAGCTTCACTTAATGTCACACTAGGATCTTTTTTTTTTTTTTGAAATTTTTATTCACAGCTTTCCATAGTAAGAAATACATTTTACATCATGTCACAGCATGCATATGAGCATGTGCGCACACACAAAAGTTCCACATAACTGACTCTGCGTGGAGTAATCTGTTATTTCCTTTTCTACTGTATTCCATCAGAGAGAAAACTTGCTACTCATGACTCACTAATTGATTTTATGGCACCCTGCTGAGTTGTGACCTACATTTTGAAAAATGCCATTCTGGAATGAGAACAAAAGCTCCTGTTCTTCTGATTGGGTTAGGTTCTAAAGGATCCTCCTCAAGTCTATTCATTTATAAGTAAAGAGCATGGGATCATTGTTGATTGCATGGCACAGGACACTGGTCAGCCTGGGTTTTCTGATAAATCTTTGTTCTCCACAATTCCTTTCACTATTTTCAGATTCATTCCATTTGCGTTTGCAGATTTTCCTCCCCTACTTTCAATTTGTTATATTGTCTCAGCTTTTGGTCACTTTGTCATCTCAAAACTCTTCTTTTCCATTTCTTTGTGTCTTCCTCAATTTCTTTCATGAGTACTTTATAGTTTTCTGTGTATAGATTCTTAGCCTCTTTGGTTAGGTTTATTCCTAGGTATCTTATAGTTTTGGGTGCAGTTGTAAATGGGATTGACTCCTTAATTTCTCTTTCTCCTGTCTTGTTGTTGGTGTAGAGAAATGCGACTGATTTCTGTGCATTGATTTTATATCCTGACACTTTACTGAATTCCTGTAATTTAAGTTCTAGCAGTTTTGGAGTGGAGTCTTTTGGGTTTTCCACATATAGTATCATATCATCTGCGAAGAGTGATAGTTTGACTTCAAAACTCTTCTTACACACTGCTCTATCACTTGGGAGATTCAGTCAGGCTAACAGCGCTTACTATTGTCTAGAACGGACCGTGAAGACAGGGTAAGCAGGAGGCTAAGGCTTGAAGGCAGGGACAAACGGACTACGCAGCTTTCACCACCTGTCCTTGCTGTGCAGACTGGAAAGTGAAGTTTTTCACCTGTTTTCAGCCTTTGCTAGTCTTTGTGGTCTTTGGTGAGTTTTGCTCTCACTCCTCATCAGCCCCTTTGCCTGGGGGACTGTCATTAAAGGAGCGTGAACATTGCTGATGGGAGTCTGGTGCCAGCTCCTGACCCCAGAGCTACTGCCCACTCAGCCCAGAGATGGCATTTCAACAGCCAAAGCCCTAAGACCACTCTGCTACAATGAGGGGAACTCCCCCATCTCACTCCAGCCTACGACTCACTGGATAATCCCAAAGAAGTATGTCTCTGTGCTTCTAGTGGCTCAGCTATTTTGCGGGAGATGAAGAGTCTATTGTGCTAATTTTGCAAAAAAGAATATTGTAGGCCAGGAAGCTTAAACAACGTGCTCCTGTCACACTATAACTTAATTGTAATTTAGAACCCAAACTCACATTCCTGATTTTCCTGGGTGTTTTCCCATGAGCTAATAAAAGGTCTTCATCTTTTCATAATATTGCCAAGGGCAAGCCCTGTTTATCTTCAAATGGGTCAGAATAAGTAAAATTTATACAGGAAATTCTATTGTTCTCTGAAGATAACCAAGTTTTACATTTGTTGTAAATATCAATCAAGTTATGATCTGATCTTTCCTTTCTCCTAATTTTCTTGGCATTTCTCTCTAGCAGGCCCTCAATACCCCACCCCCATCACCATAGCTCACATTCCTCTCATTCAAAATGAAGAATCTGAACTTAGATCTCTCCAAAGGAACCCAAAGAACTATTTTCCTTCAAAGACTAAAATTCTTGCTTTGCATACTTTAAGTCTCCCTGAAATTAATCTGCGTGAGAATTAGTTGGTCCATTCAATGTGATGTGCCTTTTTTCTTACACACACAAAAACTGTATTTAAATTGATAGTGCTTTATAAAAATCAATATCTTAAAATTTAAAAGATATGTAGGTCCATACACACACACACACACACACACACACACATATATATATGAATATTTATGAAGTGTTCCTACTACACATGAGGCTGAAATACCTGAAATTACAAAATTTTCCATGAGTTTTCAGGCATTGGGAAAATTACATTGGGAACAGTTCTCAAAATTTAATTAATGCGTTTTAGATAGAACTGTAGACTTTTCTCTAAAGATTAAAGCTTCTGCCAAAACAGGCTGACAACTGAACACCTCTCTTATCTTCTAGGCTTTTTCTGGTTCTCACTAAGCAACCTGAATTCCACATGATCCTACATACATGCTACTGACCACTCATCCTTCTGGCCCATTTTAAGAGCCTCCCAAGGTCAGAAGATATGCACATATCTTTTTTGAATCTACAGATTCTTAATTCAATGCTTCATAGAAAATTGGCTGCTCTTGGGAGATGAGAGGAACTAAGGGGTTTCCCTATAATTTGCACTCCTGAGTACGCCATTCAGTTCTTTTGGAAAGCCCCTGTGAGAGAAGAATTTTAGCCTTTAAAAACAAAGGTTTTTGCTTCTTCAGTGATACAGAATCTTGGCATTTCAGAACTGAAAGAAACAAAACTCAATGACCCAAGAGAAACAATGGTGAGAAAAGAAGTAAACCAAGTCTAGTGTAAACAAAGGCAGAAAATTGTTTTTTATTATAGAAATAAGGCATTTAAGGGCAAGCAGGAGCTAAGATTAAATATAAAAATGGGAAATACTTTTAAAAAGAAAAATATTTGGCAAGATTTTCTTGGCCAGCTTACATTAGTCAACAATTTATTTCTGGTTCTGTTTAGTTATAGACTTGACTCAAAAGAGGGGTTTTCCATTAATAAGTCTAAAAATTGTCATACAATCATGTAAATTCATTATTCATTATAATATTATTAGTGTTTATTCCCACTCTTGTCAGTCCTCTGTATGGCTTCTGAAGGATGAGGCATTTATGGTTAGACTAGGTAATTTTTTAAACTATAATTATACTTAGTCAGCTATGAATAAGAGGGAATCTAAATACAGTGGCTAGAACAAATATGATTTTACTCATTGTAATGTAACAGAAGTTGCTAGGGTGGTTACTGAAATTGTTTCAGTAATTCAGCAATGGTAGAGCCAATATCTTTGTGATTCCTTGGCCCAGCCTTTTCCTCATGATTACAAGAAGGCTGCTGAAGCTCCAGTTATCCAGGTCTGCATCCAATAAAAGGGAGGATGTATGTCCTTTTTAATGATGCAAGCAAAGGTTCTCAAAATTCGCCTAAGATTTTTACTTTTATCTCATTGGAAAAACATTGTGCCACGTGGCCATTCCAAAGAAGTAAGGACTTTAGAATAGAGGCAGTAAAGGGAGGAAAGTGTTAGAAATGGGTGATGGATCAGCCAAATCAGAATGTCTGCCAAAGTTTTTGTCTGGATATTTCTGATACATAGTAACGTGTAAACAAACCTAGGAATGAATAGATTTGAGAGTTGAATTGGCTAAGTTCAAAACATCAATGTCACCTAGAATTTGTTTTTTACTAAAGATGAGAAATCAAATGAAACCGTAAAAGTGGCAGTGGTAGATGGAGTAACAGACCCCCAATTATATCTACATCCTATTTCCCTATACCTGTGATCTCATGATAGAGAGATGGGGAGATTATCATGGACTGTCAGGGTTGGCCCAATGTAATGACGAAGTTCCTGAGAAGAGAAAAGCAGGAGTGTCAAGGTCACAGAAGAAGATACAATCATGGAGACAGTCCACAGAGAGAGCGGGGAGAAGATGTGAAGATGCTGTTCTGCTGGCTTTGAAGACGAAGGAAGGGGCCATGAGCCAAGGAATGCCACAACCTCTAGGAGCTGGACAAGGCAAGGAAATGGATTCTCCCCATGAGCATCCTGGAGGAATGCAGCCCTAAGTGGCACCTGTACTGTAGGACTTCTGATCTCCAGTACTGTGAGATAATCAATGATGCTATTTTAAGCCACCAAATGTATGGTAATTTGTTAGAGCAGCTGCAGAAAACTAATACAGTGGCCTGGATCAGATTAGAATGGAAGTTTCGAATTGCTCTTGAAAAGCGAAAGTTAATGTCTTATAAGAGAATGTGTTCAAGCCTCAGAATTATCTTCTATAGGGCAGTAATAACTACTAACACTCACTGAATATTTACTGTGTGTTAGCAAAATGCAAAGTGTATTGTAGGCATTTAATTGCACCCTTGAAACAACCCTATGAGGTACACACTAATACTATCTTCCATTTGAATAAACTGCCAAGGGCATGAGAACTAGGGAGTGCAGTATGGTCAAGAGAGCGGGACATGCTGGCATGGGTGGCAGGTTACTGGTAAGGAGTGTTTGGAGACAGTGGCACAGGTTCACTGGGCCCCTCAGCAGTAACTGGCTACCATGTCAGTGGCTGGGAACCCACAAGACTATGGGTCACGGAGGAAACTCTCCATGCTCTTTTCTTGAACACTGGGAAGAATTTGGCCAAGGACGGGAATTCTAGCTGAACCCCTTGGTGGGAACTCTGAACTGCACAGAGAGCCCTCTGTGTTTGTCCTGCACTGGGAAAGTAGCCGGAGGCTGGTACTAACAGAGGAAATATATATCTGTCAAAGGCAGTCTAAATCATTTCTAATAATTTTAGAGAAAAATGACACTGCTATCAGAATACCAAGACATGCTGGTCTCCTAAAAGTGATGTTTGGATCCTGATGACCTTAAAACAACAAACATATAACAGCTTTCACTTTGCATGGCTCTGATACAAATGAGTTTCAGTTAACAAAGCATGCACAAAGCAAGGGCTGCCTGCATTAAGTTGTCAAAGGAATGAAAAGGAAATAATCCAGAAAATTACCTGCAAGAATTCAGATGTTAAAAACATATTAGATGCTACTGCTTTGAACGCTCTATCAAAGGCAACTATTGTAAAAGCATTCTGAAAATCCTAAAAAGGGGCATATATAGAAAAAAGCAATTTAAAAAAAAATTTAATGATATTTATGAAGAAAGCTTCAAAACCTTCCATTTATTATTAACTTATTTGGGGTTAGTGAATGATGTTCTAAATGTAAGAGAAATCAAGTTTTAAAAAAGCGGTCGAAGAAATTATGCATAAGAATAGCTAACAAAGACCAACAATTTAAATGTGTTGCATATGCAAACATCAATACTGAAGTGAGGACACAGAGGAGCCAACTTTTATATTATCAGAATAAGCAGGTTCTCAAAGCAACATTTAAGTCCATTGTTTAGCTTACCTTGATGCCTTTTATTTTTGTAAGAAAGGACACCAAACAAAAATATCTCTTTTCAAAGACCTTCCCTTTTTTCACGTTTAAACTGGATTTAGGAGCCTTCTAAAATAACTCTTGCGGGGCCAAGCTGGGGAAAAAGAAAGTGTGTCTTATTTCCAGGGAATAGAAGGGGCTATACGACCAAGGAAATTACAGGATGAGATGTTCAGGTTCAAAAGAATGAACACGATTAAGGGTCAGGCAGGCAGTTTACATGACTTAATGGTGAGTATTTGCCATCTTTACATTTCAGACTCTTTTTACATCATCATCCTTTGTCCGAAGAGATGACAGTCCTGGCTGTGACTTCCTGTGTGCGTAAGGGGGGGCTGGAAGGGATGAGGCATAACCGGCCGCCTCATCCCCGTTTCCTCCCATGTTTATGTCCCATTCAAATGACAGCCACGGCTTCCAGGACCCACTGCTGCTATTTCTGGTGATGCCTCAGATCTGGCACAAAGGGAAGACTGGAATTAACCAGTTATTTTTCCACTTGACACGCTTCCTTGTCATTTCCAACGCTGGTCACCTGCATTGTGGGACTTCTAATCAGGCTTCATATGCCTTGATCTTGAAAGATCTTTCCTGTCCATTTTTAGAATCTTCCAGTGACAACCTTATTTTCTTTTCTCATTCAGCACAAGAATTTTAGGCACACATATGAAGGACTCATAGGCTCTAAAGAAAGTGAAACAAGTCAGAAACTGTTACTACGGAACCAGCCAACGCTCAGCATAGTGTCTCTATTAAAACCATCCCTTCGTTTTTTTTGTCCTCCTTCAATATGGAGTCATGACTGTGAAGATAACAGTACACTGCCCTGGGGACAACTTCCTCCAGGGTCACAAGACAAATTTTCACATGTCTCAGTGAAGAGGCCACCCTAGTTTTTAGCCCATTATCTTCAGCTATGACTCTGACCTCTTATAATACATTCACCTGCTCTGCTCAACATCATCGACCGGGCTTGGTTCAGTGTGCTCCTAAACTGACATTACAGAAGTAAATTGATTTTGCCACCAATAAATTTGGAAATTTGATCACAAGTTGCTGGCCCACCTGTGAAGGATTCCCAGCATGCCTTTTTCTCCCCCAGCTTTAGTGGAATATAATTGACATATAATGTATAAGAGCAAGTAGTCAGTATTATGATTTAATACACATAAATGTTGCCAACTGATGACCACAATAAGATTAATACATCCTTCATCTCACAGTATTACAATTTTTTTTTCTGTGTGGTGAGAACATTTAAGCCCTCTCTTAACAAATTTTTAGGTATATACACTACAGTATTGCTAACTATAGTCACTACAGAGATTATTGACCCCCAGAACTTAATCATCTTAAAACTAAAAGTTGTTACCCTTTGACCAATATCTCTCCATTTACCTCCACTCGTCCTCCCTCCCCAGACCCTGGCAACCACCATTCTACTCTGTTTCTATGAATTTGTCAGCATTCCTTTTTCTGTGGTCCACCTCTTGAGAGTTCCATAATATACTGAATTTCGACATACTTCTTCCAGCCTCCTCTTACTTCACATTCAGTTTGGAACGTGCGACTAAAGAGATACAGCTCAAAGCAAGTCCTTTGTACACGTGGAATGTTCCCTTTAGCAAATACCTATTACAGTCCCATTGTGTACAGTTCAGAAGTCAGTATTTCTTTTTATTAAGTTGCTTCAAATAAGATAAAAGGGAAGCCCAATTGACCACTGGCTCTGAATTTGGCAGGAGGACTGTTAGGCCATTTGCAGTGTCCTAGAAAAAGAAGTAGCCGCAGCCCAAGACCTTTCTCCCACCTGCCTTTGTCCATCCCTGCAGTAGGGACTCCGAGGAAAGAGCAGCCTGAATTTCATCACTGGTGCTAACAGAGCTTGGGGAGAAATTTTCCAAGATAATAAAGCTAAGACACATTAAACACTTCTGTGGCAGCATTCTAAGCTCTTTGCACATATTAATTTATTACATCTCACAACTCTATGAGGTAAGGACTATTATTGTCTCCACATAAAGATGCAGAAATGGCACAGAGAGGCAGGGTCACAGGCCAACAGAGTAGAGGAGCCAAGATCAGAAGGAGGTGATGACTCATAGGAGAAGCTGATCCTCGTCACCAGCGTGGGACAAGCACTTAGAGAAAGGATGCAGTTGCAGACATTGGAAGAGAGCTCTGCTTTTCAAAAAAAGGACATTTGGAGAAAAAACCAAAAATATTGAGTTTAGCATACAGGAGTCAATTACAGTGTGTGAAGGAACAGCCCTCCAGGTCTGGGAGGCAGACAGGGCTTGTGGGTATTAAGGATCTCCTCAGCAGAAAGCAGGACCCAGCTACCAGGTCAGGATCTGGTTCTGGGGATGGAATGTGAAAACCCAACATGGACTGTGGTATGGAAACAAGTCTAGGTAGTTAAGACTCTGATTCCCACTAATTAAAGTGTGTGGGTTTCTTCCCCACACCACCAAACAATTCTCTGACACCAAGTAGGTGTCCTACAATCCCACTCAAGTCTCATACTGTCTACCTGGAGATGATGTCAGATCGCACAAGTTAAAGGTTAGGTTCTACAAGATCCTGCCCTTCGCCCACTCAAATGCCAACTGCCAGCCAGCTTGTCATATGTGTTTTAGCCCAACTGACCATAGATTGGAGATTCTAAGAGCCTCATCCTTGAGTTCAATTACTTTGCAAGAGCAACTCACAGAACTCAGAAACATTTTACTTACTAGACTACTGGCTTATTATAAAACAGTGTAACTCAGGAACAGACAGATGGAAGAGATGCGGGAAGGTCATGAGCTTCCATGAACGCTCCAGGTGCACCACTCTCCCCAAATCTCCATGTGTCCACCAACACTGAAGCTCTCTGAGCTATGTCCTTCTGAATTTTTATGGAGGCTTCATTACATAGGCATGGTTGAGTAAATTATTGGTCATTGGTGACTGAGCTCAATTTCAAGCCCCTTTCCCCTCCCTGTAAGTCAGGGCCAGTAGGACTGTGTTCCAACCTTCTAATTACTTGGTTGTCTCCAGACAACCTGCTCCTATCCTTAGGCGCTTTCCAAACAGCCCCCTCATTAACATAACAAAAGACAACTCTCTCTCTTACCACTTAAAAAATTCCAGGGGTTTTAGGAGCTCAGTACCTGGAATGGGGTCAAAGACCAAACATCTATATCTTATTATAAATCACAATATCAGATTTGTCTATGCAGCTACTAGAAGTAAAAGAAACCAAGCCATCACACTATAGTATCAGATGAGGACTGATCTAAGGATGAAGTGGGAAGCCAGCTATCCAATGGGAAAAGAAGGCCCAGAGCTGTCAAGAAGACAGGCTGAACCTCACCTCCAGCTTGGTCTTGGCCACTTGGAGCCTAACTGGGCCTGTTTCTTATCCATCCCGGCCCAGTTGAGGTGAGGTGGTCAGGGTATCAGTCAGGAAGAAAAGAAGCAGTAGGCCAAAGCTGTCAGGAAACTTAAAGCCAAAAGCTCCTCATGCCATCCATGAGACAAATACCAAAGGACTGAAGCATCCAGCAGCAGATATTTAAACTTGGTCTTAACTTGATTGTTACTCTTCCAGGTCAGGGAAAAACAAGTTTTGATCTCAATAAATCAAGAAACCATAATGCCAATTTTTAAATATGAAAAAATAAGAACCAACCAAAATCTCATGAGTCAGCAATAAACTCATGGAACAGCATTTAATCAAATAGCGTATAGTCATCACGAATCATGTTTTCAAGGAATATATACTGTCCTTGGAAAATACTCATAAGAGTATGACAAAAAGCAGGCTAACCTGCCAGAATGTGCTCTGGACTTGCTGGGGGAAAATTATATTTATGTTCAATAAGGAAATTACTGTGAGAAATATAGTCTTGTTTTACATAACAAATATGTTGCTTCCAATCACCCAATATTGATAATATTATTATACTATAAGAATAGTTAAGATTTATGAAATATAAAACTATACTTTTGTAACATTTATTTTTTTAAAAGCCTGTCACCTAAAACGTCTAGAAATAGTGAAAATAATTTAATTGGGGTGAAGTTTACATTGCCCTTAACTTTTTAACAACTTGGTTTTTCTCCTTTTGGAACTAAAAAATTATAAAATTTCAAGTTAGTGCATAGAGATGGTAATTATTCACCTAAACTTGGAGATTAATGAGCAAATTAATGCATATTTAACTTTACTTTTAATAAATCAGAACAAAAGTCATTAAACATTTTTGTATGGTTATTATCTGACCTAACTACCTCAATTAAAAAAGAAAAACATCTTTAAGCAGAATTTTATGGTTGGGAGCAATTTTGAATGGTGCAGACTTTCTTTCAGTGTAGACTGAGCACCAACAAGTACAGGTAAACTTTAACTTCTTGAGGATCCGAAACTGTAAAGTGCAGGTAAGGAACACCCCCACTTTCTTTTTGCACCATACATTATGCATGAAATAAAATTTCTTGGCGACGGACACTAAAATCTCAGCAGATCTCTAACATTTGCTGACTGGGGGGTGCATGAGCACTGTTGATGTTAGAGAACTAGTTTTTATCTTTTTAAAGCCAAATGGTCAGGATGGGAATGGCATGTATAAAAGGGAAGGTGGATTTCGGTGAAAAAGTGCAGATGGGCAGACTGATCTCCTTTAATGCCCTCACAGAAGAAAAGGCCAGAGATACTCCAGCCCCGAGCAACAGGAACCTAGAGGGTCAGGGCAGGTTGATGTGTGAGTAGGATGAGGCAGGACAAAGGTAATACACGGAAGGTAATACTCAGGTGCTACCTGAGAAGGTAAGAGGTAGAAGGTAGAAGGACAAAGTAGTACTTAGGAAGCACAGGTAAAGGAGAATGTGAGCTGGTGCCAAGAGGCTGACCATAAAGACAGAAGAATGGCAAAGGGACAGGATCAGTTGTAAGATAAGGAAGTTGTAGTAGGGGCTATGTCGGGAGCCCATGGTGTGGTCTCCTAGTTTTTTTCAAACTAATGAGTAAGTCTTAGGTCTTCCATATTTCCTCTTTCTCTATTCTCTGGTCCCCTTGACCCCTAAGAGATACAACAACTAATTCAGGCACCTGGGAGCAGTTGGGAGCCTGGATTCCCAGGTATCATCCACCAGCTTATGACAGGGATGGGTAAACTGAGAAGATTCTGGGGAGTCTGTTGGTATCTGAAGGCAAGGAGAGGGATGGGGGAAGGCCTATGGACATACATCTGCACTTTTCGCCGTGGATCTTGGGTAATTCCCACTAGCATCTGGATTTGCTCCACCATGAAGAGGTATAAAAACACAGCCAGGACGTGAAACCCAAATCAGGAATATCTGCCCTCCATGCAGTCAGCCCAGGGCTTGCTGTCCTCCTGACTCATCACAAGCTTCTCCCACTCTCATTGTTCATCTTTAAGATGTACAGAATGACATCAGTGAATTGCAAGGACTTTTCCAAATGCAGGCATTTATTTTGGTTTATACTTCTACCTCCTCTCACTACCCACACCCATTTTAAAAAAGGATCTGTGGTCTATAAATTGATGTTCTGTGTAAACTGAAATAGAAAATTAAAAACTACATGGAGTAAGGGGGAAGCAAACATACAAGCTGATGTAATGACAGTAAAAGAGCCAGCCGCAAAGAAATTAATTAAGGAAGATAAAACTATGAATTACCGCTATCAGTATCTACTAAGGTCTCAGGAAAAACTCATTTCCATGATACTAATTCACATCAGTTTCATTATATTTGGTTAAAAATTGTCTTATACCTATGAAGGAAACTAATCTAAAAGCTGAGTAAACTTTTTAATATCAATCTTAGCAAAAATGACACTAGATATCAATAGCTGTAAAAAGGCAATTATTTGGCAAAATCAAATATGAAAAACAAACACAGTGATGCTTGATCACAAATGCAGAGCCTGAAAATCAAGTAGAGTGAAGCAATATTGAATAAAAACAAACAAAAAAACCCATGGATTTTGAAATCAGACAGACCTTCTGGATTCAGCTTAGTTTAACATTAATTATCTATGTCACATAACCTTTCTGTGCTTCAAGTTATGCACACTTAAATCTTCAAAAGCTTGTTTTGAGAAATAGGCATAAATATCTAATGAACCTACTACAGTGCCCAGTATACAGAAGCCACTCAATAAGTGACATTTATTAATTGAGCACCTACAATGAGTCAGGCACTATTCTAGGGGCTAGGATTACAGTGGGAAATCAGAGAAATCTTTATCTTAGTGACCTTTATGCTGGGATGGGGCAAATAGCCAAAAAACAAGTAGGAAAAGAAGAAGGAAAGGGAGAAGACAGGGAGGGAGGAAGGAAGAGGAGATAAGGAGAGATTCAGGTAGTGATATTCCCTATTAAAAATAGTAACAGTGTAGAGAGTACCTTGCAGCAAAGGGTAGTTACTGTAGCTAAGTAGTCAGGAAGGGTTTTCTGAAGAGGTGACATTGTCTCTGAGTCTTGGATGATGATAAAGGAAGCTAGAGTAGGCCGAGATCTTTGGACAGAGCATTCTAACCAAAGGAAATGACAAAAAAAGAGAGGACTATGAAACTAGAACAAATTGTGCATTTTCCGTAGACAAAGAGAAGGCCCGTGAGTGATGGGAAAAGGGGTGTGAGATTAGGTCCAAGGCATTGGTGGGACCAGCTCAGGGAAACCCTTGGGCTCCAATAGAGTTTAGATTCTATTTTAATTTCAATGGGAGATTATGGGAGAGATTTAAATGAGGGAGTGATATGATTAAATACAATCTTTAAAAAGAGCATTCTGGGGGTGCCTGGGTGGCTCAGTGGGTTAAAGTCTCTGCCGTCGGCTCGGGTCGTGGTCTCGGGGTCCTGGGATCGAGCCCCATATTGGGCTCTCTGCTCAGCAGGGAGCCTGCTTCCCCACCTCTCTCTGCCTGCCTCTCTGCCTACTTGTGATCTCTCTCTCTCTGTCAAATAAATAAATAAAATCTTTAAAAGAATTTTTAAAAAAATAAAAAAAAGCATTCTGTGTGATTATGAAGAATGAAGGGGAGGGCCCATGGGTGGAGAGAGTATGAAACCAAGAAGACCAATTAGGAGGCTGCTGGAACAATTCTGCTAAGGCACTGTGGCTTCTGGGCCTAGCCTACTATCAGTAGAATGGGTGATATGTGGTTGGATTGAGGATATATTTTGGAGTTAGAGCTAACAGTACTTCCCAAAGAATGGATATAAGAGAACTAAAGAGATCAGGACTGATTCCCAGCTATTAGACTTGAGCCACAGGCAGAATGGTAATCCTACTACTATGAAGGTAAAGAGGAGGATTGGAATGGTTGGTGTCAAGATTGTCAGACATGCAAGTGGAGATACCAAGTGGACAGATGGACATACAGTCTGGAGATTAGGACTATTCCCGGGAGAGAATATTTCTATAAACTGTAATGGAGACTTGCATTATGTAAAATGTCAAATTCGGTTTTACCAAATAGAAAAAAAATTTAATACTAATAACAAGTGATACTCACTGTTTTTCATGAAAGTAGATCTTGAAAACTTTTATTTAAATGGCTTATAAGTTATATTTTTATAAGACTTTATATATTTAAGCTAGAGAGAGAGAGAGAGCAGAAGCAAGTGCGGGTGGAAAGGCATAAGCAGACTGCCCACTGAGCAGGGAACCTGATGCAGGGTTCAATCTGAAGACCCTAGGATCATGACCCAAACTTACGGCAGACACTTAACCAAATGAGCCACCCAGGTATCCCTTAAACTACTTTTATTGATACACAAGGATTGGATCAGTAAAAACTATAATTTCTCTGTGGTCAGCAAAACCTGATAGAAACAAATGATGATTCAGTTGCAATATCAGAACCATGGTTTCCAAATCAACAAAACCCTTATAGCGCATAGTCCTTGATTCTAGATAAAAGGTTGCTTTACTGGTTCACATCTTGTGATGGTATAGTTAAAATCCTTTCTTCCAGAAAGAATAGAAAGAGAGAGAGGCCCCTCAGAGTTTTATTTTTCTTGACACATCTAATGATATCCAAGCTGGCCTGGCATTGATAATGATAAACTGATTTAAGGGAAATCCATCAATTCAGTTCTGGTAGGATCCCCGTGCTGCCATCAGGGACCTCCTTATTTATGCAGATAGATGAGGTTAGCATACATGAAACACATGTAAGGAAATGTGACCGAGTGTGTGAATGAGAGAACAGTGTTTTGTATTGACCTGTGTGTTCTTGGTTGCGTTTATCCTACACTTTCCCATACTTTTCAAATAGCAACGCTACTTTTCATATGAGCTGCTGTCAGGGAAAGCAACAAGCCTAAAAGAAAGATATCTGTAAAAATTGCAACTGTGTTTCTTAAATGCAGAATAGGCACAATCATCTGAAAGCCAAGGGACTTTTTACTTGTAAGTACCAGATTTGTTGAGAGAAATCAATGGGTTCCAAGGAACTTCAGTGATCAAGAACCATATTTGGAGTTTGCACTAACTTTCACAGAATAGTAGGAATGACAGTCGATTTATCTACCTTTTTACCCAAAATGGAAATGAAGATTTACCAGTGAACAGCCAGTGGAGGAGATTCAGAGAGAATAAGACAGGGTACTTAATAAGAATAAGATAGCTGGTGGTGAAATTTGGTCCCTCCTATGGTCAAGCTTTACATGGAGAATGGTAAAGACATGTTTAAGAGACTTCCAGTAACACTTTCCAAGGCAAAGCCCAAGAGGACAGTGAATTTTGTAGAAGAAATTGAATAATTGAGAAAGAGGCCCCTGGGTTGGGAGGTTCTCTAGAGCTAACATAGACATTTTTAGCTATACACACACACACACACACACACACATACATATATGGTCAAGCAGAAAAATGAGATCTATCTATAGAGAGAAGCATAAAGCAAATGTGCACAGAGAATTTGTGTGGCATGTGAGAGGCTAATCAATCACCCTTCCCAACACTTCCCCCTTGCTTGCCTCACTCTAGTAGAGACTAGAAATTCTAAACACCTGTGCCCAGTCTCCTTTCACACCAGGAGGTCCTATGACTTGTTTTTGGCCCTCGAGAGGCAACGTGGAAGGTTTTGTTGAGGGAGCACCTTCTGGGAAAGCTTTTGCCTTCATGATGAAAGGGTAGCCAAAGGGGCAGTTGTCCATCTTTACACTTCCTCCTGAACAACATCTGGAGCATGACATCTATGATTCATGAAGCAAGGGACAGAAGCAGAGTCAACACACTAGGATGAAGAGGATGGAAAGCCCTCCTGTCATAGACCCAATGCCCTCACTCTTGTTTGTGGTGGAACATGCTTACACCTTTAGTGACTTCATAGAAGTTCAGTGAGGACCAGGAGGAGACAACTGTGGGTAAGCACATTGTCCAGGGAGGCCAGTTGTTGTATTAGTGACAAGAAGAGCCATTCACTGCCTCTGGTCTTATATAACCACTAAGCAGAAACAGTTGAGAGCAAGGAGGCATGTATAAAAATCAGTTCAGAAGCTGTCTCAAGAAGGGCATTCTAAGATCATTAAAAAGAGAGCTAATTGACCATCCAAGAAAATGATTCTGCTATATTTTCCTTACTGCTATAATTAACTACCAGTAAGACATATATAATTATCCTACAGATGAGGTCACTATGTTATAGTCATAGACCATAAGATCTTAAAGGCCTCAAGTTGCAAAAGCAAAAACCAAAAAACTAAATGTAGTAGGAAAGGTGAGTAAAATCCTGTGATGAAACCAGAGAGCACTATCACAGAAGGACCTCAGTCTGAATAGTGGCTCAGGTTTGAATCATCTTGGCCTGTACAACCAGGTCCAATAACCCACCCAAGTTAAGGAAGATTCAGCTGATCTGAAAATCTTTATACTTGGGACAGTATAATTGCTAAAACCCTAGGTAGGTAGACTTAAGGAAAACCCAAAAAGAAAAAATTAAGAAGCAAAATAAAATCTATTGCACTTTTTAATCAAGAATAATTGAGAATATTTTTGAAGGGTTTTGTAACCACAGTGACATTTTATGTTGTTTTGTTTGCTTCTTAATGTGTTTAATAGCATATTAATTTCCTGTGTCTGCATGACAAACTGCCACACGCTTGGTAGCTTCAAACAAAAGAAATATATTTGCTCATAGCTCTGGAGGAGGGCAGAAGTCCAAAATCAAGGTTTGGTTGCTCCAGGAGCTCTATGAGAAAATCCATCCCTTGCCTCCTCCACCTTCTGGAGATTGTAAGCATTCCTTGACACGGGGAGACCACATTAGGAACACATTGCTCCAATTTCTGCTTCTGTGGTCGCGTGGGTTCCTCCTCTTCTGTGTGTCTCTGTGATCTCTCACTGTCTTTCTCTTATAAGGACACTTGTGATTGGATTGAGGTCTCGTCAGATAATCCATAATAATTTCCCCACATCAAGACACTCAATCAAATCAGCAAAGATCCTTTTTCCTTACAAGGTAACATTTAGGTTTTAGGAATTAGGACCTGAAATCCTTGGGTGTTCAAAATGGAGCCTATTACAGAGAGTTATTAAAGAAATCTGATATACTTTATGTATGATTTCAGATACACTTAAGTTTAAAATCAATGTATAACAGTTTAAGGAGTTATATTTTTAAATATTTTTTTTAAGATCTATTTATTGTAGACTGGGCGAGAGAGACAGAATCTCAAGCAGACTCCACGCTAAGTGCGGAGCCTGATGCTGGGCTCGATCTCATGACCCTGAGATCAGGACCTGAGCTGAAACCAAGGGTTGGATACTTAACAGACTGCACCAGCAAGGTGCCCCTAGGGAGTTATATATTTTTTATTATTTGGACAAGAAGCATGTGAATATTTAAAGGAGTGCCACTTGCTTTTAAAAGTTAATTTTAAATAAATACAGAAGATTAATGAACTAAACTTTCAACAAAGGGTAAATGGGAATGAACATTCTTCTCCACACAAAAGACTCTTGGATTTTAACAAGTCTACAACATTTTTTCCTTGCTGACTCTCTAAATTTACTCTATGTGTGTGTTTGTGTGCATGTGCGTGGGAGGAGAGTTTCAGTAACCCTTCGTAGCCTCTTTCTCATTCCTACCCTAAAAGATGAGGAAGGAGTTGGAATTGATGCAAAAAGCAAACATGTGTGCACACCCACCTGCTTACTCCATTCATGACAAGAGCAGGCATTCAGCGGACTGGGTCAGTCACAGCAGTGGGCAGTGGTCCAACTGTAACTGCACAAAAATAGCCTCTGAGCTCACCAACAAACTGTTGTTTGCCTCATAGTGACTCGTGTCTTGTGCTTCTGGGTTTTGGTTCCTTTATCAGTGGGTCACAGGGCTTCTATCGAACGCCTTGTTTTGTTTATTTTCACTTACCATGCTAAATGTGTTCTAGGGTTCAAAGCTGCTTTTTGAAGAAAGATGTTTTCTGAGATGCATTTTTACAATGTGCCCTGTTCCCTGAGGAACATGACTGAGCTCAGGGACCATCCATCATCATCCGTCATGACAAGTAAGTTCTGAAGAAGTAAAAATTTAAAAAAACAAGCGTTTTGCCCCAAGGCATCTGCTCCTCCCCTCAGCATATTCGATTCCTAAAATCATTCCTTTCCTGGTCACTGGCACTTCTTTTCCTCCAAAGATTTCCCACCCAAACCTCCTCAGGGTTTTCGGCTTGCCTGAGCAGAGAGCTGGTCCACCTCATGGAACTTGCATAAGCTGGGCAAAGTGGGGCTGTCCAGGAAAGTGGAGTCTCAGAGGCACTCAGAATGTCTTCCTGAAGATTGCCCTTTGGTTATTTTGTGTCTACTGAAACCACATTTTTCCTTTAGTCCTCTTTCAGTTTGCTGTGTGGTCAAAATGTTGGGTCAATGCTTTATTTTATGTTACTTTCATTTTTGAGAATGACTTTATTGAATATAATACAGGGGATGAGTCATAGTAATTCAAGGTCAGTAATTTGATAGGTTACACCAAATGCTACAGAATGTTACTAATTTTGTTGTGTATATGTTATATATGTACATATATATGGCTTTTGATATTCAGGATATATTATAAATAAGAACTCGGTCACCTTACTTATCACAAAATCAATTGACATGCCTGGCACCTTTTTTTTTTTTTTTGGTAGTGGAGGAAGTTGGAGGGAGATAGCTTAAGTAATTGACTGTGGGTCACAAAGAGGCATCCTTGTCAGAGAAGAAATATGCTTTTTTATGATGACTAGATAAAGTATAAATCACCTCAAGCTAAAAACACTTAAAAATGCTGCATTACTGTAATTTTTTAGTTACTAAAACAGCATTTCCTGAATACTCTGAAGTTTCTTCGGATACCTTCCATTAGAGTACCAGTGAGCCCCATCCCAATTAAGTCTCAGAGAAGAAATGAAATTACAAAAGGACTACATGGCATTTTTTGTTTCTTCAGGAATATGTGGATAGATGCGAGACAAAAATAGGCAGACAAGGGCATTCCATAAAATTGAGAGGGATGAGAGGGGGAGATCAATTAATGACCAAGTCACTTCTAACTGGGAAGGTCATAAAATTTGCTTTTTTATTCCTAAGAACATGTGTGCTTTCCAGTGTTGTGCCTTCCAGCTCCTTGATGAACATGACTGTAGCCGACTGGAGGGGGATGCTGACCTAGCAGATTTGAAAGTCTACAGGGAATTTCAAGTTCCTGGTTGAAGATTGGATTTGAAACACACCTTGATGGCTTAGTCACTCACGTGCCTAGGCATTGCAGGTCATATTACTGAGGGCTTCCTCTGTGGAAATTTCTTTCTGTGCTGTTGAGACCACTGTATATGAAATCACAAAAGTCGATGCAAAGGCTAGTGAGTAACCTGAAATGCCTTGAGAGAAAATAGGGGAAATTTCACAAAGGTCCTACCAAGTCCATAAAATAATGAGTCTTGAAGTTTTGGGAAATGATCATATAAGCACATAAAATCAATGAATAGATAGAGTGGGAAATTTCATTTCCTAGAGAGTCCTGATGGCAGTAATGTCAAGTCACCTCAAAGCCAATGTCACCAATAAATCCCCATAGACTGGATCTTTGTTATCCTAGCAAACCTGACAAAACTCACACAGAAATCTTCACTTGTGTTCAGCAAAGCGCTTTTAAAAATCACAGTTTTCAATCAAAATAAAATTTAAAATACTTACAGAGTTGGGTACACATACACACATCAATATAGATATCCTGATAGAATGTAGTATACAGAACATAGAATTCAGAGCCGGGACACCCAGATTGAGAATAATCTCCACCTCCATCCCTTGGGAAATTTTTTGAACTTTGGTTTCCTGTTTATAAAATGGTATAATAATGCTTTCCATACCTAGGTTGTTATGATGTTCAAAGGCATAAATAAATGTGAAGGTACACTGTAAATAATTATTTAAATGTAACTATTATGTCCATCATTAAAAGAAAATGGAAAAACTGCTATATTCTCTGATGCTGTGGCCAGACCTATGAAACATGCAAACCAAGACCAAGTCTGGAGCTAAAAGTAAGGGGTTGAGGGTAAGGGATACAGCCATACATGCCTCCTTATTCTGTTCTGTTTGTTGGGTAACTTAGAATAAGGCAGGAATCATAGGTGATTATCCGTATTTCCTCAAATTAGTCCACCAGAGGTTTCTCTGGGTTGATAATGTCCTTACTAAAATGAAGATACGGTCTTGATAACTGAGGTGATTATGCATGTAGGCATTAGAGCTAGACTATTTAGGTTCAAATTATGGTTTTGTCATTTACTTGTTCTGCAACCTTTAGAAAATTGCTTGGTCTCTTTGCATCTCGTTTTCCCAATGTGTGAAATAGGGATGATAGCAGTACCTATGTAGAAAATTCTCAGTAAATCATAGTTTGAAAGGCTTCAACCAGGCAAGTAGAATGGCAGTGTGTAAGGAATGTTTTCCTTCTTATTACTCTTTGATTAAATTAACTTTTTTCCCGGAGCAGCACAGCTGCTAACCCCCACAGCAAGGAAAGTCATCCTTTCCTCAAGACACTGTACTACCTGTAGGGGGAAGAAAAAACAAAACAAAAAAGTCTATAATGACAACAGTGCAACTGGAATCCCCTAGAATTGAGCAGTGAAAAACCTGCTTAACCTTATGTTACAGTACTTTCTCTGAAACTCAATCTCCTTTTGTAGGAAAAACAACAACAACAACAACAACAACAACAAAGCAGTTGTTGGCTTAGAACTTTCTAAAACCCTTCATAAAACTGAAATATGAGTGATTTTTTTTTTTCTTCTACATCTTCAGACTGCCTTCAGGGTCAGAGGCCTCATCCCAGTGTAGAACCTTATACCAGGTCAAGGAGAACTAACGAACAAAGCACAGCGTAATCTCAGGTTCCCAGGTCCTGGGGCAGGTAACAGAGCACTTTTCAAACACATAGCCAGGAAGGCTTGCATTTTCTGACCAAGTTAGCACCCTTCCCACCATCTCCCCACAGAGAACCTGAAGGTGGTAACACACAGCATGAGTATCCCCTGAGCCTTCTTAGCTGTCCAGGCAGAACACAGAGTCTTTAGGTAGAACAAGGAAGGTTTGCTTGCCTCTCACCCTCCCTAGAGAACAAATAATAACAATCTTTAAGTGGCTGAGAACATGACACACGAAGGCAGAAAAAGCAGTGAGAGGAAGTCATGATAGAGGGGAATGAGGAATATAAAGGTTCAAAGCAGAATGCAGGCAGCCAGCCACACTTCCTTCTCACCCACTTATTGTCCTCGGAACCCCAGCCCAGACAGGCCTCTGCCACCACCAGGACTCCCTCCCAGCTCCGTGTCCTCATCCGCTCTCTGGCTTCCCGCCCCTTCTCCCTTCACTGCCACAAGGGAATGGCTTCTTCAGCTCACAAATCACTGAAGTGCAGTGGAGTTACCTGCTTTGCGCACAGGTTGCCAGGGTGACCCCTCGGTTAGCCCCATCATGTACCTCTGGGGTGGTTTAGCCGTTGAAGCCTCAGCCTCAGCAAGAACAGGAACCAAGAAGTTCGCTTCTCACAGGACCTGTAACTTGACCTTCTTCTCAGAACAGAGATAAGAGGGATGTGGTTTTTTTTTTACTTACAGGCCTCAAGGCACATCATACATTCGTTTTACAGATGCCAAAAAATGGAAGTCTCAGACAGAAAGCTTTGTAAGAAATGTTACAAGCAGAGGCTCCTAGCGGGTCTTAAAACCCCACGACAAGTCAACCAGACCCAAGTGTCAGGGCCACCAGCAATGTCCCAAGATGTGTCCAAGGGCCCCCTGTGCATAAATCATCCTGGGAAGACGGAGCGTGAGGAGGAAGATGGTATCCAGACTAGCAGAGTGCTTTGGTTTACAAAGGACTTTCATTTTTACAGTCGATTTTGATCTCCATAACCTTATGGTGTAGTCAGGCTGTAGGTCATAATTTCCATTTCAGAGCTGACAAAATGAATGCTTAGGGAGACAAAGTGACTTCTAAAATCCCATAGTGAAGCATGGGTGAACAAGTAGACTTCCCTTTCTGGACTCCTCATCCTCTGCTCCTTCTGCAAAAGGACACTGGTAGTGGGGAAACCAGAGAGTGGGAGACTGTCATCTCCAGGTCTGCCTGAGGAGTTGCTGCAGCAGAGTTGCTCTGGGGACACCAAACACCTATTAGACCCCTTCGGTTTGCACAGGCACACCTGCCTCAGGTCCCTACAGTGAGGCTTCCTGACTGTTCTGCAGGAGAAGTTCTCTCTGAGGCCAGCGATGATCAGACAGGCCCCAGGGGCTACACTTTTCCCTGGAAGCATCACCTTCTGTCTCTCATCTTGTTTACTGCATGTATGAGCGCTGTTGATATCTGGGAGGGCAACACGTGACGCATTGCCATTCCTTCCTAGGTCGCCAGCAGTGTCCTCAGTGCGTGCTCTGTGCAGGCCCTGCTAGGTTTCCGGAACACAAGACTCAGAAAGGGTTAAGTCATGAGATCAGTGGAAGGATGGAAAGATGGAAAAGAGCAGATGGAGCGGGTAGTTGGGTTGTGGGCTTTGGGGAGGGTATGTGCTATGGTGAGTGCTGTGAAGTGTGTAAATCTGGTGATTCACAGACCTGTACCCCTGGGGCTAATAATACATTATATGTTAATAAAAAATTAAATTTTTTTTTAAAAAGATGGAAAAGAGCAAGTATAGACTGTGTATAGAGGGCAGTGGGGGGAGGGGCGGCAAAGGAGAACATCCCATACCAAACACATCATCGATTTCCTAAGCTGACAGCAGGAAGGGTGCTTGATACGGTTGTCAGTTCCAAGTCCTAAAGGACATCTCAGCATGAAGAGCAGAGGAGGGGCAGCACTCCGCTGACAAGAAAGAAACAGGTTCTGGGGTCTGGCATACCTGAGTTCAAACCTGGCCTCTATAGTGTTCCCTGTAGAGGCTGGTCAGAGTTGCTAGTATTCACCCCTTTGACTGGTGAGCACAACGGAGCTGCAGGAACACCTGGGGTGCACCGCTCTGGGAGCATTAACTGACTGGGCTTTAATGACGGGCTTGTCAGTGTTCCAACCCTGGCCCAGCCCTAACTCTGGACTGTGGACAAGTCATTCATTTAAGCTCCAGGGTCTCATCCGTAAAAAGAACTAGAACAGTACCACCTTCCGGGAGTTGTTTCGAGAATTATATGATCTAATGAGTATAAAATCCTGAGTCCAGACCCTGGTTAGTGGCAAACATTCAGTAAACGCTAGTCAGCATCATTCTGTCTACTGGGCTGTAGGGTTCCCCAACATGAGAGCAAAATTCTTCACGGCAACACCTTTCATTCATTTTCCAAGTTCCTGCTTCTCATGTAAAAAGCAGGACAATACGGAGCTGTCATTAACGGGCTCACATTTTCCTGGGTGGTGCAGGTGATCCGCATAAGTCACCCACCCCCCAAATCTACTACTTTGAAGAGATTATTTTGAGCTGAAGGCAACTGAGAAAAAGGAGACACGGGAAAAAAAGCAGACACGAGAAAAAAATGACCTTACCAGAGTTTGCCATCCTCAAAAGCCTAAGCCTTTTTTCCTTCATCCTGTCTCTAATCTACAAAGTTACTGTCCTCCATTAGGATGGTAGAGAAGCCCCAGTTCTAACCACCTCTGAGTTACTCATCACTGATGCTCCCACGTATATGTGCCATGCATGTATTCATCAACTCTCTTTTTCTCTTGTCAAATTAATTTGCAAGGTCTTGGTCAGAGAATCCAGAAGGATTAAGAAAAGGTTGTTGGGGGGCACCTGGGTGGTTCAGTGGGTTAAAGCCTCTGCCTTCGGCTCTGGTCATCATCCCAGGGTCCTGGAATCAAGCCCCACATTGGGCTCTCTGCCCAGCAGGGAGCCTGCTTCCTTTCCTCTCTCTCTGCCTCCCTCTCGGCCTACTTGTGATATCTGTCTGTCAAATAAGTAAATAAAATATTTAAAAAAAAAAAAAAAAAGAAAAGGTTGTTGGTTTTATCCCCCCTCCCCTATAGTTGACCAGTCTTCCAAAATCACTCTAGTTCTGAACCATTGCCAGGAGCCAGATACTGCCTACACCTGAAGTGGCATAAATCCCAAAGGTCGATAGCTTGTGTTCATATCCAGGACTTATCTCACCCGTTCCCTTCTACACCTCCTGTGGATTCAACATGAGGCTGTCTAAGGAGGAGCATTTAACCACAGTGACCACTGGTCTCATGAGGTTTTGCTTAGAGCACAGCTCACCAGTAGCCATGATAGTTGCTGCGTTACCAACACTGATATCACTGTGATCAGCGGGGATCCATGGAGTGTGGGAAATGACCTTGACACAAGCTTAGTGTTTATGAAAATAAGGACTATGATATTTAGTGTTCTCATGCAAGTTCAAATTTAGTATTTCTTAAATTTAGCAAATTCTAAAGAAATCACTGCCTGAGGAACAGAAAACTAGAGGCAGCCATCTCTGGCATTCAAAGCAGTGATCTATAAAGACTGAGTACACATCAATAGAATTTACAGTGTGTCTCAAAAAGAAAGTGATTTATGATGACTGCAGAACACCAGCAATCCCATCATAGCTTCCAGAAGAGAGAGCTCAAGCTAGGCTTGAGACTTTTATATTCGGTGCAGTGGAGCAGAGACCTGAGGTCAAAGAACTGCAAGATGCAATGACCCACATTCCAGGAGAATAAGTCAGTGTCCAACTAGAATACATTGTCCTGGATCACAGACACTCCCTCCTTTCTGGCTTTATATGTCCCTTGTTTGGCTCAGAGAGTAGATCCTCACAAATATTAGAGGAGGATGACAGATATTTCATGGTTTAAAACAAGAAAGATTTCTGAGTTGATGTTTTTATGGAGAAGTATGCATATTGTGATATATATAATTATATGTGGATATAGACAATGAAGATAAATTTCCATGGATTTTATATGACAAGGACTGAGCCTTTTGGTATAGCATATGCTACTGAGGAACTAATGGTACTCTTGTGTCTCTCTCTACTGTAAGAAGCATTAGCCACTTACTTCCTCTGAGAATGAGTCCAACATGTGCGTTCTACATGAAGAAAGAGCCAAACATTTATTTCCAGGATGACAAAGTATGCATGTGTGTGTGTGTAAATGTTTATTTCATAAGGTCACATAATTAATGGGAAATTTTATCTAGGTTAATACTTATTATGCTACCTTGAAGAATCATTTACTGTCTTAATTATACAATTCCATTTTCACCACCAATTTTTTTTTGGGGGGGACTCTGAAAATCTGTAAAGAGCTGTTTAACCTGCACATGTGGTCAGATTTGTCTAAGGAAGAATTGTCATAGCTACTACCAGAGTCAAAAATGCCTGTCCTATAGTCACAACGTCTGTCTCATTTGAGAGAAAAAAAGAAAGATACCCTCCAGAAATCTTAGAGCCTTCTCAACACATTGCATTTAAAGTCACTCTTCATTTGAGTGGTCAAAAGTTCATGGAAATTCATACTTCTTGAGAATATTATTTGCCTTTTGAGAGTCCATATAATGTCAGAATTATTCTCTTTCACTTTCTGGTGTTAAGGGCAATAGGAAAAGTTGAAAAACATTGAAATGTAAAATGCAATCTTTTTTTTTTTTAATTTTATTTTTTATAAACATATATTTTTATCCCCAGGGGTACAGGTCTGTGAATCGCCAGGTTTACACACTTCACAGCACTCACCATAGCACATACCCTCCCCAATGTCCATAACCCCCCCTCCCCCCCATCAACCCTCAGTTTGTTTTGTGAGATTGAGAGTCACTTATGGTTTGTCTCCCTCCCAATCCCATCTTGCGATCTTCTTTTTTTAAATGAAGGGAAGGTAGAAACCAAGTTACACAGAAGAGTGAACCAATGTTTATTCTTGGCAAATTTCCTAAACCTATTATTAAGCATGTGGTTTGAAAGCAGAATTTTTTTAAAAGCAGTTATCCCTAGGGGCCTATATGGGTTTTTAGAAGCATTAAGTCCCAAAATAATGTAATACTTTTTTGATGGTGGTTCAGGATGGTTGCTTGTTATGCAAGTGTATTTATAAAGATACTGTATTATTCAAGCTCACAGGTGGTGCTCCAGAGGGTGTCTTATCTGTCCTTGTTCAAGCCACCTTCTCACCTCTTTTCTGGTTTCCACAAATTCTCTCTTCCCTCTGGCTCTGTCTTCCAGTGATGATTTCTACTTTTCAGAACCCCAATATCCTATACAAGAGTAATGATGTTTTGAAGCTATTACACCAAAGCGTTTTTCATCCCCTTTCTCCATATTTCATACATATAATAACTATTCTGCCATGATAGTCCAGGGGAAAAAGGAGGAGAGAGAGGGACACTTCAGAGTGCACAGTGTGGGGAAAGTGTCCATCAGATAGCCAGAGGCAGTGAAATGCTTGCCCATTTGGTCTTCATGGATGGCAGGAAGGAAGAGAGAGACAGAGAAGGTGCAAAAGGTTCGTAATTAGAAGTCAACACTTTAATGGCAGAAATATGAGAATAGGAAAGACTGAGATCATTCTAGTTCTGGGATGTAGTCCTGTCAGCATGGAGAAGGAACCACAGCACAGCACTGATGGAGGACAGCACTCTGAGTTTCTCATGGGCTACCTAAACATACTAGAACTAGAAATTTCTGTGTGCCATGTTGCAGGACACCAAGACCTTTGATAAGGATGAAGACATAGTATATGCCTGGGTCTACAGTCTCCTGTGAGGGGTGTCAGGATGATGGCCAAATGACCACACAGGCACCAAGTGACCCTCAGATCTGTCTTTTCTCCACCACCATAAGTCATATGTGCCTCATCCCCCTCACATCAAGGTGCTACCTTTTTGTGCTATGAAGATGGGAAGGAACAATAGGTGGAACATGAAATTTTAAAAGACCGAGTAGCTCCTGGAAATAACCTAAACCAGAAGAAATAGCAATATCCTAAATTGTCAAGTTTTAAGTCAGTTTTCCCTCATGTTAAAAGATTCTTTTTGAAGGATAAAACCATGATTCTCCCTTATTAAAGATTTTATTAGGTCAAGTTGAGAGGAAACTGGTAAGATTCAAAGGAGAATTCACACACACACACACACACACACACACACACACACGTACAGATGATCAGGAAGACAAATATGAATACCAAATGAAATGAATACCAAAAATTGGCCAATAGCTACAGGGCAATTATTTTTTTAAAGATTTTATTTATTTATTTGGCAGAGAAAAATCACAAGTAGGCAGAGAGGCAGGCAGAGAGAGAGGAAGGGAAGCAGACTCCCTGCCGAGCAAAGACCCCCCCGATGCGGGACTGGATCCCAGGACCCTGAGATCATGACCTGAGCTGAAGGCAGAGGTTTAACCCACTGAGCCACCCAAGCGCCCCTGCAGGGCAATTATTAACTGCATCTCTACCAGACACAACTTGCAAGAAATATTAGCATTGCTATTGGTATTCTACAAATTCCCAAGATTATAAAATAGCTCCAAGTCAATGAAAAGCAGATATAACCCAACAAACTTTCACGATTTTTCCTAGTATCTTTTACCAAGGAGTGGGGACTCTTAAAACAAAAGTTCAAATCAGTTATAGAAATTGAAGCTATATGTTCTTTGCATATCTTGGAAGTAATGTACACATTTTGTGACGCTGTGAAGTCACCTTCCAGAGACGCTACACCATCTGCCTCTCATGTCCATCTGACTTATCCCTCATTAATGCTCTGTAGAACTAAAGATGACAAACTGAGCCAAAGATTCTAAGAACCTGCAGTGTTTCTGTGCAGGGGCCTCTAAGCCAGTGATTTGCCAGGGTCGGCCCTTGGAGGAAATGAGAAAAACACTTCTGCCCAACTTGAGTGCCAACCTCATTTACATGAAGAGACACAAAGCCATGCTCTACAGGCTTGCAGCATTATGGAGAGCTGTCCTTGAGATTTTATTTTATTTGGAACCCTCCCCCCTCCCCCCTCCTCAGGATGCCTCCTGACGATCTTGTGACAGTCCAAAGGGCTATCTGAGTGACAGGAAATGATCATCTGATCCATATTTTCATTCTTTGATAATCTTAAAAGCCTCCTGTTGGGTATCACCAATAATATCATATTGCATCACCCATCTAGTCTTCCAGTTGTTCACAACAGCCCAGGCACTGGGCTGGGCTTAATGAAAATTAGTAGAAGCTTCTTAAATCCTATGAGCTGACACCTTTCCAAGGAGTTCTGTCTCCTGTTCCAGGGAAATAGTATGGCATCTCAGGGAAGCAGTAAGGCACAAGAGTCAAAGAAACCCCAACTTACTGGCTCACGTACTCTCTCTTCAAGCAGATTATTATCACCTGGGAAATAAGAGGATTAACTCTCATCACCCCATAACCTGCTAATGTCCATCATGCAGCTAGGTCTCAGGTTCAGGCCAATTGCTGGTAATACCTACTCTTTTTCCCACTTAGGTTCTTATTTTACTTCCACATTGCTGTCATGCAAATTGTGTATTTCAGCTCTTTCTCATTGATTTACTAGCATAATACTATCCTTTATCTTAGTATAGCTAATATAATGGAATAATCCTGTTAATTTACTTATAATCTAATTAACATGACAGTGTTGGATTATAATTACCTCATTTTTCTCTTCTATCACGATACACTTGTCATCAATGATTTCATCTAATTCTTAGTTTTTATCACTTTCTTCTCAACTCCTGATTGCCTACTGTATTTTTCTAGTTTGTGATTTATAAATGGGATTAACAATATTATCAAACCTGAACTCATCAACCTTCCCTGGAATCTGCATCTCTCTTCTTCTTAGCTTCATGTCTGTGACTGGTACAGCATCCCAACTTCTCAGCTTGTTCATAACCTCGACCCTTTCTAGCTTTCCACTGTTCCACAAACATTGTTCTTTGTCAGGCCAGCATTAAGGGCTGGAAATTTAAAGATGTTGGAATGTCCTCCAGAAGTTGAAAGCTAGTGTATGGGAATTTTAAAAGGATAGATATTTAATTCAACACATGGAATAACTTTCTTAAAATGCTTATTTCAGAAGCTGAACAGGCTATTCTAGGAATGGTGAGCTTTCCTTTATGGTGCTGTTAAGCCATAGCTAAAAGACCATACTATTGAGGTGGGAGAGGAGAGATACAATAGCCTCTAAGGATTGATGTCTCTGGTTACCTATTGGGACAAGGAAGAACCAACTCCAGTCAGAATAAGGAGATCAACTCTGCAACTGCTTCCTCCTCCATCTCCATATAGGGGAACCTAGGAGTGAGTAGGGGGAGATGGTAACTGGTGAAGGCTGGTAAAAGAAGATATTTATTCTAGTGACATTTACTAAATGATTTCTATATGACAAAGAGATCCCAAATGACATTTCTATTTGGGAGCACAGGATTTAAATTCATATTCTTTATCATTAAACAAATATTGATCCAGTGTCAGCAATGTGAAGAGTCTATTGCAGACTAAATAAGAGACTGTTTGCAAAGATATAGGCAAAAGAGCACATAAACAATGAATAGGAGTTCCCTTTGTCCATCAGTGTTGTATTCTCACTTATGTCGCTCTGAAAAAGTCTTGCTGTTTAATCTGAGGATTAGCAAAATCACAGTCCCTGTTCTGCTCCTTCAAATTCAAATTAAAAGCTCATTTGATCTTTAGTGTATTATGTTTTTGGCATAATAGATTTCTGTAACACCATTCCTGGGTATTCTACATCTGCAGTTGACAGCCCCCCCTTCAGCAGTGAGGAGGTATTTGTGTGTGTTCTCTCATGTGTTCTAGATATAATATTACTTCCCTGAGGACAAGGATTATCTTCAGATTCGCTTTAAGTCTAGCACAGAACCAAATATATTAAATGTTTATAAAGATGTTCATAAAAATGACAAAGAAGGGACTTTCCTTTGTGCAATGCTTGCCATTTTTCAGTCTTAATTCTAGTTATAGATGAACAACAAAGTGTTCAGTTTTCAGTCCAGTTTGCACTGAAGAAAAAGAAAACACACATAAAGACATAAATGTTTGACTAGTTGTACATAAAGAACTCTTATCTAGAAAGGAAGATGACAATGCTAACGATGAATTCACTGAGGAAATGCATTAGATAAAGCAGATTGTCATCTTTTGTTTCAAATCATGCAAAAGGGATTGGGGGACACTCCTGACCATAGTGTGTCAACCAGGAGGGTATCTTACAGGTTTTCAGATATGATATTAATGATTGTGACTATTTTCACAGCAGGCTGTAACCACTGACTATTTAAAAAAAAAGATGAATATGTCCAACTTAATGATTAATTTATTGTATGATCTCCAGCACCTCTCCTGCCACTCTTTCTTCATGTACAGATCAGCCTTGATGATCTTTGTGTCTGGCTACTGTCTGGAGTATCACTAAGGTCACTGATATGACATTAGCGAAGGAAATCCAATGCTTAGGTGTCCTTCTTTTTTTTTTTTTACCATGTTCAGTCACTGTATAGTACATCATCAGTTTTTGTCACAGTGTTCAATGATTCATTAGTTGCATATAATACCCAGTGCTCCTCATGACCCATGCTCTCCTTAATACTCATCACCTGGTTACCCCATCCCCACAGACCCTTCCCTCTGTAACCCTCAGTTTGTTTCCCAGGGTCCATAGTCTCTCATGGTTTATGTGCCTCTCTGATTTCTCCTCTTTCAGTTTTCCCTCCTTTCTCCTATGGCCTCCATGCTATTGCTTATGTTCCACATATGAGTGAAACCATATGATAATTGTTTTTCTCTACTTGACTTATTTCACTTAGCATAATCTCCTCCAGTTCCATCCATGTCGATGCAAATGGTGGGTATTCATCCCTTCTGATTGATGAAGATTGAATAATATTTCATTGTATATATGTACCACATTTTCTTTATCCATTCATCTGTTGAAGAATGTCTTGGCTCCTTCCACAGTTTGACAATTGTGGACATTGCTGCTATGAACATCGGGGTGCGTGTTCCTCTTTTTTTTTACTACATCTGTATCTTTGGTGTAAATACCTAGTGGTGCAATTGCTGGGTCATAGAGTAGCTCTGTTTTTAACATCTTGAGGAATATCCATGCTGTTTTCCAGAGTGGCTGTACCTGCTTACATTCCCATCAACAGTAGCACCAAAAACCATAAGATACATAGGAATAAACCTAACCAAAGAGGTAAAGGATCTACAGATCCTTTGTTCTCTAGAAACTACAGAGCACTTATGAAAGAAATTGAAGAAGACAAAAAAAGAAGGAAAAACATTCCATGTTCATGGATTGGAAGAATAAACATTGTTAAAATGTCTATCTTGCTCAGAGCAATCTACAATTTCAATGTCATCCTATTAAAATACCATTGGCATTTTTCAAGGAGCTGGAACAAACAATCCTAAAATTTGCACGGACTCAGAAAAGACTCTGAATTGCCAAGGAAGGTTGAAAAAGAAGAACAAAGCTGGGGGCATTCTGTTGCCTGACTTCAAGCTGTATTACAAAGGTGTGATCTCCAAGACAGCATGGGATTGCCACAAAAACAGACACATAGACCAATGGAACAGAATACAGACTCCAGAAATGGACCCTCAACTCTATGGTCAACTAATCCTTGCCAAACCAAGAAAATGGCATCCAATGGAAAAAAGACAATCACTTCAATAAATGGTGCTGGGAAAATTGGACAGCTACATAGAGAAGAATGAAACTGGACTATTTTCTTACACCATATGCAAAGATAAACTCAGAATGGATGAAAGACCTCAATGTGAGACAGGAATCCGTCAAAATCCTAGAGGAGAACATAAGCAGTAACTTCTTGGACACTGGCCACAACAACTTCTTTCGTGGCACATCTCCAAAGACAAGGGAAACAAAAGCAAAAATGAAACTTTTAGGACTTCATCAAGATAAAAGCTTATGCACAACAAAAGAAACAGTCAACAAAACTAAGAGACAACCCACAGAATGGGAGAAGATATTTGCAAATATAAAGATAAGGGGCTGATATCCAAGGTCTATAAAGAAATTCTCAAACTCAACACTCAAAAAACAAATAACCCAGTCAAAAATAGGCAGAAGACATGGACAGACACTTCTCCAAAGACATACAAAATGGCTAACAGACACATGAAAAAATACTCAATATCACCAGTCATCAGGGAAATACAAGTCAAACTACAAGTCAAAACCACCAGTTAGGATGGCAAAAATTAACAAAACAGGAAAAAATGAGTGTAAGCGAGGATGTGGAGAAAGGGGAACCCTCTTACATTGGTGGCGGGAATGCAAGCTAGTACAGCCACTTAGGTGTCCTTCAAAGGAAGGAAACCTGAGCCATCACTGACATAACCCAGGAGGTGTTACTGAAATGCCACCACAGAAAAGGAGGCTTTAAACACAAGAATACATGAAGCAGGTGAGAAAGTCCCATGGCTCTGATGGTTGAGAAGCCCACCTCTATATATGAGATACATGAAACACTAGTAGGTGGCCACTCTGATTTTTCTGCTGCTTCAGTCCTCCTTGCTATCCTGCTGGCTTGTAGCTTGACCTTATTCACATCGTGAAGGTGGAATAACTCTTTTTGTGCCTTTTCTTGTCTTCTCTTTCCATGCCCTTTCTTTTCATTTGGCATCCCTCAACCAGATCCCCAAATTTAGGAGACCCAGTGCAAAATGAAAAGGCAGTGTCCTTTGTTCAAAAATTATTAAGTATTTCAAGATGGCAACAGCAAAGCATTAAACCAAGATGGGACCTCTTAAGTGTGGGGACTGTGCAAATGTATTGGTCACATATCCATGGAGCCATTCCTGCCCTCTACTCCTCACCAGCAGCTTAAGCCTCCCTAAGAAGTCTCACCCTGACTGCTCCAGAGGAACTGACTACCAACAGTACCCAATAGAGCTCCTTTCTCTTTATTTCCTTCCTCTAGAACCCTGTTCTCCACCCTCACTCAGCTGCATTGATTTGTGATAAGATGCTGATTCCTAACAATGGAATAATGAGTAGTAAGGACTTTGCATTGTGAGATACAGAAGAATGTAACTCAATGCAGAGCGTCTGGTAGAAGAAGCTCAGGTCCTAGGACAAGCTTCCAGAGAAAGGTATTTAGGCCCTTTCCATCACATAGCAATTTCTTGCTTTTTCTCACTGTGGGAAAAATATTGGGATGTTTTTAATTCATACATCCATGTAATGTTTATTGAGACATATCACCTGACACATATTGTGCTAGGTTCTGGGAATGCAAGGGTGAATGAGATTTGTTCCCAGCCTTAAAAAACTGCTTGCTACTGGAGTTTGCAGACATGAATCACAGAGTGGTGACATCGGTGAAAGATAGTGATAGATAGCAGTTTAGTGATACTGGAGAATAAAGTACAGGTAAGAGGAACTACATCATAAAGAGTGCTTTGCTTATTTTATTTTTAAACTTTCTAGTAGGTAAAAATTGAGCAGTTACAAGACAAATACATGCAGAAATATAACTGATATTCCTTCTAAAATTGACACATGTTGCTGTAAATCTCACACCTCTACTTGGAGCAGAGATTTTGTTCCATACTATTCAATGTATCTGAAGTGAACTGGAATATGCCACGCCAAAATATCTCACTTTGACATGTTGATTATTTAAGCTGAAGGTGACTTAGGGAGAGCAGATGCAGGAAGGTGTACTCTGGCCTCCCATGTCTGGCTAAAAACCACGTATAAATTTCTGGCAAAAAAGGATCTTTGCTGTACCAGGAAGAGAAGAACATTCTTGTGATTGGAGATGGGGAGTCAATGCCAAGATGAGGCTGTACAAATAAATCTTACTAAAATAACTTTTTATCTTCTATTAGTTTTCCCCGGACACTTCCTGGTCACATTCCCACAATTTATGACCTCTAGAGGCTCAAACCTTTTTCCCTTTGCATTGTCACATCTCTGTACTTTATTGTTCTTTGTTAAAACAGTATGTAAGCCCTTATGCCTAATTATTTCTTTGGGCCTTCATTTATCTTCTATGAAGGCTACTATGCCACATAAAAATACTAGCATCAAGTAAAATTTGCTCATTTTTCTTCCAGTAAAGTCTTTTACCAGTTTAATTTGCAGAATGAGATACAAACCTAAGAAGGGGAAGAATTCTTTCCTTTTCTATTGTACTCAGCTCAATGCAAGAGTTTTTCATCCAGATTCACATATTTTATCTCAGTCATTGTCCAGCTCAAACATAATCTTCTTAGAGTAAATACCTGATTACTTAGAGATTCTTCCCCACATCCCTCTTCACTTGCTCTTTTCTAACTTTTTGGGGTAAGAGACTGGAATTATATGTTGTCCTGTATTAGGGAAGATGGCTCTCTGGTCCCCCACTCACTGCTGACTAACCTGCATCTTCTCCAGATGTAGACCTCTCTACTGGTAGCCTCTGTTGCTGTGCAATGTGACCTACCTGGTCACAGTGTGCCAAGATCTAGGAAGGTATTGTGGTCTGATCACCTAGGCATTATCAGACTCCAGGAGCTGACCCTGTCAGTGACCTCACACTCTTCTGCACTGAAATGTGGGTACTGTGCTCTGACCTCACCCAAGTGTTCAGAGCTTGGTGAGGCTGTTATGAGGTCCACTTGCCTCAGCCCTTATCTCAGTCATCCAGTCATGCAGGTTAAAATACCAGTCCCACTATCTGCTTCTTTGGAAGGTCTGTAGTCTCTGTAGCCATCCCAAGGAAAACAGGGTTTTAGACATTCTCACGTTCCCTCACAACTCTCTGCATTTTCCTATCCCCACTTCCACCCCAGGTTCTCACCCTGATGCAGAAGCCAAAGGATTCTCTTTTCTGGCCTTCTCCCTATTATCTCCAAACCCAATCTCATTAGAGCTTTCCTTCTACTGTGAGGAGGGAACTTCCTCCAATCCCACAATTTCCCCCAGATCTGTGATCTACTTTGTAGTTAACGCTTTAAGTTTAATTTCTTGACAAGGAAAAAGAAAACTGTGGGATTTCTCAGAAAACTCTGTGTCTTAAAAGCCTGATTTCTAAGACTATTGTCTTCTAATCAAGTTTAGCATCTGAGCTCAATGGTGAGCAAAGTTTTATTCCAGCTGTTCATGTTCTCTTCTTCCGTGGGACTAGATCTTCATAATATAAAGGCTACTGAGGAAAAAATTGAAATACTAACTAGGGGAAAAAATCTAATTAAGATGCTGTTCTGCACAAAAGATTCACAACAGCCGTGTTTTTAATTTCAAAAAGGAAAGAAAACTTTATTATTATTATTATTATTATAGAAACCTAATAGAAACAGAAAAGGAAAGGAATCTACACATAGATGAAGGTAATAGTAGGCAATAAATGAGAATAAGGCAAAGATACATCAAATTGGGTATTTACAACATCCAATTTGATCAGCTAGGGAAGCCCTGTGGAAACAGCCAGGCTGGAGTCTTGACTGACAGGCCTGGGCAGAGTGTCCTCCCCTCAGGTGAGACTTACCATAAGGGCCATATTCATAGGGCAAATAATAGGGTTTGAAATTGAACATCTGTTTGACTATGTGCAGTTTGGAGCAAGATGCATTTCCATGTTACCATATTTCTATATTTCCAAGGAGCCTCGGCTATGTATGTCTGCTTCCCCTTCTGGATTCCATTCCAGCAGTTCAGCCCAGCTGGAACAGGAAGTGGTAGAAGACAAAATTTGTAGCTTTGGGCATCCAGAACAGGAGGGCCAGTTCTGACCTGGAGGCCAGATAATATATTTTAAACAATTAGGCTCCCAAGGTTATTCACATGGCACAAGTCTTACAAACAACATTCTTTAGCCTGCCTGTGAATGTGCAGATCCAGGTGGTTGGTTATGTGGGACAAATCACAGAAACATTTATCTATACAGAACAGATGCCACTATGTAAAGGAACTGGAACTTAATCCTGTAAATATTAGATGCCATTGAGAGCAAGGAAACAAATAAGGTGACCCTCTGATTGTTCCAGATTTTTGTGTGGAAGCAATTTCTAAATCACAGGAAGGGGGGAATTTAGGCTTTGGTCTCTCCAACTGGAGGAGAGAGATGTAGGAGATTGGGGAGACTGAGGTATTTGCAATTACACGGCAGAGTTCAGAGAGGAAAAAGTTAAAGAGGAGCTTCAAGAATGACATGAGACCTGAATACTAACACCCCTTGTCTGAATAATAACCTGTGCATGGTAGGTTGAATTAATATTAGAACAACTGCCTGAATTACTATAAACCGAATAATTTCCTCGCTAATACAGTGAAGAGGAAAGTCCAGTGAAGAGGAAAGGGCCTCACTGAATACCCAGTGCATTCAATAGGGACCACAGAAGGGTCATATCTTAGGAGGAAGATATGCTGAATCACCTCTAGAGTCAAAACTATTTTTGACACTTCCTAACAAAATTCAGAGTCTCCAAAATCAAGTTGATGACAAGTAACTTAATTGGTTGCTAATTAATATTCACCATTCTTTGAAGGAAGACAACAAGATCTGAACACTCAGCAACACAATATTCATAACATGTGGCATTCAATGAAATTCATTAGATATATAAAATTTAAAGCAACAAAACATATACCCAGGAGGAAAATCAGTCAATAGAAACAGAGCCAGCACAGATAATGAAATTAGTATATAAGAATTTTAAAACAACCCTTTAAATATGCTCACATAATTAAGGGAAAATATAAATGCAATGAGGGTTTCAATAATTACACTAAATATAAAGAGTCTCCAGTTTGCATTTGAATTTTATATTTTACATTTATATACACTCCAATTAAAATGCAGAGATTGCCAGATTAAATGAAAAGCAAGACCCACTACAACCTACTATAGGAAGTAACCTTAAATATAAAGACAAGGATAGAGTAAAATAAAAGGAAGGAAAAAATTATACTATGTCAACACTAATCACAATAAAACTAGAATAACTATATTAATGTCAGACAAATAGACTCAGGAAAGGAAATACTATCAGGGATGAAGAAGGTCATTTTGTAATAATAATAGGGTCAGTCGTTAAGCTCTTAATAACAGAACTTCAAAATATTTGAAAGAAAAACTGATGGACTGAGAAGAGAAACATTAAAATCCACAATTCTACTTGAAGATTTCAATACTTCTCTCTCAGTACTTGATAGAAAAAGTAAAAAACAAAAACAAAAACAAAAAAACCATTAAAGTTCTAAAAACCTTAACAATGCCATAATCCAACTTGACCTAATAGAATGTTACACTCAGTAACAGCAGAATTCACCATTTTTCAAGTGCACATGGAACATTAGCTAATATAGACCATATGCTAAACAATAAAACAATCTCAATACATTTAAAAGGACTTTGATTATACAGACTATGTCCTCTGCTCAAAATGGAATTAAAATAAAAAGCAATATAAAATGAAATGAAATATAAAATGAACTCCAAATATTTGGAAATTAAACACACTTTTGAATAACTCGTGGGTCAAAAAGACATCACAAAGAAAGAACGCAATACAGGCAATCCTTGCTTTGCACAGGTTCTGATATGCACAGATTTCAGCTACCCTAAATATAAGTTTCCCATCAAGATGGTTCAAATTTCAGTTACTACATTTCAGACCACAGTATATTACTGTAAGCAATTCTACAAACTTCATTGTTAACTTATCAGCCCATGAATCACTATGCAAATAACAGATAGTCATCATGATCAGTGGCGAATCACATCACTTCTTCCAAAATTCTTTGGTAATTTGTGCTGTTCCTCTATTATTCAGTTCACACACATACAGTAAGCAGTTTCCCTCTTGTCTCCCACTGATAAACCACATGACATTATACAAAAATGGGTGACTTAGAGAAGGAACTGGCCAACAGAGATGAAAGTACAACAAGCAAAACGTGATCACATCAGAAGCACAGTTTGAATTAAATGTAAATGGAATGAAAGAAGAAATAGCTAATGTGGAATTCTTAATATGTCTGCTTTTTGAGAGATTCTAGTATTATAGTCAAGGAAATGTAGTAAAGCTGACATAAATGAGGAAAATGCTTGTAATGAAAGGGATAAAGATGTCCCAGAGAAAGTGACACTGGCAAAAACTTACATTAAAGGACTCTTGAATATTTCATTTGTGCCAAAGATAAAATGTTGCAATCTGATTCAAACTTAGGAAGTTCTGAATATGACAATTCACAGAGGCGTGGAAACAATGATCACTCCTCCTCATAAATTATATGAGAGGTAGGAAGCGCTATTGTTAATAGTTAATAGTAAATGCATGCTTATATAGTATGGTTAATAGTAATAGGGTTAATAGTAAATGCATGGTTCAGTGGCATTAGGTACATTCACATTGTTGTACAACCTTCACCACCATCCATATCCAGAACTTTTTCATTTCCCAAATTGAAACTCTGTATCCATTTCCTAAGTTTTTTTTTTTTTCTTAAGATTTTATTTATTTGAGAAAGAGAGAGTGAGCATGAGAGGGAGAAGGTCAGAGGGAGAAGCAGACTCTCCGCAGAGCTGGGAGCCCGATGTGAGACTCGATCCCGGGACTCCAGGATCATGACCTGAGCTGAAGGCAGTTGCTTAACCAACTGAGCCACCCAGGCGCCCCATTTCCTAAGTTTTTTATAAAGGAGGAAAACACTTTAATTCTCAAAGTGTTTCATTATAAACACTTTAATGCTTCTAATGTTTTAAATTACAGTATACTAAATAAATGAGTAGTTTGTCCCTTTTTATCGCAAAGTAATACTAAATAAATATTAGTTTATTATTTGTCAGATTAAATGGAACTAGAGGGTATTATGCTTAGCGAAATAAGTCAATCAGAGAAAGACAATTATCATATGGTCTCCCTGATATGAGGAAGTGGAGAGGCAATGTGGGGAGTTTGGGGGGTAGGAAAAGAATAAATGAAACAAGATGGGATTGGGAAGGAGACAAACCATAAGAGACTCTTAATCTCACAAAACAAACTGAGGGTTGCTCGGGGGGGCGGGTAGGGAGAGGGTAGTGGGGTTATGGACATTGGGGAGGGTATGTGCTATGGTGAGTGCTGTGAAGTGTGTAAACCTGGCGATTCACAGACCTGTATCTCTGAGGCTAATAATACATTATATGTTAATAAAATAAATGAATTAATTAATTAAAATAAACAAATAAATAAATATTATTTATCTATATTTATCTATACGGAACAGATGCCACTATGTAAAGGAACTGGAACTTTATAAATAAATATTAGTTTCACCATTTTTTTCATAAATAAATAAATATTAGGTTCACCATTTTTTTCATTTTCCTATACACTTAATGTCATAACAAAAAATTTTAAAGATCACAAAACAATTGTAATTTTCTCATTGATTACTGAGATCACTTTGCAGGGTTTAAGTTTGCATGGTCAATTTTACGGTCCCTCATTAACATGTAAAGACTGCCTGTGTATCAGAATTTATGACGTAAAGTCAAAGTGGTCCCCAAAAGGAAAGTTGTGGTTTTATTTGCTTACATTAGAAAATAGGGAAATTCTTACAATATATGCATGTATCTAATCATCATATTCTACACCTTAAACTTGCAATGTTATATATCAATAATATCTCAATAAAGCTGGGGAGTGTAGAAAATTCTCAAGTTCAACTTTCTAGATTTTTACCTTATGAACTAGAAAATGAAGAGTGACTTGAACCCATAGTAATTAGGAGAAAGGAAATCATAAAGAATAGAAATTAATTCAATAGCAGATGGAATATTATTATTATGTATTTATTTAAAAAAATGAAAATGTATGTCCACACAACAGTGGGACCTTAATATTCATATAAGCTTCATTCACAATATCTCTAAACTGAAAGCAACACAAATGTTCATCAAGAGGTGAATAGATAAACAAATTTTGGTATATCCATTCAATGCAGCATTACTTTTTTTTTTTTAAAGATTTTATTTATTTACTTGACAGACAGAGACCACAAGTAGGCAGAGAGGCAGGCAGAGAGAGAGAGGAGGAAGCAGGCTCCCTGTGGAGCAGAGAGCCCGATGTGGGGCTCAATCCCAGGACCCTGGGATCATGACCTGAGCCGAAGGCAGAGGCTTTAACCCACTGAACCACCCAGGCGCCCCATCAAAGCAGTATTACTTTGCAATAAAAAAGAATACACTACTTATTTACGCAGCAACATGGATCTTAACATTTTGAAAGCATCGTGCTATAATTCCATTTATATGAAAATCTAGAACAGGAAAATTTGATTAATATGAACAGAAAGTAGATCAATGGTTGCCCAGTACTGGAGAAAGGTGGACAGACTGACTACAAGGAGCATAGAAAACTTCAGTGGTAGAAATGGCCTATGTCTTCACATGGTGGTTACTTGGGAGTCTATATTTGTCAAAACTCATTAAATTTAATGTGTGTGAATTTTATGACAAAATGAATTTTATGAGGAATATTAAACTGTGAGTTTGAAAGATATGTTCATGTAATTTGGGGTTCTTGTGAATCAAGAGTCTTAATGGTGGTGTAGGGGAGGTGGACACGTTGACAATGATGTGTGTGTGTGTGTGTTGATGGAGGTAGTGATGGTGGTTGAAGGTGGATGGTTAATTTTCCTGCCTCCCACCATTCTGCTCCAAAGGAAACACCTCTTCCTTTACTTTCACTTATTCTTCTAATGTTTATTTTCCAGAATCATATACATATTTACAACACAGAAATTCAGTCAACAATAAGAAAAATGCAGCCTTCTGTATTCTCTTCTGCATATTCTGATATATTCTACCAATACAGAGCTGCAAGGAAGCACACTTTCCAACCATACATAATTTATAGCCTAATACTTTGCTACAAAATGAGAATTTTTCTAAGTTCCCACACAACAAGCCACCTTATTCCTGCCTGCCCCCCCAACCCACGCCAGGAACTTTCAGGCATGTTGATGGGTGATAACCACCTCCTCTCCACCCTTCCCCAACACACACATACACACACATTCAGGGCTGTACTTCCTGGGGGAATTCAGACCCAGTCTGAACTAGTTATGTGTCTGGCAGTTCCTCCACAGTCTGCGGCCTGAGAGATCATAGGGCTGCCACCAACAACCAGAAGCCAGAAAGGGGAGCAGCCGGACCTCAAAAACTGTCCCAGATGGTACCAAAACATTTCCCTGCTTTGAAAGTTGGCCCTGTTTTCTCTGTGTATTGGTCCCATGGCAAAGGATAACAGACTTTATTGCATTTCACTGATCATTTCTCCTGGGCCTCTGCTCAGTCTGCCCGGCAGTTTCCCCACCAGAAACAGTGACCAGGGCTAGGCTTTTCCAGCTAGAGGTCAGTTCATGCTCTCTGCTGCTGCCAGTACATGCAAGCTGTGGAGACTGTCCTGGGCTCTGCCTCATCAGTGTCCTTTCTGTTTTGCTTCTGCTTATTTCTATCATGTAAAACCATTTGTAAAACCCAAAAGCTACCCACCTGTGTTCCTTAAACATCTTCTTCACAAGCCACTTCTTTTAAGTGGTTGTGTGTGATATTCCAAGGTTGGATTCACATGGGCTACTTCTTGCTGAGTGTTCCACACCATGGAGTGTGGCAGAAATCACAGAACATCTTGTTTTCTTAAACTGCCACTTACATAGCAATTAAGCACTATATGAAGATAGACTATAGCTACTCCTTTGATCCATAAAATTTTATCACTCAAGTATCATATCATGCTGTGTACTAAATATTCAATAATGGTTCCTCAAACGACGCAAGCTGACATGAATTGATCTTTCCCCCAAATTTCAGGTTTTGGTATAGAATTTTATCATAGGAGAAACACTAGTCTCCCTGCCTGAAGCTGAGTCAAAGGTGGGCAATGTGCCCATCACACAACCAGATGAACAATATGGAGACCTAGACTGAGAGGCTTCTGTCTCTGCCAGTCTGCGGCTTTCAACTGAGGATCTGAATTTGACTTCTGAGACCTCTGACTCACCAATCAAAACTGAGTCCATTTCAATCATTTCCAATTCCCTCCCACATGCTCTTCTTACTGGACATAGAGAGGTGCATAAATTACCTGGTTCATTCTTAGACCCACACATTCGGTTGAAAACTCGAAGATAGAAAGTTTATTCTGAAACTCAAGTTCATTTTCTTTCATTGCAATAGAATTTAGTTTTCTCCTGAAATGCTGGCCCGAAGATGTTCATCAAGTTCCGAACTGAACCAAAAGTCAGAAATAAGCTTTTAAATCTGTCAAAAAAAAGTATCTTGTACTGTTTTGCCTTCTTATACTGCTGGGTAAGTCTTCAGCTAGAAAACATGTCAGTTGTTTCATTTCTCAGAACCATATACTGGATAAAAATCTTATGTGTTCTGAAAATATTTACATCTTCTAAAAACTGCTCATGTTGCCTAAAATAAAGTTTTATTTTTTAAATAAATCAAGCATAAAATTACTTCATCTTTAGGAGGCATTTGATATGAAACTTCAGATTTGAAATGATTTATAAGCTGATTAAATAGGTACCCTCTCTCATAAACATAAATTTTCATGAAGACTGAAGAAAAAATTTTTATAGCTAAGTAAAATAAGAATAGGTAATTATGTTTATTTCATAAAGTAGGAAAGATCCCCCCCTCTCTGCATAGTACATTAGGTACCTTACAGAAGAGTCTCCTTGCCTCGGAAAATTAAACATTAATGTCATTGCAGGTGACAGCAACTCTGAACTTAACATACTAGGGTTATTGTCAGCCACTTTCTCCCCAATGATGTTAAAAATTTTCTTAAAAATAAGATATGCACCAATATCACCATTACTTTCAAATAAGAGTTCTTTACCATTTTCCTGATGTTGAGATCTGATTTAGTGCTGGCGTAACTGATGGGAACTGGGAATGGGTGGAGAGGGAAAAGGAGCCCCACTGTAATCCCCATCTTTGGAAGCATGGATAATTGGCAGATCTTTCAGATCTCCTTGAAATTTGAGGTAGGGATATTGGCAGCAAGAAAAAAAAAAAAAAAAGAAGAAAGAACCAGCCCAAAACTAAAAGAAGTTGCTCCATGTACCAACTCCTCACTTACGTAACAAAGAGAATGATTAGGCAAAACTTCTCAATTAACCAGAGACTGATATTGACCCATATAACTATGTGGTTGAGTACATCAAACGTCCATTATTAAAATGGTTGCCAACCATGTCGAACTTCCTACCCAGGAATTGTCATATAATGTTGTTGAAAATGCTACTTTTTGTTTATAAAATTACAAGAGATAGCTTTTCCCAATGATTTTCACAATTTTCATGGGATTGGATTGTCATCTAGATCATAGAAGAAAATCCAAATAATAGAGTCCTGACTTCTAGTATAAAACAAGAAAAGAGACCAGCTAAAATCTCTGGAGAGATGTTTGAATGTCACAACCAGAGCCACATTATTAAGAATAAGTCTGACTAGAGTCATATAATAAATGAAGAACACACAAGATTGATAGCTTGGTTATAGGGCCAGGATCACATTCCAAACTAAATCCTATTTAATATACATGTGGTTAACTTTTGCTGTTATTGTGTGTGCTATTACTCACTGCTCTTCAGGAATGAAAACAGGCTGCTTTTTGTACAACTGTTCTTCCGGTGCCGGAGGGGTAGGATGGGGGCGGAGGGACCCAGGTAGGATACCAGTACTGTCCAGAAATGAAGAGAAGTTGTTAGAAAATAACCAAACTGGACAACCAGGATCTCAGGCATATTTTAAAATCATTCATAGATATAATTTGATGATAGAAATGGTAGCTACAGCCAACTCTCAAAGTGAAAGAGCTTCAACCCACTCCGTTGACTAATGCCACCTCTGTTTGGTACGAGGCAATAACATCAAAAGTTAGAAAAGAAATCCCACATTACCAATGTGCCTGCAGCCCCTGGTGTGATCTAGACAGGGAAACCGGGTGGGAGGGGTGCCAATGGGGTAGAAGTTCCTCTTAAGCCCAAACTTCCCAGAAACTTTTTGCCTGAAGTTATAAAAGTATTGGTAAATTTTTAATGAATTTACTCAATGTTTTACAAACACTAGTCTTAAGAACTTTGTCTCACCAGAAGCAGAAGTGTCCAGCTCTGTGGGATAACAAGGCCCCCAGGGTATTTCCAACCAGCAGCGAGAAGCGCTATAATCATCTAGCAAAGGAAATATCATTCTTGCATTACCCAAGAATTGTTGTTTAGCCCCAATAGGCTTTAGTAGGGTAGAGAAGCTTTAGAGTGATGTAGAGACTGTCCTCCCCCAGACAGACCCCACGAATCAGCATTTACCTTGGAGAACTCACCACTTCCCCAAATCTGGTTCATAATCTTGTCCATGCAGAAATGATCTTGTAAGTGTCCCAGGGTTGGCTAGACTTGAGATGCTGACTCACTTAAACAAAGCCTGAGAGAGACGATGATGTATAACGCTAGAACACTAATTTTAGAATTTATGTTCATGGTCGCCTGAGTAGCCCCCTCTTTCTTTGTGACCAAGCTATATTACTACCAAACTGGTGAACATGGGCAAAAACCGAGGTAATGGGGAGCACAGTGGTATTGGATTCTGTGGCCTGTTTAATCCACCTCCATATTAAAGATAGACAGATAGCTTTGCCAGGCAGACTAGATACACAGTTGCTGATAGAGTACATTCTTCTGGGACAATTGCCTTGTGAGTCTCCTTTTTCTCTGTGATCGTGCTGATTAATGCCTTTTCTGGTTGACATTTCTTTTTTAGTTTTTGTGACTACTTTCCCTTAAGTTTTTTTTTTTTTTTTTTAAGATTTTATTTATTTATGTGACAGAGAGAAATCACAAGTAGGCAGAGAGGCCGGCAGAGAAAGAAGGGGAAGTAGGCTCCCTACTGAACAGAGAGCTGGATGTGGGCCTTGATCCCAGGACCCCGAGATCATGACCTCAGCTGAAGGCAGAGGCTTAACCCACTGAGCCACCCAGGTGCCCTCCTTTAAGTTTATCAATAGGCATTCAACAGAGTTGCCTTCTATGGTTGTATTGTTCTGGTGTGTTGATTTCTTAATTTATCGAGTGCACTCTCATTTCAAGTTGTTAGTGGTACTTACTGAAATACCTCCTCCATTATGAAAGGGACTATGTGAAGACACTTGATGAAAACCTTAAAACTGTATGATTCCTTGAGAACTCGTAGCTCATGGGAGGGAGTGCCTGAGAATAAGATAGAAAAGGTGTCTCCAAGATGATTCTGCACTAGAGGGGGGTTTATTCTTAAGGGGATATTGGTTATGGGATCATTAAGGTGTGACAGTCAAAGGAGGAAGAAGGAAGGGGAAAAGATATAAATCAATACGGCAGTTGGAAGGTGTGGCAACCGCATGGTAGTTCTTACTTGACAGCTTCTGACTCAGGGGCTGTCTTTTACTGAACACCTATCATATTCAAGGTGCAAAACTCTGGGCTACAATGCTTTCAGAGAGAAGGGGGATGGTTTGTCACAAATGATTAAAGAACTTTGCTCTTTTTGCCTTTTGAGTAAAGCAGTTTTTTTCTTTCCTCATCAGTCTGGAATAACCAGAGGTGAGGTGGGGAAGGCAGTGGGGAGGGGCAGGAGATTAGGGAGATTGGTAGGGAAGGAATTCAAAGAGAGCTAAGATAATAATCACCTTCCCGCATACCATAATAGGGGCTTGCAGTGTAACATTACCTTTACAAACTTGCCTAACATTCTGAGAAAAGATTGTCCCCATGTCTTTACCCTATAGCCTAGCAACGAGCTGCCTGGCCAACTAGATCCCAGAGCTTTACGTAAGGTACTTCAAAAACAGGAATTTGGTTAGTGAAGGCCAGTTTGTGCGGTGGGGAGTGGGGTCTGTGTCTGACCCCAGAGAAGTGGGAAGAAGAAAAGGAGGAAGGAAGGTGTGGGAAGTTGATAGCCAGATGAGTGTCCCCTTTGTCCCTCCTGGTTTGGGGCCTTGAGTGGGCCTATGTCTAGTCAATTCTCCTTACTCATTGTAGTTCTGTTCTATAAAATGACCACAAACATTGAATTAGCAAATACCGGACCACTGTTCCTTGTGGACATGCATGGTTAGGATTCTGTGAGCCTCTGGTCGCATCATTTTTTCCTTTTAAATAAGATTTTCTTTTTTTAGAGCAGTTTTAGGCGTATAGAAAAATTGAGCAGGAGGTACAGAATGCTCCTATATTCTTCCCGCCCCTACATACTCACGGTCTCCTAGAGTAGGACCAGTCCCCACCAGAGTACAGTCTCCACCAGAGTGGAGTTCCCACCGCTTGTTACAATTGGACCTATACTGACACATCAGAATCAGCCCAAGTCCAGAGTTTGTATTAGAGTTCACCCCTGGTATTGTACATGCTATGGGTTTGGACAAGCCATGACACATATCCATCAACATGATATCGTACAGAATACTTTCATTGCCTAAAAATCTCCCATGCTCCAACTATTCATCCCTCCCCTCCCCCACCCACTGGCAACTACTAATCTTTCACTGTCTTCATAGTTTTTCCTGTTCCAGAATGTCACATCGTTGGAATCATACAGTATGTGGCCTTTTCAGATTGGCTTCTTTCACTTAGTAATATACATTTCGGTTCCCCCTCCACCATATCTTTTCATGGCTTATAGCACATTTCTTTTTAATGCTGAATAATATTCCATTGTCTGGATATACCTCCGTTTAATGGAATGAATTATGTCCCTCCTTAATATCCATATGCTAAACCTCTAACCCCCAGTGTGACTGTATTGGAAGACAAGGGCTTTTCAAAGGAAATTAAGGCTAAACAAGTTCATGAGGTCATGAAGGTGGGCCCTAATAGATAGGGCTGGTGTCCTTATAGGAAGGAAAGACATGCTCACACAGAAAAGCCATGTGAAGACAAAATGAGAAGGTGGCCATCTGCAAGCCAGGAAGAAATCTCTTACCAGTAAGCAAATTTTCCAACACTTTGGTCTTGGACTTCCAGCCTCCAGATCTGTGAAAAAAGCCAGTTCTGTTGTGTGAGCCCTCCAGTCCATGGTATTTTGTTATAGAAGCTGGAGCAGATGAATACAGAGTTTATTTATCTATTCATCTGCTGAAGGACATCTTGGTTGCTTTCAAGTTTTGGTAATTATGAATAAAGCTGCTATAAACACCCATTGTATAGGTTTTTGTGTGGCTGTAGGTTTTTAGCTTTTTTGAGTAAATACTAAAGAGTGTCACCACTGGATCACATGGTAAGAATATGATAAGCTTTATAAGAAACTGCCAAGCTGTCTTCCACAGTGACTGCATCATGTGGCATTTCCACCAGCAGTGAATGGTGTTCCTATTGTTCCACATCCTCACCAGCCTTCAGTGGTGTTACTATTCTATATTTGGACCATTCTAATAGGCCCGTGGTAGTACCTCATTGTTGTTTTAGTTTGTATTTCCTTAATGACATATGAGATGGAGTATCTTTTCATATGCTTATTTGTTCCCTATATATCTTCTTTGCTGAGGTGTCCAGGTCTTTTGTCCATTTTTAAATCAGGTTGTTCATCCTCTTGTTGTTGAATTTTAAGAGTTTTGTGTTTTGTTGGTTTTTTTTTTTTTTGTATTTTTGCATAATGGTCCTTTATCACATGAGTCTTTTGCAAAATTTCTCCCACTTTGTTGCTTATCTTCTCATTCTCTTGACAGCATCTTTCACAGAGCAGAAGTTTTTAATTCATTAAACAGTCACTATATAAACCTGTTTTATGTGGTGTCTATTTAAAAACACTTTATTTAATAGATATCACTGACTCAATAACATTGAAATCACAGATAACCATTATATAAAACATGCCTGAAGCTAATCTAACACATGTTGTCTCAGTCTGATCAGGCTGCTATAACAAAGTACCACATACTGAGTAGCTGAAACAACAGAAATTTAATTCTCTTCTACAGTTCTGGGGGCTGGGAAGTCTAAGCCCAAGGTTATGGTAGGTTTCTAGTGAACGCTTTCCTCCTGGCTTTTAGGTGGCCACTTTGCCCTCACCTAGACTTTCTTCTGAGTGCAGTGACAGAGAGTTCTCATCTCTTCTTAGCATCGGTTAGGAGCCACCCAGAAGACCTCATTTGACTTTGATTACCTTCTTAGCTGTCCCATCTTCAAATACAGCTATACTGGAAGTTAGAGCTTCAACGTATATCTTGGGGAAGACACATACATTCATTTCACATCACATGTGGTTTCCCCTATAAGGCACTTTGCAGCCTTATGGCTCTCAGGAGCACTACACAACACTGTAGCACTACACTTAGGGGTCATTTAAAAAGCAAAATCACCAAAACAAAGCACAAAAATATGAAAATTTGGTCACTAAATAAATCATGGAAAGAATATTTATTTAGGGGCACCTGCATGGCTCAGTCAGCTGGATGTCTGACTCTTGATTTCAACTCAAGTCATGATCTCAGAGTCATGGGATGGAGCCCTGCATCTGGCTCTGCTCAGGAGGGGGTCTGCTTGAGATTCTCTCTCTCTCTCCCCCTGCCCTGCTCACAGTTTCTCTTTCTAGTAAATAAATAAATAAATACATACATACATACATAAATTAAAGTCTTAAAAAAAAAAAGGAGCACTCATTTACAGCGTGAGTGCTGAAATAAGAAGGCAGAGTGTCACCTTTTTTTTTTTTTTTTTTTTACCTCATCTGGGAAACATGTAAAACAGGCAAGTCAAATTTTTCACCCCTCTGCAAATGGCCATGAAAGTGTAAAAGTGCTGATTTGTGGGTCAAAACAAATTTTAGTGATTAGGCAAATCCACAAATACAAAAGTGGCAAAAAAGTGAGGATTGACTATATATATATTTTAGATAAAACTGAAGGTATCATTCAAGGGAAGGAGCTGACCACATACCCATTTAGATCTTAGGGAGAAGTTTATTGTTCAGGAGGCCTATGCCAACATGTCATGATCATCTAGATACTTAAGGGGGTAGAAGGACACGAGCAGAAAGGAAAGTTCTAGCTGGCAATCTGGAATCTACCTTGTTTCTCTTCCCCCACAGGATGCTGAGTTGATAGCCAGAGGACCTGCCATAGGCCTGTTGTGACAAACCAAGATGACCCTCCAGCAAAGGCTGCAGGTAAATAACCAGGACAGGATGCTCAAGATAAAAGAGCAGAAACCTAGGGCCCTGAAGCGCTTCAGAGTTGAAGAGAAGCAGAGTCAATGAACAGGAAATGTTCTTGAAAAGACCTTGTAAGAGCCAGAGTTTTCCACCTATAGTTTTTAGCCCTGAAGGGTGACCAGCTACATGGATGATGGCTGCCCACTGGAGATACACAGTTTCCCTCAGGACACCTCATGAACCTTATGAGGCCAGGGGCCTGTCCATACCCCACCAACACAATGAGGAACCAGTAAGCCATGCTCTCTTCCAAGCTTATACCTAGACTCCACCATTTCAACTAGGTTGTAATGAAGCAGGGAAAGCCAGGCTAACTGAACCACTAGGCGGCTCTATCCAGTAGTGACCTCAGACAGCCTAAGGGAGTCTTAAATTTACCGGGGCTTTAAATCAGATTGAACAGTTAGCTTTTCCTTCATGTACCAATGTGTGGGGACTTGGTGGGAGAGCCAATTTAGTTAAAAGATAAAGAAATTCCTTTTTCTCAGTATATCTCAGCTATACTATGAGCTAAAATACATAGCCAGTTACACACACACACACACACACACACACACACACACACACAGAGTTTCTTTAATTTATTAAATAGTGGTCATAATCTAGTGAGGGAAATAGATGCTGCCTCAGTAATCATAATGACAAGACAGTTTATGAGAGCTCTGAGTGTTAGCTACATTGACTTGTTTTATCCAGAGGGCAGCAGTGAGCTTTGGCAATGCTGTTAGCAAAGGAAGGAAGACATTGGATGGTACTCTGGAGGCTGAGGGCTACTCAGTCTGAATGTCCCTGGAAAGCTACTATCCTGCATTTTAATGAAATTCTCACTATTTTCAGCCCTGACTGCAACAGGTTGGTCTGTCAGGTGCACAAGCAACAGACCCAGCCATACCATCTTTCCTCCCCATCACACCCTCTCTTCCTCCACATCCTCTCCTGGTCCCAGGCACATGGCCTGGGCCATCTCCTATTCTCCTGGAATTGTCCAGCCATTCTTCATGGCTGTGATCTTGTCCTTGAGATTTAGAATGATTATTTAGAAAGATTATTTTTCACTGCCTCTCGTACCACCACCATCCGCTTACTGCCTCTCTGCCTTGTTCTGTGTCCTTAAAACCCTTAGAAGGATGTATTCAAGGTTCTTGCTGCTGGCTTCCAGTTGGGTTCCACCTCCTTCTTCCCTGTGCCCTCCTTGCTTCCATGTAGAGTCTCTAACATTTGCTGTATTCCTCTTTGACCATGGCCTCTGCTGGGGGCCCTCCTCATCACCCCCCCATTGCTCAAAGGGATTTGGTGACACTATGGCTCTCCCCTTGCTCCTTCAGCCCTGCAGGTGGTGATGGCTTCCCACTGTTGCAGGTCTCTGAGTACTTTAACAACCCCATTATTTCCCTTAAGCCTGCCCATTCCTTCATCATTTCTTCACTTATTTTTTTTTTTAATTAGCTACAAGAGTTGGATTCTGCTTTCTGATGCTCTAAGTAACCTCCAGTTTACTATTTGTGATACTTCCTTAAGTGGTTCATAGTTTAGCCCACAGACCGCCTGCTTTCTGAATCATTGTAGGTGCTTGCTAAAAGTACAAATTCCTGGGGCTCATCCCATCACTTTCCCAGTCAGAATATCTAGGAGAACCTGGTGGAGATCAGGCCATCTTCATTTTAACCCACTCCTGAAAAGGTTCAGAGCTCCACTGAAACCCAAGGCCTTCAGAGGAGTCTCACCTCTGTTTGGAGCTGGCCAGCACCTGAGTGTCTTCTTGGGCTTGTCATAGCTTTCCAGAATCCTCAGGTAAAGCCCCTCTTTATTCTTTAAGGATGAATCAAAGATTAATTATATGTATTTCAGGTGGTTTAAACTTCTAAGAGAAAGAGGTATCCATAAATAAGATATTTTTGAGCCAAGCCCACTACATGTTTGGAGGCTTGCCTAAAATGAATCCTTGTCTACACTCTCAGGGACACGCAAAGTGCACCTGTTAAAGGGGAGCTGGAATTTTCCATCCAGTTTGCTCAAGCCACAAAATGGTCTTTACTATAAAGCCACCCCCATTCCTGCTGCACTCACAGTTTGGGATCCTGAGAGAATTCAGAACAACAATAAACAGAGCAGCCTAGTTACCATCTGGTTCAACTTACTAACCTCACAGAAGGGAAACCCAGCTGAAGGGGCTTGCCCAAAGTCTCACACCCAGTCTGTTTGTTTAGTGCATTTTTTCCACAGGTTTTCCTTCTCCAAAATGGACTTTATGTGTTGCTTACATATAGTTGTAACAGAGTTGACACTCTGGGTCAGGTCCTTCCTCTGACATTTAAGTTGAGGACATTGGGTTGAAAAGGGTACCTTTTTTTTTTTTTTTTTTTTTGAGGCTTGTATTAGTTTCCTATTGCTCATAACAAACTACACAAATTTAGTGGCTTAAAACACAACTACATATTACCTTTACAGTTTCTGTAAGTCAGAAGTCCAGGCCCAGTTGAGCTAGGTCCTCTGCTCAAGATTTTACAAAACTGGAGGCACCTGGGTGGCTCAGTCAGTTAAGCGACTGCCTTCAACTCGGGTCATGATCCCAGGGTCCTGGGATTGAGCCCCACATCGGGCTCCCTGCTCAGTGGGGAGCCTGCTTCTCCCTCTCCCTCTGCTGCTCTGCCTGCTTGTGTCTCTCACTCTCTCTGTCAAATAAGTAAATAAAATCTTTAAAAAACAGATTTTACAAAACTGAAGTAAAGAGTTGGCCTGGCATTTCTTTCTTTTCTTTTCTTTTTGGTTTTTTTGTTTTTTGGTGTTTGTTTGTTTGTTTGTTTGTTTGAAGAGAGGAGGGGTGGAGGGAGAGGGGGAAAGAGAATCTCAAGCAGAGCATGGAGCTCGACTCAGGGCTGGATCCCACAACCCCAAGATCCCAATCCTGTGATCATGACCTGAGCGGAAACCAAGAGTCAGACACTTAACACACTGAGACACCCAGGTGCCCCATGGCTGTATTTCTTTCTGTAGTTCAGGGTCTTTACCCCAAGTTGACATGATTGTTTGCAGAATTCAGTTCCTTGTGGTTGTAGGATTAAGGCTTTTGTTGCTTGCTGGCTGTCTGCCAGCGTCATTCTTGCATTCTTGGCCCCTAAAGGCTGCCTGCAGTTCTTTGTTATGTGACCTCCTCTATAAGCTCTATGTCACTTCTAGTTGCTCTGGGTTTTTTTGTTTTTTTTTTTTTTTTTTTTTGGTCTCTGACCTCTAGACCCAGTGTAATAATGGGCCCATATGATTTAGTCAGGCCCACTGGATAATCTCCTTTTTGGTTAACTCAAAGAAAAATGATCAGTAACCTCACCACATGTGCCCTCATATTCAGAGGTTCTGCCTACACTCAAGGAGAGAGAACTATACAAGAAGTATATACCAGCACTGGAAATCTTGGGGCCATCATAAAATTCTGCCTATCACAAGATCTTAAAGCAGCAAACATTTATTGAGTGTTGAACATTGGTCTAAACCTTGTTAAAAGATGAACTGGACAAAATTCAAAACTTTTAAGAGTTTATTTAAGCAAAAACTAATTCTAATTGGGCAGCACCAAACCAGAAGTTTCTTGGAGCATGCTCCTGACTAGAGCAAGGAGGAAGATTTATATAAAGAAGGTGGGAGGGGCACCTGGGTGGCTCAGTCATTAAGTGTCTACCTTCAGTTCCTGTCATGATCCTGGGGTTATGGGATGGAGCCCTGGGGTCCTGGGTTAGAGCCCTCCATCGGGCTCCCCACTGGGAGTGGGGGCATGGGGAGAGTCAGCTTCTCCCTCTCCCTCTGTCCCTGCTTGTGCTTCTCTCTTGCTGTGTCTCTGTCAAATAAATTTAAAAAAAAAATCTTTAAAAAAAAATCGAGAAAGAAGGTAGGAAACCAGAAATATGACATTCGATTGACTGGAGATTAAGGTGTAGTTGGCTGCTTGTGTTTGGTTGTCCTTGGCATTTCCATTTCGTAACCCTGGGTGTTTACAGGCTTAGAGTTGTTTACACAAGTCACCATAGCATTAGAGCCACACTGTCTCATGGTCCCCGAATTCATTAACAACTCTATACATGTTCTAATTAATATAACCCTTACAACAGCTATAAGAAGTAAGTATTATTATTACCATCCTCTTTTTATAGACATGGTGTGTAAGAGCAAATGGAAATTAAAAGTAACAGGTTTAATTCCCTCTGTTGAAAGTAAGTAAAGAGACTCTCCTTCCTCTCCCCTTTTAGAATTTCATTCTTTGTCTTTTTCAAACATATACAAATCTTTTAAATGGCTACATAAACCTCCCGCCAGTTTCTAGCAACTCAGGAATGTTCCCTCAAAGACTGGGCGCCATCCCTTTGAAATGTAGTCATCAAGAAAGATAACACCTAATCTCTTAGGATCCCGGGAAAAGAAGGGCCTTCAGGTCACCTGATTTCAGATTGCAAAATCCACCTAATGAAATGGGTTGGATCCCCTTATTACATGAGAGTGAGTTTTCTTTCTATCTTTACAATCTCTTTCACTGATATATCACATTCTGGTCTAATGTGTACTCAATAATAAAATTATTTTATTTCTGTTCTACCTTTGTAGTGATGTTTTCAGGGTTGGAAGGAGATTCAGAGAAGTTAAGTAACCTGTCAATGACACCTTACTGCCGAGTGGCAGAGTATGGATTGTGGGCTCCCGTAGCCCATGTATCTACCCACCTCACTGTCTTGGTGTTGTATTACCAACAATAACTTGTAGTTTCTAACTGTTATTAACTAAAGCTTCTTTGTATGTTATTCTATGATCAATGAGGCCTCCATATCTGATCCTTTATATCAGGGTTCCTCAACCTTAGGAAATTTAGATACAATGACATGTTTTTCTTTGTTTAGAAGCTGTCCTGTGCATTGTAGGATGTTTGGCAACTTTCCTGGCCTTACCCACTAGATGCCAGTAGCACACATGGTTGTGACAATCAAACATGTCTCCAGACATTGCCAAATATTTGGGGGGAAAGGGAGCAAAATCACTCCAGGTTGAGAACCACTCCTTTAGTGGAAGAAGTAAGGAAAATGCAGACACACACAGACACCACTTGCTTGGCTGGGAATGGGGAAGGGAGAGAAGAAGAACCACAGATGTGAGAAGGGCTTGGACTTTCAAAGAATGGCTGAGGACCAATAGTCTGCTAGTTGGGGCTGCAGCCTTATAAATCATGTTTCTTAAGAAACAAGAAGAGATCGGTGTTGGCCAGCAGTGGCCTCATTATTTCTTCATTCTTTTGTTTGGTTGGTTGTTGGTTGAAGAAATGCCTGAGAAGAGCAAGTCACAATAAAAACTGTTCTCTTTACCAAAGATTTTGGGAGCTCTAGTTTTTTCTGTATTTCTCTATCTATAGTAAAATCCCAAGTCTCATTAAATCCTCTAAAGGGTCTTCGAAGGAAAAATTAATGAGTTTGGTCAAGGACTGCACTTCAGACTTTATACAGCCACAGACCACAGCGCAAAAGTGACTTCATCCTGGAAAATTCTCAGCTTAAACCCTGGGAACAATAAAAAAAAGGGGGGGGATATTTATTGCCATACTCAAAACCTTGTGTCTTTCCTGTACTAACAAGAAATATATAGATATCTTTCAGAGCAAGAGAATTTATGAACTGAAAATCAACCTAATGCACTTTCACCCTTTGCCTGAACATTCTGTACTTTAAATGTACTTTAGAACCAATGCCGTCTTTGTTCTGTGGCCGTTTCCTCCCAGCTGCGTAAAGAACTATTCCTTTCCCCAGTCAGCAAATAATAAGTATGTATCAAAGATCTGCTATTTCCCTGGTACTGTAGGAAGGACAAAGAATCATAAGGTCCAGTCTCTCCACTCTCAAGTTAGGTCACTGCTATGAGAAACCGGTTTTGTATCTGTGGTGGGAAAACATTTGCAAACATTTCCAATGTGGGAGTTCTACTCACAAACAGGTTAGGTTGCAAAAGTGGATTCATCACTTGTTTATAAGTAAAAACAGACCAAAGGGTGTTTGCTATTATCTTGCTCCCTAACATTTTTCCACCAAATAGAAGTCAGAATGATTTCTTTCATGTTTTAGAATTGGACGTACCCTCTTCCTCTATATTTGGATACGTTACAGTTGTATTAGGCATCTGAAAGCAGCTTCAACTGAAATAAAGATCTATTGAGGAAAATGATATATCACTTGATGATCTTCCCAGTGTTTTATGAAACCCCTTAGTAACCACATTATTGATGTTTTGCAAATGCCAACAGGCCTTAAATTTATGAAAACCTCAGTCACGTTTTTACCGTGCTTAAGTTTGAGGCTATTAAGCCTGCAGTCTGGACTTTGCCTAAATTGACCTTAGGCTACTGTGTATCTAGCTTCCATGCCTTGTCTAGGTAGCCTGGTGAGTCCTATTTTTTTTTCTGCCACCACAAGCCTAATGCTGAGCCTTAATACTGATCCCTCCAGTATTTTCCACCACGTGGCTGTCAAGGACAAAGGCTGCCTCCAGAGTCTCTAAGACGCCAATTAGGAGCCTTCTAACTTTGGGAAAATCCCAGCTAAACTGACAATGACATCACAGACATTAATATGTCTGTGACCTGACCTCTCTACCTCTCGAAGCCTACATTCTTAGAGGGCATTTTATGGTGTGGGGAAGGAATAACTTTTTCTGTACTCTTATAGTTGCTTCCTGGAGGCTATGAATTAAACAGACTGAAGAAAACCAGAGCATGTCATCCCCAAACATGCCACTTTGGCTTATTGATTCTTTTGAATTCTAGGCACTTACGAAACAGCAGGACACTCTGATCCTCCTTTTTTTTCCTGAAAGTGGGAGAAAAAACTCCCACGTAAAGATGCCCTCCCCATACCAGCAGGAAGGAAGGCACATGTATCACCAGAGACAGGGAACTTGGGGCCAAGATGTCTGTACTAACAAACCTTGTTAAACTAACACTTATCTTCCTGGTTTCCCCACGACTTAGTATTCAAAGCCTAAGCCCTCTGCCTTGTCAATTCTTCACAAGTTAATTGTTTCTTAATCTAAAAGGTATCAGGCTCCTCCTCTGGCCACTTCTTTGGGTCTCCATTTTTTTTTTTTTTTTTGCGAAAGTTCCCATAAATGTGTTAATATGTTTTGTGTCAGTTTAATTTTTAGGCCCAGCCCAAGACATCCAAAGAGACTGGAAGAAAGTTTTTCCTCCCCTACATAACAAAAGACAGATTCATAGGAGAAATACATGCAAATGTATTTGATGTTACTATTTTATTTTATTTTTTTTTAAGATTTTATTTATTTATTTGACAGAGAGAGATCACAAGTAGACAGAGAGGCAGGCAGAGAGAGAGAGGGAAGCAGGCTCCCTGCTGAGCAGAGAGCCCGATGCGGGACTCGATCCCAGGACCCTGAGATCATGACCTGAGCCGAAGGCAGCGACTTAACCCACTGAGCCACCCAGAGGCCCCTGATGTTACTATTTTAATGTGATGAGGGAGGACTTTATAAGAAGGAAATGAAAACCCCCAATGAAGACTCAGGGGCTTCAATACCATTTTAGCGAAGCACACCAAACTGTAAAGGGACCAGGTGAAGGAAAGGGGTTTGGGCTTCTAGGAGAGTGACTAGGAAATATATGGGGGTTCCTACTGGAACATAGGGTTATTTTAATAAGATTTGTTTATCAGAGTCATCTCAGCATTGACTCTTGTCTCCAGTGATAAGAATATTCTCTTCTTTCTGGTACCAGGAGAGTACCTTATTTATGGGAAATTTATGCCTTTTGGGCAGAGAGGAGGAGAGCAGAGAAACTTCCTCCATCTGCTGTTTCACAATTGCCTTCAGCTCAAAATAATCAAAATGCCATACTTGGGGGTGGCATGTTCTGTCCCCTTCAGTGGAAAAGAGACTCTGGAAACCCATCTCCTCTTGCTGGATCTCCCGTCTCCTCTCTGAGGCAGGAAACAAGCCTGGCAGGAGTATGAATGGTTATCAGATTATCCTCTGGGATGACCTCTGGGTATGGCTATGAGATCCTTCACTTCTTGCTTCATTTGCTATATCTTACTGGGGGAAATGGCTTTGAATCTTAAGCATGAACTCAAGGGTATGGCTGACCCCCATATTTGCTACACTTGGCCTAACCTACCACATATATTTCCGTTTCATCAGTCCCTTATTTGCTCTGTTGTTGATTATTGAGGCATGTACTGATAATATCATTTTTCAGAGATTGCATGATTCACTCTCTACCCTTTAGAATATTTCCCACTGTCCAGAAATTCTTCCAATTTCCTGCAATGTTTGCTATTTTCAGTGTATTGTCTACTTCAGTGTTGGTCAAAGTGACACATTTCTGGAAGATAGTGATCCTGAAACATTTTGGCAACCAAACCCCCTCCAAAAAAGAGAAACATAATGGCACAAACTGACCGTGCATGACTGTTGATGCCATGTTTTGGTGCAGGTGCACTTGAACATGTCCTCTCTAGAATACTTTTAGTCTAAGTTTATAATTTAGTTGAAAGAGCTTCTGTGGTGTACATTTGGAGGCAGTGACACCAATAATTCATTGTTTATATCCTCCTCATCTTTTCAAATATAGCATAGTGTAAGGGCAACAGGGATGGACCAGGGATCAAGGTACCTGCCCTGCCCCTACTTTGGACTCAGGTTTCTGAACCTCAATTCGCTCACCTTTGAAAGGAGAGGGTAGATTAAATTAGTAGATTATTAGAATTTTACATTCCTATATGCATTCCTAGATCCTATAAAATGCTATTCAAAGCCATGCATTCCTGTTCATCCAAAAACCTTTTATTGTGGTAGTACAGAGTGCTGGGTGTATTATACAAATGGGAATCAGAAAAATTACCATTGCTTGAGAATTAATGGTCTAGTAGAAGACATAAGATAGGTGCATAAATAACAATAAACAATGGATAAAATGATAAGCCCTTCCAGAAAGAAGCAGATAGAGCAATTTAAAGTTGGTGGCCCACTTTTGGAGAGCCTGTTAAGATGGTATCCCTCAGTCAGATTGCTTGTATAAATTATATTAAGGACAGGGAAAAAGGTGATTTAATTCATTTTTGTTTGTTGAAATACTATTTTTTTATGATTGTAAAAGTATCATATAAGAAAATGGGTGAAAGACTCAAACAGGCACTCACTAAAGGCCAGTCAACACATGAAATGGGGCTCAACCTCATTAGTCAACAGGGAAATGCAATTAACCATCCTAAGATATCACTACACACCCACCCAAAGGGGTAAGATTAAAATTACTGATAACACCCAGTGCTCATTAAAATGTACAGCAATGGGAAATCTCCTAAGCTGCTGGTGAGTGTAGAAATTCATGTCATCACTTTGGCATTACTGCTAAAGCAGCTAAATGCATACATACTGGAGGATCCAGATATTCTACTTCTAAGTTCAAGCCCAGGAGAAATGTGTGCACTTATAAATGAAAAGACATGGACGTGAATGTTTGTAGCAGCATTATTCATAACAGCCCCAAACTGAAAACAGTCCCAATGTCCATCAACAGCACAATGGATAAATATTGGTAGATTTATGAAGTAAATATAACTTCACCTTTTATGGACACACTATAAAAACTATGGTATTTTTCTTTATGGTTCTTTTTCTGCATATGTAATATTAAACACAATCTGCATCCTTTCCTTAATAACATAAGCATTTGCTCATAGGATAAAAAAATTATTTATAAACATTTTAATATCACATAAAATTTGACCTTATTCTTGTTATTATGATAGTTAACATGCCCTGTGTGTCAAACACCGTGTAAAGTACTTTATATTCCTATCCAGACTAATCCCCAAGCACTGTTCTCCAACCTAACCCTGAAGCCCTGGTCATTTGCTGTTGGCCCCAAATCCCCAGCCCCCAGTCTCTGGTGTACCAGTCCTCAAAACATTCCTCTATCTCTTTACCATGCTGTCAGCAAACAGGGCTACCAACTTGACCCTCTGGCCTAGACAATTCCATCTATCAGAGCAACATTAAGACTTTTGACCAAGTGGTCATGGCGGCATACTTACTACTGGCATTCTGTTCTCCAGTTCCTCTATTCCTTTCTGAATTTTCTACCATATCACCTCACTGCTGTCCTAACAACCCTGCCTCAAAAATGGACTAAGTTCAAGAGAAGAAGAACCCTGACAATAGACTTCCATAATCTTCCTGTTCCTTTTTCCTTCCCACAATACCCTGTGCAGGAAGGTGTTGACTGGGCATGTCCCTTCCATGGCTTGAGCTCCTCTTCTTAAGGCAGGAGAACTGTATGGTCTAACTATATTAAGCCAAAAGGAAATCTTTTCTATGCTGTGAAAAGAACTGTATGGTCTGAGCTCCCTAGACATGGGGCCATTAAACAAACAGCAATTAGTAAATATCCCAAACAAAAATACATTACTAGGCTATCTAAAAATTTAGATCCTCATCTCACAATTTTTATTATTTTGACTATAACATGAGTGCCTGTTTCACATGTCTCTCCTGATATGTATTCATTATTTATTTATTTTTAAATCACTACATTTACAGACAAAAAAAAGAGAAGAAAGAAAAATAATCTTCAGTTATTTTAATTTGCATATTTTAAACTTATAACATTGAAATGTTTTTCATTTGCTAAGAATTTTTATTTCTAGTTTTATGCAACATTACCTCTTTTTTTCTTACATTGGGTTTTTTTTCATAGATTTTTTTATCAGTTTATTTTGAACAATCAAATATAATAACATTTTGTGTGTCATGTTGGTTGAAAATATATTCCCCAATTTGCTTTTCAATTGGGTGTACATAGTTGGTTTGTTGAACAGATGTTAAAAAAAATGTTATCAAATTTATCAGTTTTCTCTGTTTCTCATTACCTTTAAACTTGAAAAGTCCTATCACATACAAAGATCTGGTAAATATTTTCATACATTTTCTAAAGTGTTTATAATCTGATCTTTTTATAACTAAGGTTTTCAGTGAGATTAAAAACTATTATGTTTACATGTGTTCTTTAGCTAAGATACATCTCTCAATTGGAAACTTTTTTTTTACTGACTCCCTACTATGTGCCAAATGTTTTGTATATGTATTCATTGACTCTGCCTGAAATGCTTGTAGATGGGCATAATTATTTTCCCTTTACAAGATGTACAGTTCAAGATCAGAGATGTCAAACACAACCTTGTCCACAATAGTACAGCTAGTGAACAGACCAACTGGACTTTAGCCCAGTGGGACTGACCCTGGGACAGAGGTGGCACTGCAGACCATCCTGCCTACTGTGGACATCGGCTAAGCTAAGCATGGAAAAGGCTGACTCATGGTTGCTGGTGCTTAAACACACCTGATTTCTTCAAGTTTCCTTTTCAGTTTCCAAATTCACAATGCCACATAACTTCAGTTGGAGTGAAGGGAATTTCTGGAAAAGATAATGATGTCTTGCTTTTTTCACCTCTAGTTCCACTCCCAGACTGTGTTATTAAAAAGTAACATCAACAGGGTCCCTGAGTAGCTCAGTCGGTTAAGCCTCCAACTCTTGGTTTTGGCTCAAGACCTGATCTCAGGGTCATTGGATCAAGCCCCGCATGGACCTGCACTGGGCTCTGCACTCAGTGGGGAGGCTGCTTCTCCTCTCTCTCCCTCTGCCCCTCCCCACTTTTGCACTTTCTCTCTATGTAAACAAATACATACACACATACATCTTTTAAAAAAAATAAAAAAAGCAACACCCACAGCAAATGTCTTGAGCCATTGTTCTCGTCCAGCCACACTACAGCTCTGTGGTCTGTACTAGTCTTGCTCTGTAGAATTTTCTGTGAGGATAGAACTCTGCACTTGCACTGCCCAATATAATAATATGTCACTGGCCACATGTGGCTATTGAGCCCTTAAAACTGTGGCTAATATGACTGAGCTTTTAGTTCAATTTAATTATAATTAGATTAAATTTAGGGGCGCCTGGATGGCTCAGTGGGTTAAAGCCTCTGCCTTCAGCACAGGTCATGATCCCAGGGTCCTGGGATCAAGCCCCACATCGGGGTCTCTGCTCGCTGGGGAGCCTGCTTACCCCCCCCTCCCCCGCTCTCTGCCCGCCTCTCTGCCTACTTGTGATTTCTGTCAGATAAATAAATTAAAAAAAAAAATTTAAAGAGTCACATGTGGCAGTGACTATTACATTGAACAGGGCAGGTCTGTAGATTAATTCCTTGCAATTAAGTACCAAAGACTTTCATACCCCTAACTTTAAATGAAAAGTATCTTCCCCCATTTGAGCTAGACTCCCACACTAGCTTAGCACTGGGTCCACTTTGCCAGAAGGACATTACCAGTCACATCTACCAGTAGAGTGTCAGAAAGCATGGGCTGATAAGAGCTCTGCTGTTTCTAAGGAAGAAAACATATAGACTTTACATAGCACATACATGATTTTTGTTAAAATGGCTTGTACTGGGGCACCTGGGTGGCTCAGTGGGTGAAGCCTCTGCCTTGCGCTCAGGTCATGATCTCAGGGTCCTGGGATCGAGCCCCGCATCGGGCTCTCTGCTTAGCGGGGAGCCTGCTTCCCCCTCTCTCTCTGCCTGCTGCTTGTCCTACTTGTGATCTCTCTCTGTGTCAAATAAATAATAAAATCTTTAAAAAAAAATAAATAAAATGGCTTGTACCTAGTCATCGAACCAGAAAGGATAATAGTGTCCATAATCAGTCAATCTGAACCGTAACCTGTTTGGCTATCCATGTTTCCCTGGAATCCAGAAATGGCAGCTGCCACCAGAAATAACTGAAGGTCTGGAGACACCCACTTCTCCTGGAGCATTCACAAGTGACTTCAAGATTCCAGCAAGCAAAAATCATAAAAACCAAATAAGGGGGGAGGTGGAATCCAAAACAGTAAGAGTGCAATAGGTCAGCAGAAAAAGATACTTTTCTGAATTGGACTGATTACTGAATCTTCTGGTTCAATATAAGTAGGGTCCCTCCATGCCCTGCCTTCCTCTCTTCCCTCCAGGGCGGAATCTCCTGGGACTTGCTCCATTACATATGGCGACCTGCAAGAGCCTTTTGGGTTTGTTCTGGTCCCTGAAGGGGAAAGGCACTTTTGTCTGGTTCCAGAGTATTCACCTTTGGCTTCAAATAGTGACTCACTGTTCTGACAAGGCCCTACTTCATTCTTTTTCCAGAGTTTTCCACCGTTTGGGGCCTCTAGGATTCTACCTGTATTCCTATCTCATTAATATTCATGTTGGGTGGTTTACCTATGGCTTGTTTAACAACCAATTGTAAAAATGTGGTCTACTTCTCCCGTGTCTGGAATGAAGTAGCTGTTGAACAAATATTTTGTGAATGACTCATAACCCGGGAACATTTAAATTGCAGAATGAATGACCAAGCCCCCAACCAGGGGACTGATGTCACCATCACCCACTTCACAGTAGTGTCACAACTACTGAAATACTTTAAACATCTGTAAGAGAGATAACATTTTTGAAATGTTAGGTCATTACCTTTTTGTTTACTGTCATTCCTTTTTTTCCTTAATGTCCCAGAAGTCACTACCCATTGGATCCATGGACAAAATTCAATGAGAATGAGAGGTGGCATTGCACTTTGTTTAAAAATGGATCTTAAATGATTAGAGTTAGACAAAGGTCTGCAAACAAACACTTTTGTTTTGCAAAAGCCAAGCCTTGGTGAGAAAAAAAAAAAAAGTTTAAAAAGAAAATGCGTATGGTCTGACGGTCTGGATGTTGGAGGACTGGTTCTAGGGTAGAAGGGAGAGACAGGAGGCTTTTAGCTCCAAGAAGGGACTAATTCACCAAACCCCATAGCAACTTTCCTGGGCTGCAGCAAGGAACCAGATGAGAGGGACAGGAGAAGGGCCAGGGCCAGACCTGACCTTAGGGGCAAGAGTTTTGGGAGGAACCTGGAAACAGAGGGTGAGTTTAGAATATAGCCAGTTCTTACAGATTTCCAGGAATCTTGACCTGAAGGAATGGGATGGCTTGGGGCTACCCCAGACCCCAGGGGGCTCACACACAGTGGTGTGGTACTAAGATGGCAAGAAGAGGATGAGACTGGGGCGGAAAGGAGGAGATAATGTGCCAAGAGGACCATCTGGAAGCGTGAGGCCCAAGGACAGAGAACAGAATTCACAGACTAGGAGAGGCTATGGGAGCAGATCCCTACACAGGCAGGGAGCACTAGCATGATATCGAAGGAGGATGGGGCTGATCACCCCTCCATGAACTGCAGAACTCAGGGAGCCCACTCCTCAGGAGAATGTTAGGGGCTACAGAGGGCAACCCAAACTTCCTCTAACTCTTCTGCCTCCACACAGTCCTCCAGTCTACACCAAGAGAAGAAGGGGAGGGAAATTCTTCTAATGGGAGAAACCGTCCTGAAAGAGGGTTTGAACTTTGAATGGACTCAGTATTCACCCCTAAGAACCTTTGTTAGCCTGGAGAGAACAGAAATTGTCAAGGAAAAGAGGCACATCCTCTAAATGCAAGATAAGCTAGTAGAAAAAAAAGAAAGAAGGATGTACTCTTAGTTTTTTTATTTATGCATATTTGATTCATATTGTGTCCATTTTGGTCCACTACTAATACATCAAGCATTTTTCCATCAAAATGAAGAGGGAAAAATATTGTTCCCCATTCCCCAAATTAGAAGCAATTAACCAGATTGTGTAGTAAATTCAAAAAGCTCCCTCATTCAATATACACTATGTTCTACTATGTAGCACCCAATGTGCAATCTCTATACATACAGATTAAAATGTAATGTTTATTTTGGACATTGTGAGAAAATTATCCTCAATGTTGGGGGAAAATGGAAATATTCCTAGAAAGATAATACCTGCATTAGTTATAATAATTTATAACTAATAAATAAATAAATATTATATATTATATATATTATTTATTATATATTGATATATTAACTATATTATTTATAACTAATAAATAAATTAATATTAAATAAATAAATATTATTATAAATAATGAATTATTTATAATAAGTTAAAAATGCCTTCACCCTGCTTTATCTTTTTTTTTTTTTAAAGATTTTTACTTATTTGAATGAGAGAGAGAGCATGAGCTGGATGAGGCAGACTCCCCGCTGAGCATGGAGCCCGATGTGGGGCTCGATGACCTGAGTTGAAGGTAGATGCTCAGTGGACTGAGCCACCCAGGTGCCCCACCCTGCTTTTAATAAGATCTCAAACCAAGGTTATGTATGTGCTCACTGGTCGCCTGCCTGTTGTGATTTCATATCCACAGTTAACTTCCCACACCTCCAACTCTTCTTTATAACCTATGTATAGATGTTTAAATTGCGACTTGAGCCCCTAAAGTTAAGTAGTATCTCTACATGCAAAATTATATTCCTAAAATCATAATACATCATTGTCACTAGCAATAACTTATTTATTACTTGAGTTATAGTTTACACCATGATTCACATGATTCCACTTAATCAGGATGGTGGTGAGAGCATTTATCATACCCATTCTACAGATGAGAAAATAGAGGCTTCTCTATTCAATAGCCTTTCTAAACCAGAACAAACCCAGATCTTCGGATTCTGATACCAGAACCACCAGCTTACTCAAATATCTACGTTGGCTTTTGCCATTTGGGGATAACTGATTTGATCTTTGCCACTTACTTAGAGCTTTAAAGTGGAGTAGAATTCTACATCCTCCATTGGCACAAAGGCTTCCCTGGCCAACCTTGCCCACACTGACCTCACGTTCCTCTTACTGCTCACAGCACGTCTGTCCTCTGACATTGCTATTGGATAATTCATCATATTCTTTTTTTTAATTCATTTTTTAAATTTTTTAAAAAAGATTTTATTTATTTATTTGACAGAGATCACAAGTAGGCAGAGAGTCAGGCAGAGAGAGAGGAGGAAGCAGGCTCCTTGCCGATCAGAGATTCCCATGCGAGGCTCAATCCCAGGGCCCTGAGATCATGACCTGAGCCGAAGGCAGAGGCTTTAACCCACTGAGCCACCCAGGCGCCCCTATCATATTCTTTCTTGAGACATCTCTTATGCTGCTATTCATCTGTCAATATGTTTATGGCTCATTGACCCAACTAGACAGAGCTCCTGGAGGATCTTTTCCTGTCTGGTTTTTCCTTACTCCTTTGCAGAGTACTTGGCACACCACAGGTCTGCCTGCATTTCCAGATTTGTTGATTGATGAAACAGTTTGCTTCCTTTCGTTCAAAAGTAAAAGGGCCCCCTGAGATTTCTGGACCCCTGGGACAAGAGAACTCCAAACGCAGGCAACCACATTCAGAGAGATGACATCCAGGTTCACAATTTTGCTTACAGCCACCCATGCCAACCCCAGCAACTAATTCATTATTTAATCCAGCCCAGTAAAGACTGGATGATTTCATTCTTCTGACAAGAGATCTGGTTTGTATTTAATGACCAAAACATACATGTGTGGCTTGCAAATATTATAGTAATGACTTTATATACAGATCAGTGCATTCCCAGGCTATGCTTTGCACGACACTATCAAATGTAATTGGGCTTTCTAACCTTGTGACACAACCCATCAGCTACAAAGTGCTTTATTTCCTTTTCTTAAAAAGTATGTTCAGTCTACTCTGGACTTTCCCATCTGTCAGTGCAGCTTGAGGTGACTTCCTGTTCTGTCAGCTGACCATGAGTCACTTCACGGCTGCACGTTAGTTAGAACGCTGCTTCAGCTCTTCAGCTAGCAGGGAAGGAAAAGGTTAGGCGTGAGCTATGGACCTCCTTCTCAGATCTCAGACCTCTGGGATCACTTTTCCCTGGCTCATTGAAAATTTCCACCATGGTAAGCTCTGTTCTTCAGCTTCTGGTTTTGTGGTGATGCTTCAAAAGACAGGAAAACCAGTTTCCTAGTTTCCAGAATGAAAATGACATTTTAAAAAATCCACCTCTGTAGCGAATGAATCATTTGTCGGGCAACCCCTTTCTCCAAGGGGGTCCTTCCTTTGAGCCACACTTTGGGGATGTCTTCATGAGGTAAATGACAATGACAGAAGCATTAGTTCTGGGATTTGAAATGATGTAAGTAGAATTTAAAAGGAATTTCAAAATTACAGGAAAGAAGCTATGAGGGTAGATAGGGCAGATGTGAAATATAAACAAGAAGACTTTACGGCTTGAGGAAGCCATTGGAGCAAAATCATGGGGAAGTTGGGAGCTCGAGAATAAGAATAATCTATAGAAAGTTAAAGGAATTTGGAGAACACTTCTGCCTTCTGCAAATATCTTGCATATTTTTTAGCTACTTGGGTTTAAAGTCTTTCTCTATAAAATAAAATAAAATAAAATATAAAGTCCTTTTCATTAAAAGAGGATAAGAGAGCAGTGACACTAACCTACCTCATCTGATGCTTTAGGAAAAAGTCAACAAAATATTATTGTGGTATAATAATGTAAATATGTTAAAATGTAAATAAATTAATCATACACTTTTCCTAATGGACCAGTAAAATAATAATCCAGTTAACATTGTCATCACCTCTGATTTATCCAGATATATGGCTGATTAGCAGTGCCAGGATATTGCCTTTTGTTTCACTTTCTTCTAAGGATTGTGTGCATGAAAATTATTTGGAAAAGAAAAAAAAAAGCATGTAAATAGAGATGTGGGTAGAAGAGTAAATGTATGCTCTTACAGCTCCTAACAAGAGGTATGTTTGATGAAGGATGGGGAGGAATTGCACAGTTAAAGCTCTTTGAGATCTAAAGTAGGGAGGCTCACTGACCTTGATGTAATAAAGGTAAGGGAACATCTGTGAGCCATTCCCATTAGAATATTCCATTGCATTCTACATATTTCAGTATCACTATGAATTAAATTACCTGTAACCATTCTAACCAAAATGCCACCACCCAAACTATTGACATATGTGTAATTTAAACATATGATAAGCTTCCATTCTGGATTTTTTTTTCACTGTCATCCCAACTGGAAACATTCTTGTCCATTTGCTGGACCAAGCTTGATACTGACTTCACAAAAAAAATAAATAAATAAATAAAAATAAAATTTTTTTAAAAGTGTGTTTTTTGTTTTTTGTGGTTTTTTTTTTTGTTTGTTTTTTGTTTTTTGTCAAGGAAATCGGGCTAATGTCCATCAAAGGATTAGGTGATGAATCACAGGAATTGGCTATAAATTATCAGTGGTTTAAGAAAAGATAGAGGTCTCCTCACATAAAAATCTGGAGGTGGGAACCTGGGTCTAATATGGCAGCTCTGATTCCCAAACTTTTCAGGGACCCAGGTTCCATCCAGCTTTCTCTTCTCCTGTCCCAAAGCTATGGTTCTAAAGATCTAGTCCAAGAGGGAGTTCTCACCACCAGACCTACATTGCAAGTAGCAGGGAAGGAGAATGTACTTGTACATTACAAGTACAAGAGAGGGGAAAGAAGACTATGGAGCTTAGAGTTACAGATGCCATTGGTCTGTTAGGGAAAGTTCCGAGAAGCTACCACCCACATGGCACTTCCCCTTAATCCATTAGTCAGAAATTCATCACTCAGACACACCTAGCTGCAAGGGAGCCTAGGAAATGCAGTATTTTTTTTCTGTACAGCCATGGACTTAGCCAAAAGTCCATCATTGAGGAAGGAAAAAAGCTAGATATTGGGGGAAATTTGCTGTCTCAGCCACTGAACCAGAGTATGATATATCACTTAAACAAGCTCTCACACTTCCATTCAATGCTAGTAAAGTCATCATATTGGGATGAAAGTTTGGCTGGAAACAGAAATAGTAATTTACATTCAATACAATAATTTATGGATCATTTGGGAATTCTAGATAGGACATGGCCATCTATCAGCCTATAATATCGTGTGTATATCTAATTCCTTGTCCCAGCGTTTCTTGATTGGCAACAATATAGATTTATGTTAAAGAAATAAATGTAGCTATTAACATCTTGGGTCAGCACATTTAAGCCCCGAAGAGAAAGGCATGTGTGCAGGTTGGGGTTTTATCGTTAGAGCATTCATTGAAGTTATTCTTGGCATGCTATTTCAGAGAAATTCCAACCGGTATCTACATGCATGTTTACATGTCTTGTTTAAGAAGTTATTTCAGTTTTCTGTATTCCTTCCCATGAAATCTAGTGATTTTTTTTGAACACTCCTCAATTGTTCATTTCATAAAATTTAGGAAATTTCATTAACATAGGTTGAGGAACATGTATTACTGAATTAAGTTGAAAAAAATTTCAAAACTGTAGTAAGGAGAAGCTTTACCAGTTATCTAGAGAGAATTGCTGTATGACTAACTATTGGTTTTTATTTAGGAACGCTCTAAAACTTTGGTACTAGGCTGCAGATATCTTAGTTGTATCTGAGTTACAGATGGAAACATGGTGATCATTCTCCAGGGTCAAATCCATTATTCCTAGAAAGGAAATGAATAGCAACATCTTCAACTACACTTGAAGTAGAATCTTTAGGAAATGGTTGACAAATCTTTTGATTAAAACGAGACTGCCTTTCCAAGATAACGAATACTGTAAGAAATGTTTAAATATGACTTTAAAGCCTAGCCCCAGTGACTAAACCTCCACACAAGGGAAAAGATAAAATTCTGTCCTGACTCAAAGGCAGAATTCTACTGCCTGAGTCACCTACAACACTTCAGCAGCACCCTGGATTTTCCTAAAAGGATCCTCAGCCAAGGATTGGGCAGGTTTAGCCATGTTCTTTTATGAAACCAGCTGATGACACAGTCACAAGGACTAAAGCTCAAAGGATATGTATTGGGCGGGTGCCAACCCTGCTGTGATGCTCTCCAGTTGGTACAAAGAAATCTGATCTCTTTAAATATCAAGACTCTTACTTAGTTCACACATCTATGTTCTCCGCTTATAGTAAAAACCCCACTTTTAGCTCCATCCTGTTGCGATAGCTAAGGCTATTTGTCCCACAGTGGATCAATTCTGTCCTGTTTTTGATATTTATGGAAAAGACGTGTTCGTTTTCAGCCACATCTGTTCATTTGCTTTTCATCTTTCTCCTTCTGTGACTTGCTTCTAGAATCAAGAATCACTCTCAAAATCACAGCCTAGAAGTCAGGGTAAAGCAGCCATCATCCAGAGGAGCCTGAGAACCTTAGACTTAAACCATAGTAAGGCCAGAGGGGCTGTTAAAGATTTAGTCCAAAGTCAGACCAAAGGAGTTAGGATGCTCACATCAGCATTCACAAGCAGACATGCAATCAGAAATTCTCAATGCACATAACTTTGACACAGCTATTACACATCTAAGAATGTAGTTTATAAATAACCTAAAATATATACGATATTTGTACAAGTGCTCACATTGCAGCATTATCTGTAGTCAAGAAGTACTGGAAACAGCCTGTTGATAAGAGGTTACCTGTCAATCAAAAGTTGATCATACAGGGTGACTCAGTTGGTTAAGCGACTGCCTTTGGCTCAGGTCATGATCCCAGGGTCCTGGGATTGAGTCCTGCATTGGGCTCCCTGTTCAGTGGGGAGCCTGCTTCTCCCTCTCCCTCTCCTGCTCTGCCTGCTTGTGTTATCTCTCTGTCAAATTAAAAAAAAATTAAAATTAAAAAAAAAAGATCATACAAAGTGATGGGGGTATGTGTGAGTTCAAACATATGTGGAAAGAGTGAGAGAATGCCCACAAGCCTGACTTACCGGTGTTGCTTTTAGGCGACCTGGGTGGCTCAGTTGATTAAGTGTATGACTCCTGGTTTCAGGTCACGATCTCATGGGTCTTGAGATCAAGGCCCACTTCAGACTCTGTGCTCAGTGGGGAGTCTGCTTGAAGATTCTCTCCCTCTGACTTCTCTCTCTCAGTGTCTCTCTCTCAAATGAATAAATAAATCTTTAAAAAAATAGTAGTTGCCTCTAAGGAATAAGATTGGCTAAGCAACAGGGGAGGAGGGGAGTTCACATTTTCTGTCATACCCTGCTGTTGCAAGTTTTTAAAATGGAACGAGTAAGGGGTACAAAGAGCATGGGTTTGTCTTCCTCTCAGGTGATCACCCTTCCATTACAAGTGTCAGTATGACTATTTTCCCAGCTTACTAAATATCCTTATCAGCTTGCCCCTTTCCCAGCTGTCCAGATAACATAAGATAAATATATTCCACTTTCTTTTCTGTTGGGTAATGCTGGAAATGTGATTTTTTAAAAAGCTTTCAGTACAATAGAAAATGATCCATTTTCCTCGTCAATGCAGTCTCCAGCCTGTTAAACTCGCGAGGTTGATGACATGGGAATTTTGATAAAACTGTGCTCTTCGTTCTCTTACTGTGACATTCCTCAGTGAACAAGCAATGGACCTTTACTGGACTATTTCTTTCTCTGAAGCTGCTCATGGGGATGAGTCCTGGCCATGATAATATTAATAGCGTAATTCAAGTTTCCTCTGGCCTTACCCAACTGTAGCGATGAGAACACCAACTCAGGTTTCCCTGGTTCTTTCATAGCCTGGGAACAGCAGACTTTCAACGCTCAGTGAAAGGTGTTTTCCAAATACTTCTGAAGGTCCCTAGTAGGTATCTTCCATGTGTTACTGAATCAGATACTTGTGTGAAGCCAGTCTGAGGACTCTCCCAGCCATTCAATAGCAACTATCATCTCCTTCTTGGCACTTTCCTCCACTTCTGCAGTTGAGGCCCTAGAAATTGAAGATGTTCAAGTTGCACAACATTCTCTTTTAGATGGGAGAGATGCTCCTTTCCCTCATCCCCTTGTCCAACCCCAGTGTAGGTATCCAGCGTTGTGGCTTCTGGCCCAGTAGGTTACAGAATTACTAATGATTCAGAATTTCAGTTTCCCCTTGCAGTTCCCCTACTGTTCAGAGGACTGAGGCTTTCATTCCGAAATATTTATTGACTTCCTGTGGTGTGCAAACGCATGTAATATGTACAGTCATGAATGAAACAGCCAAGGAACCTGCTATCATGGAATTTTCAGTCCATTCATGGAAAAAGATAATGGACAACTAAATTAAAGCAAATAGATATATAATTGCACATTGAAATAGGTACAACACAGGAAAGCAAGAGGTGTGAGAGAAAATAGAAAAAGAGCTACTTCAGGTAGGGTGCTCAAAACGGCCTCTGAAGTAGTGACAGTTTCTATACCAACTAAGACATTGAAAATCCAGGTTTGGGCATGGAGATGAAAGGCACAGTGTAGGCAATGCAGTCAATGCTTTTATGATAGTGCCATATGATAACAGATGGTAGCTGTACTTCCCATGAGCTGTGATCTTGTTGAACTGCTACATTATACACCTGAAACTACTGTACCATTGGGTGTCAACTATACTTCAATTAAAAAAAAAAAATCCAGACTTGGAAAAAGGAAGGGAAGAAGTTTTTTCAAAGATGGAGGAAGTTGGGGAGGAAATAGGGGAAGAACAGATGGAAGAGGAGGAGCTAACTTAATTTTATTTATTTATTTATTTTAGATTTTATTTATTTACTTGAGAGAGCAAGTGAGAGAGAGAGCATGAGCAGGGAAGAGGGACAGACGGAATAGAAGACTCTCTGCTGAGCAGGGAGCCTGATGCGTGGTTGAATCCCAGGACCCCAGGTCCATGACCTGAGCCAAAGGCAGATGCTTAACCCACTGAGTCATCCAGCCATCCCAGTAGCTAACATTTTTAATTACTATGAACTAAGAACATTCTAAGAACTTCACATGCATCCTTTAATGCTAACACAGAGTCTGTGAAGTAGATATCTCGCTAGGCCCCTTTGCAGATGAGTCAAATGAAACACAGACAGGATAACACACTGTTACACACTGAACAAGTGGTGAAGGTGGAACTTGAATCCAGGCAGTTTAAGACCCTAAGGAAGGAAAGATTTTAGATTCTTTCAGTACCTTAAAGCTGTATGAAATAGAAAGACAACAGGGGAAATCAGCATGAGATGGAGTTGTGGAGGCAGGCGGGGACTGGACCGTGCACTGGTGTGTGGTCACATTTCCTTCTCAGAGTAATTCATGCTTGATTAACACTACTCTAAAGGAACAATATTGTGCTGAGGAGCCAGCTGGAGTAATGAAAATAATGATCACTTATATTATGTCTATAAGCGGAGGTATGAGAAAATGAGAGTGCTTCACTTATGAGTAAGACAGGAGACCAAGATCTTGGAGTCTGAATTACACCTTCTGGCACATATGCTGACTTGCTATATAACTTAGGAAACTGCACCATCTCCAGTACTTCTAGAAATGTGTCCCTGTATGATAAAATCATACATAGCTAAATTAAACACCATTGTACATGGGTATGAATACTGAGTTAATAAATATAGGAACAGAAGGCCTGGGCAGCTCAATTAGTTGAGAAGGACTCTTGGTTTCTGCTCAGATAGTGATCTCATGTGGTATCAAGTCCTACCTTTGACTCCATGCTCAGTGGGGAGTCTGCTTGAAGATTCGTTCCCTCTGACCCTCCCCCCACCCAATGCATTCTCTTTCTCTCTAAAAATAAATAAATAAATCTTTTAAATTTTTTAAAAAATAAATTAATGGAAAGATAGGGAAGGGTAAGTAAGGAAGGAGCCATTATCACTGTGAGTTCGTCCTCTCCAAGCAGCAATGAGTTCTGCCTTGCCAGGAGCAGCTCTAGGTAACACCCTTCAGGACCACTGGCTACAAACGTGGAGCGTCTGTCAATGCTACACAACTTGGACAATGAGTCCAAGATGGAGACAAAGAAGTACCAGCATTTGGTAAGCCAGTGTAGGATAAGAATGAAAAGGGGTGAAGTGACTGCTTTTCTTACAACTCTGGCAAGTTCTATCAATGGGAAGAATGAAGAAGAAACAATTGTTTTAAGTCCCTAAAGTCAGCTTTTTGTCTGTTTGCTTTCCTGAAGCCCATTAGAGGATTCCTTCAACTTTTAGAAAATCCCAAACTTGTCAAAAAATGAGAAAACAAACTCAATCTAACCACATAAACTGAGTCTAATCTCAGCTCTGATCACATAAACTAGGAAGAACAGAGAGGGGATTTCCCAAATTCTGTTTGCTTGTAATGGTAGATCCTTACTGGTTAGTGCACTTCTTGCTGTATAGTGTGGACCTCCATTCTCCACTTTCCCCTTTCCAGCAGCCTCTCAGTTTCTGTTTGGGAACCCATGTGATTCCTGAAAGGCTAATTCTGTCTTGCTGATAAAGAGGGGACACATAGCCTAGGCTCCACCATCAGCACATCCATTCTCCAGGTCACAGTGATAGTGACCTAAGCCAGTCACTTCAGAGTGACTCTCTGGACTTTCATTGAGAGTGCGAGATAAACCCTCTATGTACCCCCTGCTCTGTTTGAATAAGAAGCTTTGGGGTTAGAGCCATCTACAGACCATAAGAGGAGCCTGGCTTAGAAAAGAACCAACACTAAGAAAAACAAAGAAGACAATGAAAACAATGAAAAACTAGGTTCTGGATGACATCAAGACCCCACATCAGCAGAAATTTGGATTTTTCAGGGATGTCAGCTGATGAAATTGAGTTCAGTGAATATTTATTGAGTGTCTACTTATGTGCCAGATATGGTATCAAGCACTTAGAATGCATTAATGCATGAAACAGACATAAATCCCTGTCCTTATGGAGAAGGAGACAACAGAAAATAAGTATAATAAGTAAAATGATAGTATATTAGAGGGTGATAAATGCTACAAGGTAAGGAAGATAAAGGATAGGAGAGAAGGAGTTGGGGAACAGGTTTAAGCTGGTGTGAGTTGCTCTCCCTGTTACTTGCTATCTATCACTTGCAAATAAAACTATAACACTTTAAAACATGTTCAGTATTTGTAACACTCCCAACCCCACCCAAACACACATCCAGAAGCAGAAATTATAATAGATATAATATATATCTATTAATATATATATTATATATAAATAATAAATAAAGAAAAGGAATGTTAATTACATTTGCCTAGGATTCGGGAGGAGAAAAAATGTTGTATTTGAATTTGAAATAAAGATTGAACTAATTTATTTTAAAAACACAGATCCACATTTTGGGGCAGGGTTGTGGGGAGGCTCTTAAAATGCTTCCATTTAAATCCTATAGCATTTTGATATAAATTACAGTACTTTCCTGAAGCAGTAAGACTTTTTCCCTCCCATTGCTTCTTGAAATTTGAAAATAATAGCTTGTCTCTATTTCCAATGTTCCATTTATGGAAAATGCAGAAAAGTGATATTGACAATGCTTCATAACTTGCAATATTAAATTCTGTGACTCATTTTTCAGGGACCAATTGCACGAACTATGATATTCTATAGTCTAAGGCTAACAAGCAAGGAAGGTAGGGAGCAAAAAAGTGTGGAAAGAAAGAATGAAAGAGAAAGAGAGAGAAAGAGCAAATTGACTTAATATAGAGATGTCTACTCCCACCCACCTTTCTGAGTGTGTGGCTAGTGGCTTCCTGTAAAGGAAACATTTTGTCGACTCTTGTCTCAGTTAGTTAAGACTGGCATTCCCCCCTTTTGTACAACTGTGCAATGTTCTGTAAAAGAAGAAACCATCACTATAGAGACCCGGGTCTCTTGAATACGAGGAATGGTGGCAGATACTCTGTCCTTGTCATATCACTTACTTCTCAGTGGGCATCTGCTCATTAGCTGTATGGTTTTAGATCTAGTAGCAGACAAACTAAAACTACGCTCTGATGATGCCAGAAAGGCATTTATTAATATGATTAGATTAGCCTGGTAGGTTTTCATGCAAATGCCCTGTGCCTTGACCAGTTTCAGATCTTGAGTTCCAACTTTCCCTAATGCCTCAGAGTTTAGCCTCAGTGAGTCTGCACCTAGTAGGCAAATCAAAGAGAACAGCAGAGCCAGGAGAGAACAAATGCAGAGGAAGACTACCTTACCTGCCCGAAGTCTCTCCCTGAAATCTAGAATGATGAAAACAGACCTAGCCCACTCTGCGAAGATATAATAAAACTAAATAAAATTGTTTTTAAATGAGTGAAAAGAGACACCTTAAACCACTAGGGAAGAAAAGATTACCAAGACACTTGGTCAGTCCTTTTGGCAAAAGGAGATCCTTCCACCTTCCCATCAAATTCTTAACGACTGAGACCTCAAAACATATGCACAGAAATGCACACACACAAGTACACACACACACACACACACACACACAGGCAAAGGCATCTAACTGTATACAGGCAAAAAAAAATTAAAAATAGCTGAATATTTATTTGGTCACTGATGGTGACAGGAACCCTAAGAATAAGTCACATATGAAATGATGAAATCACCTGACTGCCTAAAGACATTGATCTTAAGGACATGAGATAGAAATATAAACATCTAAATAGAGAGGTAGATCTACAATGAATATGATGATAATAATCCAACATCTTTAACACATAAGAGCTTATGAAAATTAATTCAAAAAACGTAAACATTTCAGAATGAAAATGGGCGAGAGACACCTGATAATTTGTAATAGAGAAATTATGAATGAATTTTAAAATAAATGAAAACCATCCATCTTATTACTTAAACACAACAAAATTAAAACAAGCAGAAGGGAAGCTTTCTTGCTATCAAGTTAGCAAAAATAATTTCTTTTCCTAATAGTGCTGATAAGAGTACAATGAAACAGGAAATCTCATTCACTGCTGATAGGAGTGTAAAACTTTCTGGAAAGCAATCTGTTGTTTCTCAAGGGCCCTCAAAGACGTTTATATCCTTTGACCTACTAATCCTACTTCCAAGAATTTATCGTCAGAAAGTAATTTAAAAATTCCAAATCGTGGACAAATAATCATGTATAAAAGTTGCTCATTTCAGCATTGCTTATAAAAGAAAAACTGGATACATGCTAAATGTCCACTAATCATTTCCATATTTCATTGCGTATCTAACTTGTGTCAAACACTGAGCTAGAACAGAAGCCAAATACAACACAGACATGGTTCTTATCCTTGCAAAACCTACAGTCTGGGAGGTGATAAGCGCATAATGGAGTAATTATGACATTTGCTAGAGAAGATCATGGCAGAGAGAACCTCATCAAAGGAAGTGACATTTAAACTAAAATGTGAAAAAGTTAATCAGAAGGGAAGAGTGTTCCAGCAAAAGGGAATAGTACATGCAAAGATCTGAAGATAAATATTGGCTGGAGAACCTGTAAGTTCAGCAGGATGGAGCAGGGGTGCAAGATGAAATAAGGCAGAGCCAAATGGGGACAGGCCTGTATATCATGTCAGAAGATCAGATTCTGTCCTGAAGGCAACGGTTTGATAAATTAGGCCATATCTATTACATGAAAATACAAACAAAACAGTTTCTATTTTGTTCTATCATCTGAGGAGATTCAAAAGAGTAAAAAAGGTCATTTTGCTTTCTTTACTTACTCAAGGACATAGATACCTACAGAACCAAGCTTTGCTTTCTAACCCTGCTTAAGCAAGTCCCACCCTTCCCAAATCAGGTAACAGTGTCTTTGTATTTCTGAGTGACACTGAAGAAAGTTCAAGCCTCTATTGGAAGATAAGGAACTAGGAAGCACCAAATTGGAGTTGCCTTCCTGGGAGAGGGGAGATGTTAGGAAATGTCCAATGTCCCCGTCAACCCCCATCTCCACTCCTCCTCCAGCCCTGCCCTGGGGAGAAAAGCAGTCTTCCCAGAATGGGAGAATGGCTGTGAAGGTGCTAAGGGAAGGTAAATTTTAGGTATCATGTCTTGAATTCACCAGCAAAGGCATGAAAGCCTCTCTCATCAGGAGGATATCCCCCCACACTTCTGAATGCACCACAGGGCATGGCGAAGAGCACAGGGCATGGCGGTCAAGTTGGACGGAAGACCGGAAGAGTCCTGGTCTCCAATTTTAGTCGGTGTCAGGCTCCAGGATGTGTGTGTGTGTATGTATGTGTGTGTGTATGTATTTATATCTCCAAGAGAATGGTAGAGCCATCCCAAAACCCAAAGTGAGGTTAACTTTTCCAAAGAAACTTAATTAGTGTGGTGAAGACAAACTTTTGACTTGGAAATGGAGAAACTGGGAGTCTATGCAGCATGTTCGTGGGAAAAAAAGAGAATATTTGTTTCAAAGATGCTAAACATTGTATAGCCAGTAATGTGTTTATTTATGAAGAGTTTGTAAAAACAAAAAACTAAGCAAAGAAAAAGTAAATGATAAATTATATAAATGGTACACTGGCAGCTTTGCTTAAAACACGCACATGAGCAGTGTCAACAAAAAGCAGGAACATACTTCACCCTGTTAATGGTGGTTACCCCCCGAGGGACAGGTTTTCCTCTGTTTTAGTGCATTTTTCAAATTGTTGAGTAAGCATATTTTACTTTTATCAATGAGTCTTATACATTGTAATTGTTTCAGAATGTTAGCATCTTAAGAGAAAAATCCTAGTGTGGCATCTAACACATAGTAGCATTACGTCAGTAACATTTCTCAGTGAATGAAGTCAATCAATTTTGTCAATCAGCTTTATTGCAAGAGTATATGCAGACTGTGAGAAGTGTTAAAATGTTTTGACCTAAAATGTGTGCACAGGCCCTGTCAATTCTGACCGGTGACCTATTTGCTATACTTGAGAGTTTTCTTGTTTGAGTGGCTGTCTGCTAGTTCAAATTACACTGATGATTCTCTCTTGCCTCACTCTGGACAGAGAAGAAACACTAAAGCATGTATGGCTTTAACACTTTCCAATCGTTAGCCTTGTTATCACTTGTCACTTACTTGTTAGTGAACAAGTGATCACTTGTTATCACTTATCACTTACTAATAGGGGCATGTATTTCCCCTCACTGCCTCTTAAAACTTACAAGTCCTATAGAAATTGAGTTAAATTAATGAAGACTATTCTATCAAATAAATCAACACCTTTACTTCTAGAGTCCTCTTACACCCAAGCTAAAGATAAAAGAGCAGCAAGAAGGAGCCACTGTTATCTGGTTAAAATTGACAACTGTGAGATAGATGAATGGCTGTCTACAAGTTTAGAAACAGGAAACTGTGCTTGCTGCACTTGCCAAAGGGCATATAAACCGAGAATGTTGTTATGTAGGAAATCATCAAGATGAGAGGATGAGCGCAGACTATCTTCGAGAACAAAACAGTTTGTGGTGACAAGTAGTGACGTGAGGTTGTGTTTATGTGAACACAAGCCCTCTCATCTCATATCTGGTGACTAGAGTGTTTTCTGCACCCACAACAACTTTGTTGTCAAAGAGTTCTGTGCTATTAATTGTGGAAGGCTGTCTGTCACTATTAACGTATCAAACAGAGGTCTTGATATTATCTGCAGCTGATGAATTGATTAGGTTTTACCCGCAGGAAAAGCTTGGCCGCAGGCTGCCACAGGCCAGCCACGCGTGACGTACAGAAAAGCCCTTGTCTCACCCGGGTGGGAGTGTCGCAGGCGAAAAACACACCTTATCCCATCTGCTCTCCATGGCAACAGGGCCTCTGTCAGGCCAGATAACCATGATCCATCATCAGGAAGAGGCTTATCCCATGACAAGAGGGTGTTTTTTTTTTAAAGGTAGCACGTCAACAACAACGCCTCAGCAGCACTGTTTGTTATTGTGGTAGACAGGGATACAAAGAGAGGGCAAGGCTGCCAGTATGACTTGCATGTGGAACAGAAGATTCTGCCCTGGAAGAAGGAAGAATACAGCTGTCCCTCTTGTCCGTGGGGGATATGTGCCAAGACCTCCAGCAGATGCCAGAAACTATAGACAGTACTGAGCCCTCCATCATCTATGTTTTCCCCTCTAACCACATACCTAAAATAGAGTTTAATTTACAAATTAGGCACAGGAAGAGATTAACAACAAAAGCCAACAATAAAATAGGGAATTATAACAATGTATTATAAGTTATGGGAATGTTGTTTTTCTGTCTCTCAAAATACTGTATTGTCCTCACCTTTCTTCTTCCCATGATGATGTGATATGATAAAATGCCTACATGGCGGAATGAAATGAGGTGAATGATGTAGGAATTATAACAAACATTAGAGGGAGGATCAGTTGACTGGGAAATGGAAACCCTGGAAAGCAAACCTCGGAGAGGAGGAACTTAAATATAAATGTTCTCTGTTTTCTAGGGATAGAAAGCAGATAAGCATATGCTGAGTTGAAGCCTCTATTCATCTATAAGTTACTTATTAGATGAACAGAACATCTTCCTTCTAAACAACCCAACACCTTTTGGAGAAAATTTCAAATCCCTGCCATTTAGGCTTGTGAGTTGTAAGTAGAGGAAATCAAGGAAGTAACAGAGGGAAAATTAGTGAGAGAGGAAGGGAGGCATGGTGCTATGAATCAAGGCAATGTGGGTCCCTGCCCATCTGGGCTCCCACTGCTCTTTCTTCTGGCCTTTTCCAGAGGCCGTTTGGGACTTGTCAGCTTGTTTGCTCAGGTGTCCATCTCCTCCATAGTTCCTGAGGGCAGAATGATGGTCTCTTTTTCCTTTTTGTATCCATAGTACTTAGCACAGAACAGAAACTCCATCATTTTTTACCAGTTGCTGGTGGTGATGGAGGTGGCGGTCATGTAAGAAGCAGGATGGATAGAAGTAAGCTAAGGATGGGACCTTCTCTTTCCAGGTCTTAGGCAGCTGTGGAGGTCCCTGGGCAGTTCCAGTCCAGATCCTGGAGGAGACCCTCTAGTCAAGCTAGTCAAGAGTGAGACTTCTGGTGTCCTCTCCAAGAAAGGCAGGAGAGCCTATTGTTTTTAGAGCATGGGCTTTGAAGCCAAACAACCAAAACTGGGATCCTGGCTTTATTCCAAGCTGTGTGAGTGTTCACAACTTGCTTACCTTCTCTGTGCCTTTGTGAGGATGAAATCAGCTCATTAGAATGGTGCCTCGTACCCCCAAAAAATCTCTCTGAAGTTTAGCTATCACTGTTTCCAGTACTATTGCTCAGTTTAGGAAGAGGAAAGCCCAGGAGATGAGAATCTTTCACTTCAAATTTTGAGTTTCACACTTAACCTTGCAGTCTTATCCCTCAAGAGCCCCTGCCTGGTTGGAAGATGAATCAGGTATCTGAGCTCTCAACTTAAAGCTGGTATTTGGACCACTGCCAATGTCTTAGAGTGCTTCTGATTTCCTCATTTAATATCTACAAATGTAGAGTTAAGCTGCTTGATAAGAAAAGATAAATGGGGGGGGTGCCTGGCTGGCTAGGTTGGTTGAGCATCTGGCTCTTGATTTTGGCTCTGGTCGTATTCTCAGGATTGTGAGACTGCAAGGAGTCTGCATGAGATTCTCTCTTTCCCTCTCCCTCTGCCGCACTCCCCCTGCCACTTACATACACATGCTTTCTCTCTAAAATAAATAAGTAAATCTTAGGAGGAGGAGGAGAAGAAGAAGAGGAAAAAGAAGAGGAAGGAGGAGGAGGAGAAGAAGAAGAGGAAGAAGAAGAAGAAGAAGAGGAAGAAGAAGAAGAAGAAGAAGAAGGAGGAGGAGGAGGAGGAGGAGGAGGAGGAGGAGGAGGGGGAGGAGGAGGAGGAGGAGGAGGAGGAGGAGGAGAAGAAGAAGGAGGAGGAGGAGGAGAGGAAGAAGGGGGAAAAGAAGAAGAAGAAGAAGAAAGGAAAGATAAATGGTTTAAACCTGGCACCAAAAGGTAAATGGTGTCTGCTAGGTCCAATCCACTGTAATTGCCCATGGGGCGTTTAGTCTGGCCTTGAATTATTATCTCCTTTCCAGATGCAATTGCTAATTACTATTTTGAACTGTGCCAGGTACTATGGCAGGGACTACGAACAACCAATAATAAAGACTGAGAAGACCTAAAGCCACATTAAGGAAATAACATCAATATTGGATAGTTAACATACACACATAACCAGAAAGTTGTTGGGTTATTCCCCCGGGGAACACACACACACACACATACACACACACACACACACACACACACACACACACATACACACACACACTGTGAGCCCACAGTACTCCAAGGACACATTAAAACTTAAATGAATAGATGGGAATTTCTATAAGGTTCACTCTCGAAGCCAGCGATATAAGGTAATCTGTAACTACAAACCAGCAGCAAAATATTGTCTGGAGGATTCTGCTTGATCCAGACCACCTTGAGCAGATTCTCTTAGAATAGCCAAAAAGAGGAAGAGGGAGAGAGAGCCATTGAAATGGTTTCCAGATAATCATATCCAAAAGGTTGAAAATTTCTACTAAGAATTTTAAATCATTGCAACAGGTGCCTTTTAAAATTTAATTTAATTTTTTTTAGTGTTCCAAGATTCATTGTTTATGCACCACACCCAGGGAACAGGTGCCTTTCTTATGTAGGGTTGAATTCCCACTGCATGGCTGCAGTATAACAAAGAGGAGCCAGCTACCTTCTCGTTTAGCTATAAATGTGTTGAGATGTGTTGTGTGTATTATATTCGTATATATATACATATATACATATTTAAAGTACAGCTCTAAGAATCGTTTTAAAATCACACAACTATAAATAAAAGGAATTAAAGATATTTTATATAGTTTATTCAGAACAAGGATTCATTCAAACTGAAAATACAATTATTTGATTATTTTTCCTTGGTACTCTTCAAAGACAACTCTACACCCGCCATCAGGAATGGTTTGCATCATAACAGCCAGGAAGCCCCTCCCCTCCTTGCCCTGCTTTAATAAACTCTGTTTATCTTAGAGCAGTCTGAGATTTACAGAATTACTGTAGTTGGCACAGTAATATTATAGAGAATACCATCTACACCACACTGTTTCCCCACTTGTTATCATATTACATAAGTAAGGTACATTTGCCACAACTAATGAATCCACACGGATACATTCCTTTCTCAGTTGCTCCCCAATGTCTTCTTTTCTGTCCCAGTATCCCATCCAAGATACCACATTACATTTAGTAGCAAATTTGGAGCCTGAGGGTCACAGACCCACTGAATCAGGAACTCTGGGGGTGGGACTCAGCAGTCTGTGTTTGAAGAAGTCTTTTAGGTGATTCTGATGCACCTGACGTGTGGGAGTTTATCTAACATGTACACATGTATACAAAACATGGTTACCCATGAACCAGTGGCTGTCAAGCTGGCTCCATTGTGGAAATACCCATCACCAGACAACATCTACAGAGACTCTGATGTAATTGGTTTGGGAGGGGGTTTTATTAAAACGCTCCCAGGTAATTCTCAGCCTGGACAGATGAGGGCTCCTGCATTTGGCCCCTAGTTAAGAGAAGCCCTCCCTCTTCTACTCACACTTTCCATGCTTCTCAAGCTCTTCTTCCTTCCTCCCCAGAATTCAGAAGAACGCATCAATCAGTAGACTGATTTCTTAGAAAACATCAAACAGGATTTCATACTATAGAATTTCAGAATTGTAATAGCTATAAAGGTCAACCAGCTAAGTGGTTTTAAAACTTTTTTGTTGTTGTTGTTTTGAGAAGATCTCCTTCAAAGGAAATCTTATGGGGAAGCCCAATATAGAAAAAGAGAGAGAGCAGAGCTGCTCTGAGGGATGAGGGGTGAGAGGCTTGATGGGCTGCTGGGTGCCTAGGTACAGCTGGCTCATTGCTGACCTTGTTCACCATTCCCAGACATTGGGGGGACTTCTCCTTTATTGTGCCCAGTCATCAAAGCTCCTTTACCTCCAAGCCACCTGCATCTTTAGGACAGCTAAAAGCCTTCATTCTTCTTTCCTTTGAGCCTAACTGCCTCCCTTCCTACCAATGGTACTAGGTCTCTGTTTAGCACTTGTGAGGACACTAACAGCCTTTCCTCTTTGAGACTTCTTCTCATTTCACCCTCAGACCTGCTGCCCCTAAACAGGGGGTCTCAGCTTGACTGTGGATGAGTATCATCTGCAGGGCTTTTGAAACTTCTGATATCCAAATTGCCTTCCAAACTAATACTTTGGTATCTCTTTGGGTGTGACTAGGGAGGGAGACTTTTTAAAGTACCACAGGCAGAGTCAGTGTGCAGAGAGCAAGCTGAGAGCAAGCCCAAGCCTCCCTTCCCCAGGCAAATGCAGGACCTCTTCTACCTCCTCTCTAGGTAACACCATATTGAGCCTTCTCACCACCCGCTCTGCTTTCTTTTCAGAATGTTCCATTGTCCAGATCCCAACATAAGTCCTAATAGCACAATTTGAACAAGCTGTTTTTGCAGACTGGATGCAAAAACTGTAAGTGCTGAGTTGGTATAAAACCACATTCTTCCTTGTTCCAGGCAATTAAAATAAAAGGTATCTATTATTTCGTGCTTCAACCATTGAAGTACTTACCCACCTGCTTCCCCTTCCCCTCTATAGGAAAGATCATTTAAACCCTCCGATCTTTTTCTAAACAGACTTGGCTTTGGTCAAAGGGAGCAGGCTTTACCTTCACAGCTAGGATCTTTGCCCTGTCCTGCTTCAACAAGAGATGGACCATATATGTGATGGTTTTTGATGGATGACCAAGCAATTCCACCCAAATGGCCCAGTTCTTTGTTCAGTGTGGATCTCTCTCTCCTCCTCTACCCCCTACACCTATTAGTTAGCAAACAACTGAGCTGCACAAAAACACAGGCTGCCTAGGTTGTCAAGTTCACCAGCCTTCCAGTAGCTCCTCCTGAATCTTCTTAACCAGTATTTCCTGAATGAAGTTATAATCCTATAGGCCAGGAGCCAAGTAGTTTTGCTGAAGAGGGTGGGGTGAAACACACCTAGATGAAGCTTTGAAGTATCTCAACGACCCAAGAGCCAATCTAATTACTTGTTTCCAAAAGGCAGAAGAACACATTTGAGTTGTTTCTATCACCTTTCATTAACTTGTCCCCCTTTATAATATGGCTCACACCCATGAGGTCCAAGGAAACATAAAAGGAGTAATGTCCACATGGATTCTAAGATGAGGTAAACTCCACCAGCTGTTTTGGGCTACAGAGAATGTGCTGAGGCAAAAACAATAATCCTGTTGACTTTTATCATGAACTCACGTAACCCATCTTCAGTTGGAGCCTCTGTTACCTACCTATAAATATTTTATGTTTTCTTACTTAACTTCGTACCCTAAAACTTTACAACAGTGTCTCAGAAATGTCCTCTAGAGCATCATTTATCTCATCTCTAAAATGGGGATAATCATAGCATGTACCTGAACAGGTTGTTCTGAGTATTAAATAAAACAATGGACCTAAGGTTATAAACATATGATGTCATAAGTACCTAATAAATGCTGTTATTATTTATTATTATTATGTTATGTGGATGTTATATATTATATATGCTGTTGTTATTATGTAACAAATAACAATAACAAAATAATAATTGTGTTATTTTCTATCCATCTCAGAGTCACAAAATATTTTTAAGTGACAATTATGTGCATTACTGTGACAGGCACTGGGATTTTTAAAAATTAGTAAGGCATAGTCTTTGTTCATCAAACAGGGAGAAAGAGATATGGAATGCTTTAAATTTGACACAGCACTTTGACACATACCCTCTTAAGATCCCAGCTCCTTCCCTATCTCTTGTTTTCCCTCATCTCATGACCCTACCTTCCTTACTAAGATCAAGGCAAATTAATGGAAGCCCTTCAGTGTTCCTTTTTAACTCAGAATTTCTCCATGTCATCAAGGTTCTTGTTTTTCTGTCTTTTTGTCAGAGAAGACCATGTCTGCTCCACTCCTGGGCCCCAGTACTTCACACCGTCCTCTGGTGTCCGGGAGAGGAATCCCTCTTGGTCTCTGCTGTAAGCTCTGAGCACTGCAACCCACAGGTTTAAAACTGAGTCTTTGCTCTTGAAGAGATTAGAATAGAGTTGTGGTGACAGGAAAGAAGATGAAGATGAAAAAGGAGAAGAAGGAAAGGACAGAGAGGAAAGAGAAGCAGCAGCAAAGGGAAAAGAAGGAGAAGAAGAAGGAGAGGAAGAAAAGGAGGAAGAAGAAGAGGAAGAAGAAAAACGAAAACCTACAAGATAGCCCGTAACAAGTGCCATGAGTCATTCAAGAAAAAAAAAAAAAGCCATAACCTTCAGCAGGAAAGAACCATTGAGCTCCAGTTGAAAAATACTTCTCCCAAATAGGAATAAGGTTAATTCCCCAAAATTTTGTAATCGTATTACTATTACTATTAATAATCATATGAATAACACTTTAATATGTTATCGTTTTTATAAGGTAATTTCACAAAAATTGTTTCCTTTAAGCTAGTTAACTCAGTAGGGAATGTTAAAGAATATCCTGCCCATTTCACAATTAAGGAAACTGAGGCTGAGGGGAGGGGGTTAGGAGAATTCCCAAGGGGACAGCTAGCAGACAATGGAGTCAGGATTTCAGAATGGGTTTTAGGAGACCCCTTCCTTGCTTTTTCTCTTACAACATTAACATTTTTTAATTTACTTTGTGCCAACATTATGGTGAGAACTTTACAGTATGTTTTCCTTCCTATACTTTTAAGCTCTGAAGTTTTACCTATGAGGATGACCTCATAGGAAAGAGAGGGAGACTGTTAAGTAACTTGCCCAAATCCCAGTACCAGGAAGCTACAGAGTAGGCATAGAAATCCAGGTTAACAAAACCTGAATTCCAGATATTAGTCTATATTCCTTACATGTTTAGGCCTTTTGCTTGTGAGAGGAAAAAATAATAGCAAAAAAGCAAAAGCTAGCTTTAGAACAGGTGGCAGTGACAGCAGCTAAAATTGGACACAACCATGGTTAGGTGACTTGTCCATGCCCAGACTGGGCCATAGTGCAGATGGGAGAGGAGAAGACTCTTGTAGGTAATGGCCAGAAATACTCAGCTCTGTTCATAAGCACTAATTCCTAAGGAAAATGACTTAATTTGATTATCCCTTGATTTTCTTTGCTCCCTATGACAACATGAGAACCTCTTCTGGAAACTGTTCAGTGATTAAAGTGCATGGTCTTGATCTGTAAGTCAATTCGGACCTATCACTTACCTAGATAGCCTTTAGCAGATGATGGCTTATGTTTCTCAAGTAAATTCAATTCTTTCTATTAAGTTGGACATGTAGACATACCTTAATTAATTTGAAGTTTAGGATGTTAGCAAAAATCTCCTTCAAAGAAAAACATCAAGGAATATATTATGAATAAATATAAGGAATATGTGTTCAACAAAATATATAAAGATAACAATACTTAACACAGTGTAAGAAAGGTTTTTTTGGAATTTTCAGTTTGGAAATATTTCAGGGAGTTAGTTCTCAAAATTCTAAAGCATGAGTGAGTAATTTCCTACTAGGTATACTGTACTTTTATTAGGATTTTGTCCTTTTTTCTTTTCCTTTGGGTGTTCAGTCTGACCTGGTTGACGACTTTGACTCAGATGATAGACTCACTAGTTGTGGTTTGAAGGGGATCGCTTCAGAATTCTAATCTCTTTTGTCATGGACCATCCCTGGGGATTCCAAAGTGCTGCTAGCCGTCAAGGAACTCCCCTTCCTCAAAAACCACAGCTCCCAACAAGAAATGAGCAGCTTCTGATAGTGAAAATGGGACATTTTAGGAGCATTAACTAATAGTGAAATCAAGTCAAGAAAACTCTCTCTGAAAGCCACTATTTACCATATTAGGAAAAGATGCATGGGAGAGAGACAAAAGCTTCTTAAGAAGTAGACTGGATTGGGGCGCCTGGGTGGCTCAGTGGGTTAAGCCTCCGCCTTCAGCTCAGGTCATGGTCTCAGGGTCTTTGGATTGAGCCCCGCATCGGGCTCTCTGCTCAGCAGGGAGCCTGCTTCCTCCTGACTCTCTGCCTGCCTCTCTGCCTACTTGTGATCTCTCTCCCTGTCAAATAAATAAATAAAATCTTAAAAAAAAAAAAAAGAAGTAGACTGGATTATTTTACAAAAAGCTTATTGTTGTTATTGCTTCTCACTGGTTAAATCATTAGAAAGGAAGAAAGAGGATAAGTCATAACCTACATAAGGGCTGATAACCCACTTTTTCAGAGCAGATAGAGAGAATAATCATTCCTAGGTCCTCTTTAATCCAATTCAAGTCTGATCAACGTTTGCAAGTCTGATCAACCACCCTGTGTTAACCAGCACTGGAAGTTAGTAATGCAAGGTCTTTCCTTCCAGGACCTTGCTATCCAGGGGAGTTAAGACTGTATCCATACACTTTTTAATACTATGGCATTACTAGGGACGGCTACCTGCTAAGCCCTTTGCTCTGCTCTCAGTGTGAATAAAGGAGAGGCCCCAGGGACATGTGAAGGCCTCCCACAATCTAAGTTTAATGTGCTTCCTGACTATAGACTTCCATTTGTGGTTTTGTTTTTTTTTCTCCTAATCCGTTTCCCATAGAGACATATTCATTCATCAACAATACTATAAGTACATTGTGTGCGTCCCAAAAAATAGAACATCCTTACGGTCAGAACCCAGAAACTTAACTCTCAATAAGTAAGAGATGTATTGGAATCAAAGAGGAGCCTATCTGAAAATTAGAAGGGTGTGGTAGAAAAATCACCAGAGGGCCAAAGTTATACTTAATGTGCCCTGGTGTCAATACACTGTTTGCACAGACTGAAAGGGTGTAGGGATTTGTGCAAATAGTTTTCTAAAAGGAATATATCACACATAGAATACTTTAGTTTTCCAGATCCAAAATTCCCAAGTGGAAGAGGAATTAGGGACTTTTTAAAGGGAGTAAATGACTCAGCTTGATGATCCAACTTCATTCAGTGAGTGTTTAAAAAGCAAACAAACAAAACACAAACACACACAACCAGCCCAATTATGTAGTTGGGTAATATACTCAAAACACCCACGAAAGTTTGAAATTTATAAATTATATCAAGTAGTGGCATGTAGAGTTTGTGTTGAGCAGAGTCTCATTGCCATCATACATTCATATCAAGTGGATATTTCTTTTTTTCATTATCTTTTTTTTCTTTTTTTAACTATTTTTTATAATTTTTTATTTTTTTATTAACATATAATGTACTATTGGCCCCAGGGATACAGGTCTGTGAATTGCCAGGTTTACACACTTCACAGCACTCACCATAGCACATACCCTCCCTAATGTCCATAACCCCACCACCCTCTCCTTACCCACCTCCCCCTGGCAACCCTCAGTTTGTTTTGTGAGATTAAGAGTCTCATGGTTTAGCTCCCTCCCAATTTCATCTTGTTTCATTTATTCTTTTCCTATACCTCAAACCCCCCATGTTGGCTCTCAACCTCCTCATATCAGGGAGATCATACGATATTGTCTTTCTCTGATTGACTTATTTCGCTAAGGATAATACCCTCTAGTTCCATCCACATCAGTGCAAATGGCAAGATTTCATTTCTTTTGATGGCTGCATAGTATTCCATTGTGCATATATATATATATATATATATATCTCCATTGTGTGTGTGTGTGCATATATATATACACACACATATGTGTGTATATATATACATACATATATATCCATTGTGTATATATATATCCATTCCATTGTGTATATATATTCCATTGTGTGTATATATATATACACACATATATATATGTATATGAATGGATAAAGAAGATGTGATATGTGTGTGTGTATATATATATACATATATATATACACACACACACACAATGGATAAAGAAGATGTGGTATGTGTATATATATACACATATGTGTACATACATATATATACATATATATACATATATATACACACACACATACCACATCTTCTTTATCCATTCATCTGTTGATGGACATCTAGGTTCTTTCATAGTTTGGCTATTGTATACATTGCTGCTATAAACATTCAGGTGCACATGCCCCTTCGGATCACTACATTTGTATCTTTAGGGTAAATACCCAGTAGTGCAATTGCTGGGTCATAGGGTAGCTCTATTTTCAACTTTCTGAGGAACCTCCATGCTGTTTTCCAGAGTGGTTGCACCGGCTTGCATTTGCACCAACAGTGTAGGAGGGTTTTTGAATGAAAGACTAAACAAATGAATCAGTCAATCACTGAGTGCTTCTATAGGCATAGATGTTCCTGCGGGTGTATGGGTGTGAGGATTTGTGGATTTGGTCTTCTAAATTCCACATCTGAAAATTAAAATGAACTCCAATTCCATATTTTCTAAACTTGGCTGTTTATAAGAATGACCAGGACCCATGCATTGAAGATGCTGATTTCTAGTCCTCTGTCCTAGGGACTGATGTGAGAGGACAAAACCCTCCATTGTTAACCACCAGCTCCTGGTGATTCTTGTTATCAGGTATGTGTAGAAAATATTGTACTAATTGATTCACCCTGCTCTGTTTATAATATTTCATTTGTTTGAGGGGTTTTGATCATTTTCTTTTTCTTTTTCTTATTCACAGGCGTTTCAATGTTCCATCTGCTAGTCCTCACTCTGAATTTTCCTCCCCTAGAGTTTCATCTACTCCATTAAATGGTGACCATATGGCCCTATTCTGTATCTCCAGGCTGGAAATCTAGTCAACTCCCACCTAAACAGTCTTCACTGATAATACTTCATTAGAATCCTAATGGTCAGATAATACATGTGCATTTCAAGGACTTTTAGAACCTTTGAGATACAAAACAATTTTTATCATTTAATGGAATTCAGGAAAAATTGGAGAGGAAAAAAAAAAAAAAAGCCAAGAGCTTGAGGAACTGAAAATGTGTGAGGCCTGAAGTCAGGAAATATACCAAAGGAACAAAGCCCCAAATCTCTGTTCACACTTCCTCCAGACTCACTTATAATTTATTTACATATTCCTACTTCAAAGGAGGTAACTTTCTGCTTTGACCAAAGTTGTCAGATATTGGAAATGATATTCCTGTATTCATATCATAACTGGTAGCTATGTGAATATGTCACTCCCATTGGTGTGGGACCATGGGAAAAAACTTGTGTATCCATTCAATTCTTATTTATTCAATAACTGACAAAATTCAAATGCCTACTACTTTGTGCTGTGTGCTATTCTTTGACTGCTAAAAGATAATCCTCATCCTTAACTAAAGCGACCTCTATGGCCAGCGCAGAGCCTGAGGCGGGGCTAAAATCCACCACCCTGAGATTATGACCTAAGCTGAAATCAAGAATTGGATGCTTAACCAAGTGAGCCACCTAGGCACCCTATGATGATCATTTTCTTTTACAGTTATCTATTGCTAAGACTATTTTGTAATTGTGTAAATAATAAAATAATTTTAAGGAGAACTTTTTCCCCACCACTTTGCATGATAACAATTTTTCTTTTGCTATGGTCACATCCCGTCTTTATCCATATGTAAATATATATGCATGATTATATATACTCATGTATGCATAATATGTATGCAATATATACATATATATGAATAATAACATGTATAAGTAAAATTATATTTATATGTTTATATATAATGTTCATTTATTAGAATACATGATTAGAAAGTCAAAATCATAACATCCACAGTTGTATGTTCCAAGAGTTTGCATACATTTGGCTGTCTGAACTTGAAGTGTGTTTTCCTTTAAAAATGTTATTAAAGGTTGTTAGTTTTCCCAGGATAGTCTATTTAATACATACCACTCTATTGCAATATTACTGTTCCTCAGTGATAGAGTAATTTACTTGCCAGTAAACAAATAAGAAATTGAGTAAAAGAAGAAGGGCCAGAGAAAGCAACAAAGAAGGAATGACCAGAGGTCTAGTAGAAAAATTGGGTTAGTATATTCTCCCAGAAACCCATAATGAAGATAATTTCAAGGAAAGTTTATCAAATGCCACAGAAATGCCAAGGCCATGAGGTTTGGTAGTGAAGGGGTCATTGGCAAACTTTGAAAGAGCAATTTCAGTAGAGCAGTGGACTGGAAACCAGAATGGATTGGAAAGACCATACGAAGTGCTGAAGTCAAAGTGGCTTGGCAGTGAAGACATCCATTTCATTGATTTACTTAGTTCGTTCACTTATTCACTCATGTATTAATGTACCCAACGAATAAATAAACTGGGCCTATGCATAAAGCACTGTGCTAGACATTTGGAATAGACCCCAGCCTTCATTCTAGTGAAAACGAAACAAAACAAAATGAGTTAGAAAAATGAAATAATATGATTATAATAAGTGCAATCAAGAAAACAATTAAGCAAAAGAAAAGAAAAGTGAAGAAAAGAATTAAGCATGAGAGAGAGAGGTTGGGGTGGGTTTAGAGGGAAAAATGCCCATAGACAGGATAATTGGGACAGGGGTTGATGGAAGAGCATCTGGTTTGTATGAGTAGGAGAGACCGCCCATTTGTAGGCTAGTAGGAAAAGGTGAAGTACAAAAGAAACAAACATGGAAGATGGAGGAGAAATAATTTATGGAGCAAAGTACAGCAGAAATGGGATTGTGTTCCAACCAAGGCACCAAGTTGGAGGTGAACCTTGGAAAGGATTGGAAACACTTCTTCCTCAAAATAAGATTGAGGAAGGGTGGGGAGTAAAGAATTTTTTCTGGAAAAAAGGAAGAAGAAGGAGACTGAAGGGTCCCTTGCGAGAAGATCATCTCAGTAAGAGAGACTGTAAGATTGTTTGCCAAGACAGAGAGGTTGCCCCTCTGGTGTGGTGACCTTCTCTGGGTTACCACTGTAAGACAGGCACTGTACTAGGCTCCTAGCATGCAGAGTGGAGCATTCCCATCTCCATTCCCGTCTCCACAGAGCTTTGAAGCATCGAGACAGATAGAGATTTGAAAACAGGTTCTTTTGGTTATATAGTAAGTGCTCTGACCGATGGATGCACTAGGTGGAGTAGGGGCACGATGGAAGAAGGGATCAAGACTCCTGGAGGAGGGAAAGAAAGGGGTTCAGAAGAAGCTCCTGCAAGTGGTGAGCTGAATTTCAAAAGATATCAAATATGTGGGATGTAACCTGGGTGCAGAAAGCTATCCGGACAGAGGACCACCATGTCCTCCATGTCCAGAGGCATGTGCAATAACATGGTAGCTTACAGAAAGAAAGGCAAGTTTGAATGGATAGAATATAAGGTTCACAAAGTGGAATGGAGCAGGAGAAGGAGGCGGCATACCTGAGCAGAAAGGTGGGAGAGGTAGGCAGAGGCCAGGCCACAGAGGGCCCTGTTTTGTATATAAGGAGGTTGGATTTCCTCTTATAGATAATGGGAGTTACTGGGGAGTTTTCTAAAAAGCAATGACAAGGTGAGATTTTAGGTCTGAGGCCCTGTGGTGGAACATTGGTAGAATTCCAGATGAGAGGCAAAGAAAACGATCATCGGAATTTGAAAGTTTGAAAGCGGTTAGGAGGAATGAAATAAGCAATCAACTAAAAATAGTTATCAAGTGGCATGAGGGTCAAGGAGAAGCAGCATGAAGCAGTAGCAAAATCTTAGCAAAGTAAAGTTGAGTTTCCCAGCAAACTCAAGAGAGGAGCAGGGGAAAGAGGCGGGGGATCTGGGGAAGGCAGAAGGCCAGGCAGAAGGAGAGCTCTCAGGGGCTTCAACAGGGGCTGGGTTGAAGGTGGCTGAGCTTGAGTTCTTCACTGGGATGTCTGATGCACAGCATCAGAGAGGAGCCGAGTGAGTGAGCTAGGAGCTCAGTCAGGAACAGGAAGAGAGCAGAAGGGGCTCTGAGGTCAAAGAGTAGTTCAAGCGGTGATGAAGGGGTAAGTGGCTGTGGTCACATGGAGAATTCCAGCATTTAGGATCATGTAGATGGAGTGCCTTCGCTTGACTCTAAAGCCTGAGGTGTGGCCTAGCTCAGCTGCAGCTTAATGGCGCTGATGTGACACAGTTCATATAAAGATTGATGTTAAGTGTGGGTCTTGAAGTCATGGTGGCTCTTAGCAGGAAGGGGCGGGGCGGGGCACGTTCCAGAAGTTGGAGAAGTAGCTTACAAGGCCCAAGGCCATCTGTCTCCTCTAGCTCCTCCCATACCTCCGACTGTGCCCTGCCACTCCAGCCCAGCTGGCCTTCTTTCAGTTCCTTGAATGCTCTGGACTCTGTTTCACCTCAGGGCCCTCGCAAATATAATTTCCTCTTCTTAGAATTTCTAACCCTTCAGCTTCAACTCTCCCTTCCTCTACTCCAACCAGATTTCAGTGTGAATGTCACTTCCTCAGAGAGACTTTCCCCAAATCCTCAGGCTTTAAGTTTGCATTAGAACCTTTTGTTAGACTTCCCCATATTACCTACAATGTCTTAGCATGTGCCACAGTTATAACTAAGTCTTTTTGGAATGATTTGTTTACAGCCCATCTCTCTCAATGGATGAGCTTTCTGAGGACAAGCCTTATCTGCCATTCCCTAACAGAGTACCCATTTGCGTATTTTTACTTACCCTTGCTCCAAAGGACTGGAGGTGGGACAGGGCAATTGTCAGGAGTATTTCTATACAAAATATTAAAACATATTACATTTAGTAAGATTAAAATGTTAGATAAAATGTTTAAATGGATGCAAAGGTAGACCGGTCATTGGTTGGCAAAATAACTAATCTCCTGAATTGAGACTCTGTTGTCTAACAACATACAACAAGCTTCCACCCAAAGGACTGACTACCTCTCAGTCTCTTTCAGAGTACCCTCCTGCCACATCAATCTTCCTTAAGCAGCATTTTTATCCAAGCATTTCCCTGCTGAAAGTTTCTGGGGTCTCCCTTTTCCTAAGGTCCTTTTGTAAGTTGTAGGGGCCCCTCCAATGTTTCCAAGCCCAGTCTTTTTTCACTCAAGGCAGGCAAGTTTTTTCACTCTCCCACTAACTTGCTGGGCTCATTTCCCACCTCAGTGACTCAGCCCGCATAACTTCCCTCTCCTGGAAGGCCCTTGCTTTTCTCTAGAACCCATCCGACATTGTCCCTGTCACTTAAGACGAGTCTCCACTCTCGGTTCCTCCATGGACCTTCCAGCCCTGGCCATGTCTCACCTGTTGATACATAAATTCCAACAGCATTTGACCATTGGAACCATAAAATAGAACTGAATTGTCTACTGACCTGGATTGTTCAGTACAGGTTCTTGACAGTTGCACATATCTCAATAGCTCCTAAGAGATAATAAATTCTTCATCTAAGCAAAGGGAACCAAAGCTTAAAATGACCTAAATTGCCTTTGTATTCCCCCGGACTATGATGCTAGTCAGGTTATCTATTTATTGACTCAAAAAAATTTTTTTCTAATTTAAAAAGTCTTAGAAAATGTATTTTAGCAACCCTTTTCCTGTTTTCTCCCTAGTATCATGTAAGCAAATAGTAGTTAGTGGGACATTTGGGGGTTGAATTATGAACAATCTCTTTCTAGAACACAAAATCCACCCTTCACTGCTATAAGGATCTGTCTCCAGTCACTTACTAAAGGTCATACCGTATTTATGAGTGAAACTGGGATAGGGATAGGAATTCCTGGTATTCCATGTAGTTTTCTAATTGATTCCACTGGCTCTCATAACATATTAAGAAATCGCTACAAAACATGTTTACAGCAATTCAGGACTTTCTCTATGACTTTCATTTAACTAAACAACTCTTTGCAATCATTTTCTTGGCTGTATATCTCATAGAAATTAGGCAAACTCTGCCCTTTAGCCACAGAAGGCATATTTCTTAAAAAACTCAAATATGTTCCACTAAAAAATTTAAGTATTAAATCAATAAAAAAGAAAACTGAAAATAAGTTTATATTACAAATGCCATTATGTGTTTGTGTGAAGTCTTATATTAATGCCTACCATTATATTAATAAAAATACTATTATCATTACCTAGTATGTTCTATTAATAAAATATTAATTATAAGCAGGGTTGGAATCCATAACGTATCTGTTTCTCTATTGGAAACAGTGCAAAGGCACACAATGACTAATTGATTGGAAGGATTCCTTAAAGAATATAGAGAATTTGAGACTGTTTTGCTTAACTGGGAAAGCTGGCCCTAGATAATGCTCAAAGCTTATAAATACAGGTTTTATGACCAGAAAAATATATAGTTCATGTATCTTTATTTACCCTTTGAGATCCATTTCTAGGTTCAGAGTTCCTCTCACAGATTTAAAAAAAAAAAAAAAAGTGGCAGAGGAAATTCTGGAATATCCAGGAAATCTGATCTCACTAATAAGGAAACTACCCAATGTGGGCACACTCAGTGAGAGATTTTTCCAGTGCAAATTCTCTGAGGTGTATTGAGTTGGGAATAATGTTATTAAAAATTCCTTTCCAAATATAATTTAAAATGATCTGCTCAATTGTTAAAATATGGCTGATGGGAAAAACAATATTCACGATGTCGGGAATCACCCGAAGTTTTCTATAGACTCATAGGATCCAAGTAATCAGAGGCACTAATTTCGGGAGACCTGGTTCAAGTGACATTTCCTTCTGATCCATAACAGGCATCTTTTTGTTTCATATTGCCTGTGCACAGTCCACATATGAGGCCAAGGTCATCACCCACACAGAAAAGAGACAGAAATATGCATGCCACCCCCACCTGCTTCTGAAAATGAATCTACCTCAAGACACAGACTATAGTCTGAACTTGCACTGTGTGCTGTATGAATTAGGGCAGAACTCTGGTTTGAGTGGTTAGTAAATGTGAAAGACAAAGACAAAGACAGCTATTTCCATTTCCATTTGAATCAGATTTGCTATCTGTCATAACTGACTGGCATAAAAGAATTGCAAGTCCCCAGGGCCCCATTTGCTCCCAGAGAGAAGATCCCCCACCCTGTAGTCCCCGTGGCCAGCCAGACTAATTTATCCAGAGAGTTTAGAGAGCCTAAGATGGAAAATTCCAGTGTGGTGGTTAAGAACAAGAATGCTGGAGCCAAACTGTGCTGCCACTTAAGGAAAGGGTGACCTTGGACATGATACCCTCAGTTTCCTTACATGTCTGATAGGGATAATAACAGTGCCTACTTTATAAAGTGATTGTGAGGATGAAATAGACGACTGCTTATAAAACACTAGAACTTTCCCAAGCACATGGGAAGTGCCGTGAGTGTTGGCTCCAGCATTTCCTGTCTGTGTAGCCTCCCATACAACATTGAACTTGATCCTCAGGTTTCTAATCTAGAAAGAGCAATCAAAAAACATCTACCTTTAAGGATTACTTGGAAGCATAGGGATACTATATACAGTGGACCTATCACAGTGACAGCCACATAGCAAGCATTTAAAACACTGAAACTGAATGGTAGTGCCAAAGATGGGCATTTGGGGCATGGGATCTTCCTAATCAAGAGTCTGCCATTTGGGGGGCACCTGGGTGGCTCAGTCAGTTAAGCATCCAACTCTTGATTTCCACTAAGGCCATGATCTCGGAGTACTGGATTAGAGCCCCACCGTGGACTCCATGCTCAGTGGGGAGTCTGATGGAGGATTTCCTCACCCTCTGCCCCTCCCCCGTGCTAATGTTTTCTCTCGCGCGCGCTCTCATTCTCTCATTCTCAAATAAATAAATAAATCTTGTGGGGAAAAAAAGAGTCTACCATTTAGGCTCCATGGAAACTGAGGAAACTGGCAAAACTTTTCAGTGTGTTTGATCAAAAATGAAGACCATTTCCGTGGGTGCTATAGATTGAATGTGTCCCCACCAAAGTCACATGTTTGAACCTCATCTCCCAAGTGGTGGCATTTGGAAGTGGGGCCTTTGGGGTGTGATTAGGTTGTAAAGGTGGATCTCCCACAAATGGGATTTGTGCCTTTCCAAAGGAGACCCCAGAGAGCTCCCTCACCTTCAACCCTCATTTGAGAACACAGTAAAAAGATGGCCATCTGTGAACCAGAAGTGCCCTCTCACCAAACACCCAATCTGTCAGCAACTTTATCTAGGATTTTCCAGCCTCTGGAACTGTAAGAAATAAATTTCTGTTGTTTATAGGCCACCCAGTCCTTGGTATCTTCGTTGTAGCAGCCTGAATGGGCTAAGACAGTGTGTGTGACCAAAAGTGAAGACCCAATCATATGGAAAACTGTCCAAGAATGAGTAAGGAACTACCTGCTACTGCTCATCCTCCTAATTTCCTCCACCTGGGCCCTTGACCGCCACCTGCAGGTTCAGCCCCACCCTAGGCTCTGGAATAACCATGACCTTAGTCAGCATTCAGGTGACTCAACATCAAGGCAGCCCCACTCAGGAACCCACTCGCACCACATGTCCTACATTCAGAAACTGGGTGCCTGCCTTACGACTCATATATTCACTCATCAAATACTTTTTCAAACGTCTCCTATGTGCTGAGCAGAAGACTTCCTGAAGACAACAGAGCAGTGAGCAAGATAGACATACAGATAGACATATAGTTCCTATATACAGACTTCCCCTTTCACCCCACTGAATCGGTCCTCTCCCTGAGTACCCGCCTTGCTAAAATACCAAATACTTCACCTCCTCCAGGCTGAGTCCTAGACTTGCTCTCCCCAGTTCTTTTAGGAGTGAGGTCCTCTGATACCTAGTCCTGCCAGCATCTCCTGCCGATGCTGTGACTACATGGGTCTCCCCATTCTTCTGCTGCCAGGCTCGCCTTGCTATACCTTATCGATGCTGACCTTCCACATGCCTGACCCACTCTCTCACTGGTGGTTCCCAGGTTCCTTCACAACTGATCGGAGCTTTCTCTGTGATAGAACATCCCTTTGGGTGCTTTAGTGACAATCCCTTATTCCTCACCATGACAAGCCTCACAAGCTTGTGTGGAAAAAAGCCCAAGCTAAATGCATGAATGGAAACTATAAAAGGAACCCTGGCTTTGTTCATTCATCTTTTTTGATCATGGGATAGTCCTCATGTTTTGTGACTCACACTGAAATGCCTTGAGTGTGCTCTTCCTTAGGCGGTTTCCCCTGATTCACTGGCCACATGCTCTTTCCTCTGGGAAGCAAATAATTCACTGGATCACCTTCCATATTTGCTGAAATATTTCTGAGTCTGGATAAGTGACCTGGGAAAGGCCAGATGGAGGTGTGAGACAAGTAAGTTTTCTATCTAATGAAAACATTAAAAAAAATTAAGACAGAGCATCCCTCTGGTATTGTGGTTATAGCACAGATCAAAGGAAAGTGTAAATCTTGTTCCCTATAAGCAACCACAGCTGAAAAGATAGTTAATTTCCCCAGGATTTTTTCAGGTTGATTTTCAAAAAGGACCAGGAACTGTAGCCCTCAGAGGAGGTATGATTTTAGTAACAAAAAGAATACTTCTCTAAGAATACCTAGCATGACGATGCTACCATTCCAGATGAAGGAGCATGCTCCCACACCCAGTCAAATAGTATTTTAACTTTTTCACAGTTGATATTATTTAACTTGTTTAACATCTGCTAACTTAAGCATTGTGGTTAGTATCACAGGTTTAGAGACAAGCCAATCTCTAGCAGAGGTTTTGTCAGCTTCTAGATCTGAGACCTAGCCTTCAGTTATTTTATCTGCAAAATGGGATAATGATACCTCCTTGTGAAGATTAAGTGTGAAAAAGCAAATCACACATTTAGTTCAATATTGAGAATACAGTGAGTGTGCTCTTAGAGTATATAAAATATATGGATATGGGGCCCTAAGTGTCAGAAGATGATAATCCAGACTCTCTATACTTAATTGACAATTAACCAATCTTTCTTTTTAAAGATTTATTTATTTACTTATTTGACAGAGAGAGAGAGAGAGATCACAAGTAGGCAGTGAGGCAGGCGGTGGGGAGGGTGGGCAGGGAAGCAGGCTCTCCGCTGAGCAGAGAGCCCGATGTGGGGCTTGATCCCAGGACCCTGAGATCATGACCTGAGCCGAAGGCAGAGGCTTTAACCCACTGAGCCACCCAGGCGCCCCCAAAATTAACCAATCTTAATCAAACCTCCCACTATCCTATAGATGGAGATTCTCTACCTTCAAAACAGAAATAAAGTAGTTTTAAAATGTATAAAGTATCTGGCAATATTTCCTTCATTCTGTCCATAGTTTTCAAGAGATTTGAAGTGTGAGGCCCATTCAGTTACCTCTTCCTGGTTGTTGCTGATATCCTCCTCGGATAGACAGGGCAGCCATAACCTGTTAAACTCTCAGGTCCAACAAGGATGACATAGATGGCCCTGGTGGAACTTTTGGTCTCCTTGCTACACCTGTGACAAAGGTGAGTAGGGCATAGGGAAGCATGGCAAAGATAGGAAAATAGTTTCTATTTCAGGGTAGAGCTACGTATGAGTCACAGTCTTGGAAATTCAGATTATTGAGAGACTGATTTTTCTTCTTGGATTAGTCACATACACTTCAGGATACAGCAATAAAATGTGCATTTGTCACACATTATACACATTCTATTATTTGAGCATGGCTAAAGACCAGGATCTATACATGAGCTTCATTTAATTCTTACCATGACTTTTTGAGATAAGTACTGTTTTTTATTCCTCTTCATAGTATCTCCACTTAAGTTTTTTAAAGATTTATTTGTTTCAAAGAGAGAGAGAACACATGCACACATGAGTGGAAAGAAAGGCAGAGGGATAAGGAGAGAATCTTCAAGCAGTCACCACACTGAGCACAGAGCTGCATCTGGAGCTTGATCTCACATCCCATGAGATCATGACTGAGTCAAAACCAGAAGTCGGTGGCTCAACCAACTGAGCCATCCAGGTGCCCTTATCTCCATTTTATAATACATGTATATGCAAACTTCTACCAAGGAACACAAAGATAGTTAAATGAAAATGAGGCATATCATATTCTCTTTTTACAAAGATTTATTTATGTATTTATTTGATAGAGAGAGAGAGATTGGGCATGAAAGGAGAGGAGCAGAAGGAGAAGGAGAGAGAGAATTTTAAGCAGGTTCCATGCCCAGTGCCAAGCCCAACAGGGGGCTCAATCTCACAACCTTGAGATCATGACCTGAGCTGAAATCAAGATTTGGACACTTAATCAACTGAGCCACCCAGGCATGCTGAGACATATCATATCCTTGAATAAAAAGGTTTAGCATCATAAATATATAGTCTTCCTTAAAAATTATAAATTTAATACACTTCCCCCAAAATACTAGTAATTTTTGTTGGGGGGGGACTAGATAAGGGAATTCTTTGTATGAAAAAGTAAACAAGCAAGATAAGCCAGGAAAAGTCTTGAAAAAAATTAGATGATAGATACTCTATCAGATTTGAAAGTATGTTCTAACACTTAAATTATTAAAACAATGTTTTCTTCACCTAAGAACAGATTTTAAAAAATCAGTAGAATAGTGCAGAAAGCCCAACAATATACTAAAATATACACAGAAATTCAGAGTATTATAAATTCAGTGGGTGATGGATGTATTATTCAACAAATGGCATTGGAATAACTAGGTGGCCATCAGGCAGAAGAGAAGGGAAAGAGAGGAGAAAGAGAAGAGAGGAGAGGAAAAGAGAGGAGAGGAAAAGAAAAAAAATGGGAGATTTTAACTTTTTTATTTTAGACTGAGAAAAAACTTTCCAAAGATGATAAAAACCCCAAAGCCATGAAAGAGTTCCTAAAAATTCAGCTTGAAAAACTAAACAAAGTTAAGAGACAAAAATATGTGTTTGTGTTCATGTATGTGTTGTTTGCAATTCATATAACAAAAAAAGCTAATTTCCATGCACATAAACAGTTCTTATGCTTAGGTGAGAAAACGTCTACCACTCAAGGAAAAACTGCACACAAGAAGTGAGCAGTCACAGAAAGGAAAATAAGCATACTTCTTTACAATATGAAAGGATGTCCACCCTTCCTTAGGACAAGAGCAGTGCTCAGTAAACTACAAGGAGATGCCTTTTCCAGTGAACATTCCCACAAGGCTGGCGAGAATATGAAGAGATACCACAATGCTGGGTCATTTCACACTGTCTAGCAACTTTTTTAAAAAGATCTTATTTATTTATTTGAGAGAGAGAGAGAGTACCTGAGAGAGAGCACAAGTGGAGGGGAGGGTCAGAAGGAGAGGGAGAGCAAGAAGTAGACGCCTCGCTGAGCAGATAGCCCCATGCAGGACTTGATTCCAGGGTTCCCAGGAACCTAGGTAGGATCATGACCTGAGCTGATGGTAGATGTTTAACTGACTGAGCCACCCAGAGGCCCCCAGCTTTCAAATAAAAATTTTCTTTAACCCAGTAATTCTACTCTCAAGGGTCTATCTCACAGACATCTTTCCATGTGTGCAATGACCTACCCACATAGAAGCATTGCCTCTAAGAGCAAAAGATTGAAACCAGCCTAATGTCCATCAATAGTGGAATAATAGTGCAGCTATATAATGGAATGTTGTGCAGCCATTAAAAATTTAATAGAGTAGATCACATGTGCTGATACGGGACAGCTCCAAGATATTTTCAGTGAAAAAGTATGCAAGCCTGAGGAAAGAGGCTTCAAGAAGTTGAATAACTTACCTAAAATATATTTGCTATTAAGTAGGGTAGTTTGTGGTAGACGTCTGCTCTGAGTATAAAGCCTGCTTGAATGGGTATTGGGTACTGCTGTTCTGCTCCCGTGGGAAAGTCATGGAGCTGATAAGATGGGGAGGGTCAATGGATGGCCTGTGGTTTTTACTCTATGGATCCATTGTTTCTTTAAGCAGTTTTTCAAAGAGTGGGGCACAGCGAGTGGGGTGGAGGGTGAACTGTAAGACTTTGACCTGGTTAGTAGCTTTCCCCTTACTATCTGTCACACATATCCAGGACTAGCAGGGAAAGTATGACTTATTGATTCTTCCGAGTGTCTGGAGCAGACTTGAAGCTGGGACATCTAATTCTGGGAAACATAAAAATTTGCTCCCTAATCCCTCTGCTCCTTGAGAAGCTTTTTATACCCAAAAGCCAGGTACTTATGACAAAACTTCCTTTGGTTCTTCAGGGAAAAGCTTTCAGCAAACTAGGGCATTAACAGTTATTGAAAAGACATGTGCCAACATCACAATTCAGTCCACAAGAGGAAGTGAAGGCAGAGTTCTTATCTAATTAAAACACCTTAGGGAAAGAAAGTGGGCAAAGGGTAATTACCTAATTTGGCATTTGGCCTGGAAAAGAAAGGTTAGTACTTCTTTTCTTGCAAAAATTGTCAGGAAATTTCAAATTATAATGCTTGCCTTCCAGCTGTAGGGAATTTTTCATCCCTAAATCCCATGATGCTTGACACATATAAGTTATTTGTTCTTTGGGTTGCTTCATTTAAAAAGCAATTATTCATTTCTATATAGAAAATCAAATTTAAGTGCTGAAGATCTCATAAAATAATCTAAAGGCCCAATCTCTGGCATTTTATTTAACTTCTAAATTCTCATTCCCTGGGTTTAGTCTTCACTGCTTTTATCAAGTAGAATAAGCCCCACTTGGCAAAAATGCGTTGGTGTTTCCTAGAGATGTTCTGGGGTTTTTTGGTTGTTGTTGTTTGTGAGTCTGTTTGTTTTTATTTTAATCTGCTTAGAAGTTTCCATGGTAACATTGTGTAGAATGTGGTCATTTGGGCAGTCGGAAGTCTGGTTTTTATTTCTGTTCTGCTATTCACCTTCTATGTGTCCCCGGGCATATCAATTCACTTCACTGAGGCTCAGTTTCTTCATCTATAAAATGTGTTAAATCAGAAATTTGTGTTAAATCAGAAAATTCTTACCAGGAATTACAACTACACAAAGTAGTTGGAAGCCAAGCCATTCTGGTAGAATTTGAAGAGAGACCATGGAGGCCCATCCTTCCACACCCATCCTGCATAGCTTTGAGGATGACCTTCATATCATTTCCAAGGAACTCAGAGATCCCTGGGTAGAGGGAGATCTTGGTCAAATATACTAACTTGCAGTTATAAGGTTAATAAGTTCTGTGGATCTAATGATTAGCATGGTGACCTCTGGGGCCAGGAGATAAGGAAAACAAGATTATGGTCAAAAAGTTCAAAATTGCAATTATAAAGGATGAATAAGTTTAGAGATCTAACATACAACAAGTGTACAAAACAATGACTACAGTTTATAATTCTATATCGCATACTGGAAATTTGCTAAGAGAGTAGATTTCAGGTGCTCTCACCACACACACACACACACACACACACACACACACACAAATTGTAACTCTGTGAGGAGATGGGCATGTCAATTAGCTTGACTGTAGTAAATATTTTACTATGTAGATGTATACCAAAACAACATGTTGTACACCTTAACTGTGTATAATTTTTATCTTTTTTAAAAAGCAAATTATGACGTGGACAAGAAATTAAGTCACTTACATAAAAATAATTGTTTCTGATAACAGTACATTCAGTGAATTAAAAATAAGTGTATATGAACTGAAATTGGTTTGCTGTGCTATTTTTTAAATGGACCAAAAAATTCAAATGCTTAATGAAAAATGTTAACACCACATTGGATACTTGAAATTTGCTAAGAGTAGATCTTAAATGTTCTCCCGGCATGCATACAATATGGTAACTATGTGAGATGATGGGTGTGTTAATTAGATCGGTATGTTAATCATTTTGCAAGGTGTATTATATCAAATCATCACATTGTATACCTTAAATGTATACAATTTTTATTTGTCAATTATACTTCAATAAAGCTGGGGAAAATGTTTATTTGAAGAACTAAAATACTGTCATAAAGAAAAAAGAAAAGAGAATCATCGGTCTTGACAGTTTCTAAACCTCCATCATATGCTAACATTCATAGTTCTATAATTTTATATTTATTAAAAAAAGAAGTAAATGCATAAAGGAATTCCTGAACTCCCTTGCAAAATAAAGGTAATACCCAATAATATGGAAAACAATCATGGAATGCCTTGTATGATTAATGCCAAGCAAACCTTGGGAAAAAAAGTTTTGCCCCGTCACTAAAATGAACAAATAATAATAATTCACATTACCATGTGTCAATCACTGCTCAAAGCACATCACATGTATCAATTTATTTAATCCTTCTAATAACCCTAGGTCCTAATATCATCTCCATTTTTCAAACACAGAATTAAAACCAGAGAACTGAAGTAACTTGCCCGAGGTCGGTTAGCTTAAAGTGGCAAAGCTGAGCTTTGAACTTAACAATGTGATTTAGAGCCTGTCCTCAGATTTCTGTATTAAATATAGCCCAACGGGGTATTAATCCAAACATAATTTTCTTGATAGAAGCATAACATGTTAGAATTGGAATGACTCTGAGGGACCAATGTATTCCAAATCTTTCATCTGATAAGTAAAACCAATTTAAAGACGAAAAAGTAACATCTTGGCTCAGATGAAAGTTCTACCAATTTCCTTATAGTTTTTCAAAATGATTTCTATCAGAATTTTCAACTTAAAGAATTAACATTGCTTTTAGAAGAGTGAAACAAGTATTAACTCAGAAAACATCACAAAAATAGAACCTTTAAAACTTAGAATAAACTTAAGAGACTGTTTACATTTTGTGATGGTAAGGTTTCCATTCATATCCTCTGATTTTGCTCTAGAAAAGCACTTTGAAAACAAGAGTTCTGCATGAGAAGTTCAATTATCAAAAAAACAAAAAGAAAACAAAAGCCCACCCCCCCAAAAAAAAATCCGACACACACAAAAAACCCCCCAAAACCCTCTCATAGTTAGGGAATAAGACATAACAGGTTGTATGTTTCTGAGCGATTATTGTTAAAATGCCCAGGGCCAAGAATTTTTCAACCACCCAAGCAGTACAGTAATTTTCCTGAAGTTCAAAGCCAGGAATGTACATATGAATTAAGTTCTTTCATTAAAAAAAAATTTAAGTCTAATCTCATTTGTTCGAGTTTGGGTATCTGACATCATTGAGAACCAACCAAAGGATAAATGTTCCATTCAGCCCGAGAAGCCAAGACCAACCATAAGAGCCTGAAGAATGAAGGCATTTCTTCTTAAGCATTTATTTCAGAGCTAAGATGTAATGAGTTGAGTTTTGGGAAGAACTTCTTTAAGATACCATGAATGTTACTTGTTTCGACAGAAAATTACATTTCATTCTGGAGATGAAGTAGGATGCCTGTGTGACTGTTTTCTCTAGAGAGCTGAACATGTCTCAAGACAGGGTCAGCAGATCTATTTTAAGTGTGGAAAACTCAGGCAACCCCAGGCACTTGCTTTTCCAAGTGCTTCAGCCAAAAATAATCAATGTTACAAAGTGCGTATTTGGGGATTGACATGCCTTGAATTCCTTCAGCTGTCACCATCCATGTTTGGATCTCAGGCTTCTTGGAATTTTATGATTCTTCTGAGCTGACTTGGGTCCTTGACAATTGTGCATTGAACTGCAAAGACAGGCTGCTTCTAATAACCTGGTTCCTCTGCTGGCCTCTTTAGAACTTTAGCACTGACCATGAAATTATATTCCTTTAAACTTTTGTGGAAGGTCAGCTAGAAATGGAGAGTTAGTCCTTAAAGACATTGTGTTCAGTGACAGGTACCTATTCTAACCTTGGGGAGGAATTTGGCATTGTCTAAGCCCAGTGTCAGGGATGGTCTGTATCTTCATCACACATTTAAACAGCTTTATCTCTATGTGGGGACCTTTCCTTTAAGGTCCTAAAAGGCCACTAGTTTCTGCTTTACCAGAGACAACCAAAGAGCAATCATTTCTCTAATGATGAGCTATTGTTTTTCTTAGAAAAAATATTTTCATGTGCTTTTGTTCTGTGTTTTTCTCTTTTAGCTTTAATACAATATCATAATGTATCTTTTAAAGATATTTTATTTAACTAATAGGAATCCAAATTTAAGTTGAGTTTCTTGCAGAGCTGGAAACACAACACCATGGGGTGAATTTTGCTGGTTGTTGTTGAAGTTCAAAACAGGCCACCCCAAAATTTGCACTTTGGTATGTTGAATTTCTTGAGCTAAAGGCACTTGAAAAATAGAAAATGCAGGAACAGGCCTCCTCTGAACTTCCTTTGCTTGCCTAAAGGGCAGTCCTCCAAATGGAACTCAATCCTCATGTACCCCCTACTCAGGAGCTTCATTAACCAGAGATTGACTCATCCCAGGAGAAGTGACTAGACGTTGACGCCACACCCAAACTTTGTCACAAACTGCCACATCTCTTATCTGTTCTTCTAAGGACCCATTCATCCTCTCCAAAAACCATTTACTTTCCCCTAACATGCCTACATCTCTCCCTCCCTTCCCCTACATAAGCGGTCAAATCTCACCACTGTTTGGGATACACACTGTTTTCCTATGATGCCCCCACAAACATAATATTAAAAATTTAAAAATTTGTATACATTTTCTTCTGTTAACCTGCCTGCTGTCAGTTTATTTCATAGACCCAGCCATCGAATCTAGGAGAGAAAAGGAAAAGTCTTTCCTTCTCCACACAGAGAAGAAAGAAGAACGTGATGACATCAATGAATGCAGCCCATTGTTAGTGAGTAAATGAAGGGACATGTGTACATTTAATATAATGAGATTGATTCTCCCACATTATTAAGTCTCTTGGGTGTCTTATAACTTGGACTCCCACATGGAAATATAACAGCTTCTTCTCCAGCCTGCTAAGGTGATTAGAATTTCCACCATTAAAGCTCTAGGAAGTTCTGGTTTCACTGGGAATGTTCCCTAAGAAATACAGCACAATAACACATTGCAATCTTTTTTTGCAAATGAACACAGTTTGCCTTAACTAGATTAGCCAGCTGCAGAAAACAGGCCCCTGAAAAAATGAAAGCCAAAATTCTTTTTTATGGAGAAGAGGGTGCTGGTAGTAGAGGCATAGGATGGGAGAGAAGGCAAGATTGGCAAGGAGACAAAAATTATGGACATCCCAAACTGGACTGAGGGAGTTCAGGCACAAATGAAGAGAAAAGGGAAGTATCAAAGGGCAATTTTCACAATGGTCACACTCTTCCAAATAAAAACAAATTTATTTCAGTTAGCGTCCTGCTTACCGCTAACCCCAACACTGTATACTACTTGGTTGCTAGTAGCTCTCACTTTAGATCTGTCATTGGTCATATTTGGTCATCAACAGCAGCCTCCACAGAAACAGAAATGAAACTGAGAATTGATTATTTATTTATAAGGTAAATAAAATTATTTTGTCAAGAGTTTCAGTCAGGTATTGACAAGAAATTCATCCAGAATTCATGGAGAAATGAATTTTCTGACAAGTTTTATGATTTTAGCATCCCATATTTTCAGGCAAAATGGAGCAAGAGGAGTTGAGTTGTTCTTGGCAGGAAACCAATTTCCTCCCTTCCACTGGAAGGTCTTTGTTCCTGTTACTAGTGACTCATTGGATTACCTCAGTTATGTCCCTTTACCACGGTGGGTCTTTTGTTTCTCTGCACCCCCAGATAATACCTACAAAGGATCTGAGGTTCCTAGATAAGAAGTAGTATTTCAGGATAAGTTGGCATTTGTATGGTACGTAATGAAATCTATGAGATCATTTATCGGAGTTCTCCTTGTAGGTAAAGCCCACAGAGAGCTTGCATTGTCCTCTCAGCACTAGCCTTTGAGAGTGCAAACATGGCTAGTAAGCTCAAAGCCCCGCCAAGGTTTACTAAAATTTAAAGCAGGCTTCAAAACTAACCTGCAATAACTAAACTGCCATAACTTAAAAAGGCTGTTTCAAAATGTGTTCAATAGGGACCTTCCTTCGCAACAGAGCACAATGCTGGGCGGGGAAGAAGGAAGAATGGTACAACAGACATGAAATGTCCAATTTTTGTTTGACCCAAGTCTGCCGTGCCCTGGGATTCTTACACTCTCACAAATGCACATGGATGTAACTTGATTTTCCAAGAAAGATTCATGAACTACAGTGAGTGCTGAGACAGATTCAGGTCCCCTTCTCAATTATCGTATCTGCCTCTCTGTTACCTGGTTTCTCCTGCCCTTGCTCCCTCCCCCAACCCATTGCTTGGGATGCACATGTTTTTCATTATGTGGTATACGCGTACAGGCTGCAGACCCAGTCCTAAGGATGAACTCCAAGAGGTCACGTGTGCTCACTCTATGTGGTTTGTGACACGAGAACGCTGGCATTACAGTGAGACTGGGACATCATTCAGGAATTCTTCAAAACACTCCACATAATCAGAATTCAATTCTCCTCTAATAAAGAAACAGGCTTTTTCCTCCTATGTGTCCAGTAGATGTTAATAAGCATACATTCCTCTTTGCAGAGTTCTCTTCATCTTGCTAAAGACTATAGCAGAAATTCAAGTGCCTTACAAGTCTTTGGGGCACTCTGTATCTCTTTGATTTCGATTCATTCCACCAATCTCTCCAAATTTTATCCCATACACCCATACTAAACCTTCCTGTTCCTCCTCCACTCTTCGCTCTGATTTACCACCGAGAAAATCCTTATTGATTTTGCCTTCGTGTTAAGTTTTAGAAAGGGAAAACGAGTATGGCCAGAGCCCTGTCTTAGGAGACAGAAAAGGACAGTAAACACTAGCAGAGAACAGGACTGAGGATTCCTCCAACAGAGACAATCACTTTAGCAGAAGAACTGTGGGGAAAATGCAGAGAGAGCAAAACCAAGGGTTTTGCATCTGACTGCTATTAACTCGTCACAAATCCTGGCTTGCAGGATGGTAGAACAGTTACCCTGGGACAATCAGAAGTGGCGGAGGTGGTCATGGTCTTTCAGGCTTGTTACTCCTGCGATGCACTCCCAGCTCATCAAACCCCCTGTAGACCCAGTGGGGCAATGGAAGCTACAGGAGGAGTTAAGGGGCCAGAGCTACAGACAGGAGACAGAGAAGGCAAATTCTGTTTCTAAAAGAGCACAAGGGGAGAGTGGTCTGAGGCTGCTGGTTCACAAACACCATCTTTTATCATTTCAACTAGCCCGGAAAGTTTCCTGAGGATGGAACCAAGGCCTATCTGGCTCCCAAGCCCACATTCTACCACTGCCCAGCATCCATCTTTGCCTAAACGAACGCCATGCATTTGTGAGGCTGGGGGCCAGGATAGAAACAGGAGCCTTGAGATTTTAAATCTTGGAGGATCTTTTCTGAGAGTAATAGTTAAGACCTAACAGTGTTTACCTTGCTCAGAGTAAACAGGCCCAGTTCCAATCACAGCTCTGCCACTGAGTCATCAAGTAGACTTTGGGCAAATGGTTTAAGCTTCTTACACTTCAATTTCTTCAGCTTCAAAGTAGAGCTGTTTGGAGATTCAAATGGCAGAGTGCATTTCAAACACCTAGCCTGGAGAGTAGCATATAGTAAGGATTTAATAAACATTACAATCATCGTATTCGCTATCCATTGTTGTAGAGCTGGCAGCTAAAAACATTTGTGAATGAGAAGCTTATACCAGCAGGTACAAGAAGAAATACAAGGAGGTCTTGGAATTGTCCGAAATTCGACCTATCCGTTTCAAATGGCCAATAGGAGCCTTGGAAACTTGGCCACTTCTGACTCTCTTCTCTAAGTCTCCCTTTGTGCCACCCTCCTCCCAGCCCCCATCTGTCTCTGCAGGTCCTTACTGGAGAGGGAAGCATATTTTTCTAATTCCCAAACTAGAGACATGGTCTGACAAGTATAGTTAAGTCTAGAAGGAGACAATGCACAGAATATTTCAGTCTGGTTCTAGTTTAGCTCTTCTAAGTAATGGGCCTGGGGCACTGCTAGGCAACACATATGCCTGCCTCTCCCTCTGCAGTTCAGGTACCTCCACTGCCCAGGTGGCTGACACCTATTTCCACGGGATGTCCCCTGGGTAAAGACAGTGGATTACCACACTATTTAATAAGGGGTGGAGCGGCCAGTGCATAAAAAGTATTATTAGCCCTTAGCACCTGGGAATGAACTAATTGTCAGGTCGTCTAAAAGAACTCCTAAGGGCACCTGGGTGGCAATCGGTTAAGCGGTTAAGCGTCTGCTTCCGCTGAGGTCACGATCCCAAGGTCCTGGGATCCAGCCCGGCATCGGTCTCACTGTTCAGTGGAGAGCCTGCTTCTCCCTTCACCTGCCTCTCTATCAAATAAATAAATAATAAAAAATAAAAAAATAAGAATAAGAATAAAAGAACTCCTAATAGGATCTTAGGGGGATATGGCAAGGATAGTAATAGATTAGAAATCATTTCTAAACTGGAATGCTACCGGAACACGGCGTCACCTGGGCACCTGGTATGCAGAAATGGAGAATGGGAAATTGGTTAAGTGCAGGACAGGGTTGATAGTTGCTCTGATTCTTAACTTGACCTAAGATTGGTTTTGCCCCAGCAAATTTTAAGGCTGTGGGACCTCAGGATGTCACCCTCACCAGCCTGGGGTCTGGGTGGCAGGACCGCTGGGGTGGGGACCAAGGCCCGTGACCTCTTTCTTTTCTCGATATCCCCACGCGGGCCCAGAGTAGGGCTCTCCCCTAGGAGCTCATCACGTGCACAGACCCAGCTTTTCAAACCCGATCCGAGGCCTGCGGTCCCTGTGGTCCCGGACGCCGGGGTGGTTTTTAGGGTTTTCTTTCTTTATTATTTCCCTTCTTGTTCTTCATAGTTGGTGATTTTCTGCAGAAAAACGGCTGAGAAAAAAGAACCTATTTCATTTCCAGTTCCCATCATCGCGATTTCCACATGGATGTGACGTTGGGCCAGCTTCCGAAATGCCCAGGTGACTCACGCGGGGACACCCGGGGGCGGGGCTCAGGAGTTTCTCGCGCGGGGCGGGGCGGGGCGCCGCTCGCCTCCAGCACCCTTTGCGCCTCCCGAGCCCTCTGCGCCCCCTGGCGGCCGGCGACGCGCGGCTCTCGGCGCCGGGCCGGGCGTCACGTGACTGGAAAGTCCCCGGGTGGAAATCCCCGCTCTCCGCCGGCGGTAAAACAGAAAGGGAAAAAGAGAACTGGCAGTCTGCAGTCTTCGCAGCGGGCCAAGTGCAGCGAGCTCGGAGCCCGTGGGGGCGGAGCGGTGACAGCAGCCGCCGGGAGAAGTGCGGCGGCGGTGGCGGAGGGAGGCAGCGGGCGCCATCCCCACCCCCGGCAGTGCTAGCGAGCGAGCGCCGAGCCCCGGCGTCCATGGGGCGCCTCCTCCGCGCGGCCCCGAACCCCGCCTGCGGCGCGCGCCTGCCCTGACCTGGACTTGGGACTTCGTTAGAGGAACGCGCGGCGGGGACAGGTAACCGCCGCGTCCCGTTGCCGTCTGCCACGGCTCGGCGGGGTCAGGGGCTGCGGGTGTGTAATCGGCAGCGACTCGCGGGCTGACCCCGTCTACCTGGCATGGGTTTGTCAGCGGTCCTGGAGGGGAGTTTGGTGGCCGTTTGTGCCCACTGTGGGTTTTGAAATGCTAGGAGTCGAGGTCGCCGCGCCAGATGTTGGCGTGACAGCTCTGGAATCCTCCAGCCAGATGTTCCTTTTAAATACTGCAAAGAACTTAAGCTGTAGCAGACTCCTGGCGAGTAGCCTCCGGACTCCCAGGTTGGGTGGTCCTTGGTGTTTCGCTCTTTTTCGTGCCTTTCGTATTTTTAAATCGAGCTCTGGATGCTGCTGGACACGTAGACATTGCAGAACCGCTATGGCTTCTTCCCAGATTGTGCAGAAGCACCCCACCGCCCGTGGGATGTCTGGGAGGCCACGAAACCGGGCGGGGGTGGAGGACTCCGCCAGCCAGCCTGTCCGGGGACAGCTTGCAGACACTGGGAGTGAAGTGCGGGGAGGTGGGTGGGGTCCAGGGACAGTGTCGATCCTCAGTGGCAGCCGTGCAAGAGAAGTGTGCAAGTTAAAGTGGGCCGTCGGCCTGCTTTTCGGGTGCTCCAGTTCGCAGTGATCTGCAGGTCCCTGCCCCAGCCCCTACCCCACAGTCAGACAGTCTTTGTCAGCCCGGGTTGTCCCACATCCTGCCACCTGGCCTCTCAGGAAAGCAGTGGTATTAAGTAAGGAAGGAGCTCAGCTCTTTTGAGATCGCTTTGTTTTCAGTTCTCCCTGCCTCTGATCTTCTTTCCTTAGAAAGCTGGTCTCTGGTCAAGGGACTCGGGGCAGCATCTGGGAAGAACCATTGTCGATTAAACCAAAACCCCTGTGTCCCTAATTGTTGAGCAGCCACTTACTGCTGCGTTCTCATTGTCTAAGGGGCTGCTTTGATTTCTATGATTCTTTGTACAATTTTCGAAGTTTAGGAGGGATCCTTTGCAAAAATTCGATGAGGCATTTGTGCATAAAAAGTCAGTGAAGTAACAAATGTAAAAGAAATGTTAAGGGTCATAGCGACTGTCTTTAACCGTAAGGACACTACCATCATAGGCCGGGAATATTTATTCCTTAATCTTAAATTTGGAGAAATCCGAGAACTGGGAATTTGGATGGTGGGTTTTGATTCTTTGAAGGAGGCGGTTCTGCAGTCTGTGCAAGGCCAAACCTATGAATGAGAGGACCGTGGGCTATCTGGTAGGGACATTTGCATGTCTTGATTATGGCTTACGGCTCTCACTATTTGAGGTCTTGGCTGAAAGGTCTTGAAGTGAGAAGAGAATAATAGAAGACTCAGGAAAACAAAAAGGCAACACCTAGCTTGTTTCAGATCTTTTTACTTCCCGCCTCATCCCACCTGAGAGCAGCAGGCATTGCAGCCGCAGAGGTGGTGCTGTGGGAATAGCAAGGGGCAGGTGTCGGAAGATCTGGCGTCTAGGCAAAGCTGTCTGCCTTGGCTGGTGTGGAACCTGAGCGGAACGTGTACTTCTGTTGCTTTGCCTGCAGACAGGGAATAAGGTCATCTTGGGTTTTTTAGCCCCAGCATCAAGCATGGCACTCTACCTTTAGTAGGTGGTCAGGTAGTGCTTTTTGAGTGATGGACAGATGAATGAGTGACATTGCGAGACTTTGGACCTGCCATGAAGTGGAGATGGGTGTAATGTTTTTATCCCCTCATTGTACTTATGGTCCTGCTCTAATTTTGCCCAGTTCCACCTCCAGGGAATGTCTGACGTCAAAGGAAAGATTACCAACTGACCCAGAGAATTACTTCTCCCAGGCCTCACTGGCAATCAGATTAGGAATCCTGATCCAGAGCTATCACCAGAAAGCAATCTCAGGGTCATCTAGTCCAGCCTCTCTGCTTTGAGTGGACCGCAAGAATTTAAACCGCTTCATCAATGGCTTTAAGAGAGCCTAGACCCACGTAGGAAAGACTTCCCTAAAAATCTAGGTTTCTTCTCACTTCTACATAGGTTTCAGGTCTTCCTCAACTAAAAGCTTGCCCTGGTAAATAGTATGATACAGGAGCGAGATTAACAATTGTCATGAAACTCCCTAGGGAATATCTTCATGCTCTGAAACCATCTTTGTCTTCATCTTGGAAACCAAGATGTATGGTGAGGCACCCTGCTGAGGCTTGTGAATGACAGCTGGCTTTCCACACAACCCCACACTGCGAGGATACCATGTTGTGTCAATTCACAACAACCCAGGCTGTTGGCATGGGTTGTAGATGCTGGGTTTTGTCCCCAGCTTCCTTCATTTGTCCTGAGTGTTCCTGACCATCTTTCCTTGCCTGCTTCCAGACGTTGATTTCTTTCCACCAGTGGATTATGCTTGAAGATTTCAGCATGGAGACAGGGTGGGAAATGCAGCTGAGTGTTGGTCCCTGGAGGATAATAATAAATGTGGTTGGCAGTTGCATTGGAATAATAGAACTCTAATGCCTGTTCTTGGAAGTGTAAAATTTATCCTTCTATTATTCTTAAAATTCTATTTCTTATTCTGATGTTGTAAAGTTCAACAGAGAGGGTTCCGAAAGACTTACTGTTTGCTCTTAAAATTGCAAAGCATCTTACTGGAAATAGGCTTTTTTAACCTTTATAAATATTATAATACATTTTGCAAATGAGCTCTTTATAAATACTTCTCCTTGGGACTGAAGAGGAAACTCTAATCAGAAGCCTAGGTAATAACGTAAAATTGCAAGGTTTTTCACAAAGCATTTCTTTGGAGTATAGGGAGGGAGGGCTTGAAGGAAAAATCAGGAAAAATCAAGGAACTGCCGGAGAGCAAGGACTGCTGAACCATGGTCTTATGGGAGGAGTTACAGACTTGCCCAGGCTGCCTTGTGTCCTTCACTGGCATTCAGGGCTCCAAAGACCCAGTGGCTGTGGCGTCAGGGTGCCATGAGAATGTGAGGGGAGCTTGCCGGTTATGAGGTGCAGTACCTGTTGCTGACAGATAGGATTGGCTCCCGGACAAACGTTACTGAAAACGCGGGTTATTCCCCTCCTCCTCAGTACCCACTCCCCGCCTTCCTTCTCTTGTTTAGACTAATCTTTAAAAGTGATGTAACTTAAAACAGTCCAGTGTGAGTTAATCTTGGGGGCCAGCTAGTATCCTGGGAGTAGAGGTGACTAAGATCTTTTGCCTACAGATTAGGGTAATGACAAGATCAAACACTGGGGTTTCCTGTAGGCAGGTATATAGGAGTGGTATCAAAGGCGGACTAACGGAATGGGTTTTTCTCCCCTCCTCTTCAGGTATCGCAGAGCACAATGGCTGAACAACTCCTTCCCCAGGCTTTGTATTTGAGCAACATGCGGAAAGCTGTGAAGATACGAGAGAGAACTCCGGAAGACATATTTAAGCCTACCAATGGGATCATTCACCATTTTAAATCCATGCATCGATACACACTGGAAATGTTCAGAACTTGCCAGTTTTGCCCACAGTTTCGGGAGATCATCCACAAAGCTCTCATTGACAGAAACATCCAGGCCTCCCTCGAAAGCCAGAAGAAGCTCAACTGGTGTCAAGAAGTCAGGAAGCTGGTGGCGCTGAAAACAAATGGTAAGAAGACTTGTCTAAGGCTTGGCTCCCACCGTGCTGGGTCCCCATTCATTCAATTCTGATAGCGCTGGCCCAAATTCAAGTCTCTCGAGAGCACAAACCCCTTAATATAGAATACTCTATGAAAGACCTGTGATAAAAACAAGCTGGTTTTGCCAGTATTTTTAGGAAGGATATTTTGTAATTGTGTGTATTAGAGAGCAGAGGCACTGAGGCTTGAAAAATGCATTCCGAAATTCCGTGCCTCCCATTGAGGGATTTGTGTGTCTAATTTTTGTGGCTGTTTGTATAATCATTTGTAAAATACCCTTTCCTGGCCAGTAATGGAAACATTAAAAGGCTTTAAGTTCAAAAGGAAAGCATGGTGTGAAAGCTAGTATTACTATTGTTTCCCACTGTCATTAGACGATGCTCGTAGTGATGACCTTACACGACTTGAACTGATGGCATTTTGTGGATTAACCAGTGAATGGCTGTTGCCTGCCTCTCCCTTACCTAGGTTCTGTTGGTTTTGGTCCCATGACATGAAGTGGAAGGATACTTGAGATTTTTAGCACAAACTTTAGAGCTTTACTTCATTATGTTTAGGGATTCCTAGTTCTGAATTTCTTGCTATCTGGGTGTATCTTCTCAATGGCCCTTTACCACTAATAGCTGTTTCCTGTTCTAAACTTTACTGTTTTGCTTTTTGATTGTTTCCTTCGAGCAAGAGTGTGTGCATCATGGCCACATCCAAGCACACTGTTTCAGGCAGATAAAAAATCCTTCATTATAATGTCGCTGATTATTACAAGAAGCAAGTAGACTGTCCATGATCAATTAAATGCTTATAGTCTAGATGAGGGCAGGAATCAGGTTCTTATATAAGTAACTGTCCTTCTTTAAGACCACCTTGATCAAATTAATACATCCAAGCACAGAAATCCTTGTTGACAATGAGAGGATGAGAGTATTAATTAACTTGTTTGGTACATTCACTTTGGCCATTTTTGAGTTGGGCAGTGTGGAGTGCCTGGAGATAGGTATTTTGTGGTGTTCGGTGAGGGGGGGTTGGTTCTGGTGCATTACTTGAACATCTTGCCTCTACTTTTGAAGCACAGATTCTTAGAAACAAAGAATGAAAACTGGGGAGAGCTAATGTTTACATTTTTCTTGGCCTTAAATCAAGGGATGCGTAGAAGTGGGTAATTATGTTAAGTCATCATCAAGGGGTTTATATTCCTGACAGTTTGTGGTTTTAGCTCTTTCCCATTTTGTTACAAAAAAGGAATGGAGTGAACTCTGGGAGAGTTGGAAACAGAGAGATTCTGCCAAACTAGAGATGTGGTAGGAAGAGGAAAACCTTCTTATCATTAACAGAATTAACTGACATTTTAGGTTGAACTTACTCCTTAAGAAAATAATGGATACAAATAGTAAACACTTGTTTTGCAAAGGTGTGTCATTAAAGTCTACAAGGATTCATGCTACAAATAAAGCTACAAAAGCAAGTGCATTTTGATAACATTTTCTGGGAAATAGGAATGTGGTGGGGACTCAGATCTTCTTATTTCCCCACTTTAAAGAAAATTCCTTAAAATTCTGGAAAAGGAAAAAAAAGATATTGGGGGGATAGACGAAGCGATTTTTACTCTCTGGCTTTTATTAAGCACCTTTTTTTTTTTTTTTAAACCCCCAGCCCCTCAGGAGGGTTGTACAAAGTCAGTGGTCTCTTTGGGGAGGGGTGATTCACAAGTTTGCATTTGAGGATATGAGACTGCGGTGAATGAGGAAGGGAGTAGGTGGCATAAAATTGAAACTTCAAGTGAAAAATTCCAGCGTCTATTGGCTGCCGCGATTTCACTTGTATAATGAGTAGCCCTATTCCAGCTCACCCTGACCACACCCACTTGGAAAGTCCAGGGCGCCCTTCGCAGTTTAAATGTCTACACACCAGAACAAAAAGTACAATAGCTGTTGCTCAATTGCTAGTCAAATAACTTAGCACTGGGGAATTCCAGATGTTGCTTAGGGAATTTTGTACTGGTGCATCTCAATAAAGAACTGAAAGTAAGCACAAGAAGAAGAAAAAAAGCCTTATCTTTGCTCTAGATTTTGCAAAGGGGAAATTTCAACAGAACGCAATTGTTGCCACACTTCTGCCAAGACAAAAGGCTAAGCGATCTGTTCTGTTCATTCCTGTGAATACTTACTTAGTTCGTTTTTCCCTATGTATGAATTGCAGGGATATGAGTTGTAGATGGGTATATATGCTTGAGGGGTTTTCTTTGTTGTTTTGTTTTTGTTTTTTACAGTTTGAGTGTACTTAAGATTTGCTAAAAGCTTCAGAAAACGATAACCCTACTTGTAGAGTAATGTAAGAAAACAGTCGAACTCCTGTTTGTAAAAACAGCAGTGCCCTTGGCCACAAGTCACTAAGGAGTTGACTTTTTTGATATTAAACATGCCCCCCAAAATGTTTATTGTTTGGAGGTTAGACAAAAGGCAGCCTCTTGAATTGTGGGTTTTGACCTGTGAAAGTAACAAATTCATGAAGTAAAATTAGACCTGTTTCTCACAATGCTCAAAGGCAGGCTGAGGAGGTAATGCGGTGTTCTCGATCCCACTTGATAAACCAGGAGAGGAAACTCCCAGGCCCCAGAGGCCTCAGTGGAATGGTCAAGTCATTTACCACTGAGTCATAGCCAGACCGTCCCTGTCTAGTAAGCGGAGCCAAAACAGCTTCCTGGTTTGTGCACCATACCCCCTGTGTTCTCTCTAGAGCCACGGAGTAATAGTGCCAGTATCTTAGGCAAAACATCAAGGAATGCTAGAATGGGACAGACTTTAGAGATCATAACCCAATACCCTCATTTCACAAAGAAGAAAAAAAAAAAGCAACACTCAGAAGCTGAGGAATTTCCCCCAAGGTCACACCTAAACCAGTTAGGGCAAGCCAGGCTAGAACCAAGGTCCCCTGATAATCAGTTCCTGGCCCCTTTGTTCTGTTGGGTCCATCGTTAAAATTAAGAGTGGAAAGAGTGGTTTTTTTCCCTAAAGCTGTCATCCCCTTGTGAAATGTTCTCAGTTGGCTGTTGGACTAAGAAAGTAAACCGTTTGCATCTCTCACATGCCCCTACTAGGTCCCCTGTACTAGAAGCAGGGCTAGTGCATTCTAAAAACTTTTGCTAGGCCTTTGATGTGTATGGCTTCTTCCCCAGGTGATGGAAACTGCCTCATGCACGCTGCTTCTCAGTATATGTGGGGTGTTCAGGACACAGACCTGGTCCTGAGGAAGGCTCTCTTCAGCACTCTCAAGGAGACGGATACACGCAACTTTAAATTCCGCTGGCAGCTGGAGTCTCTTAAATCCCAGGAATTTGTGGAAACGGGGCTTTGCTACGACACTCGGGTATGTTTTGTTTCCCCATTAAATATCTATTGATAGAGCTCCATGGTGGGTGAAGGGCCTCTCGGGCCAGCCCCCGCTCTTGAGGACCATATGACTTCCTAGGTCACATGAACTTGGCTAAGCAGAGCACAGTCCATGGAAAACACCAGAAACCTCCTGTGGGATGAACCTGAGGCTTTTGTCACTGCTGGGAGGTTTCCAGGCAGCAGATTCCCAGCTGTGGATCTCTTCTTTTTAGCAGAAGGGCTACTTGGCCTTTCCTGTGGTGTTTTGGTTGCTTTCCCATCTGATTGCTCTTTGCATGCTTTACCGAGCCTGCCAATCAAATTCAGACGTGGGGCTCACCATTCTCAGTCACAGGCTTGGAATTTTTGTGAACATTTGGATAAGGGGCTTTGTTGTTATGCCTCATCAGGGATTTTTTTGAAAGCAGGTGCTGTCCCCATCCTCCCCAACTTCTAAGTTGGCCTTCTAGTGGAAAAAAGTAAAGGAAGAAAACCAAACTGGGGAAAAAAGTGTGACCAGTCAAATGATGATTTCCAGAAAGGGGAAAAGTCAGCCAGGTTATATAAATGAATAATTGTAGAGCAAAGTCCGACTGACTTTTTAATGCATAGTTCATTCAATCCCGATTTCCCCTTTACCCACTTCCTAGAATTGGACTGATGAATGGGACAGCCTAATCAAAATGGCATCCACAGACACACCCGTGGCCCGAGGTGGACTTCAGTATAACTCACTGGAAGAAATACACATATTTGTCCTTTGCAACATCCTCAGAAGACCAATCATTGTCATCTCAGGTGAGAGCCTGCAGGGTGCTTATTTGTATTCGCGGGCCGGTTGGCTTTAATGCGTTAGCTCTTCGGAAAAACCGAGGCTACCTGAGGCTACCCGGGTCACCAGCAATAGTAGCTGAAGGGAATTTGATGAAAATCACCTGAGGGCCTTATTTCTCTTGCTCTTTCCCTAAACAGACAAAATGCTGAGAAGTTTGGAATCGGGTTCCAATTTCGCTCCCTTGAAGGTGGGCGGGATTTACCTGCCTCTCCACTGGCCAGCCCAGGAGTGCTACCGATACCCCATCATTCTCGGCTATGACAGCCAGCACTTTGTACCCCTGGTGACCCTGAAGGACAGTGGACCTGGTGAGGACACAGCACGGATTCACATTTGTAACTGCTGCTAGATACTGGAACACCTTGTTCCCACTGACCACTGGGCTCTTTGAGGCCCTCTGGCAAGAGCCTCATTTATGTTTATTATTTGTATGTGAATACAGTGTTCTGTCACGTGCCTGGTTAGCAACAGTAATGCCATAGCAGTCATCCCGCCCTCTTTGTGTATGGCTTGGAAAGCACTTCCCACAGCTTAGCTGCAAGTAGAAGATCCTGTGACGTGACCACCGCCCTTTGATATATGACAGAGTGAGGCGCACAGAGCCCTGGCCCAGAGCGGGTCAGTGTCTGTCAGGTTAGCCATTACTAAGATAGCTTCCAGTGGAAGAGGCAGTGTGCGAAGTGCTTTAGGGGATAAATGTAGACGTTTATTTCATCTCATTTCATCCTCACAGCGTCCCTATAGACCGTAAGCACTGGAAGCCTTGTTTTACAGAGATGCTTAAAGCTCAGAGAAGTTCAGTAACTTCCCCGATGTCACAGAGCTTGACAGTGGCAAAGCCAGGATTCAGACTCAGATCAGCATGGTTCTGAAGTGTGATGATTTACCCAATGAGATCCACTGCCTCCAGGCTGCCTAAAGTTCTCTGAGCTTCCAGAACATACAAAGCATTTTATGTTAGAGTTTAGTGTAGTTTGTTTCCCCATCTGCATTTGATTGTGACTAGATGACACTTTTCTACCCTTTTTTGTATCTTTTCTGTGTTTGTGAAATGTGACCATTATATATGCAGCCTCACATATAATCTCATTTAGTAGAAACACGTGTCGCTCATGTGTTGCTTCTTTCCCTCAGAAATCCGAGCTGTTCCACTTGTTAACAGAGAGCGAGGAAGATTTGAAGACTTGAAAGTTCACTTTTTGACAGATCCTGAAAACGAGATGAAGGAGAAGCTCTTGAAAGAGTACTTGATGGTGATCGAAATCCCCGTCCAAGGCTGGGACCACGGCACCACCCATTTGATCAATGCTGCAAAGTAAGAGTTTATCCTTAGTTCTGTCCTTTGTCAGCTTCAACTGCTTTTACTTCTACCACATAAGCTGAGGCCATCCCAGAGCTCAACCATAAAGTTATTTGAAGCCGGTTTCCTCCAATGTGCAACAGATCCAAGTGTGGTGTATATAGTCACAGAGGATGACATGAGGCCATACCAACTTGGGTTTCACATGGGAACGAGTAATTTCTCCATGGTCACTTTCCTGCATAGCTGGATGCTGACAGGATTGTGGCATTAAAGTCTCTTGAACCAAGGATAGTTTTGTTGTGTTTTATTTAATTGCCCTAGTACTAGGCTAGCAAGTGAAAATTCTTGGAAACAGAAGCCTTTTTCTCTTGGCTTCTTGGTAAGGACAGACACCTCAGACATAGTCGGGGTTGTGGATCATCTTTATGTGGATCATCTTCATGCATATGATTTTTGCCACATAGGAAGTAAAGGCAAGACCCAGACGACGTGCAGTGTGGGTGTCCAGATCTTAAACACTGGCTTTATGTTGGAGAGATGCCTATTTGTTAGGACTTGAAATACACCAGAGGGGGAGGCAGACACATGATAGAGGCTTAGAAGTGAGCAGACAGCACCTGGGGGGTATGTCCACTGCTTGGTCACTGTGCGGGGCAGTCCGTGCTGATAGACACCAGCTGCCAGTTTAAGATTAATAACACCAAAATACAAGCAACGAGGTCCCAAAGTAGTTTGAATTATAATGTAGACTAGTCCCAAAGGAACATGCTACATGATGTTTTACTAGAAGATTGACATCAGAGAAGTTAAAAAGTAAAAGTGAGTTTTTAAAAGAGTCAAGTGTAGCAGCGTCCCCAGAATAGCCCTTTCTTTAGAATTATCAGTAATTTGGAGTGGACCAAGATTGATTAAATAAGACTGTGGTTCTTGAAAACAATGAAACCTCCTTAGCAGTATTGGACTGTGCTCTGCTGGAGGTGTAGACTCATGATCATTGGCCTGCATTTCAGTGAGTGGTTATCAAGTTATTGCCATAATCCACATTCTAGAAGTTTGGCCTCTGAGCTCATGATGTGAAATTTTGTGTGTGAATGTGTATCCATGTTTGTATGTAGTCTCATATTTTTCTTTTTGGTCTTTAGGCTAGATGAAGCCAACTTACCCAAAGAGATAAATCTGGTAGATGATTACTTTGAACTTGTCCAGCACGAGTACAAGAAATGGCAGAACAATGAGCAGGAGCGGAGAGAGCTACATGCTCAGAATCCTTTGGAACCTTCCGTTCCCCAGCTTTCGCTCATGGACGTAAAATGTGAAACACCCAACTGTCCTTTCTTCATGTCCGTGAACACCCAGCCTCTGTGCCACGAGTGCTCAGAGAGGCGGCAAAAGACCCAAAGCAAACCCTCAAAGCTGCACTCCAAGCCAGGCCCCGAGGTGCTCCCTGGCATGGCTCTCGGGCCCTCCCGGGGCGAGGCCTATGAGCCCATGGGCTGGAGCCCCGAGGAGCCAGCTGGGGGGCCTCATTCGGCCCCTCCGACGGCGCCCAGTCTCTTCCTGTTCAGCGAGACCACCGCTATGAAGTGCAGGAGCCCTGGCTGCCCTTTCACGCTGAACGTGCAGCACAATGGATTTTGTGAGCGCTGCCACAACGCTCGGCAGCTGGGCACGGGCCACCCCTCGGACAGCACGAGGCACTTGGACCCCGGTAAGTGCCGAGCCTGCCTGCAGGACGTCACCAGGACGTTTAATGGGATCTGCAGTACTTGCTTCAAAAGGACTACGGCAGAGCCCTCCTCGGGCCTCAGCTCCAGCGTCCCTCCTTCCTGTCACCAGAGGTCCAAGTCAGACCCTTCGCAGCTTGTCCAGAGTCTCTCCACACATTCTTGCCATAGAGCCGGGACCGAGGCTCCCTCCGGCTGCCTCTCTCAGGCCACTCGGACTTCAGGGGACAGGATGGGGACCAGCAAGTGCAGAAAAGCCGGCTGCATGTATTTCGGGACTCCAGAAAACAAAGGCTTCTGCACGCTGTGTTTCATCGAGTACAGAGAAAACAAACGTGAGTGAACTGACGGATTTCCTAAGTCCCGTTTCTAAACCCCTGTGCTAGAAGCAGTTTTGCTCCTGAGCTGCCAGAAAGCAGCCCCTCTGGGCGGCGGGGGTGAGAGCAGCTGGCCCAGAGGGATGGTCACTCGGAGGCAAAAGACACAGAAAACCACCTTCCAAAGTCCTACAGCCCCTCTTAGATAGAGTTCATAGAATTTTATTTCACGTGGTCATTTAGCATCTGGCATTTGTGAGGCAGAGTTTAAACAAGACTTCTTTGGACATGTAGATGTAATAGAGAGAAGTCCAGAGTTGATGGGCAGTAGCTGAAGAGAGGGAAGTCTCCGCTGACCCTGAGAAAATGCGGGTGGTTTTAGAAACCTCTCGTTTGAAGAAGGACAGTTAGTGTCTCTGTTCTGTTACGTGCCTGGCACGTTCAAAAATGAGAGGTCTGTAAAGTCAAAGATGTTTCCGTAATGGCATTATCATCGTTTTTTTTTTTTTCTTTGACTGAATTTAGAAAAGGCCGTGCTCATGTACACACAGCCCAGGGTGCCCTAACCTATATCCAGAACCTGGCGGTCTCTCTCTCTCTGCTTGGAGACCACCTGTAGCACTGATGAGCTCCAACTCTCTTTCAGATTTTGTCACTGCCTCCACGAAAGCCAGTCCCACGGCCCCCAGGTTCCAGAATGCTGTCCCCTGCCTGGGAAGGGAATGTGGCACCCTGGGAAGCACCGTGTTTGAAGGATACTGTCAAAAGTGTTTCATCGAAGCTCAGAGTCAGAGATTTCACGAAGCCAAAAGGACCGAAGAGCAACTGGTGAGACATTTGGAGGTACTTCCCCTGCCTCTTTGGGCCAGCTCTCCTCACTGGAGTCGCTTCTTCCCACTGAGACAGTGGACTTTCCTCCCTGCCAAGTTCCGGGGAAGAACCTTAGGGTGGTTGTGGTGGGGGGAGAAGTCCCTGTAGCCCCCAGGGTGGGAAGTGCAGTAGGTACTCTTGATTTTCGTGGCCTAACTGTACTTTAGAATTCATTTAAAAAGTAAATCGAATCAGCCATAGAATAAAACCTTAAAGTCTCCGAAAAGCCTGATACCAAACAGAGACTTTTTGATTTGTAGCAGCACAGGGATCTGAGTGGCCAGCAGACTTTTGGAAGTAGTCCTTTATCAGGAGACAGGAGAAGGAGGCAGAGTAGCCCACTCGCCTGCACACAGTGGCATAGGAGAAAAGCCAACTTAGGCTGACGGTTGCCTCTCCATGGCATAGTTCACAGCATGGTAGGGAATCTGTCTGGGGAAAGCCAGCTTCTCACTAATCCAAGCGGAGGCTAGCTGGGCCAGCCTTCGCAGGCCTCCAGGTCAGGTGCTCCTCGGTTGCACTCAGGGTGCTCTCACGGGACTGGAAGGAGGCGTCTTTGGCGAGCTCCCAGTCGCAGACAGCAAGTGCAGCTCCGGCTCCTTGGGTCAGGCGGTGGCTCTCCACCCCACAGAGTTCTTGGTAACACCCGCGCAGGCAGACGAGATTGCCTGGTGCTCTCCCTGAGCAACTGGCCAACAGTTCTCTCTGCTCTTTCCATTCAGAGATCTAGCCAGCGCAGAGACGCGACTCGAAGCACGGCGAGCGCCTCCAGGCCCAAGTGTGCCCGGGCCTCCTGCAAGAACATCCTGGCGTGCCGCAGCGAGGAGCTCTGCATGGAGTGCCAGCACCTCGGCCAGCGCGTGGGCGCGGGGGCCCACCGGGGCGAGCCGGTTCCCGAGGAGCCCCCCAAACAGCGCTGCCGGGCCCCCGCCTGCGATCACTTCGGCAACGCCAAATGTAGCGGCTACTGCAACGAGTGCTTCCAGTTCAAGCAGCTGTACGGCTGAGGGGTGCGGGGGGGCCCCGGGGACCTGGAGCCTCAGCGGGAAATGGTGCTAGCCGCAGCGAGCTGCGGGCAGCTTCGAGCAGGGGAGCAAAGAGAAGCTCGGGTCGCGGTCGCGGCCGCGGCCAGCCTGCCCAAGTGGCCTTGGAACGAGAGCAAGGCCAGTGACGGGCGGCGGATGGGCTGCTGCTCTCCCCCCCGCCGCCTCGCCTCCACGCGGAAGGCCAGGAACTGCGTGGACTCGGAATGTGTGCCGGGACTACATCATCTCGGGAGAAAAAGGAGAAGAAGCTCATTCAGGTGGCTTGGGGATCCCGGAGCCGTTCCCCCCACACAGCCCCACGCGGGCCGGGCTTGGAGCCGTGGAGCCGACCCGCCGCGCCCGCAGGCCCTCAAGTTCAGGAAGCTCAGGGAGAACGGACAAATTCAGTGTCAGTGGTGAGTGGTCTTTCCCTCCCCGCCTCGTCCATTTCCCGCGGACACGGCAGACACCGAGCTGTCCACAGACTGTGGCTCTGAGGCTGCTGAGACCGAATCCGTTCACGCTGAAGAGCAAACCAGCTGCTCTTTACAGTATGCACCTTGGAGGAAATCAGAACTTTGTAGTGGAGAGATGTGTGCCTCTCTTGGTTATCACTGTCGTCACTTCTAAAGAAGTTAGCCTGAGGTGTGCATGAAAATGTGTACATATATAATGTACCCTTATATTATGTATGAGGGAATTGTTTTTATTGTGGTGAAATATATTGTCTATATAATTCACTTTATTTATTTTATTTCAAACTTCAGGGTTATTTAAATGAAGATGTTTCTTCTGCTCTGGGTAAAGTGTTTGCTGTAGTGTCTTCTTGAAATAGCGTATTCATAGTCCTCTTTTGGGCGAGTACCTGAGTGCCTTGGGGATTTGGTCTCTTTGATGTACTGTGGTTGTCTTCCCTAAGAAAGAAGGAATTGCACCAAAGGTATATTCATTAAAAGCTCATGCTTCTTGATGAAACTTGGGTTAGAGCCTCTTGCTAGCCAGATGAAAAAAATAAAAATAAAAATAAAAAAAGTAACTGCTTTCCGCAGTAAACAGATGCCTTGAATATCCTACCTCTTGAGAGATAAAATTGGGAAGGAATGGGGATGAGATTGGAGAAGGTCACTGAGACGATGTGACCTTTAATGATAGTTTTATTTGCTGTGTTTTAACTTTCTGTCCTGGTAGCAACTGCACAACCAGTGGCACCTTCGCGCTGGGACAGCAAAACTCTGTGACTATGAGCATAGGAAATTTCTTTCTGTCCTTGGCCTGCAGTTTCTCTGTTTGCTTTGTGTTGCTGTCATACTTGTTATAGAAAAAAAAAGGGGGAAACACATTGTCCCCAGAGGTAAAGGCTGCCATTTTTTTTTGGGGGGGTCTGGAACTTATGACCTAAAAATATTAGTAATCTATAACTCTACACAGCCTTTACTTGTATTACCTGACATGTTTGCCACCTCGAGTGCTATTTCCTCAACATAAATTTTAATCATTTTTTCTAAAGATCTCAAATAAACATCAGTGTTCATCTAGTTCTTCTAAAGTCAATATTTTAATATTTTGTGTGTATCAATATTTTCATTCTTAATGTGAAAAATGGAATTATTTATACTTATTTTAGAAAGCATTTGAAATTTGCACATTTAGTTGTCCCTGATAGAGAGCTGTTTATTCTGTTGGATTCCTTCAAGTTTTCCTAAATATGTGTAACTTTTCACAAAAGTCAATATTAAAAAATAAATTATTTAAGAACAGATTTTGATGTTTTCTGCTTACAAATGGTGAGAGAAAGAGACCCAAATACTAAGGCTATGTTTCCCAAGCAGCCTCATATTCAGGTACACCCGGATAGTGGACATGCGTCCCACCCCCATGTAGTAAGAACTTTGCGAACTTTATAACGGCATGAGGGTGAGTCATTGTTCCACTGCAGGGACACTGAGGCCCAGGCAGGAGTGGGAAGGGTCAACCTGTCCCATTCTCAGGAGACATTAGGTCCCTGTGCCTCTCTAAAGGTTGCTGCCTTCGGCCTTCTTGCAGTGCAGAAAAGGAAAACAGGAGAGAGCAGCAGAGAGAGGCTTAGTAAGAAAGAAATAGGAGGGAAGTGGGAAGCCTGGTGTAAGATTTCCTGGGTCGGACCTTAAAAGAGGTGACAGATGGCCGTGGTGGCTTCAAGGATCGACAGCACCAAAGGCCTGGGAAATTATAAAATGACGCATTCTTCCACCCAATCCAAATATACCCACAGAAGATTGATTCAGGAGGACTGCAGATTCCGAAATCCTTTTTTTTTAAACCTCCCCAGGAGATTCTGATCATCAGCGAGATTTTAGAACCATGCTTTGACAAATCATTCGTGATCTTTTGTTAACTTATTATGGGAAATGTTAACACACAAGAAAGCAGAGTTTAATGAACCCCCATGTGTCCATTACTTGGTTTTGACAACGATCAGCATTTTGCCAGATTTGTTTCATCTTTCATTCCCTCTTTTTCTTCTGGATGATTTCAAAGCAAATCCCAGCCATGTGTGTCCTCACACCCACAAATACATCAGTGTGCATCTCTAATTGATCTTTTTTTTTTTTATACAACCATCATTTTTACACCTAGATAAATTATTTTTAGTGTCATACTAAGTATGTATTCTAACTTCTCAGGTTGTCCACTGTGGAGACATAGTCCTATTGCTTTAGGGTTAGCTTAAGCCTCTTTTATTCTGTAACATTCTTTTTTAATTTGTTGGGGCAATTCGATCTTTTCTTCTGTAGAAGGGCCCACATTCTGGATTTGGCTGATTGCTTTCTTATGGTGCCATTTAACTTATTCTATAATGTACTTTGGATCTAATTCTGGTTCAGTGAGGCAAGAAACACTCAGGGTCCCATCAAGTCCCATCCTGTGTGAGCTATATGAATGCCAGCCCAGAGGAATCATAAAGCCTCAAATTCAGCTCTTCTCTTTTTGTCCATTCTTCCTCCCACCTCTCACCCAGCATTAAATGCTACAATTCTTCAATCAGCATGATGAACACAAGCATTTGACCATAAGTCATCAGGATTTCTAAAATAGGAAGTGACTTAAAATTAGCAAATTATCTCTGACTCAGAAGAATAACCCACAGACAGGGTAATAGGGGGCAGGTTTGGAGGACAGCAAAGGAGCCCAGCGGAGATGGATCTCCGGATGGGGATGCCTATAAGGCATACACACAATTTTATGTCTGGGTGTGTTCGTTTTTCTTCTGAAGTGGAGCCAATCAGAGGCTTTCTTCAGAGTCTCAAAGAAATGGATGATTTTCCAAAAAAGCCAAGAACCTCAGCATAAAGAGAGCTGAGAATTAAGACTTGGGAGGAACTGATTTTTGCTTCCAGCACTGCAAATATCACCCTCATACCAGCACTGCAAATGTCACCCTCACACCACAAGAGTGGAAGATCCTGTCATCCAAAATTGAACTCTTAATGTTCTATCCCTGTCCCCTTCCTCCCATGCTCAGAAAAGGGCATTATCTTCCCAGCCACTCTAGACTTTTTCTCCCTCCTCCCACCTCCAAACTTTATGAAGTGTTATTTCCAAAGTATCTCTCAAATCCACTCGTCTCTAGACTTCTGCCACTCTGGCTTGGTCCCTAGCTTCCTTCTGCCTTTTTGCCTCCACTTTCCCCTTTCTAGCCTGCTCTCTCGCATAACTTGACTGCCCACCTGTGCCTGTAAACCAGAGACCTGGTGAGATGTCTCCTCTAATTAAAATTCCCTGACGACTTTCCCAAAGCTGGCTGCATGCAACAGAGGGTGCAGGAAGAAAGGAGGAAACCTCGGAGTTCGTTTGCTATTTGATACATGAATGACTGTTCCCCCTTTCTCAACATCAGAGGCCACTGTCCCCTGAGCAGTCCTGAAGGAACTATGAGTTGCCCAGCTAAGAGGGGGTAGTAGTGACAACTGCATTCATTTACTTCCTGCATGTTGAAAAAATCACATTTGAATTATCCCATGTTATGTGATTTTATGGCCAAAACTGATGGAGCCATGCCACGTATAAACTTACCTATCTGTACACCTAAGCTTGGAAGCAACGATTTTTAGTCTGTTAAAAAATTACCCAAAGAAGAGTTTCAAGGGGTTTTGTACCCATTTATTGGAAATACCAGCATAGCTCTCCATCTTCACATCTAATTGACATCCAAGATTGGAATTTGCTACCTGCGTTTCAACAAAAACCATTGCATAGTTGATAGCTAGAATGAAATGATAAGGAGGCACGATAACTTTTATTCTCTCTGGTCTGCTTTCTATTGCTTTTCTATCCTCTGTAGGTGTCCTTTCCAGCTCTGGAGGTCATTAACATCAAGGATCACAGCAAAGTGAACTGAGACTTCGGAATAGCTTTATCACAATGTGAAAGATAATGATTTATTTTTTTTAATAATGAAGTATATTTATTGATTTTATTATTTCTTATTGAGAGCAAAAGGTGTTTTTACCATTAATAAAAATAATTATTTTAGAGTATTACTTCATCTTTATCTCACTGCTTTGAAATCCTCACTTTTTTTATTTTTAATAGTATGTTTTCATTGATTTAAAATAATACATATATTGTGAATGCACTCTCAGACATGTTTTTAAAGATTTAAATCAACACATGAGATGAGATCAAAAGCCCTTGGAATTGGGGCACCTGGGTGGCTCAGTGGGTTAAGCCTCTGCCTTTGGCTCAGGTCATGATCTCAGGGTCCTGGGATCCAGCCCTGCATTGGCCTGCTCCCCCCTCAACCCCGCCTGCCTTTGTGCCTACCTGCGATCTCTCTCTCTCTGTCAGATAAATAAATAAAATCTTTAAAAAAAATTTTTAAAAGCCCTTGGAATTGAATTTCCAACATGTTATGTGGTGCTGTTGACAATTTGAGCCAATTTAAGTATTCATTTTTTCCGTCTGCCACTAGTATAGATATCTCCTGACCTTCTATATTCTCTTCTGTTCCCTCTAGAAAAGACATACTTTGGTCTCGGGACCCTTTTACACTCTTAAAAATTATTAAAGACTCCAGAGAGCTTTCATTTATGTGTGTTATATCTATTTATACTTAGCATTTAGAAATTAAAACTAAAACATGTCAAAGCACAGAATATATAAGCAAAAATTCCACCAGCTTCCAAAACTATGATATCGTTACATGTCACAGAGCCTAGGGAAAACTCCACAGCACACTTAGGAGAGTCTGAGAACAAGAAAGACAAATAACACCTGAGTATTGTTATGAACACAATTTTTTTTTCAGCCTAACAGTATTCATTGTTTTTGCACCACACCCAGTGCTCCATGCAATCCGTGCCCTCTCCAATACCCACCACCTGGTTCCCCCAACCTCCCACCCCCCGCCCCTTCAAAACCCTCAGATTGTTTTTCAGAGTCCACAGTCTCTCATGATTCATCTCCCCTCCCAATTTGCCCCAACTCCCTTCTCCTCTCCATCTCCCCTTGTCCTCCATGCCTCGTGGAGTCCCTGACAAAGTCATAAGGACCCCTGGAGATCTCCAGACAATACTTTAAGAACCTCTACTCTAGAATAATGATTTTTTTTTATTTTATGTTTTATAAACATATATTTTTATCCCCAGGGGTACAGGTCTGTGAATCGCCAGGTCTACACACTTCACAGCACTCACCATAGCACATACCCTCCCCAATGTCCATAACCCCACCCCCCCAACCCCCCTCCCCCCATCAACCCTCAGTTTGTTTTGTGAGATTAAGAGTCACTTATGGTTTGTCTCCCTCCCAATCCCATCTTGTTTCATTTACTCTTCTCCTACCCCCTTAACCCCCCATGTTGCATCTCCTCTGCCTCATATCAGGGAGATCATATGATAGTTGTCTTTCTCCGATTGACTTATTTTGCTAAGCATGATACCCTCTAGTTCCATCCATGTCGTCGCAAATGTCAAGATTTCATTTCTTTTGATGGCTGTATAGTATTCCATTGTGTATATATACCACATCTTCTTTATCCATTCGTCTGTTGATGGACATCTAAGTTCTTTCCATAGTTTGGCTATTGTAGACATTGCTGCTATAAACATTTGGGTGCACGTGCCCCATCGGATCGCTACATTTGTATCTTTAGGGTAAATACCCAGCAGTGTAATTGCTGGGTCATAGGGTAGTTCTATTTTCAACATTTTGAGGAACCTCCATGCTGTTTTCCAGAGTGGTTGCACCACCTTGTGTTCCCACCAAGAGTGTAGGAGGGTTCCCCTTTCTCCGCATCCTCGCCAGCATCTGTCATTTCCGGACTTGTTAATTTTAGCCATTCTGACTGGTGTGAGGTGGTATCTCATTGTGGTTTTGATTTGTATTTCCCTGATGCCGAGTGATATGGAGCACTTTTTCATGTGTCTGTTGGCCATCTGGATGTCTTCTTTGCAGAAATGTCTGTTCTTGTCTTCCGCCCATTTCTTGATTGGATTATTTGTTCTTTGGGTGTTGAGTTTGCTAAGTTCTTTATAGATTTTGGACACTAGCCCTTTATCTGATATGTCATTTGCAAATATCTTCTCCCATTCTGTCAGTTGTCTTTTGGTTTTGTTAACTGTTTCCTTTGCTGTGCAAAAGCTTTTGATCTTGATAAAATCCCAGTAGTTCATTTTTGCCCTTGCTTCCCTTGCCTTTGGCGATGTTCCTAGGAAGATGTTGCTGCGGCTGAGGTCAAAGAGGTTGCTGCCTGTGTTCTCCTCAAGGATTTTGATCGATTCCTTTCTCACATTGAGGTCCTTCATCCATTTTGAGTCTATTTTCGTGTGTGGTATAAGGAAATGATCCAATTTCATTTTTCTGCAGTGTGGCTGTCCAATTTTCCCAACACCATTTATTGAAGAGGCAGTCTTTTTTCCACTGGACATTCTTCCCTGCTTTGTCGAAGATTAGTTGACCATAGAGTTGAGGGTCTATTTCTGGGCTCTCTATTCTGTTCCATTGATCTATGTGTCTGTTTTTGTGCCAGTACCATGCTGTCTTGATGATGACAGCTTTGTAGTAGAGCTTGAAGTCTGGAATTGTGATGCCACCAACTTTGGCTTTCTTTTTCAATATTCCTTTGGCTATTCGAGGTCTTTTCTGGTTCCATATAAATTTTAGGATTATTTGTTCCATTTCTTTGAAAAAAATGGATGGTACTTTGATAGGAATTGCATTAAATGTGTAGATTGCTTTAGGTAGCATAGACATTTTCATAATATTTATTCTTCCAATCCAGGAGCATGGAACATTTTTCCATTTCTTTGTGTCTTCCTCAGTTTCTTTCATGAGTACTTTATAGTTTTCTGTGTATAGATTCTTAGTCTCTTTGGTTAGGTTTATTCCTAGGTATCTTATAGTTTTGGGTGCAATTGTAAATGGGATTGACTCCTTAATTTCTCTTTCTTCTGTCTTGTTGTTGGTGTAGAGAAATGCAACTGATTTCTGTGCATTGATTTTGCATCCTGACACTTTACTGAATTCCTGTACAAGTTCTAGCAGCTTTGGAGTGGAGTCTTTTGGGTTTTCCACATATAGTATCATATCATCTGTGAAGAGTGATAGTTTAACTTCTTCTTTGCCAATTTGGATGCCTTTAATTTCCTTTTGTTGTCTGATTGCTGAGTCTAGGACTTCTAGTACTATGTTGAATAGCAGTGGTGATAACGGACATCCCTGCCGTGCTCCTGACCTTAGTGGAAAAGCTTTCAGTTTTTCTCCATTGAGAATGATATTTGCGGTGGGTTTTTCATAGATGGCTTTGATAATATTGAGGTATGTGCCCTCTATCCCTACACTTTGAAGAGTTTTGATCAGGAAGGGATGCTGTACTTTGTCAAATGCTTTTTCAGCATCTATGGAGAGTATCATATGGTTCTTGTTCTTTCTTTTATTAATGTGTTGTATCACATTGATTGATTTGCGGATGTTGAACCAACCTTGCAGCCCTGGAATAAATCCCACTTGGTCGTGGTGAATAATCCTTTTAATGTACTGCTGAATCCTATTGGCTAGTATTTTGGTGAGAATTTTTGCATCTGTGTTCATCAAGGATATTGGTCTGTAGTTCTCTTTTTTGATGGGATCCTTGTCCGGTTTTGGGATCGAGGTGATGCTGGCCTCATAAAATGAGTTTGGAAGTTTTCCTTCCATTTCTATTTTTTTTGGAATAGTTTCAGGAGAATAGGAATTAGTTCTTCTTTAAATGTTTGGTAGAATTCCCCCGGGAAGCCATCTGGCCCTGGGCTTTTGTTTGTTTGGAGATTTTTGATGACTGTTTCAATCTCTTTACTGGTTATGGGTCTGTTCAGGCTTTCTATTTCTTCCTGGTTCAGTTGTGGTAGTTTATATGTCTCTAGGAATGCATCCATTTCTTCCAGATTGTCAAATTTGTTTGCGTAGAGTTGCTCATAGTATGTTCTTATAATTGTCTGTATTTCTTTGGTGTTAGTTGTGATCTCTCCTCTTTCATCCATGAGTTTACTTATTTGGGTCCTTTCTCTTTTCTTTTTGATAAGTCTGGCCAGGGGTTTATCAATCTTATTAATTCTTTCAAAGAACCAGCTCCTAGTTTCGTTGATTTGTTCTATTGGGTTTTTTGTTTTTTTGTTTTTTTGTTTTTTTTTTTGGTTTCTATTTCATTGATTTCTGCTCTGATCTTTATGATTTCTCTTCTCCTGCTGGGTTTAGGGTTTCTTTCTTGTTCTTTCTCCAGCTCCTTTAGGTGTAGGGTTAGGTTGTGTACCTGAGACCTTTCTTGTTTCTTGAGAAAGGCTTCTACCGCTATATATTTTTCTCTCAGGACTGCCTTTGTTGTGTCCCACAGATTTTGAACCGTTGTGTTTTCATTATCATTTGTTTCCATGAATTTTTTCAATTCTTCTTTAATTTCCTAGTTGACCCATTCATTCTTTAGAAGGATGCTGTTTAGTCTCCATGTATTGGGGTTCTTTCCAAATTTCCTCTTGTGATTGAGTTCTAGCTCCAGAGCATTGTGGTCTGAAAATATGCAGGGAATGATCCCAATCTTTTGATACCGGTTGAGACCTGATTTAGGACCCAGGATGTGATCTGTTCTGGAGAATGTTCCATGTGCACTAGAGAAGAATGTGTATTCTGTTGCTTTGGGATGGAATGTTCTGAATATATCTGTGATGTCCATCTGGTCCAGTGTGTCATTTAAGGCCTTTATTTCCTTGTTGATCTTTTGCTTGGATGATCTGTCCATTTCAGTGAGGGGAGTGTTAAAGTCCCCTACTATTATTGTATTATTGTTGATGTGTTTCTTTGATTTTGTTATTAATTGGTTGAAATAGTTGGCTGCTCCCACGTTAGGGGCATAGATATTGACAATTGTTAGATCTTCTTGTTGGACAGATCCTTTGAGTATGATATAGTGTCCTTCCTCATCTCTTATTATAGTCTTTGGCTTAAAATCTAATTGATCTGATATAAGGATTGCCACTCCTGCTTTCTTCTTATGTCCATTAGCATGGTAAATTCTTTTCCACCCCCTCACTTTAAATCTGGAGGTGTCTTTGGGTTTAAAATGAGTTTCTTGTAGGCAACATATAGATGGGTTTTGTTTTTTTTTTAATCCATTCTGATACCCTGTGTCTTTTGATTGGGGCATTTAGCCCATTAACATTCAGGGTAACTATTGAGAGATATGAATTTAGTGCCATTGTATTGCCTGTAAGGTGACTGTTATTGTATATTGTTTCTGTTCCTTTCTGATCTACTACTTTTAGGGTCTCTCTTTGCTTAGAGGACCCCTTTCAATATTTCCTGTAGAGCTGGTTTGGTGTTTGCAAATTCTTTCAGTTTTTGTTTGTCCTGGAAGCTTTTAATCTCTCCTTCTATTTTCAATGATAGCCTAGCTGGATATAGTATTCTTGGCTGCATGTTTTTCTCATTTAGTGCTCTGAATATATCATGCCAGCTCTTTCTGGCCTGCCAGGTCTCTGTGGATAAGTCTGCTGCCAATCTAATATTTTTACCATTGTATGTTACAGACATCTTTTCCCAGGCTGCTTTCAGGATTTTCTCTTTGTCACTAAGACTCGTAAGTTTTACTATTAGGTGACAGGGTGTGGACCTATTCTTATTGATTTTGAGGAGGGTTCTCTGAACCTCCTGGATTTTGATGCTTGTTACCTTTGCCATATTGGGGAAATTCTCTCCAATAATTCTCTCCAATATACCTTCTGCTCCCCTCTTTCTTCTTCTTCTGGAATCCCAATTATTCTAATGTTGTTTCGTCTTATGGTGTCACTTATCTCTCGAATTCTCTCCTCGTGGTCCAGTAGCTGTTTGTCCCTCTTTTGCTCAGCTTCTTTATTCTCTGTCATTTGGTCTTCTATATCGCTAATTCTTTCTTCTGCCTCATTTATCCTAGCAGTGAGAGCCTCCATTTTTGATTGCACCTCATTAATAGCTTTTTTGATTTCAACTGGGTTAGATTTTAGTTCTTTTATTTCTCCAGAAAGGGCTTTTATATCTCCCGAGAGGGTTTCTCTAATATCTTCCATGCCTTTTTTGAGCCCGGCTAGAACCTTGAGAATTGTCATTCTGAATTCTAGATCTGACATATTACCAATGTCTGTATTGATTAGGTCCCTAGCCTTTGGTACTGCCTCTTGTTCTTTTTTTTGTGGTGAATTTTTCCACCTTGTCATTTTGTCCAGATAAGAGTATATGACGGAGTAAGTAAAATACTAAAAGGGTGGCAACAACCCCAGGAAAATATGCTTTAGCCAAATCAGAAGAGATCCCAAATCATGAGGGGGGAGAAAGGGGATAAAAAGGTTCAGAAAGAAAAAAAAAAAAAAGAAACAATTAAAAAAAGAAAACCAATAAAGAAAAAATATAAAAAGAAAAAAAATATATATATATTAGATAAACTAGTTAAAAAACGTTAAAAAAGAAAAGGGTAAAAGTTAAAAAATTTAGCAGAAGAAGAGAAAAAAATTGAAAAAGGAAAAAAAATTAAATTAACTGCAAGGCTAAAGAATCATGGGGAGAAAGCCATGAGTTCCGTGCTTTGCTTTCTCCTCCTCTAGAATTCCGCTGCTCTCCTTGGTATTGAAACTGCACTCCTTGGTAGGTGAACTTGTTCCTGGCTGGGTTTCTTGTTGATCTTCTGGGGGAGGGGCCTGTTGTAGTGATTCTCAAGTGTCTTTGCCCCAGGCAGAGTTGCTCCGCCCTTACCAGGGGCCGGGCTGAGTAATCCGCTCGGGTTTGCTTTCGGGAGCTTTTGTTCCCTGAGCGCTTTCCGTAGAGTCCGGAGGACGGGAATGAAGATGGCGGCCTCCCAGTCTCCGGCCCGGAGGAGCCGAGAGCCCGGGGCCCCACTCCTCAGTGCACCCTCAGAGAACAGCGTCCAATTACTCCCGTCATCCTGGCCTCCTGCCGCGCTCCGAGCTGACCGAGCCTGCGACCAGTGCAAGGGAACCCCGAGCTTAAAGCTCACTCCTTGGCTCTGTCTCTGTAGCCGGCTTCCCCGTTCTAATACCTGCAAGCTCTGCGACACTCAGACACCCCCGATCCTTCTGTGGCCCCGGGACCTGAGGCCACACTGACTCCGTGTGGGCTTCACCCCAGTTAAGCCTCTGGAGCGATGTCCCTCAGCGGAACAGACTTTTAAAAGTCCTGATTTTGTGCTCCGTTGCTCCGCCGCTTGCCGGGAGCCGGCCCCTCCCCTGCAGTCTATCTTCCCGTTGCTTTGGATTCACTTCTCTGCCAGTCCTACCTTTCAGAAAATGGTTGATTTTCTGTTTCTAGAATTGCTGTTCTTCTTCTCTTCGATCTCCCGTTGGATTTGTAGGTGTTTGCAATCTTTAGATAAGCTATCTAGCTGATCTCCCGCTACCTGAAGTAGTCTCAGCTGCTACTTCTCCGCCATCTTGACTCCTCCCCTCTAGAATAATGATTCTTAACCTAAGATTGCCATCACCACACCAGTAACACCTGCAGAATGTTTTGAGAATGTCTTGTGCCTGTGCCCTGCCTGTGGCCAGTAATTCGGTGCGTTGGCCAGGCAGGGGCCTGTACACAGCCCTAGTGGAGAAGATCTTCTCTACACAATGGACTCTAGGCTTTTCTGATGATTTGTCCCTACCAGCAAACAGTTTTTGAGCATGTACTCCATTATATGTGTATTTATTTCATTATAAATTATATACATATATTACCATATCAATAGATCCTGCACTCTGTAAAACATGCAAAAAACAAAGGAAAAGAAAAAAGAGAGATAAAAAACAAACAAACAAACAAAATTCTACCATCTTCCAGCCATGCCCCAGTGAGTCATATGCACACACTTTGAAGACAGCTCTACAGATCCTGCAAATTTCTCTACCTCTGTGCCTTTTCTTGGGCTGTCTTTCTGGATGCCCTTTCTGCCTTCCTTTCCCGTCTCCCTTCTCTCTTCACTAGAATCTGGCAAAGTTCTTTCCTTATGTTCTGCATTGTGCCAGATAGGAAGAACTTGATATTTTGTAAAAGAAATTCCAGATTCAGACCATGGCTCAGTTACCTGTTCAGCTTCCTCAACTGTAAAATTCTCCTTAAATCTTTTCTAAAATATATTAGGGAATGTCTCCTTGCTCATCCTACCAGAAAATGTTCTTCTCTATCAGTAACTGAGCTAAGGACATATTAAACTCACTCAGAGGGCTTTTAAACCAAACCAGTGTCCAGAGATTTCCACCTTTAACTGGCCTGAGATGGCACTCTTGGGAATTGTACTTTTTTTTTAAGTTCAGATGAATCTAATATGCAGTCAGGATTTGGAATCAATAGTAGCCAAAGAAGCACTATTTTCACAAACGCAACAGAGAGAAAGAGAACACAATTACACCGTGCACGTGGGGCATTTGAAGAAGGCAGGTGTCTTCCTTCAGGTGGTGCATTCTGCAGGTGATCAGCCTATCATCTGCAACCGCATAGGTGGCATTGATTATCACCGTGTGCCTTTTTTTGCCATAAAATCTCCATCTTCCGGGGCAATGCCATATTAACCAAGATCAGAGATATATTAGTGTATCGTATTAGTAAATTGTGAGAACAATTTACTACCAAAGAGGTACAAACACTTGCACCCTCTTGTCAGTATGCTCCCTCCTCGGAGGCTCACTCTATGAGAATCCTTATTAGGACGCCTGGCAAGCCTGGAATCAGATTGGGGGACTTAGTATCTGAGTTCACAGGACAAATGCACTCTTCTATGCACTGGGATATGCCCCCCTCTAGGTCTCAATGGCCAAATCCTCTTTCCTTACACAGCAGGAGTCCCAGATGCCGTTTCCTGCCCATGGTACTTTGATGGACTATGTCTGCTTTTGAGACTCTGCCCTGTTCTTTGTGTCACTACCCCAACTTCTAGTTGGCCCACTTACCTTTAATCACATCAATACCTTCAGTTCAGCCACACTCTGTCTCTTCCAGTGACTTTGTACACTTCTGAACTGGTTTGTTATTTAACTCACAGAGGAAATCCGTATTTCCGAGGTACACCCCCATCCATTTAAGACCTAAGAATCTTGAGTTACAGGTAGTAATTTGGGAAATCCTTAGAGATCATTAGAATAAGATGCTGCTTACTGTATTACTATATATTATATATATTATTATATTATATATTATATTTTATATTTTATATATTCTATAATATGTATTACATGGTATATATAATATAATATTATCATAATAATATTTTATCATATTTAAAATGACATCCAGCTGTCAGTCTATACAGGAATCAAAGTAAGAAAAGACATTATTTACAGCATGAGGAATCCTAGCAAACACACCCATTTATTTGTTAATATTAAGAAACTTGGGAGTCCTGCAATGACTAAGGAGAGAAGTGGAATAGATCCCTCTCTTGCTGTCCTCATGCACCCCCATCCCTCACCTACTTACCCCTGACTCTAAAACAATACTGATGGGCGCCTGAGTGGCTCAGTCAGTTAAGCATCTGCCTTCAGTTCAGGTCATGATCCCAGGGTCCTAGGATTGAGTACCACATCGGGTTCCCTGCTCAATGGGAAGCCTGCCTCTCCCTCTCCCTCTGTCCCTCCTTCCGACTTGTGCCCTCTCTTGCTCTCTCTCAAAAATAAATAAATAAATCTTTTTAAAATTTTTAAAAAAATGAAATGATACTGAACTATTTATTTTCCGGTCCTGTGATTCAGTGCAATTCTGCTCAGAGCTTAGGGACCTAGACTTCATTCAAGTCCTTGCTCCCCAGATCCTCCAGATCCAGAGTGTCCTGTGTCCTCTGTCAACAGGCTTTGTGAAGGTGAAATCTCCTAACATATTGGTTGACTATTGAACACATTTCACAAATATATAATGCTTTTCTGTGAATTCCTGTTTTGTAGTTAGATATTCCAGTAGAATAATGAGTCAGAAAAGAGGAAGTAGCTAGCTAGCACTTCACAATTTTCACACTTATCTTTAGAAAACTTGAACAGAAAATGACTTAAACTCAAATTTTAGAAAATGTAAAATGACTAGATAGAAGTCCGGTAGTTGTTTTATATTTTCCTCAGGATTTAAATGCATCAGGTTTGCAGGTTTTAAAGCAGGCACTTGAAAATAAAAGTATTTGTCATGTTATTAGCTGTTTCTCAGTTTTCACACTATTATATTTTCTAACTCATGTCCAAAATTACATTTTATTTAAAAAACTGTATTCAAAGTAGAGACTGTTTCAAATATTCAACATTTGAATATCTAAAATGGCAACTGACTTTTTATTACCCGAAACTGAGACCTCCAGCTTTCTAATAGCTGAAACAGACTAAAGACAAAACATGCAAAATTACTGCTGGTAAAAAAAAAAAAAATGTATTTAATAAATGAATGTTAAAAAGGAATGGTCTTTTTCACAGGGGGAAAAATAACAAGAATAATTTTACAGAGTGGAAAGGAAATTGTTCCCACAGAAACTTCTGGATCCATAGAAGGATCAGCTCTGTTGGCCCAGCACAAGCTACACAGGAACCCTAGGGGCAGCAGAATAGTTTTGGGGCCTGTGGAAAATGTACCACAATTATTTTTAGCCACAGAGTTTGGAAATATATTGCTTAAACTGACCTTATGCTTCTTTTGTTGTCTATGTAGGCTTTTGTATTTTTGAAGAAAGGACAACTTGGTATTGTAGGTCCAAGTAAACCCCCTCACGTCTCTTCTATCCCCAACACACATTCAAGATCATACCTGATTGTCAGAGTATTTTCTAACAGTTGTCATAATAACATAGAAGGGATATGTTCCAAACCATCTGGTAAATATAAAATATTATTTAATACAAATGAAAATGAAATAGAATGAATAAGAAAAAAATTTTTTCAAAGATTTTATTTCTTTGTTTGACAGAGAGAGAGAGAGAGATCACAAGTATGCAGAGAGGCAGGCAGAGAGAGAGGAGGGGGAAGCAGGCTTCCCACTGAGCAGAAATCCCACTGTGGGGCTCGATCCCAGGACCCTGAGATCATTACCTGAGCTGAAGGCAGAGGCTTAACCCATTGAGCCACCCAGGCGCCCCAAGAAAATTTTTTAATTAAAAAAACAGAAGAGAGGAGAAGAAGGGTCAAAATCTGTTCATTTGGAATCTACTGATCTGCTCTTTTAGACTTCCATATCGTCAACCAGATTACCTCTCACCTGGACCACTATACCAGCTTGTTAACTGGTCCTCTAGCTCTCAGTTATGATACCAGCAAACCGTCTTCTGTAGGGCAGCCCATGGGATCTTTTTAAAATGTCCATCTAATCAGGTTTATGGACCAATGGGACACCCTAGAACTGGAGAATTTTAGGGGCAAGGACTTGAATAAAGGTGGGGGTCTCTGAACTGAGCAGAACTTCACTGAAACACAGTATCTATATTTAATGGCCCTCCATGGACTTTCAGCTAAATCCCCCAGCCCCTAAGCATGGCCCACAAGGCTCTTTGTGATGTGGACCTGGGACTCTCTTGCATATATGCACACCCATGTAAAATCCAGGCATGCCATGAGCCCACAGCCCAGAGCCTGCTTCTGCTGTCCTCTTTTATTCTGTACCACTTCTATTCATTAGCCAACTCCTACATAGCCCCCAGAATTCAACTAGAGTCCCCTCATCTAAGAAGCACCACTTTTACTCATTAGCCAACTCCTATATAGCCCCCAGAATTCAACTGCAGAGTCCCCTCATCTAAGAAACTGTCTGAGTTAACTGCTTTTCCTACATACTCCCATTAAATTGTACACTTTCTATCACTATTTTATAATTATTGGTGAACCAGTTAATCGATTTTCTTAAAATAGGAAAACTTACTTATTCTGTGCCCCAAATGCTTAACCCAATGTCTGACACAGCTTAGTTTTGACTTTGTCTGGAAGCAAATACAAGACAGCATTTGAGATAACACGTTTATCAGGGGTCAGAATTTCATGTTTTGCTCAGGGTCAGCACTCTCCACTTCCAACGATGGGCCCAACCTGGACAAAATATATATAGTTTTTCTTATAGTGATCATTAGCCACTAAAGAACTTCAGTGAGGAGACATGTCACCATTGGATTTAACCCTAACGAGAACATCAATGCTAATTTGCATGATGTACAAATACATCATTTTTGTGATTTCTTACGAGGTCCAACTTGGTTATAAAGAGGCTTTATTTGCATAGAATTTCTTAATCAAGATAGTGCTGATTGAATCAACTAGTTGACCAACTGAATCAATTCTGGGTTTAAAGATTGACACTTTGAAGATTTTGGTTTCCCTACTCGGTTTATACATTTTTTGGCTTGCTCCAAAACACCTCACCTCTCCTTACTCAAATTTATTCTTTGTATACTCTGGAAATTTATTGAGTGCTTTTATATTGCAAACATTGGGATACAAAGATGAAAAAGACACATCCACCTCTTTGATAGACCAGAGGAAAAAACATCCAGAGAAAGAAACAAATATGAATACCAAAATTACAATACCACGGGGAAAGTTCTGTAATTGGTCAAAATTAGTTCAAGAAATAAAAGATACCACTCTAGAAGTTCTAAGCAGGAAGAGATTATTTACTTATTTATTTATTTATTTATGATTTTACTTATGAGGGAGAGAGAGAGCCAGGAGAGGATCAGAAGGAGAGGGAGAAACAGACTCCCCGCTAGGTAGGGAGCATGACTCAGGGCTTGATCCCAGGACCCTGAGACCATGACCCGGTCTGAAGGCAGCCACTTAACAGACTGAGCCACCTGGGTGCCCTTAAGCAGGAAGGGATTTAATATAAGAAACACAATGCTAATAAAACAGAATTATTGGTAGAGAGAAGCTCAGAAAAAAAAAAATGTTGATTTTCAAAAAGTAGGGAAATGCAAGGACTGCATTTCCCTTCTGCCTATATCTGCTACCTACCTCCGTTACCACAGCATAATTGTTTCTTTTGTTTTTCAATTTCTAGTGAGTTCCCCTCAAAGGGTCACTCTATACAAGAGTCTTGCCAGCAAGATAGCCTGGGAAATGTCATTTCCAGGCCTTTAGCCCCAACCCAGAAAGGGGAGTCTAGAAAGGCTGGTAAAGATGCTAGCAACTCACACCGCCCATACACTACATGTAATAGGATAACTTCTCTGTTCTGGAGATAGCCGAGTCAGCATGGATCTCCAGGAATCCTATTCAGAACTTTCCCTTGATAGGTCTATGCCAATAAAAACTGTATTCTCACATAGAAGCTAGCTCTATATTCAAGAAACCAGGAGAAATTTAAGGGATGTTTGTCAAAAGTCCTTAGTATCCACTGTTTTTTTTTTTTTTTTTTTCTCATCTTTTTAAAAATTTAAATTCAATTAATTAACATGTAATATATTATTTGTTTCAGGGGTACAGGTCTGTGAGTCATCAGTCTTATATGACCCAGTGCTCATTACAACACATTCCCTCCCCAATGTCCATCACCCAATTACCCCATCCCCACACATCTTCCCCTCCAACAACCCTCAGTTTGTTTCCTAAGATTAAGAGTCTCTTACGGTTTGTCTTTCTCTTTAGTTTTCATCTTGTTTCACTTTTTTCCTCTCTTCCCCTATGATCTTCTGCCTTGTTTCTTAAATTTCACATATCAGTGAAATCATACGATAATTGTCTTTCTCTCACTGACATATTTCACTTAGCATAATACCCTCTAGTTCCACCCATGTTGTTGCAAATGGCAATATTTCACTTTTCATGGCTGCATAATATTCCATTGTATACATACACCACAACTTCTTTATCCATTCATCTGTCAGTGGTCATCTGGCTCTTTCTACAGTTGGCTATTGTTGACAATGCTATAAACATTAGGGAGCTGGTGCCCCTTCAGATCACTACATTTGTATCTTTGCTCAGTAGCGCAATTCCTGGGTCATAGGGTAGCTCTATTTTCAACTTTTTGAGGAACCTTCATACTGTTTTCCAGAGTAGGTGCACCAACATGCATTCCCATCAACAGTGTAGGAGGGTTCCCCTTTCTCCACATCCTCTTCAACATCTGTCGTTTCCTGACTTGTTAATTTTAGCCATCCTGACTGGTGTGAGGTGGTATCTCATTGTGGTTTTGATGTGTATTTCCTTGATGCTGAGTGACATTGAATACTTTTTCATGTGTCTGTTGGCCATTTGGATATCTTCTTTGGAGAAATATGTGTTCATGTCTTCTGCCCATTTCTTGAATGGATTATTTGTTCTTTGGGTGTTTAGTTTGGTAAGTTCTGTATAGGTTTTGGAAACTAGCCCTTTATCTGATATGTCATTTATATTCACTGGTTTTTATCCTACTAACTATACAGTATCTGATATTGATAGCTTTTGAGTAACTATTTGGAGATTAAACTATCCTGGAAAGTCTGATACATTAATCTTTCACTTTGAAAAGTTGACTGCTTTCTGAGATGAACTGTAAGGTCAATTCAAAGGGGAGATTAGTCATCTCTGGCCCTCATCAGATGGAAAAACCACGGAAATAAGAGAAAAAAAGGTCAGCGTTCAAGACCTAAGGAGATCAATTATTAACTATGTAAATATCAATAAGTCATTTGACTTCTTAAAGTTAATTTCCTCACAGTGAAACAGAATGTAACAAACCTTCCCTCCTACCTCTAATAGTTACTTGAAGACTTAAAACTAGGGTGATAAAAAGTATATGAAAATTGACAAAAGTATATGAAAGGTGAGAAAAAGTATATGAAAAGTGAGAAAAGTATATGAAGATATTTTTATAAACTATGTTTATAAAACATAATATAAACTAAATGTTGTGAAGCTCAGCCCCAAGAAAACTTACATGAAAAGTCTGCCAGGACTTTTGCAAATGGGAGATGAGGATAGGAGCAGAAGCCAGAATTTATGGGGGACTAACCTAGCTACAGAACAGAGTCCTAAAATGGGCAACCAGATTCTCAAGTTAGAGTGTCCAAAGAGTATAGTAAATTCCATATGGTATCAATATCTAAGATATTGATAAATATCTAAGAGATTCATTTTAGGGCAATATCTGAGATATTGATGAATATTGATAAATATCTAAGAGATCCAATTTGGAGCAAAACAAGACTGTCCAGGCAGTGGTGATTTTCAGAATCAGGCACTTATCAGGTTGACTGTAGTCTATCTGTTTTGAAATGATATCTTATCATTTATTTAGCAGCAGATCAAAGCCCAGGCAATGGTATCCCCACCTAGTACCCTGGCATGGAGGAGGCAATCAATATATTTTTATTGACTTGACTGACTAACAAAATAAATTAATCAATACCTGGCGATAAGAAAGCATTCGGTCAAGGCCCCAGAAAAGCTCAGTACAGTTTTATAATCTGGCTCCAGGGATGTTAGGGAGAATTTTAGTATTAATCAGGATTAGCTGCCCAGTGACATGAGCTGAGCTAGCTCTGTGCAGGCTAGAAAGAAAAGAAAGGATGCAGCTCAATGAACTAAAGATGTAAAAACCCACCTCATGAACAATGTCATGGCTCCAATATAAATTAAGGATTGCATCTATGGTTAGGGCTGGGGCACTTTATATACTTCCAGGCTTGATAAGGCCAACTAGGTCAAGACTAGGTTGGAGCTATGAATGAACACAGCAGGTGCCTAAAGCTTAACAGGAAGTGAAAATATACATTGATGAATTATTGTACTGAGTTGTTAAATAATTACTCACCTAAAAAAAATGAAAATTTTGCTTTAAGATCCAGAGGGAGTATAATTTGGATTCACTTTAGTAATTAGCTTAATACACAGCTACTAAGTTTCCTGTTTTTGAAGAAAAATATGGGAAAATGTTAATGAAATAGAAAAAGTAGATAAAATACTATATACTGTTATGATCATAATTCTGTGAGTATATGCATTTGTATGTGTATTTAAGAATATGCAGAGGTATATATGAAGAGTAAATTGGACATATTCTGGACAAATTGACAAAAAGTACCAGAAGAATAAATACCAAAGTATAATTAGCAGTAAATTCACAGTATTTCCTAAATATGAACAGTGTTTACTAAGCTAACATACTAAATAAAAATATTAAAAATTATTTTTATTATCAATTTATGATTTGGGGTATTTTTACAATTTCTGGTGATGGACATGTATTCCTTTTGTAATTTTTTTTTTTTTAAGTTTTCTTGGGAGCAGTTCAAGATGGTAGTTCAGGAAGACCCTGAATTCATCTTCTTCCACAGGCACACCAAATCTATAGCTAAATATAGAACAGTTCACTCTGGAAAGACCTGAAAACAAGCTGAACAACTCATTCACAACAAAGGACAAAGAGTCCACATCAAAACAGGTAGGAAAGCAAGAGACACAGTCTCATCAAAAATTTCCCTCCTCAGCCCCCTATACAATGGCCCACAAGCAGGAGGAACCTCAAAAATATGGAAGGTATCCCTGAAGAGTAAGAGATTTGAGGCCCATATCAGGTACACCAACCCTTGGAACCTGCACTCAAGAATTGAGTCCCCAAAATGTCTGGGTTTGAAAACCAATGGGGCTTATGACTAGGAGAACCAAAGGCTCCAGGAAACTGAGACTCCACTCTTAGAGAGTTCAGATACAGTCTGCACAAAACCAGCAGATTGGAAAGTGCCTAGATCATACATGAAGGAGATACATTGGCTATTCTTAAATCATCTGTCAGAGGGAGAGAGATGTGTTGGAACTCTCTCCAGGACAAATACTATTGGGCTCCATTTTTGCACTCTCTCTCTACCTTGTTAGCACTGCTTGCCTCAACCCTGAACTCTCCTGCAGCCTCATCCTGCTAAACTCAGCAGGCAAACTTCCCCCTGGCCTGGCACTTCCCAGCAGTCCTACCAAAGCTAGCAGGTGCACATTGTCCACACATGGTACACCGCTTGAATGCCTGGCTCTGGTGGCCAGGAGGACTTGCATTTCTGAGTACCATGGGACTAAAACAATTGGAGAGACTATTTCTGGCAGGCTCCCCATGCCAGACAATTCTTGGCAGGCTCCCATTGCCCTGATGCACAGAAAACAGACATTAACACACCCCCAGTCTTTTTTTTTTTTTTTTTAAGATTTTATTTTTTTATTTGACAGACAGATCACAAGTAGGCCGAGAGGCAGGCAGAGAGAGGGGGGGAAGCAGGGTCCCCGCTGAGCAGAGAGCCCGACGTGGGACTCGATCCCAGGGCCCCGAGATCCCGACCCGAGCGGAAGGCAGAGGCTTAACCCACTGAGCCACCCAGGCGCCCCACACCCCCAGTCTTATGACTACTTCTTTAAGTCTGGGGAAGATAGCTGTTTTTGCCTAATACATAGAAGGAAACAGAGAGAGTTGAGCAAAATGAAAAAACAGAAATATGTTCCAAATGAAAGCACAAAATAAAACCCTAGAAGAAAACCTTAATTAAATGGTGATAAGTAATTTACCTGATAAAAAGTTCAAATTAATGGACATAAAGATGCTCACTAATCTCAAGAGAAGAAGGGTAAACAGAGAAAGAACTTTAATAAAGAGAAAACATATGTACCAAACAGACATCACAGTGCTAAGGAACATAATAACTGAACAGAAAAATACAATAGAGGGCTTCAATAGCAGACTAGATGACAGACAAAAGAATCAGTAACCTGGAACACAGAACAGTAGAACTCACCCAAACAGAGCAGCAAAAAAGAAAACCATTTTTTGGTAAGTGAAGATAATTCAAGGGAACTATAGAACAGCATCAAGTGAAGCAACATTCACATAATGGAAGTCCCAGAATGAAAAGAGAGATAAATGGACAGGAAAAACATTTGAAGCAATAGTGGCTAAAAACTTCCCTACCCTGCAGAAGGAAACAGACATCCAGATCCAGAAAGTTCCAAAGAAGACAAAAAGATCCATGCCAAGACACATTATATTTATAAATGTCAAAAAAATCTATAAAGAACTCCTCAAACGCAACACACACAGAACAGATAATCACGTCAAAAAATGGGCAGAAGACATGAACAGACAGTTCTCCAAAGAAGACATACAAATGGCTAACAGACACATGAAAAAATGTTCATCATCATTAGCCACAGGGAGATTCAAATCAAAACCACATTGAGATACCACCTTACACCAGTTAGAATGGCCAAAATTAACAAGACAGTAAACAACATGTGCTGGAGAGGAGGTGGAGAAAGGGGAACCCTCTTACATTGTTGGTGGGAATGCAAGTTGGTGCAACCACTTTGGAAAACAGTGCGGAGATTCCTCGAAAAATTAAAAGTAGAGCTTCCCTATGACCCTGCAATTGCACTACTGGGTATTTACCCCAAAGATACAGATATAGTGAAAAGAAGGGCCATCTGTACCCCAGTGTTCATAGCAAAAATGGCCACAGTTGCCAAACTGTGGAAAGAACCAAGATGTCCATCATTGGACGAATGGATAAAGAAGATATGGTCCATATATACAATGAACTATTATGCCTCCATCAGAAAGGATGAATACCCAACTTTTATATTTATGAATACCCGACTGGAAGAGATTATGCTGAGTGAAATAAGTCAAGCAGAGAGAGTCAATTATTATATGGTTACACTTACTTGTGGAGCATAAGGAATAACACGGAGGACATGGGGAGGTGGAGAGGAGAAGTGAGTTGGGGGAGATCAGAGGGGGAGACAAACCATGAGAGACTGTGGACTCTGAGAGACAAACTGAGGGTTTTGGGGGAGGGGTGTGGGGTTGGTGAGCATGGTGGTGGGTTTTTACGGAGGACATGCACTGCATGCAGCACTGGGTGTGTGCATAAACAATGAATTTTGGAACACTGAAAAAAATAAAATAAAATGGAAAAACAAAGAAAAAGACACTTTTATCTTTTTCTGTTTCTATTTTTTTCTGATATAAGTATAGCTACTTTATATAATATAGCGACTATACTTATATCAGAAAAAATAGATTTTAAAATAAAGACTTTAATGAGACAAAGATTATAATATGTAATGATATCCAACAAGAATATATAACATTTACTTATTTATTTGAGAGAAAGATCGAGAGAGAGAGAGAGTGAATGAGAGAGAGAGAACATGAGTGGGGAAAGGTCAGCAGGAGAAGCAGACTCCCTGCCCAGCAGGGAGCCCAATGTGGGACTTGATCCCGGGACTCCAGGATCACGACCTGAGCTGAAGGCAGTCACTTAACCAACTGAGCCACCCAGGGGCCCAAGAATATATAACAGTTATAAACATTTATGCACTCAAAATAGAAGCAGCTAAATATATAAAGCAAATATTAACAGACCTAAAGAAAGAAATTGACAGTGGTACAATAAATATTAGGGGATTTTAATATCACACTTACATCATTGGATGGATCATCCAGACAGAAAATCAATAAGGAAATATTGGCCTTAAACAACAACACATTAAACCAGAAGGACTTAACAGATATATACAGAAGCATCTATTCAAAAGCAGTGGAATATACATTCTTCTCACGTGCACATGAATATTCTGAGGATCAGTCATATTTTCAGCCACCAAACAAGTCTCAATAAATTTGAAAAGATAGAGATCTTATTAAGCATCTTTTCAGACCACACTGGTATAAAACTAAAAATCAATCACAAAAATAAAACTAGAAAATCACCAATGTGTGGAGATTAAATAATATGCTGCTGAAAGCCAATGGGTCTATGAAGAAATCAAAGGAGAAATTAAAAAAAAATCCTGAGACAAATGCGAATGAAAATATGACATACCAAAATCTATGGGATGCAGCAAAAGCTGTACTAAGGAAAGTTCATAGTAATACAGGCCTCCCTCAAAAACAAGAAAAATCTCAAGTAAACAATCTGACTCTTTGCTTAAAAGAACTAGAAAAAGAGGAACAGTTGAAGCCCAAAGTCAGTGGAAGGAAGGAAATAATAAGGGTAAGAATAGAAATAGATAAAATAGAGATGAAAAAGACAATAGAAAAGATCAATGAAACTAAGAACTAGTTCTTTAAAAAGATAAACAAAAGTAATAAGACTTTAGCTAGACTCATTAAGAGAAAAGAGAGAGAGCACACATAAAGTCAGAAATGAAAGAGGGAAATATATAGTTGATACCTAAGAAATACAAAGTTTCATAAGAGACTGCTATGAACAATTATATGCCAACAAATTGGATAACCCTGAAGAAATGGATAAATTCCTAGAAATACTCAATCTTCCAAGACTGAATTGTGAAGAAATAGAAAAGCTGACTAGCCCAATTACTTAAAGGAGATTAAATCAGTAATAAAAACCTCCAACAAACAAAAGACCAGAACCAGATGGATCTGTAAGTAAATTCTATCAAAGATTCAAAGAAAATTTAATACCTACCCTTCTTAAACTCATGCAAAAAAATTGAAGAGGAGGGAATGTTTCCTAATTTGTTTTACTAGACCAGCATTACCCTGATACCAAAACCAGACAAAGACACAAAGAAGGAAGGAAGGAAGGAAGGAAGGAAGGAAGGAAGGAAGGAAGGAAGGAAAAGGAAGGAAGGAAGGAAAATGAAAGAAAGAAAAGGAAGGAGGGAGGAAGGCAGGGAGGGGATGGAAGGAAGGAAGGAAGGAAGGAAGGAAGGAAGGAAGGAAGGAAGAAAAAAGTGAAAGAGGGCAGGGAAGAAAGAAAGAATTTACAGGCCCATATCCTTGATGAACATAGATGCAAAAATCCTCAACAAAATAGGGGGAAATCAAATTCTATAGTACATTAAAAAAATCATATACCATGATTAAGTGTGATTTAGCCAGAGATACAAAGATGGTTAAATGCCTGCAAATCAATCAACAATATACATCACATTTACAAAATGAAAGATTAAAAGCATAGGATCATCTCAACAGATGTAGAAAAGGCACTTGACAAAATTCAATATTCATTTATGATAAAAAGCCTCAACAAAGCAAATATACAGGGAATGTACCTCAACATAATAAAGACCATAAAGGCTAGGTCCACAATTAGCATTGTATTCAATAGTAAAAAGCAGAAAGCTTTTTCTCTAAGATCAGGAACAAGCAAACATGCACATTCTTGTTATTTTTTATTCAACATAAGATTAGAAGTTCTAGCCAGAGTAATTAGACAGGAAAAAAGAAAAGCCCTCCAAACTGGAAAGGAAGGAATAAAACTGTTACTATTTATGGATGATATAATTTTATAAAAAGAAAACCATAAAGGTTCAATGAAAAACTGTTAAAACTAACAAAATCAGTAAAATTGCAGGATACAAACCAAAATACAAATACCTGTTACATTTTTACACCCTAATAATGAACTATCAGAAAGAGAAATTAAGTAAACTATCCCATGTACACTTGCATAAAAAAGAATCAAGGAGGTTAAATTTAACCAAGAGGGTTAAAAAGACCCATGCACTGAAACCTACAAGATTTGTCCTAGAAGGACAATTTATAGAAAATAATATACCTTGACATCGGCACAAGGACAAACAAACTTTCAATGGAACAGAAGAAGAGATGCCAATTGAACAGGTATAAAATGATACCTCCATAGTCCTGATTTGCATTTCCTTGATTATTAGTGAGGTTAAGTATCACTTTATATGACATATGGATACATGGAAATTTGTTACATGGGGATGACATAGCAGAGCAATAAGGAAAGGAAGGAATCTTTAATAAACACAGTTGGAAACTGATTAAAATTATGGACCAAACTGAAATTGAAAGTCCTAGTTCACACCACACACAAAAATCAATTCTAGATAAAGCAAGGACGTGTAAGTCAAACGCAAAACTTTACATCTCTGGGGAGAAAACACAGGTTTGATCTGGAGATAGAAAATGATTTCTTAAACAAAACTGAATATGTTGTCCTAAAAGAAAATATTGATAAATTTGATTAACAATTACACTCCAATAGAGTTCCTCTTTTACAAAGTTTTCTACCCAGACCTCAACATGTTGTTCAACAAAATAAAAATCCTTCTGTTACCAGATTTATCCTTCATAAAAGACATCAGAGTTATAAAAAAAAAACAACCTCTCATAAAATATCTATTTTTAAATGCAATATTAAACTATAAGAATTTTTGTCCATCTCCTCTAGTTCAGGGAAAGCTGTGGGAAAGAACCTCAGTTTTCTTCTTCAAGTGCTAACATTGTTAAGAAAAGGGTGGGACAAATTTTCTAACAGTGGGAACATACTTGTAACGGGAAACAGAGTCTATATTAAAATATTTGACATGTAGCTTGTGTGAAGTACATTTAATGGATAGGATCATATTGTTTTTCAAGGTCAAAATCCAATGCAGAGTTTTCCCAAAGGAGGGGGGGTGGAGATGAGATTCAAGGAACCCTCCTGCTCTGGGCCCCAAGGCCTCGGATCTCCTCCTCAGAGAATGGCAATTGTCCAGACATCTCTCAGCCAAAAGTTATATTTGGGATTCCTTATTCCTTTGTGAGTCTGAGCAGCCCTTGGGCTCTCTGTGGAATGTTCTATCATGTGCTGGAGAAGAATAATAGTGACTTTTGAGTGGTCCCAGAGGGGTTGCTTTTTGAGGATTATCTCAGGCTTTGCTTGAGTTGACAACCATCCGACCTAATTGTGGATAACAGCTGTATTATGAATACAATAATCCACCCTCCCCAGGTGAGGGAGTCCTGTGAGGCTTTAGCATTAAGTGTTGCTTTTACTCTGATGGGCTAGAAGGGTTTACATTACCTCTTAGTGGGAAGTTCACCCACTAGAAGCATATCTCCAATAGAGATTATCCCAAGAATGTCAGTGAAGGACTGAAAAACCAGACTCAACGAGGGCATCTCTGAGTCCTCGTCCAGGGGTGCCTGGATGGCTCAGTTGGTTAAGCATGAGCCTTCAGCTCAGGTCATGATCCCAGGGTTCTGGGCTCCAGCAGAAGTCTGCTTCTCCCTCTCCCTCCCTCTGCCCCTCCCCCTGCTTGTGCTCCCTCTCTCTCAAACAAATAAAATAAAATCTTCTGAAAAGAAAAAAACACGAGTTCTCAATCCCACTACAGATGAACAGGATCTCCTCTGGACCAATATGTTACTGGAGGCAAAGTCTCCCCGGTTTTGAAAACCCAGAAAGCGGAGAAGGGGACTGGAAATTAAATTTATTGTAAGACCTTTAACTTAGAAATGTGTCGGGCAAGAAAGTCAGCACAGTGTCCTGGAGTTCCCATTTGGTCTGTGGATTATTGGGGGGCATGTCCCAGGGGGTTCAGGTGGCACAGATACCCCTGGAAGGCCACAGTGGAAAAACTCTTGCTGTTATTCTCATAGCCAAGGAGCGGCACCGGTGGAGCTAAGGACGCCTCAGTCACACAGGCTTGCTCATTCCAGACCTAGATAAGGCAGTTAGTTACATTGAAACTACTGCATCACCTTGCTGCAGTCATGCATGATTAAATAGATATGCTGGAAAGAGAGAGGAAGGAGGCTGATTACGGAGGTGAAGGAGTGTCATTTATGGTAAAACAGATTTTTCCTTTAGCACGTAGTAAAATCAATCATAGGTGGTGATGATCGTCACAACGCGCTGAGTACTGGTTTGATCTCTACCTTTCTAGATAGTGTTTCCCAGTTGTTTGGGGGGTTTTGTTTGTTTTGTTTTTAAGCGGCCCCAAAGGAACAGAAGATTAAGTTTGGATAGAGGGTGGGGAAAGGGTACATGGAGTATGATAGTCACTTTTGTTCCAGTGTTAATTTTCAAAAACTCCCGATGTCTAATATTGAAAGCCAGTCCAGAGCGCGCAGAGTTAAAGAACTCACTACCTACCCCTCCTCCAGGCTGCCTGGCTGAATCACACCCGAGAAGGAAAGTCTGTCTCACAGAATTATTAATTCACTACTGTGATTTCTTTCTCTGTTGCTAAAGGGGAACCGGGGGAGGGGGTGTGGTAAGTCGAGTGGGCAGCCGGGAAATGTGATCTTTGTCTTGGTTCCTTGCGATTGGAGGAAATTCTGTCTTCTTTTGGTTTAGAAACTAGCAATGTAACTTTTTTTTTTTTTTTTTTAAGTCTGACTTTTGTCCATGAAAGCCACCCCAAACCCACCACTCCGGGGCTAAAACCAATGGGCTTTGATGTAAATTTATCAAATGATGTCATGCCCATGCAGCAAGTGCACACCTAAGACCCAACTCCTGAGGGGACTCCCAGCCTGCCTTTCAGGCTTGGTGTCATCTAAAGAGGCACATCTCAGCCAACACTGTTAGGACCTGTCGCCTTCAGTTTCCTCTTCGAAATTCATGTCACTTTTTTCATGTCACTTTTCCCCTCTATCTTCTTTCGAAGAGAAGTGAACATTAATGTAAATAATCTTCAGTGCTGGTTGTCTGAAGACCTGTGGTAACGAAGAAGTCATCAAGCCCAATATTAAAGACAAAATCCAACTCACCTGTAAATGTCGCATGCAAATGGGGGTAACAAAGTCCAGATGAGGTGCAGCATTTATTTTCAGTTACTCTGATAAAACATATTCCTCAGATTTGGGAGCAATATTATAAGTAATGCAGCATTATTGAATATAACCTCTATAGTCCATTTCAAAAGACTCTAACTCCTATTTCTGTTTATTTAACAAAAGAACTGTAAGAAAGTAATACAAAAAAGCATATATTTTTTAAAGATTATATTTATTTATTTGACAGAGAGAGATCACAAGTAAGCAGAGAGGCAGGCAGAAAGAAAGGGGGAGCAGGCTCCCTGCTGAGCAGAGAGCCCGATGCAGGGCTTGATCCCAGGACCCTGAGACCATGACCGGAGCTGAAGGCAGAGGCTTAACCCACTGAGCAACCCGGTTGCCCCCCAAAAAACATATTTTTAACTTATGTGTAAAGTCCAAAGAATAATTATGGGCTGGATACTTGTATAACCACCACAAAACTTAAGAACTTAGACAACATTTTTGAAGACCCATGTAACTTTTTCCAATCCTAGTCATCATTCCAGACACTTGTGACTTAGTGCATGGGTGTTAAGTGATCTCTCCAATTAGAAAGTAGACTCCATGAGAAAAGAACTGTTTTTTTTGTCATAGGTTCATGATTCTTTTGTTTTTCTTCCTAGTTTTACCACATGAGCATTTATTCCTAAACAGTGTATTGCTTTATTTTGCTCAGGTTTGAACTTAAGATGATTTTCTTTTGTGATTTGTTCTTTTCATTCAAAATGATCTATGCTGATGAGAATAGTGTGTAGCTCATTTGCACCATGACATAGTATTTAGCTGTATGAATATATCACATTTATTTATCCATTCTCTTGTTTATCTGCATCCATGTCATTTCTGGGTTTTGCTGTTAAAAAGAAACGAACATTTTTGTTCAAGTCTCCTGGTACACACATGCTAAAATTTACCTTGGGTGTATCTCCATGAGTAAAATTGGCAGGTCACAATGTATGTCAATGTTCAGTCTTCCAGAATGATGCCGATCACTTTTTTAAAAATATTTTGGGAAAAAAAAGTTTTATATTTCTACTTATAGTATTTTAGATGTTCCATTGTTTCACATTCTCACCAACAGTTGATGTTGTTCAAAGAACTTCAATTTTCACCAGTCTGGTAGGTATGAAACAGAATCTCATTCTGAGTTCGGTATAAATTTCCCTGATTACTAATGAGCTTGAAATTCTTTTCATATGTTTATTGATCATTTGGGTTTGCTTCTCTATGACAAGTCTGCTCATATTTTTTGTTCATTTTCCATTGTTTTTCTATTATTCTCTTTGCCATTTTTAAAATTAATTTGTAGGCTGCCTTTCTATTACTATTTTTTCATTTGACATACATGTTGCAAATATTTTCTCCAAATTTTTGCATGAATTTTCACAAACTCTTGCTTTTCATGTCAAATTTAAATTTTTTCCCTTATAAGCAAGAATCTTATGAAATCTTTTCTTTCTCAGCGGTCATAAAAATGTTCTCCTATATGTTCATTTAAACCTTTTTTAGTTTTGTTCTCCAGATTTAAATCTTCAATATCTACAAAATTGATTTTGGGATATGGTAGAAAATAGTGAGGAATTTGGCTTTACTCCTTTCCATGAACTCAGGAGAGGCACATAATCTGAGGCCAGGTCACCTGTGTTCAATAATTAAAATGTTACTAGATTCTTGATACCATTCTTGCTCTTCTTTTGAAAGGAGTATTTCTGTGTACCTTATTTTTTATTGCTTTTGTGAGAACTACCTTTTTTAAAACTTTGGTTATTTTTTCTAACTTATTTGCTATTATATAAAATTGACTTGTGTGTGCAGAGTTTGTGTTTTAATAGACTATAGATTCATGTTCCTGTGAACACAGTTATATCACAGGACGTGTGATTTTTAAGTTTTGTGTCTGTGTGTCTCTGTGTGTGCATACACATGTGTATAAAGATACATTAGACTAAAAAGGCATCCATCATTCTGTTGTTTTATCACTTAAACAAAAATTAATTTCATTTTTGTACATTTATTTCATTCTTTGTCCGTATACATAAATTTTGTATACTATAAATTTGGTATGTTTTCTCATCTTTAAGTGATATCTACTAGTTGCAGAAAATTTATAAAAAGGCATAACAAGAAAATAAAAATCACACATAATTCCATCACACATTTAATAAAATTCACCAACATTTTTAAATAACTTATCATGTATCTGAATATAGCTATTTTATTCCCTATTTCCAAGGATTTCGCTTTCTAGTGAAAAACTGCTTTTTGATGTTACATTCATTCGGTCCTTTATTTGAATAATAAACACATTTTTAACACGAATGAGGTAATGTACATTCAATTATGTACATTATCTCTCTATCACACATATAAAGATATTTTTCATAAACAATATATGCAACCATTTTTTCACACTGCTGAAAATTCTTCTGCAACATTATTTTTGATAAATGCATAATGTATGCCACTATATGTCTAATTATACATGTCTGTATATTATAATTATTTTATTTTGTTACGTGCAGATAACATTCAATTTTTTGTTACCATAAATACTTATAATTTTCTACCATTCCATAATGATTTACTCAGGAAAAAATTTCTGGAGTACAAAATCCTAAGTTTAAAAAAAAAATGGGGGCACCTGGGTGGCTCAGTGGGTTAAGGCCTCTGCTTTAGCTTGGGTGATGATCCCAGGGTTCTGGGATGGAGCCCCTCTGCTCCTCTACTCAGCAGGGAGCCTGCTTCCTCCTCTCTCTCTGCCTGCTTCTCTGACTACTTGTGATCTCCATCCATCAAATGAATAAATAAAGTCTTTAAAAAAATTTAAAATAAATTAAAAATAAATAAATAAATAAAAATGGTATGCCAAACTGCCTTTCAGTGATTTTGTTTTAATATGAAATTCCACCAACTATGTGCCTGATCTAGCCTATAATCCACCCCCCAACTCTCACACACTCTCTCTCTCTTTTTCTCTCTATCGAACACACGCACACACACCCCAGAACTCTAAACTTGAATCATTAAATGGAACCAAAAAACTTCCTAAAAGTTTCACTAAAACTACCTGGGAAAAATTTCTGCAAAATTACCCACCCTAGAAATTGGTGTGCTTGCTCCCATGGATTTAAAAAAAAATGTGTTTTCTCTGGACACTTTTCAACAAGATGGCTAGAGTATAAAACTTTCTTTTTAAGGTAGAGAGAAGCTTTTTATTTTAATTTTATTGTGTCTGATGGAATTCCGTCATGAATTTATTGCTTTGTTTCTAAATATAAGTATGACAAGCTCAGTGGTGTCTGTGGTCACACAGGGGTTTTTGGAAACAATTTTAACTTTGGGCATACCCCTGAACGTGGGCAGCACCTACACATTGTCATCTCAGCCTCCTCTTACCCTTTTGGGAAGTCCTGATACCTTCTAGAGGAGATTTTTTTTTCCTGCTTTATTTTACCTTTCTCAGCTCAATGGGGGTTTTCCTTATATCCCCAGCCCAACTTAAACTTACATGGTTTTAATAGGCAGTACTATATTAAGAATGCAGATTTTAGAATATTGTTTCTTACCTCTTGCTACACATTACAATCACTTCAGGAGGTGTTTGTTTGTTTGTTTGTTTGTTTTAATGCCCATATCTGAACCCAATTCTAGATTCAGATAGAATTTGTCTTAGGTGCTAGCCCCAGCCACTGGTGCTCTAATGTGGGTTCTGTCCACCTTCTCTGAATGAAGTTAGAAAAAGGTAAAATTGAGTGGGAGACAAGATACTCATGAAACAGTAGTGGAAGTCTCTCTGTTTTTCTAGTAAAACAAGATTTTAAAGTCGAAGAAGGTTAAGTCATATTATTTGGGAAAATTAGGTAATATAAGAATTTTATCCTTTCATCATTGTGTTTGGAATGTCCATTTCAACCCAGTAATCTGCTTAATAAGTCATGATTATTTTCAGAAAGCATAATATCATGGTTAATTACTTCTCATTTCCCTTCTAGAAAGGAAGCCAAGAAGGAGGAATAGAGATGGGTGAGGGGAGGGACAGGGAAAGAAAGAGGACACAAAAATATGTGAAGGGCAAAAATTAGGAAAAGGAGAGAAAGCATGAAAAGATCAGGGAAGAGAGCATGTGAGCACACATGAGGAATAGCAGATCAGTGGCAGAGAGGGGACACCCTAGGAGGGCAGGAAGGGGTCTCAGTAAATGCTGGTCTAGAAAAAACTGATAGGAAATAAAGAGGTCATCGTAGAGGAAGACTGATAGAAAAGGAAGAAAAGGCACATGGAACAACAATATCTGGGATTCACCCCAGCCAGAAAGCTGAGGTAAAATGTAAGAGACAAAGCCTATAAACTCCCCAATTTGTTCACATGCTCCTACTCTTGTAGTGCAAGTGAGGCTCAAAGAGTAGGTCATTCAACCCCCAACCCTCCAATAAGACTGCAATTACTTACAACATCATACATGGAGAGGCTACGTTTCCTCAATGATCTGTTCATCCTGAAATTTTATTTTCCTCAATTCTTCTCTTCTTGAATAATGTCTGTGTGTTCACAAATTAACAACAAACACAAACTTTTTATTCAACATTGGCATATACATATATGTATGTATCTTTCATATAACTTCCTTCTACCTTAATTCAAGTGGTAAAAGAAAAGGCATATGTGTTAGAGGCAGGGTTAAGGTGAGAAAATCTTGCCTCTACTAACTAGCATCCTCTTTAATTATTCTATGGGAATTAAGAATGCTAGTAGCGGCATACAGCCATGTTCTGTAGTTGTATTGTTTATAAGGAGTCCAAAGGGAGGCGCTGCCAGGGATCATTAGGTGGCCCAACCACTGTCATGTTTCCAAGCCGTGTATCTTTCTGACCAGTCAACCTCAAGGTGTTGTATTTGTCCTTATGGTTTGCTTCATGGTTGTAAGATTTTGTCCTCAGTTCAGCATCTCAAGTAGGAATCAGGAGCAAGGGAAAGTTTCTGTCCTTTTAATCAGAAAGCAAAATATTTTTCTCAAAAGTCCCCCTGCAAATCTACTTAATGCTTTCTTCACCAGAAATCAGTCGAATGGCCACTCTTAGTCCAAGGGAGTGTGGGATGGAGACTCTGTGGCTATTCAGGTTTCATAATGGGAAGAGGAAGAAGAGAAGTGTTGAGATCAGCTTTGGGGAAGCCAAACCAGAGGGACTTCTATACCCTCATCCCTCTCTCCACTGAGATCTCTTTCTGTACTCCTCTCCTTCTTCATGTCTTCAAACATAATTTCCCAAGTATATTATTATTTTTTTAAAGATTTTATTTATTTATTTGACAGAGAGAGAGTGATCACAAGTAGGCAGAGAGGCAGGCAGAGAGAGAGGGGGAAGCAGGCTCCCCACTGAGCAGAAAGCCCCGATGCGAGGCTCGATCCCAGGAACCTGAGATCATGACCTGAGCTGAAGGCAGAGGCTTAACCTATTGAGCCACCCAGGTGCCCCACCCAAGTATATTATTTTTATGGAAACACAAGCAAGCCTGGGGAATTTCCACCAATTGAAATAAAGCCCAGCATTTCCACATGTATTTTTGAAATATTGTTTTTTATAATACCCATATTTTTCCTCTGGGGGCATTACTTAGCTAATAGATTTTCTGGGTTCCTTAACTCTTCTTTGCCATCTACCGTCTTTAAAAGTTCTGACTTCAAGAATAACACAGCTATAGCTTGCAGCAGCTATTCTCTTGCAGCAGCTATGAATAAGTCAGAGGATTAATTATTGATCTATTGATTTCACCAGTTGAGCTACATTATTTATTGATTTTACTGTTTAAGCTTCTTTCTGTTAGAAGGAAGGAAGGAAGGAAGGAAGGAAGGAAAGAAGGAAAGAAGGAAAGAAGAAAGAAAGAAAGGAAGAAAGGAAGAAAGAAAGAAAGAAAGAAAAGAAAGTCTAAAATAGAGTTACTTGCCCCCAAAACAGCAAATCAAGACATAACTGAAGAAGTGTGACCTTTCAGGGTTGATCTGGAATTTCCTGATCAACACTAGTGAAATCATCGGCATGATAAGCCCCTGCCCTTCCCGCAAAAGAAGGTGACCTTGCCTAAAACAATCCTTTCTTTTCTTTTGCTAATTACTTGTCCAGCTCCATTTCTGCTTTAAAAAGTCTTCCATTTTATATAGCTCCCTAAATCTCCTTTCTGTTTGCTAGATGGGATATTGCCCAATTCATGAATCACTGAACAAAGCTAATTACATCTTCAAATCTACTCAGTTAAATTTTGTTTTTTTATAGATTCGGTGGCAATGGTGGGATCTGATGAAAACTTCTGATGGTATTTGGGAACAAGAAACGTGTATGACAACCTGTGAATTCTTTTGATTCTCTGCCTTTCTTCCTGTTTCCAAAGATAAATTCCTTTCAGTTCTTAGCTCCGCTTTGCCTTGAGCTTCCAATCCAATTGGTTTTCCACTTTTCATTATTTGGCTGGAAACTTCAGCCCTTGTTTTTTCCCCAGATCCCCAGAGTCCAGCTGGGAGCTGCTGGTGGCAACTGCAGTTCCTCCTTTGTTTGAAATCAATACATGGTCCCCACTCTTTGAGGTCTACTGTTTCATTCTTTTCCCGAGTCCCCAGATTTCATGTTGGAAACAGTTGGTTTTTACCACCTACAGTTGGACTGGGTCCAACTGAAACTAGAATGGTTGCAGTAAGTAAAGGCTAATGCTAATGGGAATCCCAAAAGCTGAAGAAGAAGGAGGAGAAGTAGGGGGAGAGGGAGAGGGAAGGGGAAGGAGTGGGGAAGGGGGAGGAGGAGGAGGAGAGGGAGAAGAAGGAGGAGGAAAAAGCCACTAAATCAGTAGGCATGGCTTGAGCACTTAAAAGGTGTTAGAGTGTTACAAGTCCACCTATCATAGCCACTAACTCAGGAAATGAACAGGTAAGCCATGGTGTCCTGCTGTGGCTGACTGCTCCACCCTGGAGAATCCTGAGGGGGTCTGACAAATAGAAAGCATAGCTCCTGGCTGGGTCTGCCAAAACTGTTGTCAAACAAAATCAGTTAAACTTGTTGTAAGAGGAGTCAATAACTTAAGAGAGGAGCTTTTGGAGAAGACAAAAGGAGAAATTTATTTCAGGTGCCAGCTGCTGGGGGAGGTAGAAGGCTCAAATCTTAACACCAACTTCTCCACCTGTAAGATGCACACCCAGAGTTTTATAGAGAGATGTTCAATGGGGTGCATGCAGGAAAGCAGTCAGGGAGCACACGATCATGGATGGCAGTTGGTATGTGTTCAGCCAATCCTGGGCAGGGAAGAGGGTGTGTGGGATGTGGTCATCTATGCATTCTGTTGCTATCAGGGCTTTCCTGGCCTGGCAGTTGGAATGCTCTGGTCACTTTCAAATCTTCATCAATGCATCAAGAAAGGGCATTAAGAAATAACTGTTGAGTTCTATAATTGAGCAAGAATGTTCACTGACAAGAGGACTCCCCACCCAACTGAAAGACCCATTTGTTAGGATAATTTGGCGATGAAACAGGTTAGATTAACTCTAGGTCAACCACCAACCTCAAGAAAATTTCCATACAATGGAATACACTGCAAAATATAACACAATCTCCAGCCCTGCAGCACATCCCTTTAGGTATTAATCTGCCTTTGAGATACCCAAAAAAGATGAGCTGAAAGAAATAGGATTTTGTAATCTGGAGTTAAGTGCACCACTTTCTAACATACCTACTTATTTCATGTCTAAAAACTGTAGTCCCAGAAGCTACAGCTATCTATAAAAACAGCAAAATCTTACTATAGAATGGGACACCAATTTTAATTGGTGCTAGAAACTCCCAAAGGGTTTCAAGTTGCCAAAATAGCTTCATTAAAAGATTTGTTACAAAAGTCTAATGAAAAATTAAAGATACCGAAGTACCTAAAATGAAAGATTGACGTGATTCCTACTGCCCCCCTATATCCTTCTTTACCTAACTATTCATGCTTTCTTAACTATTTTCCTAAAAAATAAAAGATTAGCGCGATTCCTACTGCCTTCCCATATTCTTCTTTACCTAACTATTCATGCTTTCCTAACTATTTGAACTGCCTTTCCACTTAAAGAGACTATTAAAAGTTATCTTTCAAGATAAAACTACCCCAAAATGGCCAGAGATCTTCCTCAGACATCTTTTACATCTTGGTCAAAGGCCAAACTTAGTGCCATAGTTAAAGAACTACCTAAACCTTTGAAGGGCCCCAGAAGTTTTTTGAAGAACTTAGTCACTATTGGGAACTATGACCCTGGGCTATCAGATCTTGATCAGCTTGTGTACATGGTAGAAACCAAAATTAGACACAGGCAGCAAAATGGCAACCCCCTGAGGATGTTACTTGAGATTCTCAGTCTTCAAAATGTTATCCTCATGGACCAGTAAAGGTTGCAAAATAGCAACTGATCTTTTACAAGCCATTCCCAAAGTCTTCCCTGCCTGAACCAATTGGGTTGTTTTTCAATCATGCAAATAAAAGAGAGATGAAACTGTGGCAGACTTTAAAGCCCATTGGGAAGCTCTTTTTTCTATAGCATATAGGGTTTTGCACAATAAATAAGGCCACCCAACTTGCTCTAGCTTCCCTATTTGTAAAAGGATGATCTCCAGAGATCTATGGATTGATAAAAAAGCAGAAAATAGGATAGAAGGCCACTAGACTGATTCATGATCATATCTGAGCACTTTGAAAAGACTTCAGAACAAAACCATGAACAAGGGTTTGCTGCACTTTTGGCTTTAGAGCTACAACAGCTCCAAGGCCCAACACCTAAAATAATACCCTTCTAGGGACCTGTTACCAAAATACAGGGAAAGGACAGATGTCTGAGTTGTAGTCAACTGGGACACTGAAAAAGAAATTGTCCTCAAAGGTCCTGTGTTAAGTTCTATAACATCAGCTGGAATGCCCCCGTATCTACCCTCAAAGGAAGGCCCCATTGAAGGAGGGGATTCTGAGGGATTGTCTGATAAAATGCAATGTTATTCCCTTAAACAGCTAAGGGGCAACTAAAATTAAAATTAAGAGGATTGTTGAATATTGCCAGAAATATTTACTATTTGTCCCAGCTAAAAGCTGACAAGATATTTGAGATTTAATACCTCTAGGATCAGAAATTTGGCCTAATTGGAAGCTTGGTAGGAATTTATTTTTTAGACCTTTTCCCCAGAGCTAAATATATCCGGGGCGGAGCGGGGAGGGACACTCTAACCTAGATGTCTGGATGTATCAGTTCTTGATATCATTTGGGCAACAACCCAAACCTTTGAGGAATTAAAAACAGCTGTCCTCATTTTACAAATCTAGTCTTTACAGAATCAGAGAAGCAGATGCTAGAATAATTTAAAGTCCATCTATCCTTTTTACCAATCCGGAAACCTCCCAGGTTTATCTCAAAAGGGGTGTAGGCATTTGCATTTCCCCCCTGTGCCCTTGAGATGTAAATGTTCTATCCAGGGTCTTCTGCACAATTCTTATCTAGATCATACAAACTTGATGTACAAATTTCAGAGAGGTAATTCTTATCAGAAGAAAAAACAAAAGGGGGAAGTCATTTAGAACTTAACTTGTCAAGGACAAATATGAATCTGAAGTGTCTTCTCCACAAATATTAATACCAAAAGCTTTAGTCATGGGAGCAGCTAACCTTAATTCATTTCATCTACCAGGAAAACAATTTAGATCTAATTTCTCTTAAAATTGGAGAGTTTTGTATTATTGTACATAATTCATAGCAGTAATGTTAAAGTGAAAGTTTTAGGGCCTCGGTTTATACCTCTATGTTTATATGTGTGTATGTATATATACACATATACATGTGTGTGCTTTATATGTGGGTATTTCTATATCCAGATGGTATTGCCAAAATTAAAAGACCTCTATTTAATGGCCTTAAGGAAGATTAAGTTCCTATATAAATGGACTTCTCAGAAATATAATAAAAACTAACCCAAATGAATTTCAGGTTCATGTGACCTGGGAAAATATTTGGTATCAAAGCTATTTTAAGTCTTGGCTTAATTAAAACAAGCTTGTCTTTAGAGTTATCAGTGATAAATATAACACTTTTATTCTACCTAGGCTTACAAAAGGTCAAATGAGCTCATGTTATCTCTTACAAAACTTGTCAGCAAGAAAAATAGCATGGGATGATGGCTGACTTGATCTGAAGTGTGAAGAAGTCCTGTGGGCTGTCTAAACATAATTGCTAAGAACAAGTAAATCAAATAGATGAAAGTAGGATAAAAAGTTTCTTGGTGAACCTTTTAAATAGTTTCCCTAAATCTTAAAGTCATTAAGTATTCAGATCATTTCTAAATATGGTAAAATATTGAAACATTAATTACTGAGCAAATGCTTGGATAAGTATGGATGAAATAAGTACAGTATACTATATAAGTATATACTTATAAATAAGTATGGATAAGTACGGATAAAATGGATGAATTTCTTACCCTTTTTTTTTTTTTTTGCTTCCTTTTACAGAGGGAACTACAGATATTTAGGTCTAGTGGTAAATATGTTTTGTGCCACACTGAGAAATTTACCCATATGAGAAATTATAAAAAGAATGTTAAAACAGTTCACAACTGCTTAGTTCATTGTTTTCAGTAGAAATTAAAGGTTTCTAAGGATAAAAAATTCTAATATATAATTAAACCTACTAGAAATAATTAAGTAAATAAGTATTAATATTACACAAGTTAAGCTGGCCCAAAATTAGAATTTGGTATTCTCTCAGTTAAAAGGACAAAATTTTCTTGGACTACTGGTCTGTTCTTGCTAATAAAAGATTCCAGAAGGTTTTTCTTTATTTACCTTCATAATTAGAAAAAGCAAAGATCTTGTGTTTTGTCAAAACCATTGCCTTTGTTCCATGTTGTCCTTATCAGGTCTTTGATAACTTAAGCAGACCTAGTTATCTCTACAGTAAAGGACCTATGTTTTACTCAGAGCTATGTAACCTATATTTGCCTGTGAAGTCTTCAGTTGTCACGATGGGTAAATGGATAACTAAGAATTATTTTACAGTGACCTACAACTCAAGTTTTTAAAACTTCTGTTATTTTTGACAAACGTTCAAAATTGAAATTGACATCTTTCTGGCCTTGAAATAACTTTGGTATGTTTCCCTGAAACATCTTAAAAACTTTGTTTTCTCTTCTTACAAAAAGGGAGGTGTTAAACTGACAGGTATATTTGATATGTTAAATCATATGGGAAGCATTGTCAAATAAGAATATTAAGCCTTCTTTTGTATTTGTATAAGAGTATAAGTGTTGTAGAAATTGTAGGAAATTCCTGAAGTGTGATATGTCCTAGTAAATGTTATTGGTCATAATTCTAGTTATTTTCTTAAATGTATGTTATAGAAATAATCTCTCTCTCTCTCTTTTTTTTTTTTTTTTTTGGTCAATTCCATCATGATGAACTCTCATCAGATCTTTAACAGTGGACTTTTTTAAAGTCTTTTGTAATTTACAATTATTGTTTTACTCTGACCCTTTGCAAAGGTGTTCCTGCAAAGGTACTTAATTTACTTTTTAAAAAATATTTTTTGATATTATTAAAATTATTTTACTCATTTGATAGAGATAGAGCAAGAACACAAGCAAGGGGAGCTGCAGAGAGAGAGGGAGAAGCAGACTCCCTGCCAAGCAGGGAGCCTGATGCAAGACTCAGTCCCAGGACCATATGATCATGACCTGAGCCAAAGGCAGACACCTAACTGACTCAGTCACCCAGGCATTCCAAAAGTCCTTAATTTTCCAGGAGATTTAAGGAGAGAACTTTTGACAAGTACAGGTTTCTGATAACTTCAAGATCACAAAACTGAACTAGGTAAGAATTTCCAGAACTAACAGGAAAACAAGATTCAAGTGGAACAAATATCAGTTACATGGGACTGAATGAATTGAGGAAGTTGGTTATAATTTTTTTCAAACTTCCCATTTAAAACATTGCTGTTTCTTTAATATTTTGTTTTTCCAGATTTTAGGAAACCTTTTTCTCTTTTCCCTTATGCTACCCATAATTTAGTAAAACATTTGTGAACAAAGGTGAAACATTTCCTTTTCCTCCCTACCTGATCCCTCCAGAATTTGGAATCTCTTGAATATTCTTTTCATGGAAATACAGTTACATACATAAGTTCAATGAGAATCTGTTCTTATAACAAGAGACCACTAGAAATATAGATTATATAACTAAGACTTTGACTGTAATGTCATATTTGACAGAGATGCACATAGACTCTGATATAACCAGGCAGTTTTAAGGAGATAAAATTGACTTTATGGAAGCAATATAATCCCTTGGAAAAATTGGCCTGTTATCTTGTTTACAAGGGTCTTGAAAAGCAATTTTAAAAAGAGCTTATATGGTCAACCAGTATTTTACTGCATTTATGTAAATGATCAGGCCAAGTCCAATGCAAGCAAATTGGTTCTACTATAATTAGCCTTGGGGGTGGGGATGGGGATAATCATGGAGATAAAAATTATGTTTGTACCTTTGTCTGTATTAGATCCTAATCCTGTTAATTGTCTTTGAGGTTCTGTAATAAACCTGTAAACTGGAGTAGATCCTGAATCCTTCTAGTTCCTTCAAATGTCTGTTAGTAAATCAGTAAACTAATATTTCCAGTCCCACCCTTCTGATTTGGAATCACTAAGAATTAAAGATTGCTCCTGAATCTTCTCCGAAGGGGCAAACCCAGGTTCTTCTCACTGCTTTAGGGACTTGAACATTGAATGTACATCTCACAGCTAAAGTAGGCTCCATATGATACAAGATCCTGTGTGAATGCTGGAGACCTCCAATTCAAATTGGCTTATTGTGAGAAAAGTAGCTGGGATCAAGGTACACAACTCCCAAGACACCAGATTGGAACTTCACACTTCAATGAAACCCTTTCTTCTTCCTTTTATTTCCTTTACTCTGGCATTGGCCTGGAAAAATAATGTCATCTTCAGTATCTCCCTGGTCATTGCTGAGGGGGTAACCTTTGAAATTGAGAACACACTTTTTTTTTTTTTTTTTTTTAAATTTCAGGCCATGAGAAAACCTAACTGACCCTTGGCTTGAGTAGGCAAATGAATGCAAAAATCCTTGTGAATTAATTTATTAACAGTACCACCTTAACAAGAATAGTTGATGTTTCAACAGGTTTTTTTTTGTTTTTTTTTGGTCTGTGGTGGCCATCATTCTCCTCAATACTTGGCATGTAGCTGGGCAATGCCCCTTAGCCTACCTAACTGTGCCCCTGACATATCACAAACAAAGACACCCCATTAGTCAACTGCCCTGAATTTATATCATTTTCATGATTCATAATCTGCTTCCTTTTGCAGGTCCCTGGTTCCCTGGACAGTAGTAAGTGCAAAGGAGACTATGACCAAAAATCTCCCTTAACTCACAGAAATATTGCAGAATCTGCTACAAAAGTGTTAGCTGTCCAGCAAAAATCCTTAGACTCACTGGCCAAAGTTCTTGATAATTACAGAATAGCTCATGATTATCTGGTAACTGACCAAGGAGTTGTCTATGCTATGGCCAGTGCTACCTGCTAAGCCTAGCTTAAATGTCTGGGAAAGTTGAAAGTCAGTTACATAAAATCACTGGGCAAGCCACCTGGTTTAAAAAGGCAACTCCTTCCATGGAGTCTTTTCTGTGACTTATCTGATTTTGGATTGTTTGGGCCTTGGGGACCATAGCTTTGAAATCCATTCCAAACATCATGCATTACCCTGCTTGTTGTAATCACAGTAATCTGCCTGGGGCATTATATTCTCTCAAAGGCATTAAATGAATGTTTGCAGCCACTAGCTATTGAGCAAATGATCTTCCTAAGACTGGAACACCAGAAAAGGAATGCAGAAAATGATAGACTGCAAAACTGTGAACTGGAAATCATGACCTATGAATGTCATAGAGATTGAGCAATACATATCATGACCTGTAAATATCACAACGGATCACTAAAAGCTGTGACAACTACAGAGTGGTAGCTTAGACTAGTGAGAATGACTGAAGTTTTGACCACATCTCACAATCAGGCTGACAGTCTGATCAAAAGGGGAGAATTTTTAAAACCAACCAACCAACCGCGGGTTCACAATAAAATAACTTGCTTCCATGATTAATTGCAGAAATGTGACCTTTTACCAGTCAATCTGGAATTTCCTGATCAGCACCAGTGAGGTCATCTGCATGATAGACCCCATGCCCTTCCCTCAAAGGAAAATGACCTTGCCAGAAACAGTTCTCTTTTCTCTTCATAATAATATTTGTTCCACCCTCTTTCTGCCTATAGAAGTCTTCCATTTTGTACAGCACCTCAGAGCTAGGTTCTGTCTGCTAGATGGGATGCTTTCTGACTCATGAATCACTGAATAAAGCCAATTAGAAATGGCAAAAGACATGAACAGACATTTCTCCAAAGAAGACATAAAAATGGCCAGCAGACACATGAAAAAATGCTCTACATCACTTGCCATCAGGGAAATAAAAATCACAACCACAATGAGATATCACCTCACACCAGTCAGAAATGGCTAAAATTAATAAGACAGGGAACAGTAAATGTTGGAGAGGATATGGAGAAAGGGGAATCCTCTTACTGTTGGTGGGAATGCAAGCTTGTACAGCCACTCTGGAAAACAATATGGAGGTTCCTCAAGGAGTTAAAAATAAAGATACTCTATGACTCAGTAATTGTACTACTAGGTATTTATCCTAAAGATACAGATGTAGTGAAAAGAGGGGTCACATGTGCCCCAATGTTCATAGCAGCAATGTCCATGATAGCCAAACTGAAGGAGCTGAGATGTCCTTCAACAGGTGAATGGATGAAAAAGATGTGGCTCATATATACAATGAAATATTAGCCACAGAAATGATGAATACCTACCATTTACATCGACTTGGATGGAGCTGGAGGGGATTATGCTGAGTGAAAGAAATCAATCAGAGAAAGACAGCTGTCATATGATTTTACTCATATGTGGAATATAAGGAATAGCACAGTGGATCATAGGAGAAGGAAGGGAAAACTGAATGGGAAGAAATCAGAGGGAGACAAACCATGAGAGATTCTTGACTCTAGGAAACAAACTGAGGGTTGCTAGAGGGGAGGTGGGTGGTGGGATGGGGTAACTGGGTGATGGGCATTAAGGAAGCTACATGATATGACGAGCACTGGGTGTTATATGTAACTAATGAATCATTGAACACTACATCAAAAACAAATGATGTACTATATGTTAACTAATTGAATTTAAATTTAAAAAAAAATTAGATCTTCAAATTTACTCAACTGAATTTTGGTTAATACCGTAAGTTCTCTAACTTCAAAATCTCCCTCCACCTCAATAGTCTTACTCTTCTCAGTAAGAGGGAATTTTCTATTTCCATTTTATTTTCCTATAAATAAATAGAAGCTCAGCTGTTTTTACTATTAGAGTGCCCTTTATGGACATTCAATATTACTGTCCACTAAGAAGTCTTCCCTCAAGGGTTAGAAGGGTTGGAAGCTCGGTTGTGTGCCTAAATTAGTTTCCTGGACCCAATTCCAATGGACTGGGAGAGCTTCCCACACAATACCAAGCAATTCTTGGACTCAGGTGGGGGTATCCAAGAACTCAACTCAATACTGACACTATCTACCCAGAGATAACATCAGATTCCACAATTAAAGAGTTCAGTCCTCTAAGACTGCTCTCTTCTAAGCTTTAGATGTCTGTCCCAAATCCAAGTTGTCACCTGTGCTTCTGACTGAGGGTTTATAGATTGGGATTCCAACAACCCCCTCCTTGCACTTCAAGCACAAGTCCAAGTTGTTTTCCTGTAGCTCTGACCCACTGGCTGTAGATCAGACAGTCTCATAACCCCCTTCTCAGTTCAATTCACAGAACTCAAAGAAACAGTTTACTTACTAGGTGATCAGTTTATTATAAAAGGATATAACTCAGGAACAGTCAAGGGGAAAAGATGCATTGAGGGGGCTCCTGGGTGGCTCAGTGGGTTAAGCCTCTACCTTCCGCTCAGATCATGATCTCAGGGTCCTGGGATCGAGCCCTGCATCAGGCTCTCTGCTCAGAAAGGGAGCCTGCTTCCCCCTCCCCCTCTGCCTGCCTCTCTGCCTACTTTCTCTCTCTCTCTCTGTCAAATAAATAAATATTAAAAAAAAAAAAAGATGCATTGAGTGGGGAATGGGGAAAAGGCACAGAGCTTCCATGCCCACTTCAGGCATGCCACTTTGTCCAAATCTCCACGTGTTCATCAACCTGGAAGCTCTCTGAACCCTGTTCTTTTGGATTTTTATGGAGGCTTCATTACAGAGGCATGGTTGATTAAATCATTGGCTATTGGTGACTGAACTCAACTTTCAGGTCCTCCTCTCTTCCTGGAAGTCTGAGGGCAGGACTGAGAGTTTCAAAACTCTAATCACAGTTGGTTTTACTGGCAAGGAGACCCCATCCTTAGATGCTGTCCAAAACTCACCTCATTAACATAACAAAAGATATCTTTAAGCTCTTAAGGAAATTCCAAGGGATTGGGAGCTATGAGGCAGGAAGAGTGGATGAATCAAAATGAGGAAATACATATTTTATATAAATCACAATATTGCTGTGCCCTTCACTGTGTTTTCATAGTTTCCCATGCTCCCATTGCTCAGTCATAAACACTACAGGTTCCACCATCAATCCCATAGTGCAAGCATGCTTTATTCACCCAATCATCCCTTCCGCCCAGATTAGGGTGGGACCTCAGCATAGACAATGAAAAATGCTGATTGGGTTGAAATGAAGCTAATGTATCTGAGATGTCCTGTCTGGCCATACAACTTTCAGCTGGTTGCAGCTGATATGCCCAGACTGGATGCTGATCTATAAAGTCAGTCCCTCTACCTTCTGTCTGCCAGTCTCTCACCAGCCTGTTCTTCATCAAAAAACTTCCCTCCCATCAAGTTAAGCAGAAAAATCAGCAGATTTAAGAAATGAATGAAAGTGAGGATTGATGGTTAAAGCTGTACTTTTTTTTTTTCTTTTTTTTGGCATCTTTGCTGCTCATTTGTGCTGGGGAAACACCTTTATGCTATAAAACAGGTCCATTGGCTCGACAACAGGCAGGGAATGTTAGGGAAACAACAGAATCCTGGAGCCAAGTTGTCTCTGTCTTGCCCCTTAAGCTCTTCTTCTTTGGTGGCCATTCTTTTCATTTTAATTCATTTCCCATTTAGAGATGGTTCATGGGCAGTCCCTGAGGGCATCCTAACCAATTTGTCCTGCAAGCACAATTGCTTCCTTTTTTGTCAGCCTAATATATCCTCATCATTTTTAACCCTCTCTTAATCAAACTCTTTGAAATCAAATTGAACTATATCCAAAAGCAGTCTTTCATTTATCAGTACAATGGAAAAATATACCTCTTGCTGAAAGACATAGGATTAGTCCCACCTAACTTTATAATACCCCTCAAAGTATTTTAGCATTTATATTCCTAGCATCCCCCTTCAACTTGTTATATAGTGTGAATGAGGGATCTCCCCAGTTAGAAATTAGGCTTTTTGAGAATTGGACTGTATTGTGCCCTACTTGACAGTCTTGTTTTCCCACTAATGTGTTCACCATTCTATTGTATATGCAAGTCATGATCCTACAGTGGATTTAAACTGACCCTATTACAAACTAATCCTGAACTACAAGGCCACTTCATTCAGGGTAAAGTCATTTCTGTTCTTAGTGGAATTATATAATGACCCACATGTTGTAAATGCTTAGTACCACCTGTTGGAATATAAAATGGTATGTGTATATATCAGGTCAGATGATTGTGAAATGCATTTCTCAAGTGTGTGCTCTGTTGGGTATTAAGGATGACCACAGAGGAATTGAAAGTTATATTTGATAACACTGGACAAAATCAAGGTGACTTTGGGTTTGGTGACTTTTAAGACACTATACCAGTAACATTATTCATGAAAGAAAACATTGGTCAGTTGGACTTCTTTAAAATTTAAAACTTTTGTTCTGTGAAAGACTCTGTGAAGAGAATGAAAAAAGACAATCCATAGACTGGGACAAAATACTTGCAAATCACATATCCATTAAAAAATTGATATCCAAGGGGCGCTTGGGTGGCTCAGTGGGTTAAAGCCTCTCTGCCTTCAGCTCAGGTCATGATCTCAGGGTCCTGGGATAGAGCCCCACATCAGGCTCTCTACTCAGCAGAGAGCCTGCTTCCCTTCCCCTCTCTCTGCCTGCCTCTCTGCCTACTTGTGATCTCTGTCTGTCAAATAAATTAAAAAAAAAAAAACCTCATCTTTTAAAAAAAATTTATATCCAAAACATACAAAGTACAACTAAAATTCAACAATAAGAAAACAAACAATCCAATCCAAAACATCCGGACACCTCACCAAAGAAGAAGTACAGATAGCATATAAGCATAAGAAAAAATGCTCCACATTATATGTCATCAGGGAATTGCAAATTAAACAACAAGATACTACTATCTTCTACTAGAATGGCTAAAACCCCCCAAAACTAATAATACCAAATGCTGCTAAGGATATGGAGCAGTAAGCACTCTCATTCATTGCTGGTAGGAATGCAAAATGATACAGTTACTCTGGAAGGTAGTTTGGCAGTTTCTTGCAAAACGAAACATTCTCTTACCATACAACCTAGTAATCATGATCCTTGGTATTTATCCAAATGAGTTGAAAAGTTATATCCACACAAAAACGTGTCCAATGGGTGTTTGTAGCAGCTTTATTTATAATTGCTAAAACATGGAAACAACCAAGATGTCCTTTAATAATGGAATGTATAAACACATCTGGACAATGGAATATTACTTAGCACTAAAAATAAATGTTATCAAGCCATGAAGAGACATGAAGGAAACTTAAATGCACGTTGCTAAGTGTAAGAAGCCAATCTGAAAAGCCTACATACCGTATGATTCCAAGTATACGACATTCTAGAAAAGACAAAACCATGGAGAGAGTAACAAGATCAATAATTGACAGAGGTTTGGGAGAAGGAAGGTAAGGATGACTAGGGAGAGCACAGAGGATTTTTAGGGCTGTGCTATTACTCTGTATGATACAATGGTGGATACATGTCATTATATATTAGCAATCCCTTAGAATGTACAACACAAAGAATGAACCCTCATATAAACTGTAGACATCAGTTTATAATAATGTATTAGCTCAGCAATTGTTACAAACATACCACAGTAATGCAAGATGCTAATAATATAGGAAACCAAGGGGCAGGTGAGGAAGCATATGGGAACCTCCATAATTTCTGCTCAAGTTTTCTGTAAACATAAAAGCACTTTAAAAAATAAAGTCTATTAACTTAAAAAATTAATGTGCATGGCATCTGGAACACAGGCAACACTCAATAAATAATAGCTATTGTTATTCGCTGTCTCCCTGGTGAGTGCTGTTCTTAGTACTGTAGGATTTTAGTAAACATCTGCTTTCTCCCCACTGGAGAGAACCTGCTTCTCACCCCCACCCCCACCTCCCCATCCCCATTCTATGACAACCAAAAATGTTTCCAGACCTTGCCAAATGCCTCATGAGGGGAATAAAATCACCCGCAGTTGAGAACCTCTCCATTAAATGTTTTTGAAGAAAAATAAAAGGGCTCTTAATCCATACCTCTGTCACATTAGATGAGAATTTCCAAACTCTAAATATAAAATGTATGCCACTAGAAATAAATTCTATCCGTTGGGGATTTTTCAGTTCATGATTTTGGCTTTGGGACCAAAATAGAGTGGGGACAGATTCTAGTTTGGCATTATTTGAAAGCTGGGAAGTTGATCAGTCTCTGCTTTTGGATGTTTCTGTCCAAACTAATCCAAACAAAACTAAAACCATATGGCCAGAGCAGGGATAGGACACCCACCTTTTCCCCTCTCTTGCTTTTTGAAACAACCACAGGAACCAAAAGAGGCAAATCCTTTTGCCAAAGATCATTTTCAGTCTAGTTTTTTGTTTTGTTTTGCTTTAGGTTATTTTGATATATCATGAGGTTTTCCTCCCCTTCCCCCCAAATTTTTCAGATTAGTAATATTTTTCTCTACTAATCCCACTCTTAGCCACTAATCCTCAATCAAAGGGTCTGGAGAAAAGCAAAAGACCCCATTGTTTGTTATTTGTTAGACTAAAAGGGGATTTTATGTGTATACCGTAATTGGGTTGAATACTCCATGACTATCTTATTGAAGTTTGAAAGCTGGGAGTTTCCAAGATATGCGCAGAACTTGATTTGCCTGTATGATTTTTTATTAGGTACCAGCCAAAAGATTTTATTTATTTGTTTATTTATGTAAAGAATGAGGGAATTCGGCACTAGGCCTGAGTCCAGGGGAATTCACGGTTCAATAAAGACTAACATCCCAGACAGGGCGAGTGCTTCCCCTACTTGGTTTCTCCGGATCCATTATCAAACCAAAACAGGGATTCTAAGAATGAACTTCAAATGAATCATTCCTTTTCACTAAAATTTGTTAGCATGGCCAAAAGATACTCCAGCTAGTTCAGGGAAGGTGGGCAGAAGGTTAAAGGAAACACAAGCCAGATGGGGGTTCAGTTGGATCCATCCTCAGAGAAGACCCCAGGTTACTGGCTGCCCAGCAGGCCCACTTTCCACTGCAAAGCTTCCACGGGGTTTGGATGAGGTTCATTGTTAAGAATGTTTAGAGTTATGGGTCGAATACTAGGCCAGCACCAGATGACAGATCCCAAGCCACAGAGGCACCCACGTGTCCCTCAATAAATGTATTTTGTGTGTGTTTGTGAAACACTGGGCCCTTTAAAGTGCAGGACCTAGATGTTTCTTATTAAATAAATACATGACATCAGCCATCTAAATTACCAAAAGACTTCTACACAGAGGTTTTAGTGAAGGGAGCAAGTAGCCAACTCTGGCCAAATCACCTGTGGAATTTTTTTAATACAACAGACACCAACTTCTGCTCTACCTCTTCTCAGTCAGACATCTGGGGGGGGGGGTAAGTTCAAACATTAACATCAGTTTGAGGTTGAGCGCCAACATTACATAGGCTAGGTGAAAACAGTACTTACAGCATGTCTCCCAGCCATGTGCTCCATTTGGACACCTGATGAGTAACAGAAGCATATGTCATGCCCAGTCCTGGGGAAGATACCAAACAGAGAACAAAGGGTGACTTTGTTCCCTAGGTCACCTTGGATGGCCATTGCCTCAAACTTTCCAAGTCATGTATCTTACTCTCTACAAAACTATGATCGTAGTCAGCTTCTCTCTGTGCTTAATAATTAACCAGTTAAAGCAGTAGATAGATGCCTTATTCCACTCTTCTGGTTCCTATTTCAGTCTTCTCAGTCAGGACCTAAATAAATATTAAAAGAAGTAACACAAGTTTGAGATTTCTGAGGGACCTGAAATAATCTCCCACGGGAAAAAATAGTTCTCTGAAGAGGTCATATATATAAAACCTGGAGAAGCCCTGACAATAAGTGATCTTTGTAGGGAACAGTGGAACACATTAAGAATTTAAAAAGTCCTTCTATGTGAATGAATGTTTTATGTGAACAAAGTTTCAAATTTATGTTCAAGAAGATCATTTGAAACAGAATTAGGGAAATTGCATATTAAGCATAATCCCTTTGGCCTGGTCTAGGAAAGAACTGGAGATGCCAACTCTTAGAGCTGACATTAGAACCAGCTAGCTGGTGGCTTACTCTGTGCTGTTCTTCACTCTGCCCATGATGAACTATGACCTCTGGGGTTCACAACCCCATGAGGTATGGACAACCTCATTAGATAGGATCTTTAATCATGGAGCTTTAGGATTCACCACTCCAAAAATTCTCTGGGCAAACTCTGGGCAAACTCTGCCTCTCATGGAGTCCTGAGCAGCAGGGGTCTTGCAAATGGGTACCTCGAGAGTTCAACTGTGAAATTTGACTGCAGTGGAAAAATCATCTCAGAGGTCAAACCGTAAACAGATGTGTAACTTGTGGGTCTGCCACCAAGAACCCTATGTGAATTTGGTGCTATTAATCCATTCATTCATTTATTCATTCATTCATGTACCTGTTATGTGCTAAAATGTGTGTCAACAGAAAGTGATGTCACAGTAATCAAAATAGAGAGCCCAGGTCCTTGCCTGGTGGGGAGACAAACATGGAAAAAAGCATTACACAGATACATGCAGAAATGCAACTTACAAGGATTGGGAAGGAATGGTATAACGAGGGGGTCCCTCTATTAGACTGAGGGGTTTGAGGATCTCTCATAGTAGTTAAACTGAGCCCTAAAGGACTCAGACAAAATGGTGTAGGAAGAGGTGACCAGACATGGACAACAGCAAGTGTGAAGGCTGGTGCTCAAAAGAGAATTTTTGGAGTGGTAGGCATGGTAGTTATAAGTATTCGCCTCACAGTGATGAAAAGGACAAGTTCTAAATTGGGCATGAAGGGGTATGACAGAAGGAGAGTGAGGAGTGCGTTGGTGACCTGTCCATGGCTGATGAGATTGGAGAGCTATTGAAGTGGGCAAACTAGGACCTGCATCTGAAAGGATAAGGTTTTCTTCTTGGAGAATTTCTTGTTTGAACTAGAAATAGAGGTGATGTGCAGGGGGAGGCAATAAGAGTGGATAGCTGGAGTGGAATGCAGGAGAAAGTTATGAAAAAGTCATAGGAGAGAGCCTGTCCACCAGGCCCTATGCTGAATGGGCCTCTGGATATTCATTTCTCAAAATAAAGTTCAGCTTAGGTGCTAAAATCTTCAGTGAGTGAGGAGAAGTGACCAGCACCTTGCAGACAATCTCCTCACTGCCCTGGGGGAGCTCCTAGGATCCTTGCTATAAGCAATAAAAACAGCCACTATTTTCTCAATTCTGTCAACCTTGTGGTGAGCACATTAGATGAAATCAGAAGACTGGGATTCAAGTTCTGTCCCTGTGACTCTAGATGTGGTATTTACCTTGGCAATATCATTTTGAGTCTTAGAATCTCGATTTCCTCATCTGCTAATTATATAAATGACCTGCAGAAGGTTGGTGGGAGGTGGGGAAAGAATGACCTGCCTCCCTAGGGAAGTACATGAGAAATTTCTAGGGCTGTGGTTTTCAACCCTCCTTCACATGAGAATCACCCGAATTTGGTCTAAGTTGGGCCAAGTTTTGGAATTTTTTAAAAGGTCCCCTGTGATTCTAAGGGGCAGAGGTTGGGAACCACTGTCCAAGGAAAACAGGTATCATTTGAGAAGAATATTCAATATATACCACTAAAATAAGTCTCAATCTTCTGTTTTGTTCACTGAAACTGCTCTAGTGCGCAAAATATTTGACATATAGAGGGCATTCAGTAAATTGTATTTGGGCAATGTCATGATTATAAAGCAGATCAGGGCATTGCCCCAGGAACATAAACAAAGTAAAATTGTCACTGAATTTCTTACTGAATTATTTAATTCTCTAGTCAATTCTGGCCACAGAACTGGGAGTGATCCTTTAGCCCCAAACGTAATTCTAAAATATTAAGTAGAATTTATTTACATATAATGAACCTCCTTGCAAATGTCTCTACCCCACTCTAACACCCCTACACACACACACTCACAGGTGGCCTCAGTCTTATGATGAGAGGGTCTCTATTTGGAGAATTTCTCCTTATCACATCACCAGGAAAACCGAGGTATCTTTTTCTCTCTGCTCCCATAGTGCTTTGAACCTGGTTCATTCTTCAGCAATCACACAATGTATAGATTGTTTATTGGTTAAGTCTGTCTCCTCCCTTTACGTGAAGTTCCCTGTAATCAGATAGTATCTTTCTTGAAATTGTAGCACCTTATGATAATGATGATAATAATGATGATGATGTCCCTGGCATCAGGACAATATTTTATCTTTTTCTTGAATAAATTTACAAGCTATCTGGGACACATTGGGGACTTTTTTTGCACTGCATTTCCCCTCTGATAGAGAAAGAACCAGGATTAGACCACAGAGGCCAACCAGAAATTTATGGTAGCCAGTGGTGGGATAACAGATGTTTATACTTTCCTGGAACAAAAATAAGAGGGAAGGGGTAAAAGAAAGCTTTGGTGGGCTTTGGCACCTGAGGAAGGTTGGTGAGTTCAGGTTACTGGTCTTTTCCTAGCCAGCTTTGGAGAGGACAGCCAACCTTCTCACCAAAAAGACCATAATGAAGTTTAAAAGAAAGAGAGCTTTTATAGGACCAGAGAAAGATGTCCCTAGCTGAAAGTTCTTCCACTGTGTGGTCTCCTAGAAATAAATGAAGAATGAGATTTTGGAAACTCGGTCTCCTGTCTTCTCATTAACCAGCTGACTAAAAAAAAAAAAAAAAGAGAAAGAGAGAGAGATGCCTAATTAACCAGCTGACTAATATTGGGCAAGCCACTTAACCATTTTATGGGGTAGTTTTTCATCCATAAAAGGAAGGGTTAAAAATTGTTGTCTTACCCACAGTATCGGAGTAAAAACAAAAACTAGGTAATATGTATAAAACCTCTTTATAAGGACTCTCTTTCTGTGCCATATGAAACGTCAGAGATAGCAAACAAAACATTGCTCATACTGGGTTAGTCACTCAGATGTCTGAATTTACCCCCTAATCTCCTTGGAGCAGCACTCTTGTGAGCAGCCTCATGCGCTAATAGGAGGCTTGAGAGTAGGTGATAGTGAATGGGTTGTTGACCATATTGTCTGTCATTTTAGCTGGGAATGGTGCTCTTGTATCTCCTAAGAACAGATAAGAAAGAGCCTGTTATAGTCAAAGGAAACTGGAATTTTCCAAGATATTTCAAGCTATCCATTCCCTCCCCCACTGAGCCCACCAGCTATAAAGTAATAATGAGAGACTTAGTGAAAATGTTGGAAGTACCTGTGTAAGCCCACTAGACCTCCTACCTGTGGATGCCCAGGACAGACCTGCGAGGGAGCCTGAAGACCTGAGCTCGCCCACAAGGGCCTTCCCCTGTCCTTGCCCTTTGTAGCTATCCTCCACATGCACTTTTGCCCATCATAATAGCCCATCTCTGTCCATCCTGATAAAATCCAAATTGCCCAATAGGGGCTAATCCACAAGAACAATTCCTCCTTCTTTGGAGAACCATCCTTGACCAAGTAGCTGTGAAGCTAGCTGAACTTCTGCCTTCGCCCTCCCATTCAAGGCCTAAACAGCAGTCCATTTTTCTTTTCCAAGTTAGAAAACTCTTCTGGAGCCTTCTTACCCCTGGCATTCCAAAGAAAGACTTAGGTTAATAGTGTTCTTGTTATTTTTTTCTTCCTCTGCCCTAAGAGGCCTAGATGCTGTCCTTACGGAAGATAGGTGACAAATAGGAAAGACACATCAGTTTTTATTTTCGCACTCCCTTCCATAGTCAGTAAAACAAAATAAAACAAAACAGGGACGTTTCCTTCTCTTCTTGCTGTTGTGATCATTTAGATGGATTTGAGTCTTCTCAGGAAGAAAAAATGAACTTTTTTCCTTCTACCCATCTTGGGTTCTCTGGGGGCACTATAAACTGAACTGACAACAGACAAGTTAACAAGAGAAAAACAAACAGAAGCTTATTAACACATGTATCACACTTACACGTGGGAGCCCTCAGTGATGAGTGACTCAAAGGCGTGGTTAGAATGTGGGTCCTATGTATCTAACCTGGTAGAAGAAAGGCGGGGGAGAAAGTGCACTTATGGAAAAAACAAATGACTTTTTGGAAAGATAAATGGGCCCTTAGGAGAATAGATGGGAGATATGATCATTTGGAAGACGTCTGTCTTGGGTGTGGTGCCGATTTCCTGGCTCCCAGAAGAGAAGAGTAGAGTTGCTTCCAGGGAGAGGATTTATGACAACTGAGTTTTTTGTGGGGGTCTCTGCTTTTAGGAAGATAAGGGATTTCAGGAATTCAAATGTCTTCAGCTCAAAATAATTTTAATGTTAAAGTGGCATATTTTGGAGTGGCATATCCTACACCCCTTCAACCTTCTCTACCAAATTACTACCCTTTAGGACTAAACAAGCTTCAACCTTGCTTTGAGTAGTGCTGGGACTAAGGTGAGACAAACACTCACCTTGACTGCAGAATGTAAAGGAGGCAGCCCAAAACTCAGTCACCAAGATAGATGTTTTACTGTAATATCTTTTTAAAAAATTTTTTTTAATTTATTTATTTATTTATTTATTTGAGAGAGAGAGAGAGAGAGAGAGAGCACATGCAAAGGCATGCTAGCAGGGGGGAGAGGCAGAGGGAGAGGGAGAAGCAGACTCCCCGCTGAGCAGCGAGCCCAACGTGGGACTCAATCCCAGGACCCCAAGATCATGACTTGAGCTGAAGGTGGATGCTTAACTGACTGAGCCACCCAGGCATCCCTATAGTAGTTTTGAAAATAGAAACTAAGGCAAAAAATCCAGGATGAGCAAAATATGAACATTTTAAATAAAGCTAGGATTGGTATTATGGAATACAGACCATTGGCCTTCGGGATCCCTATGGGACAGTAATTTGTATTAACTACCTCATTGTCTGGAGCCTACATCCAGTGGGGATTTTCCTAAGCCACAGCGTCTCCCAAAGTCTCCCAAGTACTCCTGCCTTTCTGTCTCCTGGGATCCCATCCTCATATACCTCATAACAGCAGCCAGCAGTTCTCGGCCATGTGCCAGGCACTGAGTCACGATCTGCATTTTCATTATGTCAGATGATCCTCACCATTTCCATAAGTACCAATAAAACAAGTCATGGTATTATCTGGATTTTATGTTTATGTTTTAAGTTGAGAAAGCCTCCGAGGAGGACTACCACAGCCATGGATAACACAGCTAGTCCACGGCAGAGCAGAAATGGAACCCAAGCCCACCCTCACCCACCCCTCTATACTGCTCCTCACAGACCAAAACCTCAGTGCTATCTGTTCTTCATACTGACCATTCATCAAACATGGTCACTATTCCCTTGGCAGGACCTCCAACTTTTCTCTATTAGTGTGGTGTGGTGAATGAGAAGCTTTGCTGAAACTCATCTCACTAAAGTATAAAGCTGGAAGGTCGTTTGCAGAGAAAGCATTTAATCCAATGCATGTCATTTCCTCAATTTGCAAAATAGGAAACTGAGTCCTGGAAAGGAGATATGATTTGCCAAGTCTACATGTTGGTGATATCAGCAGAGTTGTCTCTGCCTTTACTCTTTCTACTGAATCCTGGCTCTTTATCCTGCTGTCCTGTCCTGAGTATTCCCTCAACCATCTGCCCACTGAGGTTTTTCCATCAGCTTCTAGGTCATGTGCTTCTTTCCCAAGACTGCTCCCATTTTCTCCCCTTCAAGCCCATTTGCTACTTATACTCCAGAAATAGTCACTGATCTCCTCTTATGTGCAAGGAGTTTTGCTGACATCTTAGGCAGCACTCTAAATTCATACATATATACTTATGTACATCTGTGCCCAGCTCAGAATAAAGTGGTAAGACTGGAAAAAAAAATGGGGGTGGGACGGGATTCCAGTGTCAGAGAGAAAATCAGCTCTGAACTTTATAGTTCTTCTTTGCTTTTGAGTACAGTTCAGGATGCTGGTCACCACACTTAGACCAGGACCAGCTCTGCACCAAGAGAGAACCAGCTCTCCTCCAACAACCAAAACCTCTCTTTCTTCTGACCCACCAGTTCCCTGGCACATGTAAGCTGCTGTGAAGCCATAAAAGTCAAAAAGTGGGGTTGGGAGTTGGGGGGGATGTTTACAAGGCTTCATTAAAATGTACCTAAATTCCTTTTCTCATACTCCCAGAAGCTCATTGATAGATCAGCTGTATACCTCTTGGAATGTACCTTACAAAGGAATAGGATAGATATAAGGAAAATTTCCTCAGGGTGAGAGGCATCAGGGTCTAAGAGCAGCTCCAAACGGCCAGAGTCATGAAAGATTGGCAGGCTTTGCTGCCTCACTACCTGTGGTTCCCAAAGGCCATCCTTGGGGAGTGAGGGAGAATAGTCTATTTACTCAGAAAGGCTGCCTGCTGGGAATGTTCATGCTTGTGCTAGAAATGACTAGTTAAGTTGGGAAAAAGAAGAGAAATCCTTGTTATAAAATAATTTCTAGAAACTTGGTGCGGGGATTGGGGGCCAAAATAGAAGGAATTGGGCATTTCAAATTGATAGTGTTTAGGTAAAGTAGGTATCTTAGAATATTTGATGGAAAACTCTAACCCCCAGTGATTAGCATCATTGCTCCAAGGCAGGGGCGGGAGGTGAGTGGGAACCAACAGCTTCTATGAATTGTTTAGGGTATAAAAAGGAAGAGCTTTCCCCTCCTCATCCTGGTCTTGTCCCACCAGCTCCATGTTGGGGCCACTGAGGGGCACATCACATTATAGTTTGCACAGAGAGTCATTTACAGGGAGGATAGGAAAAATAATGGACACTGGATTGAGCAGACCATGTGCCTCCCTCAAGCCAAAGACAGCCATCCATAGTGTCTCTACCCCTCACCTTGATGAGTAACCAGAACGCACAGGAGAGCACCTGCCAAATGATGCCTTACCAGTCATCTGAGCCTCCATGAAAAGCCCATCTCTGAAATCCAACCTTTCCTTATAAGGTTATTGCATTTTTTTTTAAAGATTTTATTTATTTATTTGACAGACAGAGATCACAAGTAGGCAGAGAGGCAGGCAGAGAGAGAGAGAGGGAAGCAGGCTCCCTGCTGAGCAGAGAGCCCGATGTGGGGCTCCATCCCAGGACCTTGGGATCATGACCTGAGCCCAAGGCAGAGGCTTCAACCCACAGAGCCACCCAGGCACCCTGGGTTATTGCATTTTAAAGGAATGTTTTTTGCTTTGCTTTTTAAAAATAATGTTTATTTTTAGTTCTTCAGCAAAAACACTCATTCTGGAATTTATTTTTTCTTGACTCTTCTTTTGCCTTATGTGTAAGTGATCTTCTAGGTTCCACAGAGATTCCTGTGGCTTGTGGGTTCAAGACCGAGCCTTCAGGGCTCCCAGAAAAGTGCAGCAAAAGCACAGCTCCACCAGTGAGAGCCCCCTGAGAAACCACTGCCCAGATCTGGGACATCTCCTTGGTGAAAACCACAATATAGACTTGAAAAGTACAGAGAAGCCTAAAAGAAGAAGAAGAAGAAGAAAGTCCCTTATCATTTCACCACTTTCAGCTTTTTGATTAAAATATATTTTTCTCAGGACGCCTGGGAGGCTCAGATGGTTAAGAGTCTGCCTTCAGCTCAGGTCATGAACCCAGGGTCCTGGGATCAAGTGTGGCATGGGGTTCCTTGCTCAGCAGGGAGCCTGCTTCTCCCTCTGTCTCTATTTTCTCGGCTTGCGCTCTCTCTCTGGCAAATAAACAAAATCCTTTAAAAAAAATAAAATATATTTTTATCAATGTAATGGTGGTTTCATACATTTTTAAGAAAAAGCTTAGGTTCTAAATGGAACCCCCAGGTAAATGAGGCCAGAAAAATTGAGAGTACTGTGCCATGTTGCAGATGGACTTGAAAAGCCATGAGGGGGAAAGAAAGCTTCTAAATATAACAAACTTCCCAAAAATGCGATCTCAACCTTAACTGAAGTCAGACTATTTTTGAAAGTGGAAATCCCCTCCTGCACCACACAAGTCCGTGGTCGAGCCGTCTAAGAATTCAACTTCTGGGCGGGCAGGAGGACATGCTGGTCCTTCAGTGAATACCACGGTCACTCCTCTTCCTTCCTGCCACCCACGGGGTCAGCAACAAGAGCCATCGGTTAAACGTGACACCCTCCCAGGGGAGCTGAATGTGCTTCCTGGGCTGTGCGTGGGGTTCCTTCTGAACCAGATCTTTGTCGGAAGCATGGCTCTTCAGCCCTCATTTCTGTTCTGTGCTGGTTTCTGGACTTTCGCCAACGCTTCTCCATCAAACAGCTTGTAGTTACTTAAATTTTAAAAAGAGAGAAACTTGTATAGAAATGGAGCAGTTTCTTTCTGCAAATTTTCAATCCGTCTGTCACTTTAGGAAGTCGGGCTTTTCCAGGTCCTGACACTCTCCTTCAAAATTAATTTCCACGGTGGGTTTGAGTTGGGCTACACTGAGGGTGCCAATCAGCCTGCCCATGACACTTGTGCATTCTGGATGTTGGGGCAACGCAGGGACTGGTTTCCTGGTGGGCCCTGCCACCAACGGCACAGCTCCTCATGCCTCAGCCACCTGTAGCCCCTGCGTGACTGGGGGGATGCCAGAGCCCCACCAGAGCAAACTGCTTCTGTCACCTACTTTTTAAAAAATTTTTTATTTAAATTCAATTTAATTAACATATACTGTATTACTGGTTTCAGAGGTAGAAGTCACTGATTCATCAGTTGCGGACAATACCCAGTGCTCATTACTTCAAGTGCTCTCCTTAATGCCTGTCACCTAACTACCCCTCCCCCTGCCTGCCTCCCTCTAGCAACCCTCTCAGGGTCACCTCACTCCTATGGTCACTCAGTTCTTGCCTGAATAAATCAGAAACCCAATCTAACAACAATAGACATACACAGCATATTTAAAAGTATTGAATTATAATGATGAACATTAACAAGAGGTTTCTGTCTCCAGTTATGTAAAATGTGATTTTACTTATTTTCTTTTAACACTTAGGGGCTCTTGAGATATTACTATATTGTGTCTGAGATATTACTATATTGTGTCAGGGCTGAAGATGTCTCAAAATTGCCTAGGAGGTATATGGGAAATCACTGTAAATTCATCTTAATTTTGTTTTAAGACTAAAATTGCTCTTAAAAAAATTTAGTCTTTAAAAATTTTTTTTCTAAAAAGTAGGTGAGGAGAACACAGGCAGCAATGTCTGGGACCTCGGTCGCAGCAAGTTCTTGCTAGGGTCATCTCCAAAGGCAAGAGAAACAAAAGCAAAAACCAACTATTGGGACTTCATCAAGATAAAATGTTTTGCACAGGAAAGGAAACAGCCAACAAAACTGAAAGGCAACCTACAGAATGGGAATGGGAGGAGATATTTGCCCATGTCTTATCAGTTAAAGGGCTAGTATCCAAAATCTATAGAGAACTTATCAAACTCAACACCCCAAAATCAAAAAAATCCAGGCAAGAAATGGGCAGAAGACATGAACAGATATTTCTGCAAAGAAGACATCCAAATGGCCAACAGACACATGAAAAAATGCTCAACATCACTCATCAGGGAAATACAAATCAAAACCACAGTGAGAGACCACCTCACACAGGTCAGAATGGCTAAAATTAACAACTAGGGAAATAACAGATGTTGGTGAGGATGTGGAGAAAGGGTAACCCTCCTACACTGTTGGTGGGAACGTAAACTGGGCAGTCACTCTGGAAAACAATGGTAGTTACATGAATGCATCCACATTTTATTTTATTTTATTTTTTAAAGATTTTATATATTTATTTGAAAGAGAGAGAGAGAGAGAAGGTCAGAGGAAGAAACAGACTCCCTGTGGAGCTGGGAGCCTGATGTAGGACTCAATCCTGGGACTCTGGGATCATGACTTGAGCTGAAGGCAGTTGCTCAACCAACCCAGCCACCCAGGCACTCCTGCGTCTGTATTTTAAAACTCATCCAATTCTACACTTAAAAGTATGTTAATCCTAAAAAAAAAAAAAAAATTATGAAGAAAACTTGTAAAGTATGAGAAATTGTCAGAAGAGCTAGTAAAATGAATATAAACAATCTAGGATATTGTCAGATGTGGAAGATACCACTAGATTATGAGAGGTCTCTGATTAGACAGAATAAAGTGACAGTGTTTTAATTGAATTATATTTGACATATAATATGGTGTCATATTAAAGTATATAACATGTTGATCTGATATATTTATATATTGCAATATGATCTTCACTGAAGTGTTAGCTAACAGCTCTTTCACATCATATAATTATCATTTCTTTTTTGTGGTGGGAATAATTAAGATCTGGTGTCTTAGCAAGTTCAATGTTTATAATATAATATTATCTATTGATACTACCCTGTGCATTAGATCTCCAGGACTGATTTAACTATAAGTTGCAAGTTAGTACCCATGAACAACATCTCTCTTATCCCTTCACCCTCCAGCCCTGGTAATACCCTTTAACCAGTTTGGCTTTTTATATTTGTAGTCAATCACTTCTCTTTTTTTTCCTTAAATCTATTTATATGTATTTATATTTACACCCTCTCCTCCCTATGCCTGGAACTTTCTTCCCCTGGGAACATCTGAATAGCAAGTCCCTTGCTTCCTTTTAGTCTTTGCTCAAATTTTGCTTTCTCAGTCTGACCTACACAGACTCGCTATTTACAACTGCAGTCCAGGGCGCCTGGGTGGCTCAACTGGTTAAGCATCTGCCTTTGGCTCAGGTCATGATCCCAGAACCCTGGGATCAAGGTCCACATTGGGCTCCTTGCTCAATAGGGAGCCTACTTCTCCCTCTGCCTGCAGCTTCCTCTGCTTGTATTCTTTCTCTCAGGCAAATAAATAAATAGTCTTTTTAAAAAGAATAAAAAATAAATAAAACTGCAGTCCACATTCCCATCTCAATATTGTGGATTTTCCTCACTGTGCTGGTTTTTTTCCATTGCACATATCATTTCCTTATATACTATGCAATTGACTTCTTTATTATGCCTCCTGTTTGTCTCTTTCTCAATAAACTGTGAATCCCTTCCTCATGGAAGCAGAGATTTATTTCTATCTTATTACTTCTGCATTCCTGGCAACAGGTAGGCATGCAATAAATACTTGTTGTATAAATAAGTGAATTAAGATGGACAACCATCCTTTCTGACACAGTATTTAGAATTACTACCGTCCATAGATGCTATCTGAAAAGAGTACAGTCATTTGTACTCCCAACTAGTAATACATGGGCATGTTTGTTCTTTTCTATTTTTATTAGCATTGCAAGTTATCAATCTTTTTAATTGTGGACTATTCGTCAGAGGCAACCATACGTCACTGGGCTTTTTTTATTTCGTATGTTTATTAATCATTTGCATTTTCACTTCTAGGAACTGATTATGTTGTTTGACTACTTTTATTTTGGATTGTCTTCTTTTTAACTTAAAAGGACCTTGTATAAATTAACTTAATCCCCTATCTATCACATATAGTCTAAATATTTTATGCCATTCTCCCTTTGTATTTTAAACATTTGACTTGAAGCATTTCAAAGTTTTTCTGCTCAAAAAGGTATGAGAATGTGAATGTTCCCTTTTATTATCTAGATGAAACAAAAGATGTTGATTTTATAGCCAAAGTTTATGGTGTCTTTTTGCAGGAAAGGATTATTTTCAGGGATCAAGGCTCTCAGTCTAATTGCGGTAGTCGTTAGTAGCAAGGACAGGAAACCGTCAGCAGTTAACTTTGCACGCAGTCTTGCCTTTCAGGAAAAGGGAAAGAGAAAGATAATTACTAGACTAGGTTTAAGTCCTTTGACCTATAACAGAACTCTTTATTCATCAATGAGAAGATTCAAAGTTTGTTGATTTTGCTTTTCCCTTTGTTTTTCGTAAAACAGAAAATCCAGTTGGGTCTCAGGATAACCAAGCCGTGATTCAGTGAGCAGAGAATAACAACTTTACAAAACAATACTTTCCATTTGTATAGTGACTTACAGTTCCAGTGTACTTCCATAAATATTATCTCATTTAATCCTCAAAACCAAAACTATTTTACAGAAAAGTATCCAGAAGTTCATAAATGCTAACTCTGGAGACCAGGATCTTACCCCATTGATTCTGTGACAGAGCCGGGCTCCATGACATCTCTAAAGAATTTCCTATGCAACTGAATTATTCAGAATTTTAATAATTAACAACGTTAAAGAAAATGATATTGGAATATTAACTTGAACAATTTGGACTTAAAAATAGGTTATTTCTTCTCTTTGGTTTATAAAAGTCTTCAAATTCAGGTGTAGCTCCTCTGTCTTATGCAAAAACAGTGACATCTGCCTGGTGCTGGTGTTTATTCTTGCTCTTTGCCAGTATTTACAAGTCACAGAATACAAAACAGAAGTGTCAAGAGAAAAAGGCTTCTGGCAAATATAACCCTATTATTTTACAATCTCTTAGATTTTGAGGGCTTTCTTTCTCTACAATATGTTCTTCTTGGTTCTGCGGGTTGACAGATTTTTTTAGAAGATGCAAAAGAATATTAACAACTTTCTAGATAATGACCAGTGCCTTTTTATTTTAGAAGTATATGAGATGACGAGGTGAAGCCTACAAACGTATTTGAAAAGTCTTGAGTCGTAGTCAAATATACATGGCAATTTTGTTCTATATACTTTTATTTTCTTCTTAGGAAATTCACAGTAAAGACCGTAATGAAGCTAAACATAAAGAATACGCCATTAAATTTACCTTTACAAACGTTCCTGGTGAGGTATTAATACTCACTAAGATCTGCATGTAGGCTACAGAACATATTTCTAAGGTAGGGCTCATGCATATACACTCTGAAATAATTTGGACTCCCTTAGCTTTATAAACTCAGCTTAACTCCATATCCGCCCACATGTTCTGCACTCAGCTGGCCCCTGCCATTCTTAATTAATCCAGTTTGTGCCAGATATTTTTAATCTTTTATGCCATCTGTTTCCAAAAACTGTGTTGGTCAAGGCTTGGCTGGGGTTCCATACCATTCAACCTTTTCTATTTTAGCTTCTCAGTTTTTGATTGCTGTGTTTCAGAGTTTGGTTTCATTAACTTAAGTCATGAACTCATCAAAGGTACCAACTCTTTCCTTATTTCAAATAATTCTGGCCTTGGGTACTTCCTTAGTATTTAATCTGAGAATGAGAAGACCTTGGTCTACCTAGTGAAGGAGCTGGCCAGCCCGGCTGTGTATCAGCCTCAATCTAAACACCCACTCATCTCATCATTGTCTCATGGCAATAAACCAAGGATTTCATGCATTCCAAGGGAAAGTTTCAGAGAATCATGCTGCTTTTCTTGTGCCATAAGTACAGAAGGGAATTTTAGCTTGGGAACCACATGTGAAACTTGCTCACGTGGATTTTTTTCCAGAATGTCCATTTTTCTCCTGGTAACACTTCACAAAAAAAAAAAAAAAAAAAATTAAAATATGTAGAGGATATCTCTACATAGAATAGTTATTCAATTTCTATTAAAATGGACATTTTATTGCATAAACTTGTTTTTCTTCTAAAGAAAATTTATTAACCTACCTATCTCTGAATTATAGCTTAACACAATACTAGTCCCTGGCAGCAGAAATTTCTTTGGGATGAAAGCATAGCCAGCATGTTGAAAATAATATTGTACAACTGACCCTTCAACAGCACAGGTTTGAACTGCAAGGGTCCACTGATCCCTGGATTCTTTTTCCTCATGGCTACAAATGTGTTTTCTCTCCCCTGTGGTTTTCTTAATAACATTAACTTTTCTCTAGCTTACGTTATTGTAAGACTATGGTATATGATACATATAACATACAAGATCGGCATTAACCGACTGTGTTAACTGACTATGTCTCGTTAAGGCTTCTGGTCAACACTAAGCTATTAGCAGTTAAGTTTTGGGGGAGTCAAAATTATGCAAGGATTCTTGATTATGCAGGGGGTCAGCACCTCTAACCCTTGTGTTGTTCAAGGGTTAACTGCAGTCTAAAAACCAACTTTATAGTCTACGGCATTAATAACTTACCTCAATTTAGGTCGCTGTTATCCGCCTAGGATTTTATTTTCCAAGGTAAGGACCACATTTGTTTAAATTTTTCTTCAACTACAATCTGCCCAGGACTTAGAGACTTAGGGATGAGGTGACACTCTCGAATATTCGACTGTGGGGGCCCTGCATTTTATCAATTTGATGAACAGACTTCTTTCTCTCTTCTTACAATATAATTCCCTCCCAATATTCTTTACTAACCTTTACTTTTTTTATTTAATGAGCCCCAGGATTTTCCCCCTCTTCTCGTTTTTTTTCTTCCCTTATGCAAAATATAAAAGCCATAACTCAAATATCTCCTTTCCGGGAGTGGGGGTGAGAGGTGTTTTACCAACCTCAGGCCCATTATCTTTCGGGCACTCACTAACAGGCGCAGGTGCTCTCCCCGCTGACCCCAGGCCTCCCACCTTAACTCTAGCATCTCCTGGTAGGCTGGCCCGTCTGTTCTACTCTGGGCATCTACCATCCACGAAGAGAAGACAAAGAGCTCAAGAGCTTTATATGCAATTCCTGATCCTACTAATTAACTTCGCTTTCAACTCTGCAATAACTTCCTGGCAGTTTTGCTGAGAGCAGGAGCCTGTTCGAATACCTATAAGAAGTAGGTAAGTGCCCTTTCACTTTTTATACTCATTGAAATGGATTATACAACATGTAGTTGTTGACCCCATGTGCTCATCAATAAGTCATCAGTTTCACAACTGAGACTTCTTAGTGGTTTAGGGGGACTCCTCCCACTTCTTCTCTATACCCTATTTTAGAAAAGGGGACCATAGGGGAATTCTGGTTATAACACCCCCTTCCCCTATCTCTTCCGGAAGCTGCCAATGTACTATCTCTAGAAACCTCAGATAGGTCTGAGAAACCCCTCGTCCAACCCCCTGCCCAAGTTTCGAAGGGCTCTGATAGGTCAGGTCATGACAGAAATTTCCAGTCACTTGTTGGAGTGTTTGGGCTTAAGCAAAATCACAAATAAATATCAGTTCATCCTCATGCTGTCTTCACTTTCACAATTGCTTCTATGCTGCACTGAAAAGAAATGAGCCAGAGTTTCCACAGAGTTTCGCATCCTCCTAAGAGAACTTGAGAACACAGGATCCCCTTGGTTGACTTTTCCTGAAGAGAGTATAGGAACTAAGGAAATGAAATGTCCTCAATATTTAAAGATCTCTCATTGTTGGGGGCCATTGGGGCACAAAAGGTATACTGAAATAAAGTAGGTAATTCCATAGAGATAATTTGCATATACACTCTTATTCAGAAGATTTGGGGAAAGGATGCATTTTGTTTAATTATTAGTTAAAATATAGCTTATTAGTGAGAATAATGGTTTGGCTGCAATAAAAATGAGACAAAAGAATGATGGCTTTAGAAACAGATTTTTCATGTCTCTCCTATATAAAAGTACAGGTAGGCAATCAGGCTAGGGAAGCAGTTCCATGATCTTGAGGCTCTTTTTTTTTTATTTTCTTTCATCCCCAACAGCCTGGTTTCCATCTGAAGGTCCACAGTGTCTGATTCAGACCCCACCACCACACCTGCTTTCCAGCCAAAGGGAGGAGTACAGAGTATGGGAGCCCACCCCTCCCCCAAGAGCACAGTGAGGAGAGGCACAGAGCACCTCTGCTCACAGCCACTTGGCCAATGTCTATGGCTATATCTGTCTGCAAGGAAGACTATGAAATATATGCTTTACCTGGGTAAACACTATTTTTATTTATTTATTTATTTATTTATTTATTTATTTATTTATTTATTTTAGAGATGAGCAGGAGCAGAGGAAGAGAGAATCTGCCCAGCATGGAGTTCAGACACAGGGTTCAACTTGGGACTCCATCAACCAAACCTAGACCATGACCTGAACTGACACCAAGAGTTGAGTCAGACGTATAACTGACTGAGCCACACAGGCACCCCAACCACATACCCTTTTAAACGGGAGAAAATGGATATTGGGGGCAACTAGTTTGGATCACGGGGACAATCCGTGAAAGTCTTCCCTCCATGGATTAGGAGACAGTATCTACAGTAAATATAGAGAGTTGTTCTTTACTGTCTTCCAATCCCTTCTCACTAAGCAATGGATGAAAACCATAGTCTGGAGTTAATCTGTTTTCTTTGTTTTCACTCCAAATCTTTTTCCTAATCCCTTTCTGTGCCCCACATGGTTTAGAAACCACGCTGTTCTAAAAATATACAGTCATTTCTTTACATATTCTTTATTCACATTTACACTAAATGCAGATATTTTCATTGTCTTGGTCTCAAATTTACAAATGTTCAATTTAAGGTAAGTGTCTTCATCAATGACATTTCTAGAAGTATTGATGCTCCTATTTCTATGTAAGAGAGACAAGCAGTGTGTGAACTGTAAGGAGGCAATTGGGAGGGATGTAAGCATTATGGAGTTAAGAGTCAGATTTCTCTGTATCAAATCTCTGCTCAGGGGCACCTGGGTGACTCAGTAAGTTAAGCATCTGCCTTTGGCTCAGGTCATGATTTCAGGGTCCTGAGATTGAGCCCCACATCGGGCTCCCTGCTCAGTGGGAATTCTGCTTCTCCCTCTCACTCTCCCTCTGTGTTCACTTTCTCAAATAAAATCTTAAAAAAAAAAAAAAAGAAAAGTATTTAAAAAAAAAAATCTCTGCTCAACAATTTACTCATTGCCTGCTCTTAAAGAAGTTACTTTACCCCTCTGATCTGGGTGTTTTTTGGTCCTAAGTAGAAAGCTAGAAAGATCTCCTTGCACAGTTATTACCAGGATTAGTCCTGGTCCAAGTGCCAGTCCAAGTGCCAGTCCAAGTGCCCTTTATCTGAACTGCTTGAGGCCATATGTGTTTCTGAATTTAAAAAAAATGTTTGCACATCAGAAAGGCAATCTAGGGCGTAAACCATATATCCCATGTCATTCCTAATGGGGTTAGGGCAACACCTTCTAATCAAACAGATTATGAACATCTCTGCAGCAGAATGTTTGAAAGTTCACATCACCAGGATTAGATGACCAGCTGCACAACATGTGTCCAGCCCAGAGCTGACTATGGAACAGGTGCTCAGTAAATGGTCATTCTTTTTGCTTGATGGACGTATGGACATACTTCATAAAATTCCTTCATGTAGAAATGTTGTCCCTTTCCCCTGCTGTGTATCATGAAGAGTTGAAGACAGCCCTAACTTTTTGGACTATGCAAGCACCACTTTAAAATGGCATATTGCCTAAAGAACTCTTGTCCAGAGTGAGAAATCATTTGCTCTGTGAAACTAAACCTTCCCATCTCTCACAGTTCTCTCCCCTGTAGTTAGAGGATAACTATCTGTTGCTGTCGAATTGTTTCATACCAACCATGTAGGAGCTAAATGGGCTCAGGAAAGACAGTATTTACTTATCAATTTATATCATCTCTAAACCTAAAAAGAATTTCAGGAAGCTTATAAATAGATATCCAGTACAGTAAGGTAACACTAGAAGACAAAATTAGAAAACGAAACAAATGGAAAACAAAGAATGGAGCATAAACCAAGCCAGGAATGAAAGAGCACTAGAATGCACACACTAGAGTTACCAAGGACCACCTCTGCCATTGGACTAAAGTGTGTGTGTCATTTCGTGGGGCCTCTCTCCTTGGCTTCTAGATGGCCACCTTCTTGTTCTCATGATGTCCTCCCTGCACATGTGCATACAGATTTCCCTTCCATATAAGGATGCCAGTCATCCAATAATGAGGTTAAAGACCTCATTTTAACATCATTGCCTCTATGAAGACCCTGTCTCCAAATAAGTTTATATTCTGAGATACTGGGGCGAGGGGGCGGTTAGGACTTCAACATGTATATTTTAGGGGGACACAATTTGCTTCTGATAGAATAAACTCAGAGGATGTTACTTTGTTTTATTTTGTATTATATGAGGGTTTTGGGTTTTTTTTTTTTTTTTAGATTTTTCTAAATCTTGCTTCAGATTTTCATAGGGTCCTAGAATGATCATTTAAAGATCAATAACTGCATAGAGGACTAGAGAGACTCTACTCACGTGGGGTTAGGGATCCCTAGGATTCTGCTTAAAGGCGATTTGCTGCCCTTTGGATGAAATCCACTCTGAGATCAGCTGGTAATGGAGGCTTTGTCAGATCTGTTATCTTGAATCTCTTTCTTCCTCCTCTGCCTAACATAAGTCAAACTTTCTTCCACAATGTTCCGTAGCACTCTCTGGAGTTTGTGACTGCATCTGCCTTCTAGTAGTTTCCTAGCAGCTTTACTGGAGTGCAGTAATGTATCAAAGTAGCTACAGTATTTGGATGAATGTCTTTTCGCACTGCTGAGAGACAGGTCAGAATTCAAGAACCTGTCTCCAAGCCCCAAAGACCAAGAAACATTTTTACTTTTTTAGATCTTCTCAGCAAAAATAAGACCACAATTGAATCTTTGTGGCCGTAATGCCTCAACATTTGCATGAGCAAGAAGGTGTAAAAATCAAAATTTTAGAGTCAGAAGGCCTTAAATATCATCTCCTTTCTCATTTTCAGGAGAATGGAGGCCCAGGAAGGAAGTCTCCAGGGTCCCCATCCAGCCTTCTTTCTATTAGGCTTTCTTATTATTGTCAGACCTAAATCTAACTGCTTCAAACACCGCCTACAGATGGGACATGAGAACCCAGTCCAAGTGCCCTTTATCTGAACTGCTTGAGGCCATATGTGTTTCTGAATTTAAAAAAATGTTTGCACATCAGAAAGGCAATCTAGGGCGTAAACCATATATCCCATGTCATTCCTAATAGGGTTAGGGCAACACCTTCTAATCAAACAGATTATGAACATCTCTGCAGCAGAATGTTTGAAAGTTCACATCATGTGCAATAAAAAAAAAATAATCATAAGTATCTTTGTGGCACTTTGTGGGTCCTAGTTTGCTCCCCCAAATGAGTTATGAAAAAGTTACAGTTTTCAAAGTTTTCGGTTCTTCCTGGATTTCAGGATTAGGGATAAAAGATGGCTGGCTCACCTTCCTCTAAAGGAGAGATTCTCAAGCCTGGTTGTGCAGAGGAACAACGACGTCGGGTACCCCCACCTAGAAGCACTGAATCAGACTTTTTGGGCTGTGGCCTGGGAATTGGAATTTTTGACAAACAACCCAGATGATACTGAAGCAGATGGCTAAAGAAACACAATTCGAGAAATACCGCCTAGAGTGCCCTGTTAAGGGAGGAGGAGCAGGTGGGAACCTCAGCTGGGCTATTTTTATCACTTGCCTCTCCTAACACCTCCCTCTGACATCAGATTGACCCTGCAGGCAAGCTTCACAGAATTTTTCCATGACATTTTGATGGGAAGTGGGTGTCCAAAGGGCATGTATATGCAAATAATAAAAGAGACAGGAGAGAAAAACAAAGCCAAATGAAGAGGAGAAAATTACTATTCTAAGTAAGCTCAGGGTACAGTCTAGTCATCAGATTATGTCACGAGTATTCATTCATGAGCTGTTGAGCGTCTACTGTGAATTAAACACTGGTACAGGTACTTGGCATAACCACAGAAGAATTCTATACCCAATAACATTATTCTTCATATATATATATATATACATATGTATATATATATACACACACACACACACACACACACATATATGTATACACAATTGCAAAAAAACACAAATATATATTTGTGGGGGTTTTTTGCAATTCTCCTTCTCCTTCTGCATGGATCTTCTTGTTATTGATTTTTTTGAGGGGTGGGCATGGGTTATTGAAGCATATGGAGCCCCTCCAGGCTGTGGCTCCATCTGCTGGAACATAAAGAAATTAACCTGTGTCTCACTAGTCTTCAATATAGATGATGCTTTGCACACGTGTTACATCATAATTCATTATTCGACCATGTCACTTGTGCTAATGGAAGTTATTTGTTTGTTCACTGTAGGTAAGCATATGAGAGAATTATCTATGAATGCCATCAGAAAGCATTAGACTAATCTACTGGCTGAGAAGGCTTTAGTGTTAAATAGGTTAACACCCAGGGAAACACCCCTAATATAGCCTGCACTTGCTGGAGAGGAAGAACTGACCTTCCTCGCAAGAGTCTTACTCTGAACCTGAGCTCATGAGAAGAACCCCCAGGTGTGGCTCTCTCTGCCTCTCATTCTTGGCAATAGGTAGTGAGTCAGGCACGGGAGCACAGAATAGTACCAAGAGCTCATTACCCATGGACCTTCTGGGTTTACCATCTCTCTGCGGAACCTGAAGTTGTTCTGCTGATCACTTCTCTCCCATTGCCTTCATCTCTTCTATCACCATTCATTTTCTCTGCAACACCTTTTCTCCCTAAATTCTCTCTTTTCTTTTACTCACCAACGCTGGTGTTCTTACTCCTCCTCTTTTGAAGGTCTGTTCCTCTAGGTTGGCCTCTTTGTCTCAGTGTCCATAGGGAGATCTGATGGTTGCTGCAGGTGTTTCTGTGTTGATGTCTCCGCTTAGAGCAGGATCTCTGCAGGTAGTTGTGTATCTCAGTGGGAGGGAATGGGGGGGAGCAGTTGATGTTTATGTTAAGTCCTATCAGTGACTCACCTGTGGCAACCTAACAGATGCTCTTTTTAGACTGTTTGGCTTCTGTGGAAAGGAAGGATTTGAGAAAGTGGAGGAGACGAAGATGAGGAGGAAGAATGAACATTTGTAGAAGTGGAAATGGCTATGACCCTAGGGAGGGCCCCTGAGAGAACTGGAATAGAAAGTCCTGCCTCCCCGGTGTCAGTTCCACAAGAGTGGGGACCTCACCTGCTCTGTTCTCTGCAGTCCCTGCAGGAGCTTCACTGGGGCCTGACACACAGCAAGGACCCAATATTCGTTGAATGAATGAGTGTTACTGGGGGAGTGGTTCCTGCTACCTAGAGAAATACCTGCACATTTCTAGAAGTTTGTAGGTTGTAGAGCGCTTCTCAGTCAACAAATACGGGAACATCTGTGGTGCCAGAAAAGCGTAGGGGAAGTGGGGATGAGTCCATCAACACTGGCTTTGAATGCCAGACTCAGCATTATGAGGTGGAAGAGGCTGTTGCAATAATCCAGACTGCAGGGAGGGGGGTCTCCATGTGCTAGAGCCCTCGGGACTGCACGGATCCTCACCCGTGATCATCGCTCAGCTACTTACTGACTGGGTGACTTGGGACAGGTTTCTTTTCTCACATCTCTGGATTCTTCTCCTCGGCCTGACCTATAAATTATAAATGTTAGGGGTCCTCAGTGCTTATGAGCTGCCTTTTCTTTAACTATGTTTTCTGCTTCAGGCCCATGGCTCTAAACACCACGTATATGCAGATAAACCCCGATTTTCTCACCCGGGGCATGTATCCAAATGTCTAATTGACTTTTTCTCTTGGAGGTCCGCTTATCTTTTTTTTTTTTTCTTTAAACATGGTTGAAATGTAACTCTTGAATTCATGTCTCATTTCTTTTTCTCAAAACCTGCTTCTACTCCAGTCCTCCCAGCTCAGTTATCGCCCTGCCATTCGCCCAGTTGCTTCAGCTCGAAATCAATCTTTGGGTCCTCCTCTTTCCTTACTTTGCTCCACACCCACCAGCAAGTCGCAAAGACCCTGCCTCACAAATAGGCCCCTCATCCATGTACTTTTCTCCCTCTACAACCACTCCCAAGCCCAAGCCCCACCAGCTCCTGCCTAGACTGTGTCAGTTGTCCCCCATCTTGTCTTCCAGGGCTCCCTCTTGCACTCCTACAAACCATTCACCACACTGACAGAGAGCTATTTTATTTTATTAAGATTTATTTATTTATTTGAGAGAGAGATCATGCATGCTTCTGTGAGTGGGAGGAGGGTCAGAGGGAGAGGGAGAAAGACAATCCTCAAGTGGACTGCCTGCAGAGAGTAGGGACTGATGTGGGGCTTGATTCCAGGACCCCAAGATCATGACCCCAGCTGAAATCAAGAGTCGGATGCTTAACCTACTGAGCTACCCAGGCGTCCCACCCCCAGAGAGCTACTTCAAATTTTAACTGAGACCAGTCTTTTCACTGCTCTAAGTCTATTCAGTCTTCTCATTGCATTGCAATAAACCCAAAACTCCTTGCCATGGTGCATAAGAATCTTCTGGGGCTGTCCCACCCCATTTTCCTCAACTCCCCCAGCCTCACTTTGCCCCAGCCCTGCTTATCTTCAGTCTCTCAAACACACCAGCCCTGACTTGTGTTAAGGCCTCTGCACTCCCTCTCAGGCCTTTCCTGGGTAAATCGTTTCTTATCACTATGTCTCAGCTTAAAGAAAAACCTTCTTTAATTATTCTATCCAAAGTAGGGCAGTCCACCTGTAACTCCATCTCACAAGCCTCTACTGTTTACTTCACAGGACTCTTCCCAGTCTGTATTTATTTTATTTGTTGACTTGGTTATCCCAACTAGGAGATAAGCTCCTTAAGATCAAAGATGTTGTCTAATGCATCAATGCATCTCAAACTCTTAGAAAAATACCTGGTATAGACTAGACATTCAGTAAACATTTGTTGAATCAATGCATGAGCCTTTTATAGGCTTCATTTTCTTATTCTGGGACCTAATGATAATACAACCTGCCTTATAGAGTTATTATGAGGGTTAAGTGAGAAAATACTAAGAGATCAATAAATGTTAGCTATCATCATTACTAATAATGCTATTTTCCATATTACTACTACTAGTAGTTATGGTAGTGTACCATTGTCCTCTCAGTAACCCTTATGAGGCAGTCAAAATTAACTACAAATTACAGATAAGGAAATGCAGATCAGAAATGTAAATGGTCTCCTTCAGATCACTTAGCTAGTACAAAATAGAGCTTGAATTCTAATGGTAATAATTGGAAATAACTACAGGTCTCAAGCCTGAGTGATTGGAGGAAAGGTATTTCTGACAATATAAATAAGTTTTGGACAATGGTGGCTCCAAGGGAAAGATGTATTATGCTGAGCAGAGAGCTGGATACCCAAGGTTTGTTGCCTACTAAACTACTGGAGATAGAGAACTTTTATTCAGAAGCCAGGAGTTTGAGATTGGAGCATTAAAAAATACAACCTCACCAATGTGATCATAGTAACGTATCTGGAAAGCTATGCAGGTGGAGTCTACTAGTAGAAACACACACACACACCCTCCTTGAGACTGAAGGATGGTACATGCTCCTCAGGTGGGTTTCTCACTCTCTCTCTCTAATCCACACACCCTCTTACCTACCCTGCCCTCTCTGGGATCCCCTGTGGTATTTCTATTTCCAGACACTTCCTCACAGCATCCCCTCCTAAGGAGATCATCAAGAATTAACTTTAGGATTCTAAAGAAACTGTTTACCATTGACTGTAGGATCTTGCTCATGTGGAGTGAATCTTTACCTAATGGAAAAACAAGGCAAAATATGACAAAAAACTCTTTCTCTTCTTATATTAAGGTTTCTAAAAATAGCTAAAATTTATATAACATTTATATGCCAGGGACTATTCTAAGCACTTTATACAAGTTAACTAACTTGTTCCTTATGAAATAAATGCTATCATTTTCTTTATTTTATGGTGGATATTGAGACATGAAGTGGCTAAGTAGAGTATCTAATGCCACAAAGCTACTGATGAGAGCTGGGATTCTAATCCATGCAGCAGGGATTCAGCATTGTTGTTCTAAAACCATTAGGCTGCAGTCTTATAGTGTGGTCTCTATCTCTTTATTCCATCTTTCCAAAGATGTGTTTTCCATCAGAGGTGAGGGGGATAAAGAAAAGAGGTAGAGAGAAAGGCCTTCTGCCACAGAAATAGAAATGTCATACCTAAGTCCCTGAAAAGAAAGAGCAAAAGTAGACAGAGGAAACCAGGTAGTTAAGGAAAGAGTCTGAATGTGTTTATATTAGTGAATAAGGAAAAGAAGGCTGACATAAAGAACATGGATAATGTAGTTCCCTAGAAATAAAGCACTTCAAGGAGGCAGTAGTCAAGAATATCAGAAGTCACTTAAATTGAGGCAAGAAAATTAAGTCCATTTCAAAGGTTATTCTAACAGAGTAGGGGATTTAGAAGTCAGATTACTAACAAAGTGGGTGACAAGTGTAAGTAGAAGGTTCAGTCTTTTCCACATTTGATAGCAAACAGAAGTAGGCAAGTAGTATGGTTGCTAGAGAAGACAGCAAGGTAAAGGGAGATATTTGCTCATCAGGAGGTCTAAAAATACTGAAAGTAAAATGCATAAAACAAAAGGAGGGGGAAGAGAATGAAGAATTGGAAGAGAGAGAGAAAAACAAGGGTACAGACACCCTTCAAATTTGAGCTGAGACAAGAGATCTAGAGAAGTGGTTCTGAAACTTGGACATATAATGGATTCACCTGGGAGCATTAAATACAAGTTTCTGATTTAATTGGCTGGGAGTGCCTGGCAATCAAAATCCCTGATTGATTCTAACATGCAACCAAGTTTGAAAATCCCTGATCTAGGACACAGAGAGACTATCTCTTCTTTGAATGTGAAAATAAGAACAAAGAAAAAGATGTAATAATAGGTTGTTTAAATGGAAGATAAGTTTAATTAATGAAGCTCACACATTTTGGCTTGGATCATCTTGGTAAAAAAAAAAAAAAGAAAAGAAAAAAGAATTGTTTAGATAGGTGATTTGATGACTTGTGGAGCAGGATAAAGGGAGTTTAAAGACAGAGGTCCTTCAAGTCTCCACTATGAGGATAATACTAAGGAGGCTCCTCAGCAGAGAAGTAAGAGGCAACATGAAGAGGTAATGACATTGTGGCACCTGAATCTTCATTGAGCCAAGACCTCACACTGACTGGTCCTCTTATAGCTGTGCTTCATAGACTGATGGAGATGTAAGGAAAGCTGATGGAGGGTGACCTATGGTGACCTATGGTTGGGTTGGGCTCAGGAAGGTCAAAGAGAGGAAGTAAGTTGACATGGAGTCTGGTATTGTGCTATGGTTGGCTAGAGAACAAGTTAGTAGATTTGGAGAATGGGAAAGCCCAGTGAGGATACTGTAGTTTGAGAAAGGAACATTCACAACTGAGATCCCAAATAGGAAATAATCTTTTGAGATCTATAGCTCTTAGGGCACATAAAAGTATTTAACATTCAAGCACATGTTTCCTCTGAAGTTCAATGGAGTTTCATGAAATGAACAGTTGACACAAATTCTCAGATCAATCACCAGACATAGCTCTACCAAAAATCAGCTATTAGATTTTGGGCAAGTCCCACTGTGTAGCTCCAGGACTCAGTGTCCTCATTTAACCTAGGAAGGGGCTTGCCTGGATAACTTCTCAGGACTTGTGTACCTGAACTATTGGTCAGCTTGTTGAGTTTCTTAGCTACATACTTCATATAAAAATATTCTATAAAAATAATTATAAAAATATATAAAAATATTCTTCCTTACGATGTGTTTCTTTCTGTGACTTCCCCAGCCCAAAATATTTTTTGATGCCTTCTCTTGTCTCCATGTTCCCATCCCCCAAATGGCTATAGCAATCTTGATATTAGAAATAGGCATCTTGAGGGGAAAAACCTCAAGGTTCCCATTTGTTTTCTAGCATTAAACTAGCAAAAGAGTTTACCGGCAATCCACTTAAAGAGATGGAGACTTATTAAAACCAAAAACAAGTCGCTCATGGGAAAGCTTTTGTGCACTTGAGCATAACTCTTCATTTGTGTCAGCCAAAAGTTGTACTGACTTATACTGTCAGGCATTTTAACCAAATTAAAGTATCACATTATCGTTACAAGTTTCACAATTTGTATCCTAGAATTTTCTTCTTCTTTTTTCTTTTACCAAAAAGTTGAGTTTAAGGTAAAATTTCAACCCGTAAAGTGAGGGGGCTCATCTAGCACACTGTCAGCTGACTTGATTGTTTCATTTTATATGAAACTAACTTTTGCTCTTGATTCTCCCTTCTCTCCTCTCTTCTCACCTACTTCCTGAAAATGTCATTCAGGTCAGTGTTCTCAGATGCAAACCAGGTGCTACAGCACTGGGGACAGTGTCACACTGTAGCTGTAATGTTTAGGTACAGGTTTACCAGTAGAGTTTAATGACAGAATCTTCTATATAATGCAGACTCGACAGAAATTTTGAATTTCTTAGGTATTAGTGAGTTTGGTTAGAAGAGTAGAAACCATGTGTGTGTTTCCGTGTGTGAGTATCCATCCCACCAATTTGCAAATGAAATCTACTGAAATGCAAAGGAAACCTTATTAAAAAGTTATTCTATTACTAGCAATAGCAATGATGATCGATACTATTCAGTACATTTCCATATATGTTTAATGTGTGTTCTTCATGGTAATCTATAGAGTTGTGCAGGGATGGTTGGGACTTCCTGATGAAGTTCTTCCTAGTTTATAGATAGCTGGTTTTCTTGTAGAGAGGAGAGAGTGAGGGAGAAAGATTCAGCTGTCTTTGTGTTCTTACAAGGACACTAATCCCATCGTGGGGCTGCACACTCATGATCTGATTTTCTTCCAGGGGCCTCACCTCCGAACACCATCACATTTGGGCTTCAATATATCAACTTGAGGGGAACATAACATTCAGTTAATAGCATGTACCTTCTACTCCCTCATATGTCTGTTTGCCCATGCTGAAGGAGAAGATTGCTTCCTTCTTGTCCAGCAACTATGAACCACCTCTGGTCATGGTAAATGACCATCCTCTCTGACATCCAACAGGCTATAAACACACCTTCTCCAGCAAGCCCTAAACCCCAGCCTGAGGAAAGGAACACCTCCTTCCAAGCTGTCCATCCATGGGTACTCTTTCTCAGCCCTAGGACACCCTTTAAAGTTGTCTTTACATCTTTATAGATACTCTTCTATCATAGTTTAGTAATTCTTTATATTAAACTTCCCCTGTTTTACATTACTGTTGGTTTCTAACTCTTGATTAAACTGAGATTAATATAAGTTCATTTGGAAGAGTAACAACACATATGTGTTAGAAATATTTAATCTACAGGTGATGTTTAGAATATAAAGTATTCTTAAATCCCTTGCAATGGCTACCAGCAATCTTCTGGGTGTCCACAGTCACAGGGTTGGGAAACTCTGGACTACAACTGGCAGGAACCAAAGCACAAACCCTAACATGGAGACGGAGCCGTTTGGGATAGGCAACCCATTTCCCAATCATGCATATTCCACCTCTAAACTGAGTACCCTTGAGCCATTCACCTAATATCCCCCAGCTTTATATCCTCACCCATCAAACAGACGCTTAATAAATGTTGGTGTCAACTTTACCCTTCTTCCCCAGCCTTTCTCAGATCATCACTATTGTATTTCCTATTGTCCCTCCCTCCTAATCTGCAAATTCCATCCCAATCCATTTTCTGAATTCATCTTGATTGAGAATTTCTCTCCACCTCTTCAATCCAAGACAGACTTAATGTTTGTGATGTTCGTAGATTCTGGATCAAGAGGAGATACGGCTGACCACCCAACATCAACACTGTTTCCTAACACTCAAAAATACCTCAACTGCCAACCCACAACATTCATCTCCTTCCCCATTAACAACCATTCCACAGGGGAGTCAGAGAAGGTTAACATGGCCCAGGTTTCACCACACAAATTCAAATATACCAATATGATTTGTTTCTTCTATACCCACACTTTTCCTCCAACCAGGGGGCTTTTCCTTCCCCCCCTCCAATTCCCAGCCCAGCTGCCTCTGGGCTTTCATAGTCCAGAATTTTTCCCCAGACATCTAAATCTCTCTTTTATTTCTTACCAGAACAATTTATTCCCACCCAATCCAATAACCTCTTAACTCATACGCTCACATCTAGACACTCAGCAAAAGAGAGGGCCCTTCAAATACTAAGACCACCCATTAGGAGGCAGTGAGGAGTTATGAATGAGAACAAAACCCTTTTACAATCATATCTCTGACTATGCTTTGGCATTCTATAACAACTCTTTCTTTGAGTTGTTCAGATTTTAGAAGCTACATAACCAATATGTGTTACAGTAGCTTCATGGTAGTGACAAGTGTCTGTACAAATTTTGTTGATCGGATTGGCTCTGAAGCTGACTCATTTTGTCTTTCAATGATTGACCTTATAAATTACTTCAGTGCAATATGTGGTTTGCCTCATGGTGCTTCTTAGTGTTTTAATTTTAAGGACAACCAGTCTGAAGATAAAATGGAATAGAAGACTGTATATACACTAGATCCAAAAAAATACAAAATACAAAGGGGAAAAAACTGAACACAAAATTTACAAATTTATTTGAGGAAAATTTTCAAGTCCTTATGAAGAAACACAACAGACTTTAAAGGGATTTAGAATTTGCCACCCCAAAATATGACACTCCAACAAGGATTGTTTGGGGCTAAAAGCAATTGAAAAAAAGAATACACAAAAACACTCTGTCCTACCTTCTCTACCGGGAAGGACAATGATTCTTTATAACCAAAAGTGGCTCTAGACTTATCAGCCCAGAGAATGTACATAACAAACTTTACTAAATAGCCCATACCTTTCATTACTTTCCCCTATACATTTACCTTCCCACAGTTTGCCACCTCTAAAAGACCAAACCAAACCGACTTTCTTTTTTCTTGTCCCTTCTTAACAAATTTATCGTTCTTTTGTTAAGATGCTAAATAAGTCCCAGTTGTTGGGTTTTTTTTTTTTTTTGTATCACCTCTTTGAGTTACTCATCACTGAGGTTTCTCTACTTTGAGCACAGCATGTGTTAATAAACTGTTTGCTTTTCTCTTCTTAATTTGTCTTTTGTCAGTAATTTGTAGGGCCTCAGCCGAAGAACTAAGGAGGGTAGATGGGAATTTTTTTCTTCCCCTATATCTTAAATGAATACAATACATATCCTGGCCATTGTGGATAGGGAGACTCAATAAAGGAAAGGTGTCAATTCTCCTCAAGTTAATTTCTAAATATAGTATTATCCCAATAAAAACAACAGCATAAAGTTCATGTGGAAAAATAAAAAAATTAAATAACTAGAAAAACTAAAAGAAAAAAAGAAGATTAAGATTCAATTTACCAGATAATAAAACAGGCCACAGAGTCTTTTTAGTTAAATTAATTAAATATTAGTTAAATGTCTAATATTGGCACATGAATAGAAAGACCAGTGAAGAATAAAATCTTCAAAAATAGACACAAATCTATTCAGAAATATGGTATATGATAAAGATGCCATCCATATTAATAGAATAAAGATGGGTATTTAGATTAATGGGACAACTGAATGTCCATGTAAAGAAAAAGGAGAATTGGATCTATGCCTCACATTGTACATCAGGAGAAGCCTTTAATTTTATCAGGTATTAAAAGTAAAAAGAAATAAATAAAAATTATAGAAGAAAATATGGGTGAATTTCCTGCTGATTTCGCATAAGAAAGGCCCTTCTATGCCAAAAATAAAGAAGACAAAAAATTAAAGAAAGTAAGTTAAATAGCATGATTTTTTTTTTTAAATCCACTTGCCTGGCAAATACAGATAAAGTAAAGGATTAAATGATAAACTAGAAAGAAATGACAAATCAGATCAATAACAAATACTGTTCTCCTGAAGAGATAATGTACTTCTGAAGAGACCCAGAAATTAAGAAGATTAGAAATAATTCCATAGAAAAATGAGCAAAGCACATTAATACACATTTCACAGAAAAAGAAATATTCCTGGTGAAATAAAAGTATGATAAATACAAATAAAAATTACATTACCATGAAGGGAGCAATGGTCCAGCCCCTTTGGAGGAAGTCCAGCAATATCCACCAAAATTTTGGTTTGGTGTTCCCTGGACCCAACTATCCCACCTCTGGACATCTTTCCAACAGCTACTTCTGCACACATAGTAAATAAAAATGCACAAGGCCATTTATTGCGGCAGAGCTTGGACAGCACCCAAAATAACTATGGCCCATTTACATAACTAATAGTACACAGCTATAAAAACATGATGAAAACCTTTTCTGTACTGATGTGGAGAGATGTTCAGGTTATACAGTTCAGTAAAGAAAACAATGTGCAAACCAGTATGTACTGTATGCTACATTCTGTGTAATAAAATGAGGAGGGTAGATAAGAATATATTTTATTCTTATCTATTTGCATATGCATAAAGAAATACTGGAAGGATAAACAAGCCAACAAACCAAAATGAATACACAGAATTCGGAGTGAGAGAAGATAGGACAGATGGGGACAGATGTGGAGTGAACTTCTTTGTGTGTACTTTTATATAATTTTGATTTTTGAATCATGTAAATATGTTACTCACTTGGAAAAAAATGCTGTGTTCTTCACTACAAAGGATTGCTTTGCATTGCAAATAAGACAAATAGCAAGGCCTTGGACCCAAACAAGAAAGTTCTCAGTTTCCACACTTTTAACATGAATTTTTCAGCTGTTTTCTTCTTTGGAACATGACTTTTTAAGCTGTTTGGGTTTTTTTCTTAATGGCATGAGTCATGGTGGATTTTTACATTTAATCTCAAAATGTTCCCCTCCCCACACACTCATGTACTCACACTGTACCTCTGCCAGTCACCTCTCCACCAACCATGTCCCCACTATGTCAGGGAGGGCCATTAACCACCAGCCTCCTCCAGAACTCTGACCCAGCTGTGTTCACTGCTTCGTCAGACTTGTGTTCAGTTTGGACCAGGCTGAGTCTAAAACGTTAAAAGCCATCCCTCTCATATGTGTTCAGGATACAATAAAAAGGATAATAAAATAAAGCTTTGACAATGATTTGGGATAAAATTGTAAAGTGAGGTTGTCATTGATTCTCTTCTATTTGCATTCTAAGGACCCCCTGTCACACTCTGAGGTCTTTTCCAGTAGGTGCTCAGCCCCCGCTTACTGCCCACTGCCTTTCTGTAACCCACCATTAATAAGAAGAGCACCAATGTGGTGGGGCAATGCAAGTAGCTGCTCTTTATTATGGACCAATGTATTCTCTCTTTCCCTTAATCCAGATACTGCTTTAGAAAGCTGGCCAATATTACTTCCCACATTTTTTTTTTATGTAACATGAACCTGAGGCCCAGAGAATTAAGTAAATTCCCAAATTAATATTCCAAGTATGGTTGATTCTTGAATGATACAAGTCCACATACATGCAGATTTTGGGGGTAATTATGGTACAGTACCATAAATGTGTTTTCTCTTCCTTTTGGTTTTATTAATAACATTTCCTTTTCTCCAACTTACTTTATTGTAAGAACACAGTATATAATACATATAACATACAAAATGTAAGTTAACTGGCTATTTGTGTTATTGATAAGGCTTTCAGTCAACAGTAGATTGTTAGTAGTAGTAGTAGTAGTAGTAGTAGTAGTAGTAGTAGTAGTACAAATAATAAATACATAGATTTTTGACAGTGCCGGTTGTCAGCGCCTTTAACCCCTGAGTTGGTCAAGGGTCAACTCTACTCAGAGTAGCAAAATCAGGACAGAATCCAAGTATGCCTCATGCCTAAGCCACCCTCTCTTGCCTGACCTATATATACACTGTCTCCATTTTCTCTTTCTGAAGCAAGAGAGATTTCTTTCTCTTATTTATCTAATATTTGGGGGGGGCACTATTGTTGTGGAAGTCATTCTGGGAAACCCAGTATGCTCTACTAAGAATGGCTAATAAATGCTTACTGATATCTGATCATAAAAGCTAAGGTTACTGAGCATTTACTAGGGACTAGAAACAGAGAAAAATGTTTTGTTCATGCAATATTTTAGCCTTTACCATATTTTTAGGAAGTAGGCATTATCGTCATCTTCATTTTAGATAAAGACATTTAAGCTTGGAGGGCTGGACATTCGCAGGTTGCAGTGAAGTGGCACAGCCTGGATGGAGGCTAACATCACATCTTGAGTGTGGTGTGTGGCCATCATGCAATCTTTGTCCTTCAATCGCAAATCCAAAGACACTTGTAACTGAAGAAAATAGTCTTGGAAAGTATGGCTTTGGCCACAAGAAACAAACCTGTATTAGAGATTTGTTTGCATCTGCATGAAAACAGCCTTCTTAATACTTGTCTAAGCCTTCCACCCATGCATAGCTTCTCTGTCCCTGAGCTAGTCTTGGTTCCCCTGACATTAGACCTATATTGAATCCCTATAGTGGATGAAAATAAGACTTTTTTTCCTCCTTAGGTCTCAAGGGATTCACAATAGAAGCCTCCAAAGAAATCATACCCGCTTCCAGACAACTTGCATCCCCGTAATATCCGGTCAGTCAGTACCACCCCAGGGCCAGCTTGTCCTCTTTTTGAGCCCCAAACCATTTCTTCCAACTCTTCTAAGTGTAGTTTTCCTTACTGTTCAGACAGGGGTTGTACAAATAACCCCAGGCAAGCATTTTCTCAAGAATGTTGCAGGGACCTTTAAGGCCATAAGATGCTTTGCCCTTAAGTATTTTGGGAAAGAACCTCCAATGGAATGGCACCACCCATATATTTTGTCTTACAGAATTCAACTATACTCACCTGACACACAAAAGAAGAAGGAGGTGCTGGGGAGCCCTTTATGTCCTTTACTGTTCTCCCCACATTTCAAATCAAGCTTGGTCTCCACCCTCAAGCTTGGTCTCCACCCTCTCCACCCTCAAGGGAACAGAGAGATCACTACTAAAATGCAAAGAGAAACAAAAACATTAATTCTTTGCTGTTGTAATTCCATAGGCTAGCTATATTGTTAAAAGTAATTCCCCTCCTTGTAAGCAACTACTGTTATTTGTAGGGTCATTTTGACTGTATACTCTTTTGGCCTTTTAAAAGTCTCTTTAGAACAGGCCATTCTCCTGTTTCTGTAAATGTGGTTTCATTGGAACACAGTCATACCCATTTGCTTACATATCATCTGTGGCTGCTTTCAGGCTACAACAATAGAGCTGAGTAGTTGGAACATACACCATATGGTTCACAAAGCCAAAAATATTTACTATCTGGCCCTTTACCAAAAAAAAAAAAAAAAAAAAAATTGGCCAACCCTGCTTTAGAAAATCATCCCCTGCAAGACATGACTTCATGGTAGTGGTTAAGGGTTTTATGCTGGAGTCAAAGCAAGAATTTCAATTAGAATCCAGTGCCTCAGTTTGTTTGGCCGGGCTTTTAGCCATGCTTCTTAACCTCTTCTAAACCTCAGCTTCTTTGTCTATAGAACAATCTCTATTAGAATAGCCTGGCGGATAGGGTTGTGAGGATTCAGAGAGCTACTGTATGGAAAGCACACACATGGTACTTGAAAAGAAACAAGTCCTCAATAGGTATCAGTTATTATTATCAATATGGTTATGGATATTACTATTGATATTTTGATAAGATTTATGGGCATGTAAGCATAATTAAGAGTTTAGGAAGAATTTTTAGAAATAGAAAGTTTTACTTGGTTTATTCTATCATTTTCCAAATTTCTAGGACCAGAGAATACCTTTCCAGTACTCTCTGGGGACCCTCTGGAGACACTGCTCTTCCTTGCGTCATTGGTGGGAAGAGTCTGTCTTCCTCCAGGTCTTGCCTCTCTCTACCTCTCCTCTTTTCTCTTCACCTCCCTGTCCTCTCTTTCTCTTCATTCTTTTTCCTTCTGTGGCCCAGCTCTTCCTCTGAAGTGCTTAATGCTTCAAGCCTTACTCTTCATTTCCTACTCCCAGCTAACTGAAAGCCAGCCAGTGTGAGAGATGAGACAGTCCTTAATAACATATTAGTGCCTGAGCATGATGCCCCTTTGCATTCTAATAGGGCCTTCTGGACACATAATGCCTTACCCAAATTAATCATTCAACTCAATAGGAGAACTTGGGGCATCAGAACAGCCAGGTGAGAAAAAGATGTTAGGGCAAGGGGCTGATGTTCAGCACTTTTCTAATGCAGTGTACATCTGTCTATAAACAGACTAGTCTAAGAATTGCTAAAGGAATATTTGGGCATTTGTTGGATTAAGGAAGGTAAGGAAGCAACCTGGAAACAAATCCCCATTCCCACACAAATGCTGACACCTGCCCCCGACTGACCACTGCATCCCCCTACCTCTGCTTCATAGCATTTCAACAAATTCTGTATTTCTCTATGTCTGTACACCTCTCCCAGACAGTTGCATTTCTTATTATTTATTTTTTCGTTTGTTCGTTCGTCAGAGAGAGAGAGCGAGAGTATAAGCTGGTGGAGTGGCAGGCAGAGCAGGTAGAGGGAAAAGCAGGCTCCCTGCTGAGCAAGGAACCTGATGTGGGACTTCATCCCAGGACCCTGGGATCATGACCTGAGCTGAAGGCAGAAGCAAAAGGGAGCCTAGAGCTTTTAGCTATGACAGTCATGTAACTTAAACACAGGCAAATGATGGAAAAGGAGACTGGGAAGGATGGTAGAGATTCAGCCAAGGAACAAACAACCTACCTTAGCAACCCATCTCATTCACCTACTTCATCATGATTCTGGGCTCAGGGTCATGGTTGAAATGGACTTGAGTCCACTGAACCTGGAATTGCATCCCAGCTCTGCTCCTATTGTCTGTGAGAAGTTGAACAAATGGTCCTTTAGGTCTTTGTTTCAGTGTTTGTAAAAAGAGGGGAATTCAAAGTACTTATCTCATGGAGCTGTTCTAAAAATTAAGAAAACCTATGTAAAACATTTGGCACAGTGTCTGTTATATAATAAGCACCAAGAAATACTGGCTATTTACATTATTATTCCTAATACTTAATCTGATTGTATCATCCCCTACTTAAAATCTTTGAATTGTTACTCTTTGCCTTCAGTATAAAGAGCCACACTCTCTCAAGCTGCCTGTATCTTCCCTCTCCCTATGTTTCCATGGCAACACCTACCCAGCCCTCTCCTTAGAACTCAAATGAGAGAATAGTATCACCATGAGCAAGTTAAAGTGTCATAGATGTTGCTGCATGAAAGGGCCTAGTGACTTCTTCTAAGTCAGGTAATCAGGGGAATCTGTCCCTGCACCCAGCTCTGTCCCCATCTCTCTGCTGTCCCTGTACTGCACCCAGCCCATCCCCCACCATCTCTCTGCTGTGGTGGTCTCATGCTCTGTACAATTAGTGCCTGGGATGTCAACTATTTGATGAACTCATTTTAAAATGATACAGAAAAAAGGCAACATAATCCAATTCTAAATGACAAGTCTGTATTGAGGGGCACTCAGTACAGTGAAATGGAGATAGGGAAGTTAACAAGTGATTTTGAAATATGTGGTTGGAATTGCCCCAATCAAAATATCTTTTAGCTCCTTTTTACTGCTCTTTTTCCCCCTATTTTATTTTACACTTCTTGAGGGAGAAGCTTTTCAGATGGGAGCAGGACAGCCTTTATCATTTATCATTTATTGTTAGACTTACCTGATTTTTCCATGCTACCTCCCCATTTTGCTCTCTCTGCTGGCAGGCAGGAGGCTATTAGCTCTGTCTCACAGATAAGGCCTGGAACCTAGCATTTGTAACATCCTGACTCTAATCACAGTTCTCTGTATGCTCAGGCACAGGTGTGTGTGTGTGTGTGTGTGTGTGTGTGTGTGTGTGCGCGCATGCTTGTGTGTGTGTGAAAGGAGGGGTTTCAGTAGCAGCATTCATTAGCCCTGCCCCAACAAACTTCACGTGTCACCTATGATACTCAGACTATGACAATAAACATGGGGAGGCATAGGATACGTTTCAGCTACATCCTAGGAGTCTAACCTAAAGAAATTAATATCTGATTAAATGAAATAGGTGAGGAGAAGAGATATCTAAGAAAATGCCCATATCCCTTGCTTTGGTGACTAACTGGATAGCTATCCCATTTGCTAACACAGAAGTTATGGGCTCAGTGATTGAATTTATATATTTGAGGTCCTTCCAAAAGAGAGTTCAATGAAGTGGTTAGTAGACAGCTGGTTATATGAGTCTGAAGAACAGGTGTGAGACCAGGGCTCAGGGTACAGAATAGGTTATAATTAAAGCTGCTGGTTATTGATGATCTGGCCTAGGGAGAATAGATACTGTTGAGAAAAGAAGAACAAAGACAACCCTAGGAAGTTGCATCATTTAAAGATAAGAAGCCACAAAAAAGCCAACAGGTTAGGATGAAAACCAGAGCATTACTGAATAACTAATAGAAGAATGGGAGTCACATATGAAAGAGGTAGCAAACAGGACTCATTTATTCACTGATTCATTCATTCATCCAACACTGAATGCCTACTGTGTGCCAGAGATGGTTCTAGATGCTAGTGACAGAGGTAAAAATGACACCAACGTGCTTACAATACAAAATATAAGGAATAAATGTTCTGAGATGGTATGGACGACTGGACCTTAGCGACAATGCCTTCAGTGGAGTGTCAAGGGCAATTAGAAGCTCGTGCAGCTGTGACATTCAGAGAACTTGGTTCTCAGCAAATAAGAGACCAGGAGGGATAACTACGGATGAATATGGGTGGGGAAAAGTGTTATTGTTGAAGACAGAAAGATAGAAATAACTTGAGTTTTTTCAAGAAAAGGAGACATAAGAGATCTGAAACAAAAAGGGATTCACTGATCTATTCTCTGGGGGGATCAAGGCAGAGACAAGGTGGGGAGGAGACTGGCATCCTGAGTACAGGGGGACCAACTCGCCCTGTGGAGAAGGAGAGCCTGTCTTTCATAGAGAAAGCTATCGGGAAGAGGATGGGTGGGTGGATAGATATACAGGTAAACTTTGGCACCAGAATGATAGCTTTTTAAGTGCTAGAAATGATCAATCAGCAGATAGAATTATTAATCACATCTTTCCCATCACTCATATGACCAAAAAAAAAAAAAAAAACCAAAACAACAACAAAAAAAAAAAACCAGTGAGTAAAAGGATTCACTTGAATGAGCAACCTCAAAGGCCTTTCAAAGAATCTTGTAGACTTTGCTGGAAACACTTTCATCAGCAGCCTGATACATGGGAACTGGGTCTGTGTGGGTCTGCTGGGAAGTGCTTGATTGCCTGGGCCGCAGTCCTCCAGTAGCGGGGGGCGGGGGGGGGGCTTTTTTCATATCAGCAACTCTGAGGCACAAAGGTCACAGGGTCTGAGGAAGCAGTACATCCATTTCCTCCCCACATGTTTCCTCTGTAACATTAGCACTCAGCCTTCTGCCACTACTGCTTCATCGAAACTTCTCCCTTGAAGGTCACCAGTGACATCTTTATTGCTAATTCAAATGGCCTTTTCTTCCACCCCATTCTCAACATCCCTCACAGCTTATTGTTTATCAAAGTCATTTTGGTGACATTGACACAGTCAGTCTCTCTCTGAAACTTTGGCTTCCATGACACTGCAGTACTGTGATTTTCCTCCTACTTCTGAGTAGAAGGTAATTCCTAGAGGACAGAAAAGTCATGTTGAGAGTATAATTCGATGAAGGATGCATTGGTGTTCATTCTCATGAAGGCTACAAGGCCCAGCAAAGTCTACCTCCTCTCCCGTGAATCTCTACACACTCCACCCCAGCCACACTGTCCTTGCTGTTCTGGGAACTCATCAGACACCCTCAAGCCTTTACCATATACTCTGCCTGCTGTGCTCTCCCCTCTGATATGCTCATGGCTCACTCCTTCATCCCTGTAGTGTGTGTTTCCTACATTTTGGGGGGAATATTCAATCCTGTTCAGAAAGTTAAGAAAAACAATGTGATGGATAAAATTCCTAAGATATGATAAATACAGTAAGTGTCTTATGAGACATGTTAAAAATAAGGAGTGAGATACATGATTTTAAAGGCGTGGAATAATATGAAGCATTATTTCTACAAAGAAAGGAGTTAAAGGACCAAGTAGTAAGGTACTGATCACACCACCTCTCTGCTGACGGCTTTGTAATCTCAAATTAGCCACTCCTTGGTGATATGCATTATGATAACCTGCTTGTTCAATGCATCTGATTTGGTCTGTGAACCTTTCTGCTCCACAACAAAACAGCTGGCCTGGTACTTGCAGGTCCCCCCACATCAAGGCCATTTCCCACAATAATCTTCTCCAAGTCTTTGTTTAAATGTCATCTTCTCAATGAGGCCTACATGGACTACCTATTAAGTATTGCAATTCCCATCACCAGTGCCCTTAGCCTATTCTATCATGTTTTGTTCCTTAGCAGATAGCATTTTCCAACATCCATCATTTACTTATTTATTATGTTCATTGCTTATCCCAGTAGAATATAAATCCTCTCAATTTTTGTCTGTTATTCAGTGATACCCCACCTTCATAAAACAGGGCCTGAAACATAATAGTCACTCAAAACTAGTCATCTTGAGTTGTCATACACCAGGCAGGAGTAAAGGAAATGGTGTAAGTCCTGGGGTATATAGGTTGGTGCTCACAGATTACAAAGATGTGAAAATCAGCATCAATGTCAGTGTTGAGCAACAACAAGGACCGTATTTAGTTCACAGCCACAGGAAAAAGCTAAACAGCCAAGAGTTGTTTCAGCGGGGAAGTCAGGAATGTCAGGAGACTTAAACAACAATCTTTGGATATACTGGGAAATGTTGAGTGGAGGATTAGCTTTTGCTCCTGTATCATTGGACTATTAAAAGAAATAGTAGAGTTTTCATCAGTTTTATCAAATTAAGTGTTTGAAAACACCTCTTTCTAAATTGAGCTGCAAATTCCACTATTCTTAAGTGGAAACCAGATAATTAACTGAAGCAAGAGGAGAGTAATAGAATAGGGCATGGCGTGGATTTTGGTGAAGTGGAAAGCCCACACCCCATCCAAGAAAACAAGACTTCCTTGGCTTCAGCCAAAAGTTGAGATACAGGAATGTAGTTCCAATGTTGCCATATTTAAAAATGTTAGGAATCCAAATTCTTTTTTTTCCCCAAATTTCTCAATTTTCACAACTCTGAGCCAAACAGAAACTACTATTTTGGCCTGACAGTTATGACATCTGGATTACATTCAAGACCTTCTGACATTTGTTGTCAGCCTCCATTTCCAACCCGTATGATCTCTCATTCTCCATCCACGTGGGTCTTCCATTCCTTTTAGCCACCTCTATCTTGTACTCTCAATACCCTGGTGTGCCCAGCTGCTCCTCAGAAGATGACCCTAGATAGAATGGATCCCACCCCTGCCCATCTTTCTATTCCACCTCTCTCATTTTTCCTTCCTTAAAGGTGTACATATCAAGACCCATCACACCCCTACAATTTCTCAATACTCTAGTCTACAGCAATGTGTCTTATAATTTTTATGGCTTTTGAAATAGATCATCTACAGTCTTGTGATATTAAACATGGGATGATACATGGGAATCACCTTTCCTATGTACATGTGTCATTCCCCTAACTAGACTATAAGATCCTCAAGGATTAGTAGCTGGTACTAGAGCATGCACAGTCCTTGGTGTCATAAAGATGAGGTTTAATCTGGCCTTAACCACTCACTATGAAGATGACGTTGAGCTTGTAACTAAACCCTCAGTCTGTTTCTTCACCTATAGAATGCAAATAATACTTCTTCATAGAGATCCTGGAAGATACAAATAAGATGAACAGAAAATGGACATTCTCAGTGGATAGAAAAGTGCCTGGCACAGAATAGCAATTCCACCAGCCTTAATTGCTTTCATTTCTGTAAAAGAAAAACTCAATCTGAAGGTTTTCAGTGCTTGAGATAATCACCCTTCCTACGATTTCTCCCTTTCTTACTGTTTTATATACCCTCTGGTGACTGGTATAGGTTTTTGCTCCACCCAACATTGACAATAAATATTTGTTGATTTGTTTCATCTAGAGAACATTATCCTGGCTCTACTAAAGGCATTTTATGCCTGGATTTAATTCTAACAGAGATTTGAAGAACACATTTCTCTGGCGTTTCAACATGAGTTTTATCCATGAACAAGACAGCCAGATAAACAAAACTTTCAGGATTTCCTTCATTCCTAGAGTTAGTCTAAAGCACTTGTTCTCAGATGGAAGGTGAGGACAAGTTTTCTCCCCAGGAGACGCTTGGCAATGCCTGTGGACATTTTGGGGGCCATGTTCCAGGCATCTAGTGTTCACTGCCAGGGCTGCTGCTAAGTATCCTTCAATGGCTAGGACAGCCCTTCGGCCCCCAAGAAAGAAGGATCTGGCTCACAGTGTCATCAGTACTAAGTACTAAGGATGAAAAACCTCAATCTGAAGTTTTTCAGTGCCTTCCTATGATCTCTCTCTTTCCAGAACTTTCTGCTATGCCACATTCATTAAATAAGGAAGACCAAATAGAGGGGATAAACAGGAGGCCAAGTAAGTAAGCGGTGGTCAGTGGAGAATGGAGGAGCCAATTCTGAGAGAATTCTTCTCGGCTCACAGACCCCAAGGAGCAGTGAACTACTAGCAAGCTCCCCACTGCTCTCATACCAAGGCATTCCTGCTAGTGGGCCCCTGATTATTCTCTTCTTGAATCATCTCTTTCTTCCTACTCAATTAAACATGGAAACCACCATGTGCAGCCTCTTTGAAGAAGACTAAACGAAGTCTTAAGTGCAAGCTGATAATGATGCTAATGTAAGACTGACTTAAAAGGACTAGAGCCCTTTGTAAATGTATTCATTCTCATAGTTTCCCAAAGACACAAATGCTTTCACAAGAAGGTCAAATGTCTATCTTATACTCACACTTCAAGGCTGTGAATAAATGTGGTTAAAGCGCTGGTTTCCTCTCTCGGAAATTTCCTACATCGGTTGCTTGGTTATTTCCTTTTCTTTAGTTAAATAGAATCTAGCTGAATGTGGCCTTTTTTCTTTGTTCTTTTCCTTTTCCCTCTCATTGTCTCTCCTCCCACCTTCCCTCCATCCCACTTCCTTTCTTATCTTGCTTTGTTTGTTGCTTCCTTCCCCATTCCTTCCTTCCTTTCTTTTCAATTATAGGAACCAGAAGAAAAATTCTCAGCTATGGTTCCTTTCTAGCTCTTTATTTGTCTATGTGAGCTTTAGAAAAAGAAGTTCGTCATCTACTTAAAAAAATAACATCGTGCTGCCATCTTGTGGTAAACTGAGATAGTCAGCAAATCAAATGCTGAGTTCAGAATTATTGAAATAACCTAAAAATGCACAACCCTCCAGTTGGGGCCCCAGTTAACTAAGAATCGATCTTATCTCACCTTGTGGTTTAAAAGTGAGGGCCCCAAGCTAAGGCCGCCTCAAGTTCTCTATTCCTCCCTTCACCCTGGGGGGTGGGGGAGTCTATGATTTCTCCCAGGAAGGAGACACACTTCCTGTTCCCAGACTGAGTCTTGAGTATTGACTAAAACCTTTACATAGGCCTATGACATGTTTTAGGTCTTTAGAAAGAACTTCTCAGGTTTTGAGCAGTTGGAGTTGAGTTTCTCTTAAGCCACCCATGGAGAATCAAGACCTACTTATTAATACGGGGGAATTGCCCTAAGTCAGGATGTTCACATTAATCTAGATGAATAACCAAAATTCAAATGTTTTGGGAAAGACAGAAAATAACACAAAAAAGTTATTGAGATATTTTTAAGGGTCAAAATCGTACGTGTTCAATGAAACGATGCAAATGTCTGTTGCTTTATCATAGCAGGGGAGTCACACAAAAAGTTGGCATTTAATGCAAGCTCTAAGCGGTTTGGGTCCCTCAGGGGACGTTAGGGCCTCAAACTCAGCGGATCCAAAATGAAATTCATTCGGGACTAAGCCTGGGTGGCTTAGTCAACTAAGTGTCTGACTCTTGATTTCCATTCAGGTCTTGATCTCAGGGCTGTGAGATCCAGCCCCACACCAGGCTCCAGGCCTAGCATGAAGCCTACTTAAAGTTCTCTCTCCTTCTGCACCTCCCCCAGTTCTCCCTCTTTCTCCTATGTAAAAAAAAAAAAAAAAAAAAAAAGAAAGAAAGAAAGAAAGGTAGAAATTCATCTATTTCCACAGCCCTCCCATACACCCATCACCGCTCCCCGCCAACACACACTACAACCAGAATAGCTCTTTAAAACTCTGTATTTTATCACTGTCCTTAAGTCCTTCCCTGGTCTCCCTTGTCCTCAGATTAAAATCTAAAATCCCCAACCCAGATCTGATTTCCTGTCCACTTGTCTTGCATCTTTTGCCATCTATATTTACCTTTTTGTGATTCTTTCTAGTGGCATGCAGTCTCTCTCTGGTTTGGTTTCCCTTCCTACCTACACCTATAGTTCTCCCTTCATAACAATCCTCACATTGATAGTTCATTTTTTAAGTTCTATTTTTCCTGTTACGAAAGGGTTGGGCCTACGGACATTTTGCTTGCTACATACTGAATACTCAGAAATATGTATTTAACTTACCTCTGAATGTGGTTTTCAACAACAGTGAAATAAGGTAGGATTTTAGAGTGGAAAAACTATAGGCCTCCTGCCAGTTTCCAGATAAGAAACAGGCCCAACGAGGGGTGCCTGGGTGGCTTAGTTTGTTGAGGGTCTGACTCTTTATTTTGGTTCAGGTCATGATCTCAGGGTCAGGGAATCGAGGCCTATGTCGGAATTCTCCTTTTCCCTCTTCCTCTCCTCCTCTCCCCGCTCGTGGTCAATCAATCAATCAAATACAGAAAGAAAGAAGAAAGAAAGAAAGAAAGAAAGAAAGAAAGAAAGAAAGAAAGAAAGAAAGAAAGAAAGAAAGAAAGAAAGAGAGAGAGGAGAGAAAGAGAGACAGGGAGGAAGGGAGGGAGGGAGGGTAGGAGGAAGGGAGGAAGGGAGGAAGGAAGGAGAAAAAAGCGAGGAGAAAATGGTGAAATTCCCTTTGATTGTTTAATGGCAGACCTGGAATCAGAATTTAACTATCCCAACAAGGAATTCCTAGGACTCTCTGGGAGAAGAGATGGAGAGACGGAGTGCTTCCTTTGGCAAAAAATAGAGTGCAATAAGAGGTTAAGGAATAAATGTATGTTTGGTCTGTGATGCCTCCATAAGCCTGAAGCATCTCCTACCGCCTTGTCCTTTGGGAGTTTACTCTGAGTTCTGTGGTTCTCTTTGTTCAGAAGTTGTCAATAGTTCAATTCTGAGACTGTATGGTTGGGGAAGTCCTTTTCAGAGTCATTCTGATGTGCTCTAGAGAAAGGAAAGAGAAAGAAAATAACCTTCTATGTTTTCAGCATTTACTGTCACTTGATAAAATATCTGTTACTCTCCACGACTTGAATATGAGGAAATTTAACCCCAGAGAGGTTAAGTGACTTGGTCAGGGCCCTGTGGGCAAATGAGCTGTGATGACCAAGGTCCTCAGCAGCAGCCATCTTAGTCTCCAGGGAGGTGAGTTCCTCAGCCTTGAGAGCAGGAACACTGGGCTGTTAGGCAACGCTGGGGGGAGAATGAAGACCTTCCTGTTGTTGACTGTGAATTCAGCCTTGGGAATGAGCTAAAGCAGCTGTTTCCATTCCCCATCTGTGATACTGTGATTTATCATAGGAAGTGTATATTTGGTCTTCCTCCTGGGTCCTGTAGTCTCAGACCCTAGTTTCTTATCTAAGGAGGACTTTTTGTTCTAAGAAGGCAACTCTGAGGGGCCTCCTGGATGGCTGCTGGATGGAGGCTGGTCACCAGAAAAACCAGGCTGGGATTAGAAGCTTGGAATTTGTAGTCTCACCCCCCACCTTCTACAAAGGGGAGAGGGCCTGGAAGTAGAGTTTATGATCCATCATGCTTATGGGAGAAAGCCTACATAAAATCCCAGTAACAGGGAGTTCAGAGAGCTTCGAGGCTAGTGAATACATTCACATCAGGTGGGTAACCTACCCCCATCTCCACGGGGACAGAAGCTCCTATACTCAGAACCCTCCCAGACCTTACCCCATGTATTTCTTCATCAGGCTTTCTTCTATATCCTTTATCACATCTTCTAATAAACTGGTAGATGGTAGTGTTTCCTCTGAGTTCTCTTGGCTATTCAAGCAAATAAATGCCCCTAAGGGGGAGGAGATCATGGGAACCTCCGATGTGTAGCCAAGTTGGACGGAAGTCGTGGGTAGCATAGGACCTACTACTTGCAGTGGGGGGTAGTCTCATGGGACTGAGCCATTAACCTGTGGGATGTGATGCTTTCTCCAGATAGTGTCAGAATTGAGTTATACTGTAGGACACACAGCTGGTGTCACAGAGATTTGCTCAGTGTGGGGAAAGCTCAACACACATTTGGTGACCAGAGGTGTCAAGTGTTATGAGTGTGGTTGTGGTGTGAGACTAAAGGAGATACACAGGAGGGAAGACCAGGTGGTTTTCTCACTCACCATCACAGGCAGGAGGCAAACCATAAAGCAAACCATATTTATACAAACTTGGTTGGATTCTAGAAGCTCTGTAGCATGACAATTTTAGTTATCTCTGATATATTTACTTATCCTATATATTTGTGATATGCCAATAAATCTTTTAAAAATCATAATAGCCCCAGGACTTCTCTTTATAGAAGACTAGGAAGGAAGCTGGAGAGGTGGGAAGATGGCCTGGCTCTCAGGGGACAGTAAGGGTCTGGAAAGCAGACTTAGTCACCAGAGCCTACAACAAAGAAGAATGAAATAACCCAGAAGTGTGTGGGTCTGAAAAGAGGACCTGATCTGAGTAAGAAGTAGAGAAGCTGTACAAGGTTCTCTGGCAGGTGCAGGGCCAGCAATGACGGCACCAGGGTTCAGACCTAGGTTGGAACAACAAATAAAACTCTCAAATCCTATTTCCTATAAAGGGTAGGCTGGTGGATGCCAGGTTTGTTCTATGTGTACTGATTTGAGAGCATGATTGTGTCTGTTCAAGACCACACAGACAGTGACATCTGATAAAGATGCCACAACCCATCACTAGAACTTCACCTCCGAAACAGGATGGGTGGCTTCCCAGACTGGACAACCAGTACGAAGGTGAGTCTCAGTCAACAAAATCAATAGGTTGTATGTCCACAGATCAGTCTTGCTCTCTTCATGTATTTATTGCACAATACACCACACATTTAAAGAAAATGACTTTTTAGATGCTCCAAAACCAAGCTTTCTGCTACACCAACCTCCAAGAAAGAATTAGAACTTTGTACGACAACACAGCCTCGCCTCTAGAGATAAATCTCATTGTCTCTACCCCCAATGTCATGCAGCTTTCTCTCTTCCTTATACTTGCCTGGCAAAACCCAACCTGTTTAAGTCCAACCCTCTGTCACTCAGTGGCTGCAACCCTGCCGCTGCACAGGGCTGGAAAAAAACACTCAGTGATGGCTGCTGGTCTTACTGGAAATTCATGGCAGTAAAGGTTGAATGTTCTCTTGGGGTCCTAGTAGCCCAAGCAGTTCTACCATATTCCCCTAGCCAGCTCACCCTTGGGACCTTTCAGGTGACTGTCGTACACGTCCTCCTCTTTCATTCTATTCTCCCCCTTTCTGATTCTCAGCGGGAGGCTTCATTTCCCATTTCATGATGCAAGTGGAAGCAACAAGAAGAGAAATCCCATACATCCACTTTGATATCAAAATAATTTTCCTCCTTCTGTAACTGTGGGTGAACAGTCCATGATCCGATCTAAGACCAACTTGTACACTCTGCCCCATGCCTTTTCACCTACTGGAGGACACTGTTAGCCCTTTATCTCACTCAACAGTTATTTCCCTCCTCTACTGGATCAACCTCATCAGCATCCAAACCCTCTGTAGTATCACAGCTGTCATGTACACACATACCGTTTGAAATTGCTTTCCCATCTAGCCAGTAGCCCATTTCCCTTCCTTCTTTTATAGAAAAATGCCTTAAAAGAGTTTTTAATACTCTGCAATCACTTCCTCTCCTCCCATCCTCCCTTAAACCTACCCATGCGATTAGGCTTCTGCCTGACTGTTCCACTGAAACAGCCCTTGTCAAGGTCAGCAACCTCCACGTGATTAAGCTCAATGGTCACGTCACAGTCTTGTCTGAGCTGCCAGAAGTGTCTGTTGTTCCTCTCTACCTTCTTGAAACACTTACTGCACTTGACTCATAGGGACACTCTGAAATCGACCTGCTGCACATGTCCACTAATCCAAAGATCACAGGGCTTCTGTGTTTGGCCTCCAGAATCTCTGTGTGAGGGAAGCCCAGCCCTTCCACTAGGTAAGCATACATGCAGGAAAGTGCTGACATACCAACTCGAACTGCTGTTCTTAGAAAGGTATTCTTCCAAGGTTGGGCCTTGGTTGACATCTAGGAGCTGGGATACCGAAAGCGTTCCCTCCATTTCCCAAACTGATATGAGTGGTTCACTGTGCCTAAACTGGGCAAATCATATGCTGAACACCAGCTTTTGCTTCTGGGAGCCTGGAATTTGACACACATGGGGCAAAAGCTGCCTACATGACCAGCCTCCGATAATACCTTTGGGCACTGACTATCTAATGAGCTTCCCTGGCTATCGCTTTCCACTTGTGTTGTCACAATTCATTGCTGGGAATTAAGTATGTCTGGGGTGACCACACTGGAAGCCTGAGCCTGGTTTCCCCACTACTCCATGCCATGTGTCTTTTCTCTCTGCTCATTGGGCTTTGTATCTTTTCACTGTAATCAGTCCTAAACATGAGTGTGACTATATGCTAAGTCCTGTGAGTCATCCCAGCAAATCACTGGACCTGGGAAGTCTCCGGGATACATAACACACACATATCTCTGGGCAAGTCACTTTGTCTTTTTGTGCTTGGTTTTATCTGTAAAGTAGAAATAAACAACTCATAGGGTTGTTGTGGGGATTAAATGAGTTAATATATGTAAAGAACTTAGAACAGTGTCTGGCTTATGGTAAACAACCAGTAAATATTATGTTATCTCAATCAGAAATGTCCAATAATGTATAGTTAGATAATATAGGAGGGTAAGAACCTGAAAATCCCTGGCTTATTATTATTATTATTATTTTGGGTCTTACTGTGAAAGTTATACTCTTGTAATATCACAAACATTTAAGTTACTTGGGACTCTACATTAAAATACATTCACCTACATGGAATAATTCAATTCTGTAAGACACATATTGGTTTACTTAGAGAAAAAAAATGATCGGAAGTTCATCAGTCAGTTTGTTTTCCTGAATAGTCACATAAATATACGTGACAAATTATATTAGGATATAATTGCAAGACATTTTACTAAGTATGATCTATTGAACATTTTTATTTTATAGGGCATTTTACTTTTCACAGAGCTCAGAGATAGTTGTTTGAAAGGTTACACGTAACAAAGTTTTTGATTTCTCTTACTAAGCATTTATGAAGGCCATTCTATGCAAAGCCTTATAAAGGCACAATGTTGCTGTGAAAAGGCCTGTATTTTATTTTATTGTATTCTTTAAAGATTTTATTTGTTTACTTAGTATGAGTGGAGCAGGGAGCAGAGGGAGAGGGAGAGAGAGAATCCCAAGCAGACTCTGCACTGAGCACAGACCCCAACACTGGGCTCAATCCCATGACCCTAAGATCATGACCTGAGCCTTAATCAAGAGTCAGATGCCTAACTGACAGAACCACCCAGGCACCCCAGGCATTTAGCAAATAAGAGCTACCCATCAGACCCCACCCTGCTTCCTCCAGAGTTCAGGAAATTCTGCACAGGACTTGCATCTCACTTCTCAGATGCATACACACCTCTCCAACACAAAGCAGAGAGTGAAGCCCATTAATCCTGATTGAGTTGGCACTGCTGCTCCCCACATTATCTCTCTGGCTTTTCTCCAGGGTACTCTCATCTTCTTGGTCAAGACCAGGCATGTCACAATCTGAATGACCTATCTTTTCGCATCTTTTCTTAAGGTATTTGAACATATTTACTCTATGATTCCCCTCTCTTTGACACCCTTCTGTGACTGGGGGAGCTGGCCAGCACAAGCCAACCAGATTCAAAAACTTATTCTCCAGGGAAGCCCTGTGAATATGGTCATTTGTTCACGTCTCTCAAGTAAGGGATCCCAGTCTATGAGGTTCTTTTTACTCTAGGTTCCCTTTGTCTCCTTAAGGTAGGCAGGTGTGTGGGTACCCAGAATTTGGGCCCTGAAACTGGTCTGTAGGAACCCTTCAGTTCTCATTGTAGTCAGTAGGGGGCGCCTGGGAGGCGCGGAAAGGAGGACAAGCTGACCACCTTGTTAAAAAAAAAAAAAAAATCAGAACTCTCGTATCTTGAGGAGTAAGATGCTAATGAGATTTGAGTTTAGAATACAGTGTTCTGTGTAATGAATGAAAAACAACTTTGTACTGGGCCTAGAAGGTGCTGATTCTTGCCCTCCCTCACCTCCGTTTATAGCAGCCAATTATCCTTTAAAAACTTAAGTTGGAACGCGTCCCATCTGTGCTCAAAGCCTTGCAAGGGCTCCCCATCTTATTTTGAGTAAAAGCCAAAGGCTTTGGGTGGCCGCAAGCCCCTGCACGACGTGACCCCTGCTTACCCTGGCCTCATCCCCACCTCGCTCACTCTGCTGTATGTAGCCCATGCTGTTCCTCAAACACACCGCGCCTGTTCCTGCCTGTTTTCATTCCAGCTGTTTGCTCCTCTTGGATCTCCTTCCCCCCCTACACACGTGGTGTGCCCTCATTTCTTGAGGTCTGTGTTCAACCCTGGCACTTCCGATTCATTTCACCCTGTTTAATTTTTCTCCACCGCTCTTGTCTTCAGCTTACCTGCTATATATTTACTTGACTGTTTGCTTATGGGCACTCTTCTTCACCAAAATGTCAGCTCCAGAAGGGGAGGGGCTTTGCCTGCTTAATCCCCAGTACCTAGAACCATGCAGGGTCCCCGACTGGTACCCAGGAGGTTTTTATAATAGGAAAGAATAAATGAATGAATATTCAAACTCTAACAAATTACACACTTTCCTGTTTCCAAGTCACAAATTTATTTTCAAGCATTTAGTATCCAAAACAGGACAAGAAACAAATCAGTGAAAAAGCTGGAGGAAAACAGACATCCCTTGAAAATGACTTTGTGTATAGAACCTTAAATATCTTTCACAATGGAGTTGGTAACTAAGAGTGTTAGAGGATCCTAACATTACCGCCATCAATGAGTTGCAAGTCTAGAGAGATCGAGCTTTATGCAAATACCAGGTGCTAATGCCAGAAATCCCCAGTGCTATTTTTTTTTTTTTTTCAGTTCAGGTAGTCTCCCTGGAAAGTCACTCTATGTTTTAGTGTAGGTCAAGGTTTCATACAAGAAGCACAGATTTCAAATATGTTCTCCCATTGTCCCTATACTTGTCAGATGAGGTTCTTGATTTTTGTTTCAGTAACACAATAGTCATAACCATAGCATGAACGTGACTTTGAGCATAGGTTGGGGAAGGGTGCAGAGATAGAAAGAACTGAAGGAACTATGTACCACAAGGAGTAAAAAGAAATAGATGTCTAGTTCAGCAGCTCTGTCTGATTCAGGGAACATTTATTAATCACCATCAGAGTACCAGGCACCACACTAGGCACAGAGTAACCAAGGATGAATTAAAAATGAGGTGTTAGACGCGAAAACAGATCATCGTGTTAATGTGATGGGCTCAGGGCCGTGAGACAGTCATACTGCATTCAGTGAGAGGAGGAAATTTACCCAGGGGCTGCTCCTGGTGCTCTGGACTGAAATGTTAGGACCAAAGTTTTAGAGTTTTATTGGCCAAGAATTTTGCTAAGAAAAACATAGACTTTAGAATGAGATTAACTTGGGTCTGAACGTAGGTTTCGTGGATTACTAGCTAGGCAGCCTTGGGCAGGTTACTGAACTATCCTGAGGACCAGTTCTTCATCTTTAAAATAGGGATAACTGACACCCAGCCCTACCGGCAGAGAAGAGAATGGCAGAAGAGTTGAGACTCTAGAGTAGGACCATCTGTGTTTAAATCCCAGCTCTGTGGCTAATGAGCTACGCACCTGCATAAGTTATTAACATATTTGTAGGTGTGAGTCAGTTTACACATTTGTGAAATAGGAATGGTTATAGTACCTGCTTCATGGTGATTCTTTAAATTAAATTAAAGTTTTTTCAAAGATATATTCTATGTATTTGAGAGAGAGAGTAGGGGGAGGAGCAGAGGGAGAGAGGGTCTCAAGCTGACTCCCTGCTGACTGTGAAGCCCCTCTTGGACTCAATCCCAGGACCCTGAGAGCATAACTTGAGCCAAAACCAAGAGTCAGATACTTAACCGCCACCCAGGTGCCTGTAAATTAAATTAAATTTTTATTAAAACTTTATGATTTTAGAGCAATTTTAGGTTCACAACAAAACTGAGCCAAAAGGGCACACAGGCACAGCCTCCCCCACGCTCCCCATCCCCCGCCAGAATGGTACATTCGTCACAATTGCTGAACCTGCACTGACGTGTCCTAATCACCCCGAGTCCATAGGTTACCTTCGGGTTCACTTTTTGGTGTACATTCTGTGGGTTTTTACAACTGTATACTCACATGTATCCATCATTAGAGTATCATGCAGAATATTTTCATTGCCCTAAAAAGCCCCTGTGCTCGGCCTCTTCATTCTCCCCACTACAGCTCCTGGTAACCACTGAGCATTTTACCATCTCCATAGTTTTGCATGTTCTGGAAGGTCATATAGTTGGAATCAGACAGCAGGTCGCCTGTTCAGATCAACTCCATCCACTCAGTCACATGCATGTTAAGTTTCCTCCACGTCTTTTCCTGGCTTGATAGCTCATGTCTTTTTAGCCCTGAAGGGCAGTCCATCCTCTGGACACACTACTGTTTATTCATCCATTCACTTATTGAAAGACATCTTGGTGGCTTCCGAGTTTGGACAATCATGAGCAAAGCTGCTTATAAACATCCATGTGCAGGATTTTGTTTGGACATAAGTTTTCAATTCCCATGCGTAAATACCAAGGAGTGTGATTGCTGAATTGTGGGATACACCCCTCTTTTTAAAGAAAAAAAAAAAAGTTGCCCTCTCTCTTCCCAGGGCTCGACATTTATCATCAAATTTAGATCCATCATCAAACTAACATATACATAGTTACAGTAAGGAGGAGTGGGAAATATCTTCCTCACTCTAAATATTTCTTCAGCTCAGCCTTGTAGTAGTAATTATAGCTGGGATAATGACTCTTACAAATACCCTTATTTGCATTCTTCCTTCCCTACAATGGCTGATTTCGAATGCCAAATCTTGGTTCAAAACTCCCAGTTGAGCCTTAAGTACATCTCCCAGCCTCATATTTTAATGGTCACAGTGATTACCAAGGCAGTAAATGATGTTGAAGTGAATCCAATCACCGAGAAAATAATCCATGGTAGGCTGACAGATGGGAACTAGAGTTACTGTGGGGGACTATTTCATAATGTATAAAAATATTGAGTCACTGTGATGTACTCCTGAAACCAGGAAGATATTGTAGGTCAATTATGCTTCAATAAGTAAAATAAGACCCAATACTATTTTTTACAAAGAAAAAGAGATTCCATTACACATAATATCCTACCAATGATAATTGCTGTGTCCTGATTCTTAAGAAATTGGTATATTGTATCTGTTTGAAATGATAAGTTCCTATTAAGCAGAATATTTGAAAAATAAGCATACTGTTTTTCCCATCCTGTTGGAAAACCAAGTTTAATTTCTACAAGGCACAATAAAGTGAAAGCTGATAACATTTTGTCGCTGGTATTGGTGAGTTCCACTTCCTCTCGAGAAAGGAAGCTCAGGAACTTTCTTGATTGAAAACACAGTGCATCTTTAGCAGCCTGGGATCCAGAAATTTCAGGTCAGCTGATGAATTAGAGGCCAGTGTTTATTCCAGAAAATAAAAACATTTTGTTGAAAATGAGTATAAGTGTTTTATATTATGAAGTTTCCTCTGAAGGCAAGAATAACCTTCAACCAGATGTAAATATTCAGTCATTTACAAGACAGTACAATTTTCCTTTTTTTTTAAGATTGTATTTATTTATTTGACATAGAGAGACACAAGGAAAGACAGAACACAAGCAGTGGGAGTGGGAGAGGGAGAGGGAGAAGTCGACTTCCTGCTGAGCCGGGAGCCCAATGCGGAGCTCGATCCCAGGACCCTCGGTTCATGACCTGAGCAGAAGGCTGATGCTTAATAACTGAACCACCCAGGCATCCCCAGTACACTTTTTCTTAGAGGCAACAATAACCAAGGTCAATAACTGCCCTCAAACAAAAGGGTGCCAAGTCCTTGTGAATGGAAGGGTTTCCAAGAAGGTAGTAAGGAAATGGCAGCTTAATGAGATATGTGTACCTCATGGGACACCAAAACATGACCATTTGTTCTTTTATTGATTCATCCATTTCTGCACAAATAAGTTTGCTATATTTTATTTTATTATTGAGATATAAATGACATATAACCTAATACTTCAGAGGATATCATAAGAATTTCAGAGTTTCACAAGTGGTGCAATACATATATTACACTCACGTACCCTCAGAAGAACCTATGACATTCCTTTATGTTCTCTTCCGCTCGATTGTACTCTGCTTGGAAAATATGTACGTTAGAACAAACTCTAGTTGACAAATACAGATCACAATTTCCTGTTGCAAAAGAAAAAAGAAAAGAAAAAGAAAAAAGGAAAAGAGTGATTTGATGAACAAAAGTGAGAAGCAGTTTCCCTTTGCCGTTGCCAGGTTGGGCCTCCTCCGTGGTGCCAGAAAGCCTCCAGGTGGCGCCAGAGTACAGCAGATTTCTACCTACGCGTCAAACCAAGTTCAAGGAGAACGGGTTTTCATGACATAAAATGCACAGCTACCTACATAGAGGCGTAAAGTGTGGGTTCTTTCTCTCTGCATTATTTTCGTGATTTTTAAAAAACTGAGTTCTATACTATCAATAATCTGGGTCTTTTGCTAAATTTTAAGAGGAAGGGATTGTGGATGGTGATTTTTCCTGATGAAAATTTCCCATAAGTATCAGCTATTCACACACCCCTGCTTACAATCCAAGCAGAAATTCAGGCTTCTTGAGGGCAAGCTCCGTTCCTCTTTGCATTTTTCCCCAGCTTTTAGCTAAATAGAGCAAGTCCCAGGAAATCTTTGATTAATTTTCAAATGATGCAAAGAAAAGAAGCAGCACAGTTTATAAATGAAAGCTGGGGTGGGTGGGGGGCGACGCCTGGGTGACTCAATTGGTTAAGGAGCAGATTCCTGATTTTGGCTCAGGTCTTGATTTCAGGATCAAGAGCTCAGGGTCTTGGGATCAAGCTCCCACCTCGTACTCTGAGCTCTGAACTTCTCTCTCTCTCTACCTCTCCCTCTGCCCCTCTCCCTGCTTGTGCACACACTCTCTCTCTCTCTCTCTCTCTCTCTAAAGAAACAAATCTTAAAAACAAAACAAAACTGAAAAGCCAGGGGCTTTTGTGATGATTAAGACAATAGCAAAGTGGAATAGGGAGAAGCCATTACTTCGTGAATTTGAAATAGGTATGGGGAATTGGGTCATGAAAAATGCCCTTGATGTGGTCATGGTCATTGGATTTTCTTTTTAAAATGCTCTTTGATAGCAGTGACGTCCCTTCAGCACTTCCAGGGGTCCATTTTCCACCCAGCAGAACAAATCCAAAGAGTGTGTCGTCACACACAGCACACCCATCAGGCTCAGTGTCTTACAATGTTAGTCTGTATCAGTAAGTTGTGATTCCTGGAACAAGTTGTGAGGCATTTTCTTTTATGGAGTCTTGTATATACTGATCTATTTATTTATGTTTCCAAAATCTTCTCTTACATTACCTAATGTGGCTTTCTCTATAGAACACATTTATCCCCAGATTATACGTGCTCTACTCTCATACCTTCTCATAGGTCATAGGTCATAGGTCATATCTTCTCCAAGAGTCATATCTTTTCCAAGGATCTTATAATTAATGAGACTTTGGAAGAATTCAGGGCTACTTTTTAATATTTTTTCATGTACATTAAAGTATACCATAAAAATTTCAGAGTTTCACAAATTCTGCAAACATAGAGATGATGCCATATATGAAACATGGTTTCAACATATTATGTCTGACCAAGTGCATTTAAAAGAACCCATGACATAGTCCTTGATGTTAAGCGTGTTCTCTTAACTCATTAAATCTCTAAAGGATGATTTGTTACTGGCCAGCTAGGGCAGGGGAGGGTGTGGGGTTAATCATTTTAAAAACTATGAATCAGTCTCTGGGCTCACATTAGCTGAGCTTTTCTTTCTATAGCAACCTCAGTTTTATGCTATATTCAGCAAATACAGATCGAGCTGCCTCTGGATATTAAATACTTATTCTCTGGGTTGGGACCTTAAGAAGGGCTGGTGACCACCCGTGCCTCATGGTCACCCAGATTCAAAAATGGATGAGTAGATTAGCTCTGGAATAACAGAATGCTTTCTATATAACATCCTGTCGGTGGGGCCACAGGAAGAGCCTTGATGACTCCTGGAGAGAAACGCCCCATAAGTAAGAAAAATGAAGAGGATATTAAGCCATCTTGCCTTTAAATATAGCAACAATACTCTTATTTTGGCGAGTGTCAGCAAATTACTGAGTAATGGAATCAAATTCAGAGAAAACCAAATAAAAAGATCTGTAAAATATATTCTCCAGGCAGCCTTTCTCCCTGTTCCATTTGAAATCTTCCTTCTGTGGCCTCTTGGGTTGCTTTTTGAGGACAACCACCCCTCCCCCTGCCCACCCCCAGCTCTCTCCGCCTCTCCCTTTCCTCTAGTGTCAGTCAATAAACAGGCACAGGCAGTGGGTCTCAAACTTGAAGGTTCCTCAGACATTTTGAGGGTTAAAGAACCAAAGGGCGGGTCCCACCTTATACCTGAGGATGGGAAACTCTGGGGGCAGGGTTGGAAATCTGCATTTTACAGAAGCCATGGGCTCACTTCTGCTGGCTAAGTAGTAACTCGAGCAGTGACCTATTTTTCTTCATGCTCTCCATTCCTCTGTCAACTCCCCCTGGCAAAGGAAAGAATGATTTACAGGGTTGCTTCTCAAATTTTATGGTGACTAGAATCACCTGAGAATCTTGTTAAAATGCAGATTTGGATTCAGGTGGTCCAGGGTAGGGCCTGAGCCTCTGCATTTCTCACAAGCTCCAGTTCATAGTGCTTCTGCAGCTCCACAAACCACATTTTGAGGAGCAAGGGTTTAAGGCAGGAAATCTGTGACCTGTTACATGTTGCCCCCACTCATCCTCACTGGGGAAGGTCCCGTCCTATCTGATGGAACAGTGAAAATGCACCTACTGGGCTTACGATGTAGGTTTGCTTATTGAACAACAAGCTCTGAAGGCTGAACGTGCATTTGCAGCACCCTGTTCTAATCACGTCAAGCCTACAGCAAAGTTAGCTATGATTTCACAGTGTATCATCAATAAGGTACTGCAGAGTGATTAGGCATCCCTCCTAAGCAAGCCGCATAATTGACATAATTAATACCGCTTTTGTACGAATCCCCTTCTCATTCGACTATGTTCCTCCCAATGTTCTCACCCATGATGATGGGAGTAAGTTTAAACCAGAGTTTAGATGATTTTGTGAAGCCATTTTGGTTTTGACATAGGGAATAGTGTAGGAAAATAGGAAGGTGTTTGAAAAGTAAGTCATTAAAGAAAAGAAGGTAAATTCAGAAAAAATAAAGACCCCAAACTTCCCAGATTCACAATGTTGTCCTGACTTCTTCCCACAGGCTCTTGAATGACACAGATGTCCAGGATAAATGGCTAACTCTGAACATCTTCAGAAAGATAGGAGGTAAGCAGATTCTGACACCAACTTCTGACAGCAAGTTGGGAGGGAAACAGGGGTTGATAAAAAGGATATTGATATGAAACACCCATATAAAAAGGAACTTTACCCAAGCATACTTTATGACTTACAGGGATGTTTAAGGTTGAGAGGCTAGAAAGGAAGAAAGTGGTCTCAGAAGCAAAGTTTCTAGGTTGGTCTGGGCCAGAGTTGTTCTCAGGCACATCACTGCCAGGGAAGGATACTGCCAAGTAAAACCCCAGAAAAACAAGAAAATGGTAATATTCATTTTATTTGTAGTGCTTTCATCTCCATGATTCTGTTTCAGCAATCTATCCTAGCCAGAGGATTAGAAAGAGGAAGAAATGAATAGTTTATCCAGCTGAAGGGTAATAGGATATGGCACATTTAGCATATTGATTATTTTGAGCTAAAGGCAATTGAGAAGCTCTTTGCCCCCCCCCCATTTGCCTAAAAGCAGGACATACATTTGTACGGGTGTCCCCTCCCCACTCTACCAGGAAGGACAGAAGTTCATCACCAGAGACAACTATAGATTCCTATCAACCCAGAGACAGGCACCAGAGGAATCTGCACACAAGCTTTACTAACTAAACTGATCTTCCGTTAGTTCACCCATATATTCACCTTCCCACAATTTGCTACTCTAGGAACTCAAAGTCCTTTTCCTTTGTCTCAAAACTTCTCTGCATATTTATTGTTTTTTGGTTTAGATGCCAAATAAGCCCCAAGTTCTAACCACCCCTTTGAGTTACTCATCTCTGAGTGCTCTCATGTAGATACATGTTGCACCTGCTAATAAAACTGTGTTTGTTTTTCTCTTGTCAATCTGTCTTTTCTTAGTATGATTAACAGAGCCCTCCTGGAGCACCTAACATGGGTAGAGGGAGAAGCTGTTTTCCTCCGCTACACAGCTGACTACAGAAAAAATCAGCTCATGAACTTTAACCAATATAAGATATTCTCTTGGAGAAATTCAGTGAGGACTGTGACACTATAAAAGGATACATTGAAATATACCAAAAAAGATAATAGTTCCAATGGCATTTTCATTCTGTTATAGGGAGCAGAAAGCCTGAGGAAAAAGGAACTAAAACCTCAGAAACAATAAAGAAATAACAATAATAAATTAATGATCTTATGATGGCAGGTGACCAGGATAAAAAGGTCACATTTCCTAGGGGGCCAATCTTGCAACGGACTGAGTTACAAGGCACCAGAAATGCTCATTAAAGGGTGAACACCTCATATTAGAAACTTCCCTCACATCTATAAAGTAGTCAATGTCTAGATTTAATCCATCCTTTGTCACAAAAACATTCTTCAGAAGCGTCTACTTAAATTTAATACTTAATTTATAATTTTCCATTCTCCCTAATCACAATAAAGTTTCAAGATGAGAAAAATATTTTTAAAGATTTTTTATTTATTTATTTATTTATTTGAGAGAGAGAAAGAGTGCACATGAGTTACAGGGAAGGGCAGAAAGAATCTCAAGCAGACTCCCCACTGAGCGCTAAGCCCAACTCGGACTCACTCTCATGACCCACGAGATCATGACCTGAGTCAAAACCAAAAGTCAGATGCTCAACTGACTGAGCCGCCCAGGTGCCCCAAGAAAAAAATATTTTAAGAGGAACCTCCATTTAGGTTATTCAGGGTGGAGTTTGAGCAGCTAAGTTTTGACAGAAATCAAGTTAGAACATTGAAATATTCTCCTATGGCAGCTCACCTCCCCCACAGGACCCCAAGGTATGTACATTTCACTGGGATGTTGAGCTCAATCCTGGTAGGACTCCCACTTCAAATTGGTTGAAAACAGCCCTCCACCTTCCTTCTGCCTCTTCAGGCAGAGCCCAACACTGCCGCTAGCTTTGAGGGTTCGCTAAAGCTCCAGAACCACTTTGTAAAGACAGTGGCCCCTGGTTCTTCACAGGTCCCCTGTGTCCCTGGGACTTCTAGGTGCCCATGGGGCATAGCAACTCTGCTGCATCCGGATTTCTCCAGCCAGACTTGAACATCACATGGTGGTGATCGTTTCATCTGAGTTAGGCTGTAGTCCACAACACCACACCATTGACTAACATGGTCTATGAGAGAGGAACCAGCTGGGCATTTAGTAGTGTGTATCTTTATGATGCAAGCAAATCGGTCTAAGTTGTACTTCTCCCTGCATGGTATGGTAATGTCCTTATAAACACAGATTCTGGAGATGCACTGCCTGGATTTGAATCCATTTACTTACTCTGTGACTTTAGGAAAGCTACAACTCCTTCCTCTGTCTAGTGTCCTATCTATAAACTGAGGAACATATATCAATATATAAATATGTAGCTATCCTGGTGGGGGGAAGGTCTGATATGGATAGCTATGGAAAGACTACCCTAGGATAGGGTGGGGCCCAATTATGTAAATCAGATGCAGCCAGGGGACTGAGATCTAGTAAATTATACTACAGACAATCGTGCTTTCAAATAAGAAACTGCAGTCTCAGAAAGGGATCATTAAGGTTTCTAATTGTACAGCACTATTCAGAGGTCCCCTATGTCCTTCAGTGAATTAGCATGCCTCTACAGATCCAACTTTAAAGGTTTACTGAAAGAGATGTGGCTAAAATCCTCAAAAATCTATCCTCAGGTTCTATACATGCAAGCCAAGTTATCCCATACAACCATGCTCACCCACATGTAGGATTAGGGCAAAAGATGGAATCCAGGGCACCTGAGTGGCTCAGTTGGTTAAGCTACTGCCTTCAGCTCAAGTCATGATCTTGGAGCCCTAGGATTGAGTCCCACATTGGGCTCCTTGCTCAGCCAGTAGTCTGCTTCTCCCTCTGACCCTCTCCCCTCTCATGCTCTCTCTCAAGTAAATAAATAAAATCTTAAAAAAAAAAAAAAAAAGAAGAAGAAGAAGAAGAAGAAGGAATCCAATATAGTATGTGGCAGAAAACTACAGGCCAAAAGAGGAGCTTACTTTGGACCAATCGTCTTAAACTTGGCCGCTTAAGCTGGTAACATTTGGGGAGTTTTTAAAACGACCAACAGCAGTGTGCTGGTAAACTGGCTCTTAGGGATAGGTAGGGAGAACTCACTTGTGATTTGCGGTGTCTGCCAATTGCTATGGTAGAAATACCACATGGCGGCTGATTTTAAGCCACCAACAGGATGAACACGGGCTTGGGAAGAGCCTCCGAGCCCGGATGAACCAGCTCCGGCACACAGCTGGGCCTCACCAGAAATTCTGGAGGTTGGGGGGTTTTGTTTGTTTTATAAAGATATTATTTATTTATTTAACAGAGAGAGAAAGTACAAGCAGGGGGAGCGGCAGGCAGAGGGAGAATTTGGGGCTCGATCCCAGGACCCTGCTATGGTGATCTGAAGCGAAGGCAGCTGCTTGACTGACTGAGCCACCCAGGCGCCCTCACCAGACATTCAATTTTCAGTGGTGATAGGGAGGCCAGAGCAGAGGGTCACTGAGAACCAGGCCCAGGTGATTCTCCTGTGTAGCCATGTTTGAGAACTGCCGACTCAGGTCCTGCGACTTTCTCTCAGGCGACTTCTACGATCAGCTTCTCATCCCCTGCTCCACGAGCTGTCCGGTCAGTACACTGTTCTTAAAAAAAAAAAAAAAAAAAAAAATTGTTGCTGTTTTTGAATATCATGCTTTGGGGAAGCTTCTTCTGCTCTCCTGCCCTTGGTTGCTCGCTGAGAGTGTGGAGTGGATGGTCTCTAAAAGCAGTTGATTTGTTCAAAACCGTGCGTTAAGTAACATGTTGGAGGCACACTGGAAAACAAGGTTCGAAAACACTCTTCCTGACTTCAAGAGGCTTAGTGTTGGGAGGACGAGGGACAGGAGTGAGCCAGCAGCACCAGGAGGGTGGAAGAGAGGAATGCAAAGAAGGGCATCAGCGCAGGCACCATTTTCCTGCTAACCAGCACTTTCCCAAACCCCGTGTTGCATTCAGTGGAGTAACTGGGGACTAAATGCTCTTTTTCCCAGCCTCTTGGAGTGGCCCTGAGACGGTTGTGCAGGGAGAGAGAGACAAGTCAAAATCAGCTGGCAGTTCCTGAAAAGGCTTTTGCTTTTTCTGTTTAAAAAAAAAAAAAAAGAAAGAAAGAAAGAGAAAAGCATATGCAAAGCTGATACAGTGTCTTTTCCCAGGGCCTGTATTATGTGTATCTGGAACCCAAGGCAACTGCTTACACTGCCACAACCATTTGTAACTGCAAAGTAAACGCCAAGAGAAGCACAGGTACACTTGCTCTAGCGTCGTCTAGGCATTCAACAAATACCAGAAGCTTCCTCTGTTTGTATACCAAGTCAGATTTTCTCTGACTAGCTGCAGAACAGAATCCAAACTGAAATGGGTACAGATACATACCCAGACTGGAAGATGAGGATGCTTCAAAGGATGGTAAACGATTGAGCCAAATCGCAGAGGATGAGGCAAATTAGTGATGGGGGAGGCATGGGGAGGAGAGAGGTTCTAAGCAGAAGACTGGTGTAAGCAAATGCCTCCAGACACAGGAGAGTGTAGCTGGTTTTGACACAGCAAGTAGAGAAAGTGACATGGGGGTCCATCTGAGGGCTGGGCAGAGCTGAGACTGGAGAAGCCAGCAAGGGACAGCTCATGAAGCATCTGTTGTGGTAACAAAAGGAATTAGAAATTTATCCTCAGGATAAAAGTTAACTTTTGAAGAATTTTAGGCTGAGAAGGTACATGGTTAAATTTGTGTTTTAAAAAGATAATTATCCTTTTAAATCCCTTTAATGAAGGATATTATTTCTCAGCATTTTTTTTCAACTCCTTAATTTATAGTAGGGAAAAATCAGAAACAACCTGAATGTCACCAATAAGACATGATAAAATAAATTAGAATACTGCCCTATGATGAAATATACCAACAGTATTGTTAGGTAATGTGTTATTATACTAGTGACATAATAACTAAAGAAAAATGCACAATATAAAATTATATCCCCCAAAATCATTGTTTTTTTTTTTAGGAAAAAATGGAGGAAACACTAGAAAAAGAAATTATGAAATGACAGTTCTTGCTAAATAGTAGAGATACGACTGATGTTTATTTTCTTCTTATAGTTTTATTTTTCTAATTTTCTTAGTAAGACATTTTCTAGTTGTGGGGGTGGGGAATATTATGTAAAATATAAGAGTAGTGGCTGGAGGGGGCCAGACTAGAAGCAGAGAAATCAGTGAGTTAGTATTTATGGTTCATTGGTTTCTGAGTCTTTGTGTTGGGTGATCCAGAGTTGGAAAACAATATTCCAGGTAATCCTCTGGACCTTGCTCTCCTCCCTCTATAACCTACTGTGGTCCCCATAGATTTCTTGATTCTCTGGAATCCTATCCCGTCTTTTGCACTTTCAAGGTTCCTCCGTGAATTTTGATTCTGTGGGCCTCATGAGCACCAGCTTTTCCCACCACATCAGGTTAGCTCCCATCCCATCCTCCTTGGAAATAAGAAAGCCTGTTTTTCCTTTCCCTGTGAAGATGTGATCACATGTTTGTGTTCACACTAGTCACAGTTTCTTCTCTGACTACTGCTCCCACAAAACGCAGCCCTGGCCAGCCTGGTTTGTATCATGGGACTCTTTGTTACCAATGAATGGTAACAATTGGGTGGCGGTGGGTGGTGGCCTAGGTTGGGCCTCTACTCAGAGGCAGTTAATCAGTGGGCTGACATTTTAAAGCTGAGTAGGCCTGTCAGGTTCCTGCCCTCAGGGACTCGAATTGGGAAGTGCAGCGAGAACCCAGCAGTTAGCAGCAGAGGCTAAAGTTGAAGAGATGCATGGCTAACACCAAGAGGTAAGGCTGTGGTCATGATAAGTCATGAGAAAGCAGACATTATGTGTGGGCAGACTCAGTGATGTAAGAAAAAAAGTATGCAGAGTAGAGGTAAAAAGTGAGTTGCAGTGAGAGATGAACAGAGCAAACCCCCGGAAAATTACCACCTCACATAAACAGAAAGGAATCCGAGGGAAGGGTCTGACACCCCAGCTGTTAAAGTTCACAAACACTGTTGCCTTGATAGATGCTGGCTGAGCTACCACTTCTTTTTTTTTCTATTTTGGTTCATCTCCCTATGTTCCATGGGTTTCCTTATAATAATAAACCCGCTGCCCCACCTTTTGTACTTTACTTGACTTCTGTTGTGAAGGTTTCTGTTTCTTGACATTAGAAGAGCTAAACTTGAACTGTGTGGATCCATTTACTTATTTATTGAATTATTTCTTCACTTCTTAATTCTTTCATATATTCCACATAATCTATTAAAATTGTGCCGGTATTCTATACACCAGGAACAAGAAGATAAGCAATACAATACTTGCCCTTAATGATTATTCATTATTCACCCTCTTGGTGGTAAAAGAACCTAAATAGGAGAGGTAAGTAGAAAGATGGAATACATATGGTTGAATACGGGACGTGGGTAAGAGAAGACATGAAGAAAAGGCAGGGGGAGAAATTTTAAATTATGTTTCAAGCTTCTGCCTGGGTCATTGAGAGGGTAACAGTACCATTCACCAAAATAAGGAATTCTGGAATAAGGAATGTTGAGTTTAAAGACATCCAGTTCTGAAAAAAAATTAAAAATGAAAACAAAATAAATAAAGGCATCCAGGTCTGTGTATCCAACGTGCAGCTGTGGAAAGCAATCATAATCATAAAGATTGGGATAGATTAGCACTGATTTAGGAAAAAATAAATATTACCAATAATATTTGGATCTATGGCTTTTACAATGAGAGGAAGGTTAAAAAAAGAATTCTGGGCAATAGCCAACATGAGGCCAGAGAAAGGAGTTTCCAGGAAGAAGACAAAGTAGGAATGATCTAAGTGATAGAACAGGATAGTAATCTATCATGGAGGACATAATCAACAGTGCCTCAGAGATGCTGAGAAAGATATAAACAGAAATACACTCATTATATTTGTAATACAGAAGTTACTAGTGCCCTAAATGAGAGGGCTTAGTGAGAGAAAATCATTAAGATGGTATCACTAAGATGGCAATGAGCTGAAGATCAAGCAATCAGTATGAGTTTATTCATTCGGTAAGGTAGAACCCAACAGGTACGAGAGAGACAGACTCTACCCAAGGGTGTAGAATCAGGAGTTATTAGAACCCATATGGGGTAAATTATAACTCAGATTCCAACTGAGTGCCCAAGCAGAACTGCTCCTCTGTCTTCTGGACTCTTCCACATTTCTCCCAAATCCATTGTGAACCCTTGCATGGGCTTCTAGTTGCAGTCTCTTCTGCCTCTGCTCTTTCTGCAAGACTAGAAGAGAACCAACCACTCTTCGAACATACGCCCTATCTCTTAGGTCTTCCCCGCCGTTCCACACCTGACTATGGGGACATATATGACCTTCTCTTCTAAAGGACTGGAGAAATAAAGTGGAACTTATAGAAGAAGAAACTGAAAGCTGTGCTCAAAAGTATGGGTTGGAAGATGAGAGCAGGTGTGGCCAAGATCAAGTGTGGGCCTTTCCAGTCAGAACTTCTCTGGGGTTCTGCACATCTGTTGGCTCATATTCACACACCTCTCATGACAAACATTCTCAAAGGACCTACTTACAAAAGGGAATTAAATATGTTGTTAACTTTTTCATAATTTTTAAGATTCTTCTCTGCATCAATGAGACAAAAAATCACAATCCCTTCCTTATACTAGAGAAATTTTGAGATAAGATACTTCAAAATAATTCATACTTTGATGAGATTCTTCTTACTTTCCACATGGGGGCGGGGGAAGGGAGCTCTTAAGGCCTACCTTGGCTGTCCTGCCGGGAGCATCAGAAATGGATGATTACTGGAGCTAAGTTCCTGAGTAAGTAGAAAGGGTGGAGCTCTGGGGCACAGGACAGAAGAGCTCACCTTATGGAGGAGAATGAAAGGATTGAGAGCAAGCGCAGACACATTTGTAGATGTGGGACAGGATAAGACAAAATTCTAGTTGATGGTTTTGTTTTCTTGGTATATTGTAAGCAAAAGCTTCTAGCGAGAAGAGTCGAGGAAATGGGTACTACCACTACTACTACTAACAGATCCATATATTGGGTATTGAAGGTGGGCCAGGTCTCTTTTATACACTGTTGTATTGAACCCCCATCTCGGCCTTCTGAAGTATGACTAACCCTAAATACAAGTTTGCTAATAGAGGACTTGTTCAGTATTTTAACTATTTTGCAGCATTGCTAGGAAAATGGAAGATGCTATCTTGCAATTTTCCACTGAATACTTGTGCAAGTTACATGAGAAGCTGTACAAACAGATGTGCTACTCTATATTTGAAATAATCTATCCATAGGTAAAATTTACCACCCCAGTCATTTCCCAGCATTCCATAGAGACTCTGGCTTCTAGAATTATATTAATGTCTGAGAAGCAATTGTAAAAATACTCTTTAAATGATATAACTTAAAAAGATCTTAATAGTTTGGTCTCCTTGATCCTGATCATGAGACCATCCGGGGAAGAACTTTTGGAAGGACTTCAGGAGTACTGAATTATTAGGATTTATCAGATGCTTGGGAGAAGGAGAGACATAGAGCCCCACCTAATTAGAGTCATGTCTCTGGACTACCACCTTAGAAGACCTGGAATTCTGTTCAACTGAACAGATATCAATGAGTACCAACAGATATTAACGAGTACCAACATTGTTGGTACTCATTAATATCTGCCAGGCTGTGCCTGTGCCAGGCTTCGGGGCTTTCCTATGAAGATGATTCAAACACACTCAGTGCCCATAAGGAGCTTGAAACCAGTCAGAAGAACAAGAAAAACATATACACAGATAATGTTTCCTAGACTTTATGGTGAAGGCAGCCTAGGGATGGGCCTTAAAGGATGAATAGGATTTCACAAGGTAAAGATGAGAAGGAAAGCACTTTCGACCAAGTGACCAACAAGGCACAGATGTCAAAGACTCAGTGTTTTTGAAGGAAGACTTAATAGACCGGTTCAGGTAGAGCAGTGGTTTTCAGAATGTGGTTCCTGGACCATCAACCTCAGCATCATTTGGGAACTTGTTAGAAATGCAAATTCTCAATTATAGAGTCTTGCATCTCAATTATTGAGTCACCATATGACCTAACAATTCCACACCCAGACATATATTCCAGAATAATAAAAAAAAACACACAATTTGTGCATGAATATTTATAGTAGCATTATTCATTATAGACAAAAAGTAGAAAGAACCCAAATATCCACCAGTCAGATATGGATAAATAAAATGTGTTTCCATGCAGCAAAATGTATTTCTGCCATAAAAAAGAATGAAATACTGAAACATAACATGGACAAATCTTAAAAATATTGCATTAAATCAAAGAAACAGGTCACAGAGAACCACATTTTATATGATTCCATATCTATGAAATGTCCAGAAGAGGCAAATTCATAGAGACAGAAATTAGATTAGTGGTTTCTAGAGATTAGGGTGAAAGGGGAATGAGAAGTGGCTGTTAATAGCTTTCTTTTAAGGTGGTGAAAAACGTTCTAGAAGTAGTAGTAATGGTTGTGAAACCTTGTGAATATACTGAAAACCACTGAATTGTGAAAGGATTGCTGTCGTATGTGAATTATATCTCAAATGTCAAAAAAAAAAAAAGACAAAGAAAAAATTCTCAGGTCTCACTCCTGTCCTAGTGAATCTGAAACCCTTGGGCTGGGATCCAGTAACTTGTTTTTAACCAGCCTTCTGGGTGATTCTGGTATATACCCATCTTTGAGAACCACCTTAGGGTAGTGGATCTTCGTCTGGGCAAGACATTATTATCACTTGGAGAACTTTAAAAGCTATCTATTTCCTGGACCCACCCCTAGAAATTCTGGTTCTTGGGGTCAGGGAATCCATATTTTTTTGAAAGCTACTTATGTGACTTCTGTGGATCACAGCTGAGATACACTGGCCTGGCACCTAAAGCGGGTGTAGGTAGACTAATGAGTGATGGTGCAGAAGGACACCGGAGAGACTGGGGCCTCACTGTAGGGCCTTGGAAAACAACTTTGAGGAAAAGAGATTGGTAGATAGGCATGTGACCATTATTCTGGCAAGAGTGGGTGGAAGAATGGGTGTGCGTAGGCACTGAAGGCCATGAGATCAGTTAGGAAATTTGCATAGGCATGAGGAATCAAGGGCAAGAAGCAGAACTATTATGGTAGGAATGAAAAGGAAGGCATAAGGAAAAGACACACAGGGATAGATCTACTGACTGTGAAAACTAACAAGATAGAGGGTGGAGAAGGAGAGTAAGGAGTCAAAGTTGTTACCGGAGTTTGAAATGTAGATGCTTGATTAAAAATAATGCCATTATAACAAATAAGGACATCAAGCAATTTCACTGGTGTTTTTTGGTATGGAGGAACAGAAAGGGAAGGACGAGGTGGAAGGCCGAAAAGCAAAATTGAAGATAAAGAAAAGGAGCAAAGATAATCTGTGATGCACTGATGTTAAAAAAAAAAAAAATACAATCATTCCAAGACAAATTGGTTTTTGCCATACTTTTTGAAAATTCGCATTGCAAATATATTCAATCATTTGAACTTTTATTAGTTTCATATTGCTGCCCTAACAAATTATCTTAAATCTAGCAATTTAGAAACAACAGAACTTTATTATCACACAGTTCTGTAGGTCAGATGTCTGACATGGGTCTCACTTGGCTAAAATGAAGGTGTTGGCAGAACTGCATTCTCACCTGGAGTGTCTAGGAGAGAATCCATCTCCTTGCCTTTTCCTGCTGCTAGAGGCCACCTATGTTTCTTGGCTGGTGGGCCCTTCCTCCCTTTTCAAAGCCAGCAGTGGTGAGTTGAGTTTTTCCACACTGCATCACTTTGATTCCTCTTTTGCCTCCCTCTTTCACTTTAAAGGGCCCTTGTGATTACATTGGACCTAACCAGATAATCCAGGATAATCTCCCTGTTTAAGGTCAGCTGGTTAGCAACCTATTCTATACCTAATACCTAATTCTATACCTAATACAATATATCCTCATTTGCCATGTAATGTAATATATTCACAGGTTCTGGGGATAAGGATGTGGACATCTTTGGAGGACATTACTACTATATTATATATTATTACTATACAGCCATTTCATACTTCTAGACTCCTCATGATACAAATTCAGTCTGGGACTTCCAAGTCTGTTCTAGTATTTTATAATATACACAAGATTTTCTTCCTTTTACAGAGTCCTTATTCTATAATACCAGAACTAAAAACCACAAGCCAGATAAGAGTGGGGAACATCGATAGCTCATAGTTCAACATACAGGAATAATATTAATTTAAGAGTATGAGTGCCAGCAAATTGCTAGGAGTCCTTTCTATTGCCATAAAAGTCAAGAAGTTTCTTAATCATTCCCACCACCTCACTTCTATTTTGGTCTATTTATGAGACTAGTATTTGTTTGCAAGGACAGCAGTAACAAAGTGACACAGACAGAGTGTCTGAAACAACAGAACTTATTTTCTCACAGTTCTGGATCAAGATGTCTGTGGAGTTGGTTTCTTAAGAGGTCATCAGGGAAGGCTCTGTGCTGGGCTTCACTTATTGACTGGAAGATGTTGGTCTTTTCTCTGTGTCTTTACATCATCTTCCCTCTGTACATGTTTGTGCCCAAATTTACTCTGATAAGGACACCAGTCATGTTGGATTAGGGGAAACCCCAATGGCCTCATTTTAATTTAATTACCTCTTTAAAGAATCTCTCTCCAAATACAGTTATATTCTGAGATATGGGGGGTTAGGACTTCAACGTAAGAATTTTTGAGGGAAACAGAATTCAACCCCTAATGTAATAGGATACTTACGTTATCCCCTTATATGATAGACATATTAGCAAATGAATCTCATGTACCTCCTCTGATTGTTGGTGGTTGCCTCGGGGCATCTTTTGGGAAGGATGCTGAGGGCATATCTGGGCTCTGTTGGAAAGAGAAGTAGCATCAACAAGCAAACTACATGTCAGGGATGTGCCAACCTTCTTATTGATTCAGTTACCACATAGGATAAGAGATTCTTCTGCTAAGAATAGAGTAGCCTACCATCCGGGAAGAATAATTAATGTTGGATGCTGACTGAGCCAGCAGTTACATTATAACTTAGAGTTGATTGTCCCGCCTTCTCTAGGAGTACTGAATATCATTATTCATACTCTATGGTCCCAGACTGACCAGTGTCTAAGTATGTGAATGACAATTAGAGAAACTGCCTGAGGAATCCAAGTCATTGACAAGCCATAAATATGAATTACCCATTTGTAAGGTATGCCTTTTACAGGAAAATGAGTCCTTAGAGAAGGTATCCATTATATTATTTTGACTCTACTACGTATAGCATGAATTTGTTTAACAATAATACATTCAGATGTTGTTCACAAAAAAGAGTTGGTTAGAAAGCTATGGGAACCCGAGTTATTACCCCAGTATGCCATACAAATATTATTTTACATGCCCATGTTTGGAAGTGATAAAAGTTGAGAATTGCTACCCTAAGGTAATGACCTTTCTAAGTTCCTGGAGAACGCGCCGCTTATTCTTGGTCAACTATCTCAGGGATTTAAGGAATATTAGCAGTATTTTGCTCCCCACTTCTGCTCACAGTTCCTTATTCTTAGCCCATTGCATTTTTCCCGACTCCTTTAATTAAGAAAAATTTCAAACATACAGAAAAATTGAAAGCTTCAGGTATGGGGTTGGGTGAAATAGGTGATGGGGATTAAGGAGATCACGTCTGATGAGTGCTGGGTGATGTATAGAAGTGTTGAATCACTATATTGTACATTGGAAACTAATATAACACTATATGTTAGCTAACTGGAATTAAAACAAAAACTTAAAAAAAGGAAAACTATAGAAATCTGATATTATTTTCCTTGAAATTGACAAAACATCATTATTCAAGGATTAATAGGACTTTTATAAGATGAGCCCTGTGAAAAAAAATTGGTCCGGCTAGGGGTCCTTAGAATGTTTTAACATGTTTCTATATTGTCAAAACTGTGCCGTAAAAAAACAAGGTTTGAGGCAGCTGTTGACAAGGCACACTGCCTGGAACTATCATTACTTGGGGTGAGTCTATAACTGAATTTAAGAAAATTTGTGTTAGAGCCTTATCCAAATGATCCCAGTCATGTGTCTTTATTCTTATGCAACCTGAAAATGTGGTGCAGGTAGATAAAATTGTCCCAAAAGAGACAGCCAAAGGCAAGTGGCTGAGACTTGGCATTATTCAACAACAGGGGACACTTCTGTCAGGATTACTGATGTTTTGAGACTTCCATCAGCAGACGCCCAGAGATTTTACAAGATAAGCCAGGATGTATGCTGAATGTACTTGTTTATTTTTACCACAAAAGTTAGTCTTTGCTGAGAAGGATGGAGTGACTCTGAGCTGGCTTCCTGCCACTCTACTTAAGATCATGAGCACAGTGTCATGTGAGAGGCTGGAGCACAAGAGAACAAGTGTGACATTGCCAGGTTGACGGACATGAAAGCCTCCCACTCAGGGTGACCTGACAACAGTAAACCCGGACTTACTGGAGTTGCTGAGAAACGACACAAGTCATCATGCCTCTCTGTGTGTGAACAATGAAAATCACCTACTAGTTCTCATTGCCATAGTAAGCTCGCAATTAAAATATGAACGAGAATGATTATAAAAAATACATAAATCATTTAAATAATATCAGTACACAAGCTGTGAAAAATATGCAAATATTAAAAATATCCTCTTGTTAAACTTTACTAATCCTTTGCTCCTTCACACATTTAACCATTTTTTTCAGTGGCGTGAATATTTTCAGTGGCATGAAAACCTGCATTTATATACATTTATAACCAATCTATGTACACAGATATCTGTAGATTATGCAGATGCAGATCTAGATGTCTATATATACATATATCTCAAACATTTTACCTACTATTCAGCAACTTACTTACTTTTCACTTAACATTTTATCTTTGAGATTTGCCATCTTTATCCATAAATGTACTTCTTTTAAATTGTGATATGTATGATAATGTCATAGTTAATCATTTTTTCTATTGCTTGCCACATAGACAGTTTCCAGTTCCCTGGTACTGAAAGTATTGCTCTGTATAAACTTCCTTTCCTGTGTCTTATTCTGACAAGTGGTAGAGTCAAGAAAGCAAATGTTGGAGAAAGAATATTTTATTTTGGTTTTGATGAATACAAATTATCCCTCCCAAATCATGTTTCTATTATATTACCACTAGCAGTATGAGAGAGCCTTTTTCCCAAATGCTTTCCCAACATTTCATATTGCCAGTCTCTTTAATATTTTTATGTATGGCCCCCAAAATAGTATGTCATTGTGGTTTCAATTTGTATTTCTTTCATCTAGTGTTCACATACCTGCTAATATAGAACAGAAACATGTGTGTGTGTGTGAGCAAGAGAGCGGGTTGGGGGAGGAAAGAAGAGAGGAAAGCATGGGGAGTTTAGAGGCTAGGTCTGGAAATAGCACTTCACATATGTTCTTCTACATTTTTTTAAAGATTTTATTTATTTATTTGAGAGAGAGACCGAGAGAGAGAGCTCAAGCAGGGTGAGGGGCAGAGAGAGAAGCAGACTCCCTGCTGAGCAGGCAGCCCAGTGTGGGCCTTGATCCCAGGTATCTGTGATCATGACCTGAGCTGAGATCATGACCCAAGCAGAAGGCAGATGCTCAACTGACTGAGCCACCCAGGCGCCCTGGTCATCTACACTTCCTGACCAGAAGTCAGTTGCAAAGCCTCATTAACTAAATCGTGGCTAGGAAAGATACACTGGACACTCTTTCAGGGTGTCCAGAAACACAAATAATGGTGAGCAACAACTTTCTATGGCAAGGTAACTGTCAAGACACAAAAAACTCCTCCAGCTTTCCTGGAATGCCTAGCAGTGCTAAATCCACAGAGGAAAGATGCACAGAGGTGCAATTTAGTTTACCACCACGACCCTACAATTTTAGATATGAAAGAAAGGAAGAGAGAGAGACAGAAAGAAAGAGAAGGAAGGAAAGACAGACAAATAGAAAGAAAGACCTCAAGGCAAGGGTATTAAGATAAAACATTGGTTAATGATGAAGTTGCAGCAGAAACCCAAGTCTCTTGATTGTTAGTGTGGTGTTCTTTCCATCACACCAGGTCTTCACGAAAGTTATAGTATTGACAGGTGGTACAAAGATGAATTTAACATGGTATAACTCAGGAAGGCAAACCAAGTGTTACAGTGAGAACCAAGTGTTACAGTGAAAGAGAAATGGTTTATGCTCAATCAATAATATATAGTCCATCCAAGAGGGAATGGCCTGCCTAGTGAAATAATGAATTTACCATCAATGGAGTATTAAGTGGAAGTTCCATGGCAAGTTCTTGGGATGTTGCTGAAGCAAAGGTTTATATCAGGGAAACTCAACAGCTCTTTTCAACTCAAAAACTATAACAAAACATTGTTCTCAATTTTTTGTGTGTGAGTGGTCAGAACTGTAAAAATTTTATAGTGGTTTCCATAGGAAAAATGTTCAACATAACTGATAAAATATAAGCTTCTTAAAAACAAAAATATCTTGAAAGTTTAAATGCAGTAAAAGGATGTTAAGGAATGAGATGTATCTCAACTTTTTAAAGCATGTTTCATCAATATAAAGGGGGAAATGGTATTATCTTCCTCACAAGGTTGTAAGAAAGGAAAGGCAGTAAGAAAGGTTGCAAGAAATGAAAAAGTATTCATGCAAGTGCTATAAATTTATCTATTATTTTGTAACTTTTGAATTATTGAAGTTTCATGCATTTTTACTGAGAACACAATGAGACAAAATCAATTTTTACTCCAGTAGACAACTATAATCTGTTATTGTCTTTCTATTTATTAATATACAAACAAATAGCAAAGCTATGTTATGATATAATAGCTTGACTTTTGAGAGTGACTGGAAGAAATTTTTATTAGAAAACGTAATTGAGCTTTATGCTTGGAAATAACAAAATAGAAAAAAGTTATTTATCTAACAATTATACTAGTTATGAAAACCTAGAAAATCGAGTTTCAGGAACATGACCCTTTAGAGCTAGTGGACTAAGACGCATACCACTGTACTGAGCATCTACATTGGGTCAATCAGCCTACTTGGTGTTAGGGGCATAATGAAAGGAGAAGCAATCCTGAAACAGGAAGAAGATACACATTCTTAAAATAATGTGCTTTATGTGCAGACTGTGGGCAGGTAAACCAATACCATTCTTATTCCTTCTAGGCTCTCCGTATATCCCAGGATCTGGAAGCCTGAAGACTACATTTGCAGTCTCTCTCTTCGACAAGGTTCTGGTTTAGGTTCTGCCATTGAGAGGCACCACATAAGATCTTGGAGTCGGGAGGTAAAGGAGGCCATTATCACTCCAGCAGCAGTGGTGAGGCATGTCTTTGACAGATGGCAGATAGGAAGTTTTGCAGCTTCTCCAAGAATCCTCCTACAAAAATCACCCACTTTGGTGTGGCAGGTGGCTGAGATGATCAGTGGTGATTGCCCATAGTTCCTGGAATGCCCAGTTTCCTAAAAACTAGCTTGGCTGGGCTCCTCCTACCCTTCACAATCTTTTATTGGAACTGAATTTCCTATAGTATATCCCTTTGTACTTGAGATAACCTTGAGTGGCTTTTATTTTCTTGACTGATACTTGTTGCAGATGACAAGACAGAAATATATATAGGTGCTATGAGATTATAGATTTTTGTTGTCAAAAGTGGCTTTAAGTAAGCACAAGCTTGAACTCATGGATAGTGGGGAAATTGCTAGACTTGGAAGGTGTTAGGAGCTCAGCTGCTAGGAGAAAGAGCCAAGCTGCCACATATGGGAGTAACCAAATAAAGCAACAAGCTACAAAGAGTCAAGAGAAGCATGAAAGATTTAAACCTTTAATCACTTCTTTTATTTTATTTTTTAAAATATTTTATTTATTTATTTGACAGAAATCACAGGTAGACAGAAAGGCAGGCAGAGAGAGGAGGAAGCAGTTTCCCCGCCGAGCAGAAAGCCCCATGCGGGGGTCCATCCCAGGTCCCTGGGATCATGACCTGAGCCAAAGGCAGAGGCTTTAACCCACTGAGCCACCCAGGCGCCCCTTTAATCACTTATTTTAATAGTAAAGGAAAAGTCTTAAACTGAAGAAAGTACGAATTCTCCCATCCTGTTTCCCCCAATGGATTTGTGGGCTGGTTGAGAACCAGGTAGATCAACACAGAAGTGGGGGTCCACTCTCTTGATGGAGAACTGCTGGGTAAAGCCTTTGTAACTGCCTGTGGTTGGGCCTGAAAACATTGGAAGTTCAGTCCATCTTTATGTATACCTTTTTGCCAATATGAATGGGTACAGATCACAAGGATCTTTGCATCTCACATTCATGCGCAACAGGGAGTATCCATTGAACACTGGCATTTAACCACAAGCACCGAGAAGATGACTTGTCATATGGATGTCAGCCTCCTTTCTCCATTGTGGTTGCAAAACAGGCCCATGAATGGAGACTCAGCATTGCCCAATACTTGGTGCTCCCTCTCACAGAGCTTGATCTAGCTACTGCTGTGGATAAATGCCTAACCTGGCAGCAGTGATGGATGCTGAGCCCTCAATATGGACCTACTCCTTAAGGAGGCCATAAAGCTCGTTGGTGGTAACTTGATCACATTGGTCCCTTCTGCCTTGGAGGAAGCATCAATTTGTCCCTGTTAGAACAAGAAATATGTCATAGGCCCTAAGCATTTCTGCAAATTCTACCTGGGTATGCCAAGAATCCAAGGCCCTCATAACTCTTACCCAGGTCATTTCTCAGGGTTGTGTTTGCAACTATCAGCCTTGAGGGACAAAGTAATAATGTCTTCCTCCAGGACAAACAAAAGGCTTGTTTACTGCTTCCTTTAAAACAATGGGTTCCTAAGCTGAGTATTCCTCAGTTGTGACACAAATCTCCTGCATCTATCTGGGCTTTCCATCACACTCCTGTGAGCCTTGCAGTCCAAAGGAACTGATCCACATCATGCTACTTGTGTTGCAAGTAAAAAGTGTCTCTGATCTCAGAGTCTTCTGTCTTCTGCTAACATCCATAAAAGAGTAACAAGTTAACTTATTAGCTTAAAATCATGGGACACCTGGGTGGCTCAGTTGGTTAAGTGTCTACTTTCAGCTCAGGTCATGATCCTAGGGTCCTGGAATCAAGCCCCACATCAAGCTCACTGAGCAAGGAATTTGCTTCTCCCTCTCCCTTGGCTGCTCCCCCTGCTTGTGCTCTTGCTGTCAAATAAAAAAATAAAATCTTAAAAAAATAAAAGTAGTGTAAAATCAATTCCCATACCTGATAATTTTTATCAGAATTGATACCAATTCCAAGTATGTATTTGCCTTCCCTGTTTTTAGTACCCCCACCAAGAGCATAAAGCAAGAGTTTAGAGAATACTGAATTGTCCACCCTGTATATCATTGCCTTAGATCAAAGAACCTTTAACAATAAGGGAAATACAAAAATATAGGCACATGAACAGAGTATTCGCTGTTCTTATCATGTGTCCCATCCATCATTCTGAGGCATTTGCCTCAACAAAATGGCAATCTTCTAAAGATTCAGATAAGGGCCCAGCTTAGGGTCAAAACCCTATGGTTTTAGGATACCTATTCTTAGAATCTCATAGACACACTCAACCAAAGATTGATATAGACTGTTATATTCCCAGAAGCCAAAAAACATGAGTCTTGAAACCCGGTAGTATAAGTAGAATTGGACTTTCTTACCATTTCTCCCAGTATCCCACTTGTTGAATCTAGGCTTCCCTTCCTACAGCCTTTGGCTCTGCTAGGTTAGAAGTCTTAGTTCTTTGGGAGAAACCATCATCCAGAGGATATAATACAACTTGGAGTGATAACTATCACCAGATCATCTAGCAGTGGACTACCAGACATATAAAGGAGTTATATTACCATGGAAACAATTAACCATGATTAAGATGATGTTGTAGGGTTTTTTCTGTACAGTGGGTCAGGGAAGAGTATGTTTAGGATCCAGGAGATATGTGGGGCAGCTCTTGGTGACTCCATGCCCAGTAAGAATGACAAATGGACAACTGCAGGCTTCATAACCCAAATAAAAGCAAGGCAACCTAAGGACTCATTTCTCTTGAGGATAAAGATCTGGATCAACCACCAGGCAGATCATCCAGGTCAATTCAGTAATGGCCGAGTGAAGGGGAACTCTAGAATGGATAGTGAAGCAAGAAGATCATGAAAATCAATTAGGGCCATAGGACCAGCTACAGCTTTAGGGATTATAGTCTGTTTCCCTAAGCCTCTTGCTTTTGATCTTCTCAGAGCTATAACTGGCTTCCTCCTTTAAAAAGACAATGACTAATTGAACTTGGGCTTCCTCTTGAGGAATAAGTGATAAAATCCTGTTCCCACAAAAATAGAGGCTCCAGGTCTTACTTACAGGTGTGGGAGAGCACAGCTGAGTCTGAACAGTACAAGGCATGGATGTTATCAAACACTTCTTAGGCATCAGGTCAGATCATTTTGTCCTCACACGTGTCTGAGGTCTTTGGCCATGTTTTCCATGTCTCTGCTTGTGCCCCAAACAACTTCAAGCAGCCACTACCCAAAAACATTTGTCTCATGCTATTGCTAATTTTTGCCCCCCTACCTTGGCTTTCCTGTTGATGAGGCATGAAGCACCTAGAGAACTTCTCAGGCAACTCACAAAAGCATAGTCCAAAAATTCAGGAGAGTTCATGTACCTTGGGGCCAAGATGTAACTGATTGGGAAAGGGAACTGAGTGAATGAATTCTTCATCTGTCTCCATTCCCACCACCCCAGCAATTGATACTGATAATGCCACTCACATGAGGGGAAATCTCAGTTCACCTCCCCATCACCACCATCACCACCCTCCGCAGCCTCAGTGGTTTGTCTCTAGCCCCAGATAATTATAGCAATTACAGCAGAACACAATGGTATTTAACATTCACTGATACATACGCTCCACCCACCAAAGCCCCCCAGGCAAGGCAGGATCAAGCAAAAGATTTTAGGGTTCAAGTCTTTTCCAGTGGCAGAAGTGTTTCAATAGATTCTCCCCACAAAAGGCAATCTAAATCTTTCTTGAGACTCCTACGCTAAGGGTAGCAAGTCAGTAATCTTTTTCTTCCAGCTCTGGCTTTGCTTGATCTTATTTTGAGTTTTCTCATGGTAGACTTGGTGCTGACAGACACAGAGTCTTAGTGAGTGCCCCCGGCTCTCTGAGCCACCAGACAGGTAAAGCCTGTAGCCCAGCTACAGGTGCTTCCCAGCACTGGGGCAGGTGACCCAATCTCACCAGTGGGTCCCACCCATCAAATGACGCTGCCGCGGGTTCCACTCCCTACGGGCCACACCTTGTTTCATCTAGAATGAGTGCCAGGCACTTTTACTCCTCATGATTTGTTTCACATGTACCATATGAGTGCAATTCTGGACTCCACACTGCTGGAATGGTGACTTGGTCTCCACATTTCTCATCAGCTTAACTCCCTCCATGAGCCCTAGGGGAGCCTGCTCCTCTTCCCACCCCCTCCCCCCACCTCTTTGTTTTCAAGAATGAAAAACACTGCAAAATACAGTTACATGAAAATAATGTTTTGGGGAGGGTGAAACATGAAATTACTTTTTCTTTCTTTCTTTCTTTCTTTTTTTTTTTTTAAACAAAGAACAGGAACCATCAGAAGGGCTTGCAAAGGTTATCAGTTGCTGGCTAGGCCCAGGGGCCAGTAGAATGGTGAACTTTAAGACTTGCTCCTCTATGGTAGTGATTCCCATGCTAGTGAAGTTTCAAAGCCAAAACAAAACTTTAGGGAATAACAGGGTTTTCTTTGAACAAGTATGATAATTACAAACAAATGCACAGAAGATCCTGCCATTTATTCTCATCATTGCTTCTTAAAAGAAAAGACATGTTAATACCTAAAGATGAGGAGAGCCAAATTAGAATAAAGGAGACCCTTTAAGTTAACAAAATGAATTCTAAGAAAAGAAAAGTCACTGTTTTATCTTTTTCTTCATTTTACTCCAACTTTATTTTAGTTGTTGGCTCAGATCTGCAGGAGGAGTCCACAGGTGGGGCTTGGGAAGCAGTCCTCTACAGTATAACTCAACAGAGAATTTGCAGAGATCTTCTCATGTAGTTAGGAACCACCATGGTGGATACCAAGATACTCTTTACTAGCTTCTCCAAGGCCTTTACTAAAGGCCTCCTCCAACCCTCTGGCGAGGAGCAGCAAAAAGTCATCTGTCACTCAGGATCCACATGGAATCCAAACATCATTGCACTGTGTAATTGAGGCCATCAGTTGGAGATGAAGAGAAATTTCTGTTGCTAATCCAGGTAAAATGGATCCTTTTTTATTGTCCCTTAAGCAATCCGTATTTTAAATATATTGTTTAAAATACTGAAGATAGTGTTATAAGAAGAAAAACAAATATAATGGAAGTATTTCCTTATAGGAATGTGTTTTTTAATCACATCAGCTATGGAAAGTGTCACACCAGAGGAGCCTGTTAGAATTGGAAGCATCCAGTTCTAAAAGTCATCACGCTCAACTCTCTAGTCCATTCAGAGGTCCCCGCTACACTGGATTCCACATATTCTGTAGAGGATCTCCAGTAGGTACCTCCATGGGAAAATTAATTTCAAAGGATTAAAGAAAAAGAAAAAAAGCAATGAAGAACAAAGTTAGGGGGTTCTGGAAGCAAAGTGTGTGGACATTGCAATCGGAAATTTATTAGCCACTGACCAGTCTTGTCCTCATGTACAGTTATTTGGAAACCTGACACCTTTCTAAAATGTCTGCAATCATTAGCCAGTACTATACTTATTCTAGAGGACAATTCTGTGACCATTTGTCTGTTCTTTCCATAATATCATAAAACAGTGTTTCTCTTAGAAAGAACTATTCATATCCTCCTGAATGTATTGGGTCCTTTTTATACCTGGTGTTTCTGCCATGTATTCACTCACCAAAGAACAAACCAGAAGTCTGAAAAAAATGGATTTTTAAATAGCTTTTTCTGTGAATTTCATATTAAGGGAGGGAAATCAAGCTGGAAATACCTCCTAAAACCCAGCTCTGTATTTGGTCTGATATTTGTGAAACTATGAGAATGTGAGCCTTGCTCACAGTGCACTAATTTTGAATTCCTTAGTGATGCAGACAGATACTGTGGAACAAGATCGGGCAGGTTCACACATACCATTTACCCGTAGAACAGAAAGTTCCCAGGAGAAAGAAGACACTATTGAGAAAGCGTAGCTAAGAACAGTGCTATTTAAGAAAGGTGAGAGTAAAGTTTCTGAAAAATTGTGTAAATTTTCACAGTCCCTAAGCCATTTACGCTTTGGGCTGTGCTAACACCAGAGAACACATAAGTTAAACCAGCACATTCTATAAGAATGGGAAAGAAAAATCTGCTTGATCCTATCAGGTGTACCAAGGACTGAGAAAGGAATTTGCAAATCTGTCGTAGGGCTTGAGACCACATTAAGGTGACTTGAAGAGGGACAATTTCCAGGATAGAAACGTCTCATATATTTTGAGACCCTGATTTGGGTAACCTTGAGCAAACCACATCCTCAATGTTTCTTCACATTTCTACTAACTGAGTTGTATGACTTGGAGTGAACTAAAACAAAATAATGACTGAATGAAGTTTTCAAGAGGAAATGGGTTTCAGTATGAAGTTGTTCCTCTGAGGTATCTCTGTCTCTGAGGAAGTTGGGTAAGAAGGCCACCACCAGGCAGCAGGCCACACACTGGCTTCCCAGCAGACCCTGGCTTTCAGACCCACATCATTTCAAAAATTTTTCACGTTCTCTCTTCTTCACTGTGTCTTTTCAATATGGCTTCCTCTGCTTCACTCATTCTTTTTCTGCCCATAATGTTGGAACCATTTATTTAAAAATCACCCTACAATAGATAATGCTTTTATCATGGATCTCTTTAAAGAGGCTGAGTTCATTAAAGAACTAGAAGGATCAGAACAGGGTCAAGAATCATGATGGCAAGGCCAGCACTAGAGCAAGATAAAGTTGAAGTAGAACATTATTTTATAAACTTACAAAAAGTGAGTTCCTTCAAACTTTGCACATCCACATCTTCTAAAGTGCAAACTACAAAGTAATAAGACTTGTTTAAAAAAAAATAAAACAGGTAAGCCCTCAAAATCAACATCTTAAATACCAAGATTTAATCTCTGACTCTAACATGATTCAGTCATGTGGCGGTCATCTTAGGAGAGTGGACACCCTTCCAGAAATGCTCACTGAGCTAGGCCATTGTATACAGGTGTCAGCAACTATTGTTGAGGACATGCTGGTGAACAGAGGACACCCAGACCCTTCCAGTTTGTCTCAGAGCCAGCAGCTGTCATTGATAAGCCATCCTGGGGATGACCCCTCTCTGCAAATGTTTTTAAGAACTTCAAAACTGACTAGAAGATCCCTGATCTAGATCAAAGCATCTCAGAAAACACCCAGGTGAATTGAAGCCAGCTTAGGCAATATCGTAATGTGGAGGGAAAAGAACATAAAGAAAAAAAAAATGTGCTATCAATCAGAACTGCTTCTCTGCCCGAGTGTGATGAACTCGGGACCTATCTGGGAAGGAGCTAGATGCTACTCTTGTGTTGCCTGCCCTCTGTAAATATGGTCTGAGGCCCATAACAACACAAAGGGGTGCACAGCTGACTTTCCCTCATTCTATTCTTCCATCCAGAAACCCTCCCTCATGTCATGAGTGAACCAGGGTCAGAGAGTTCCTGGCATTGCCCATTTGTGTGATAAGGTTGTAGAAGCCATGAACAGACAACACAGGAGAGGCGTCCAGACTCTGGGCACCAGAGGATCTCTGCTGATGACAGAATAGAACCGAGTAGTCACTGAGGCTGTGTGAAAAAGGCTTGTCGGCTGTAGAATTGGTCAGCATAGGCTCCTGACCAAGGATGATTTCAACTCCAGGGGGCATCTGGAGACATTTTTGGTTGTCCCCAACTGGGAGGATGTCCCCAGCATCTGGTGGGTAGAGGCCAGGGATGCGTTAAACATCCCACAAACACAGGACAACCCCCCTCAACAAAGAAATGTCGATAATGCTAAGGTGGAGAAACCCTGCTTGGGAGCATGTCATCCACCCCACCCTGAGTAAAAAGTAGGGAGAGAAGGTGCAGAGAGTTATCACTGGTTCTCAGGTAAGCAGAGAATTATCCTGGGTTTGCAGTTGGCTCCAAGGATGTCTGTCAGGGGTATCAGTGCTTCCCAAAAGCAGGGAACTAGTCATAATGTGATTAGGTCTGTCCTGTTGAGGTCTTTGGATTGGACATAGTATTTCTTACTTCAGCCCTTGTCAGCAGTTATACATGTAATGAAAAACTATGAAATGGAATTCTTGCAGATCCCTTATGGAACAGTTTTAAAAATCCCACTTTTTGTTTCAGTTAGCAGAAAGTGATGCAACAGAAGAGCAGGGGGGTTTGTCTGTCTTATCAACTGATATACCCTAAATTCCTCACTCAAGATATATTCATTGAGGCCTCAGATCTACCCACCCAGACCTCCTCCTCACTGGAAAAATAACATTTAGTAGCTGACATTTCTTGATTTTTAAGTGCTAAGAACTGTGCTAAATGCTTATCATATCTAAATTAACTGAATCAATCCTCATGACCTCTTTATGAAGCTGGCACTAATATTACCTCCATTTTACAGAGGAGGACAATGAAGCAAAGAAATGCCAAGTAACTTGTCCAAAGTCACACACCAGTAAGTGGTAGAGCCAGGATGCAAACCTAAGCAGTCTGCCTCCAGATCCTGGATGCTGACATGGAGGCAGCACCATTTTCCCCAGAGAAGACCAGATGCAGGGGTGGAATGCTGCTGTATCTGGCTCAACACTGGTGAGAAATACCCCTAAAGGCAGGAAAAAAGAAAGTACTTCTTAGCCTAGAATCAAGCCCTGAAATTATGATGAAGGTGTAAGTCCAGAAAAGGGAAGAATTGGAACACCCCAATTTCCAAAAGAACCAGAGGAGTCTTTGATGCTGGGAAGTGACAGATGGGTGGATAGAAGACTGCAGTGATTTGCCTGGCTCTCTTCTTCACCCTTCACCATGGGCCAGAATTTCCAACCCTTGGTACCCACCCTCCGTCTCAGTTGTGCCTCAGCTTCATTAGGCAGAACTAGAGGCCCTGTGATCAAATGACTTTGTTTCACTTAGACATTAAGTTTAAGGTCCAAATAACCCCCAACCCACATCCCAGTTCCTATAAGCCAATACCTTCTTAGATTCTGCCAGTCCCTTCTCCTTCCCAAGATGAGAGCTTTACACTTGAAACCCCATTTTTGTTTCTATTCTGTTAGCTTCTGCAAGATCATCTGCTTGACCAAATCTTAAACAAATTCCCTTCGCTCAGCTGCTCTATGCCCACAAGCTGCTCCCTGACAGTACTCTAACCTCCCTGGTTAGACCTCCCTGTTGCTGTTGCCTGCCTAGACTGCCACCTGGCAGTAGTTCCCACCCTTTTCACAAACTGTGTTCCCACCTTCCCAGACCTCCCACTGCTTACAGTTGTGTTTTCCCCAGAGCATTTGCCCTGCCCCATTGGGACGGGTGTGCCCAGTCTCCACATTAGCTCTCCTGGTCTGTCTGGGGCAACTACCTTCTGAGAGTTGACACTTTAGCTATGGTGCTGCTTGGAATGAAAACTGAAAAATGAAGTCAGCAAAACTGCACGTCTGCCCTCCACCCCACATACAGTTGTGTCACTGCCTTGTAGCTGTGAAGGTTTTCCTAAATCTCCCAGGACAAGTTGACCACTCATCCTGGGTGAACCCAAGCACCTTGGGTAGATCTCTAGGAGGACACCTATCACTATAATGGCATTTACTTTTAATATATGTAACAAGATAAATGAACATTTTCTTCCTTAGCAGAAGTCAGTAGATTTCTCTTGGGTCAAAAACTACTTTTGTTGTGAAATATGTTATTAACATCACTTGGATTTTGTGAGTTTCTGACAAGAAATATCCGGTGTTAAGGCCTCAGAGAAAAGATAGAGATTACATCAGAGAAGGAGAGGAATTCATTTGATCCTCAGAACAAATGAGAAGAATAAAGGAAGGAGAAACATAGACAGGAAGTTAGAGAGTAAAGCCAGCAATATACAAAAGGCTGCACACTATGATGAGACCCTTTCCCCTGGGAAAGCCAACCAGCTTTATAGTAAGTGGATTGTTGTTAGCAGCAATGAGTTTGGATTTAGCATCTAGGTGTATCTGAAAGAAGTCAGAAGTGTGACACCCATCTGGGTGGCTCAGTTGGTGAAGCATTGGACTTGGTTTCAGGTCAAGATCTCATGGGTCAGCGATGGAATCCTGCACCAGGCTCCACACTCAGTGGGGCATCTACTTAAACATTCTCTCCCTCTGCCTTTCCCCCCAACTCTCTCTCTCTCAAATAAATAAATAAGTCTTAAAAAAAAAAAAAGGATACAGAAATAACATGTGTAGACATGGACCCAGAGTCAGAGGAATAATGAGATTGCAAAGAATTAGTTGTATATATAGATTTATCTTCTTATATCTGTGTCAATAGATAGATGATTGAGTGAGAGAGAGAGAGATTATCTTGGGGAGACTTGTTTCTCAGCCACAGATTGGAGGTCAAGGCATTCCCACCGCACATCAGAGATATATGAGAAGTAGGCGGCTGACATCTGAGTAGCATGGGCCTCCTCTATGACGCATAGAACTTTTTGGAAGCAAAGACCACATCTTATTCATCTCTGTTTAGCTTTTATTTACCACAGTGCCAGTCTCACACACAGAAGGCGCTCAGCAAATATGTTGTGAATTGGTAAATTACTGCATCTCTTCTGAAAGCAGGCCCACCTTACAAAGTTTCTTCAAGATGCCCTTGTATTTTTTCCTGTATTTTCAGACTCCCCCCTGAATAATGTCCATCACAGCAGGTGAGAAATCACCTCAGGAGAGTTACCAAGCCAGTGAGTTATGTTTTGCTGCCTTCCTTGTTGGGGCAGAGGGTACAGAGCCCTGGGCAGAGGGGCCACCATCCTCTCAAGCCTCCAGAGAGTGCTGAGGCCAGCTTTCCTGAGTCACCCCAAGGGTGTGACCCATGTGGAGGGCCCCAGGTGAAGGGTGGGAATACTTGTCAAAACCTGGGTGGGGAAGGGCGAGGTAGGGTGGGGAAGAGCCTTGTAGCTTCAGTATGTGCCTGTTCACTCAGATCTCACAAATACTATCCTAGACTAGAGGCAGGTGTAGAAGGTAGGTACTGTATGAGAAACATAGGGGACTCCAGAGGGGGTCACAGAACTAGAGTGCTACAGGATTACTAACCCAACCTAAAAACTTGCACTTGGTTTTCTCCTGTGTATCCCATTCCTTTATCTGGCATCTGAGGCCCTCCTTAGTTTGGCCTAATTGACTCAGCCAACTGATTTCCCAGCTTCAAAGAGAGACCTTCAGAAGTTGACCTCACTTGCTAATTTAAAGGCTATGTGGTTGGGTCACAGGTGATAAAATCCCCGAAGAAATCCTAACAGGAGGGACTCTGAGAGACAAAAACCTTGGTCTTATAATTGAATGAGCCACCCATTTATTGCTGGGGTTGTTAGTCACTCACTCTGTGTCCTAACCAAAAGACAAGGTAGCTTCTATTTAAAGAGCCAGTTCACCTGATTTCTCATGGGCTGATTTCTGCAGGCAGTTCACACAAATGAGTATTCATGTACTTTCTGGATTGTATCACCATCACGTAAGAAACTCAAGCAATGTTTATATGTGTTAAGTCCTAGAGCAGATTATTTTCCTGGAAACAATTATAATAAATGCTACTTACTCCCACTAATGAAAACATGCCAGCCTATGTATTATTCAAGAAGATGACAAGGAGGTCTTAAAATGCCCTGAAGGAGGCTCTAGGATTCTGGCCACACTGCCTCTTCGTAATCAACTGAGGTTTTTTGGGGTTTTTTTTTTATTTTTTTTTTAATTTTTTATTTTTTCAGCGTGACAGTATTCATTAGTTTTGCACAACACCCAGTGCTCCATGCAATCTGTGCCCTCTCCAATACCCACCACCTGGTTCCCCCAATGTCCCACCACCCACCCCTTCAAAACCCTCAGATTGTTTTTCAGAGTCCATAGTCTCTCATGGTTCACCTACCCTTCCAATTTCCCTCAACTCCCTTCTCCTCTCCATCTCCCCTTGTCTTCCATGCTATTTGTTATGCTCCACAAATAAGTGAAACCATATGATAATTGACTTTCTCTGCTTGACTTATTTCACTCAGCATAATCTCTTCCAATCCCGTCCATGTTGCTACAAAAGTTGGGTATTCATCCTTTCTAATGGAGGCATAATACTCCATAGTGTATATGGACCACATCTTCCTTATCCTAAGGAAGGATAACCTTCCTTATCCTTGTCCGTTGAAGGGCATCTTGGTTCTTTCCACAGTTTGGCGACCGTGACCATTGCTGCTATAAACATTGGGGTACAGATGGCCCTTCTTTTCACTACATCTGTATCTTTGGGGTAAATACCCAGTAGTGCAATTGCAGGGTCATAGGGAAGCTCTATTTTTAATTTCTTGAGGAATCTCCACACTGTTCTCCAAAGTGGCTGCACCAACTTGCATTCCCACCAACAGTGTAAGAGGGTTCCCCTTTCTCCACATCCTCTCCAACACATGTTGTTTCTTGTCTTGCTAATTTTGGCCATTCTAACTGGTGTAAGGTGGTATCTCAATGTGGTTTTAATTTGAATCTCCCTGATGGCTAGTGATGATGAACATTTTTTCATGTAATGTGGCAGGATACAAAGCCAACGTACAGAAATCAGTGGCTTTCTTATACACTAACAATGAAAATACAGAAAGGGAAATTAGAGAATTGATTCCATTTATTATAGCACCAAGAACCATAGGATACCTGGGAATAAACCTAACCAAAGAGGTAAAGGAACTGTACTCAAGGAACTACAGAACACTCATGAAAGAAATTGAAGAAGACACAAAAAGATGGAAGACCATTCCATGCTCTTGGATCGGAAGAATAAACATTGTTAAAATGTCTATACTGCCTAGAACAATCTATACTTTTAATGCCATTCCGATCAAAATTCCACCAGTATTTTTCAAAGAGCTGGAGCAAATAATCCAAAAATTTGTATGGAATCAGAAGAGACCCTGAATCGCTAAGGAAACGTTGAAAAACAAAAATAAAACTGGGGGCATCACGTTACCTGATTTCAAACTTTACTACAAAGCCGTGATCACCAAGACAGCATGGTACTGGCATAAAAACAGACACATAGACCAGTGGAACAGAGTAGAGAGCCCAGATATGGACCCTCAACTCTATGGTCAATTAATCTTCGACAAAACGGAAAAAAATATACAGTGGAAAAAAGACAGTCTCTTCAATAAATGGTGCTGGGAAAACTGGACAACTATATGCAGAAGAATGAAACTCGACCATTCTCTTACACCATACACAAAGATAAACTCAAAATAGATAAAAGATTTCAACATGAGAAGGAATCCATCAGAATCCTAGAGGAGAACATAGGCAGTAACCTCTTCGATATCAGCGACAGTAACTTCTTTCAAGATATGTCTCCAAAGGCAAAGGAAACAAAAGCGAAGATGAACTTTTGGGACCTCATCAAGATCAAAAGCTTCTGCACAGCAAAGGAAACAGTCAAAAAAACAAAGAGGCAACCCACGGAATGGGAGAAGATATTTGCAAATGACAGTACAGACAAAAGGTTGATATCCAGGATCTATAAAGAACTCCTCAAACTCAACACACACAAAACAGACAATCATATAAAAAAAAATGGGCAGTAGATATGAACAGACAATTCTCCAATGAAGACATACAAATGGCTATCAACTGAGTTTTAAGAAAGAGTAAACAGTCGCTCACTTTGGGTTTTCCTTTAGCCAGAGGCTGACGTCATACCTGCTTAGGCTGCCGAGGGTAATAGCTAAGTAATAATAACTAGAGTCATATAAGGAATATTTATACTCCATAGCCTGAGGAAAATGCTTCTGTGAATCAAACACTTAGTTTTCCCACAGTTCTACTGTAGGTCTCTCAAGACTGAACACAGCACCCCCTACCACAACTGATTATGAATAACTTCGATCTTTGAGCACTTGTTCTTTGTAGGTGCTGTCTCTAGGGGGCCCCAGGTATTGACTCAGTTAATCCTCACAATCTAATGATATAAACACCTTTGTGACTTTTGCCAAACAAGGAAATAGAGGCTTGTGCAAATTAAGTAATTTATCCAAGAGTATAGTTGATACATTATAGAACCTGGATTTGAACTTGGGAAGCCTGACTCCACGATCTACAGACCTAATAGTATGCTACTCCAAAATCAGAGAGCAAGGAAATGGAAGTTCCCAGGAAGGATGATATATAAATGTAATACAGAACTAACATGAGTAAAACCATTTGAACTGGGAAAAACAGAACGACAACAACAACAAAAAGAAAAAAAAAAAAACAGAGAAGAAAAATTGCCCATTCATTAGCTCTGTATTCTGTCCATTTTGGTCTGTCTGTACCACGGTGGAGACATGGAGACCAAGTTAAAATACAAGGGGAAACCAAAGCTTGCTTTATGGATAATGTAAAGAATTTTCATGGATAATTTTACTACCCAGTGTTTTTCCTTAGATATTGAGTTGAGACCCCAACTTCCTAAAAAATCTGACTCCATTCATTTGATGTCACTGATTTTGAGCAAATCTTGAGACATTTCTCTCATCACTAAATCATAGTCAAGAGGCATCATGAGAAACACCAACTTTGTGCTAGGCTGGCATTCAGATCCATACCTTCTTTCTGTAAGGCTAATAAGGACCTTGCTCCTACCTAAATCACTGGGCCTGGTAGACACTAATATAGAGCTCACCAATTAATAGCAACTAAATAAAAACACAGATCTGCAGTCATAGATTGGTCAAAACTCCATTGAGCATTTCTTCATCATACATAAATCACCCATTAATAAGACTGGCTTCATCTGGAGCCTATTAGTATTTTCATTCAACTATACAACAAAATATCTGCCCACAAATACCCAACGCTAACTGCTCTTCTACACTGAAAGCTATTTCCACTAAACAATGTCCCTAGTGTCGTTTGATGAAGGCATTTTGCCAAAAGTATGTTGGGTCCTCCTCCTGAACATAATATTAGTCATTATCTTTGCCTCTGGTTTTAGAAACTTCTCAGCATAACTCAAACTATCTTTGCTCTAAACAGTTCATTTAGTATCAGTCTTTAGGTAGAGAGCCCCAGATGGGAAGATGAAATTAAGAACACTGTATTCAGAAGCCAACGAAGAAGGGTCAGTCTTTTGATATAGGCCCATAGTTAATTATCATACTTCAGAATTACCTGAGGAACTAGATAATAATAATAATAATGATAGTAATAATAATAATAACTCTTGAGCCCCACTCTTAAAGTTCTGACTCTCTAAGTCAAGGACATAGATACCTGGGAACATTTAAAAAGTTTTACAGGTAATTCTGTTAATCAGCACAGACGAAAGCTCTATTGAAAAAAATAATACATTCCAGAAAACACTTTATATTAAAGCTCTTTTCTATTAGTTTTAGATCTATCGTCAAAATGTAATTCTTTCAAGATATGTGTCCAAAGGAAACAAAAGTGAAAATGAACTTTTGGGACCTCATCAAAATCAAAAGCTTCTGCTCAGCAAAGGAAACAGTCAACAAAACAAAGAGGCAACCCACGGAATGGGAGAAGATATTTGCAAATGACAATACAGACAAAAGGTTGATATCCAGGATCTATAAAGAACTCCTCAAACTCAACACACACAAAACAGACAATCATATAAAAAAAATGGGCAGAAGATATGAACAGACAATTCTCCAATGAAGACATACAAATGGCTATCAGACACATGAAAAAATGTTCATCATCACTAGCCATCAGGGAGATTCAAATTAAAACCACATTGATAACCTTACACCAGTTAGAATGCAAGACAGGAAATTAGCAAGACAGGAAACAACATGTGTTGGAGGGGATGTGGAGAAAGGGGAACCCTCTTACACTGTTGGTGGGAATGCAAGTTGGTGCAGCCACTTTGGAGAACAGTGTGGAGATTCCTCAAGAAATTAAAAATAGAGCTTCCCTATGACCCTGCAATTGCACTACTGGGTATTTACCCCAAAGATACAGATGTAGTGAAAAGAAGGGCCATCTGTACCCCAATGTTTATAGCAGCAATGGTCACGGTCGCCAAACTGTGGAAAGAACCAAGATGCCCTTCAACGGACAAGGATAAGGAAGGTTATCCTTCCTTAGGATAAGGAAGATGTGGTCCATATACACTATGGAGTATTATGCCTCCATTAGAAAGGATGAATACCCAACTTTTGTAGCAACATGGACGGGATTGGAAGAGATTATGCTGAGTGAAATAAGTCAAGCAGAGAAAGTCAATTATCATATGGTTTCACTTATTTGTGGAGCATAACAAATAGCATGGAAGACAAGGGGAGATGGAGAGGAGAAGGGAGTTGAGGGAAATTGGAAGGGTAGGTGAACCATGAGAGACTATGGACTCTGAAAAACAATCTGAGGGTTTTGAAGGGGTGGGTGGTGGGACATTGGGGGAACCAGGTGGTGGGTATTGGAGAGGGCACAGATTGCATGGAGCACTGGGTGTGGTGCAAAAACAATAAATACTGTTACGCTGAAAATAAATTTAAAAAATTAAAAATAAATTAATTAAAATTTTTAAAAGTATATGAAATATTAAAAAAAGTAATTCTTTTAAGATCTAATGTTCATAAAAGATGAACTATTATTTAGCATCTATTCATGAGAATTTAAGGTTATAAAATTGGCTTTTTAACACAATATCTGTGTTCTCTTTCAAAATCAAACGGAAGAGTACAACTTGGAGAAATTCTACCTATTGACCATACCCTTGTGGCAATCAATTCCTGGTTATCCCTAGCAAGAAAGAGACTAATAAATTTAAAATGTTCCCTAAATAAAAAAGGAAGATGAAGGTACCTTAAGTGCTCTTATTGGCTTAATAATACTGCTCCCCTCATTCACTGCTTTCCTTTGGAAAGCCAGAAGGTATCTGGGAATGCCAAAGTAGAATGCACTACAAACAAGTGAATATCAAATGTAGAAGTTGTTCTCCTATTTTCTTTATCTTATGATTTTCTCAGTGGTGGTGACTATAAACATGCTGGTTTCACATCAGATGCAGGAAACATGGAACAGTGCCTAATATGTTCAAAAAACATTTGACCAAGTGCGAATTCCCTTACTCTATGGGGAGATATTAAATCAATAAATGAATTTCATGAGTTAATTTGACTATTGAATTTTAGTAATAGTTTGGGTTTCTTTAATCCAGTTACTGGTATCTGCTTAAAACTTTGGTTCTGGTTAGTTTAATTATGAAAAAGAGGTTTCTAGAACAAGGTTTCTGCTGTCATCCCTCCAACACCCCCCCCCCCCCCCCTACCCCCCCACCCCCCCCCAAGCTAATCCTATTGTGGACAAGCTCCTAATTCAATCTAAATATCAAGGACTGAATTCCTGAACGATTAGATAGCAAGGTGGCCTCTGCCATATGCCCTCAGATTGGGAGCTGGAAAGTAAAGCCACAATCCAGGATCTGTCTTTCTTCCTCATTCCACAAAAAGGGGCATATCCTCAAACCAGAGATAGGTTTACTATATAAGGCAGGTCATTTTGACCCATAGATTCATCTGTTTTTATTTCCCTCATGTCACCCCCTCCTGTCAATAAAGGCTTACTTGAAAGTTCTGCCTGCCTCAGCAATGCTTCAGGAACTCTAGGGGAGTATCCACATGAACCTGACGGGTTGGAGAGGAAGCACTGCTTTAAAGGCAAGGGTGGTGGTGAGTTGAAACTTGAGGCAGAGAGTAAATTTCAGGATACAGAACAGAGTAGTATGGCCCAACTCTACCTCGCCATCAGGAAATTCTTCTTTTCAAGGAAACCAACCAATGCAGAGGTTTGACAATTTTTTCTTTAAGTTAAGTTATATATCATATGGAAATAATATCCCCATCTTACAGAAGAAATACCTGAGGCCAAGGTCAATTAAATTTCTTTCCCCAAAACAACACAGCTACAAGTGGTGGTGTAAGAAGTGAGAATTTTACCACTTAGCATTTCACGTCACTGGTTTGCAAACTTCAGGAGATTACAGCACATTTCTGTAAGTCTTCCATGAAACTGTAGAGAAATACATAGCTATATATACACATATAAGTTCACTATAATGTTAAGTTTATTCACATTGTTGTGCAAGGGATCTCCAGAACTTTATCATCCTGTAAAAGTAAACTCAGACCTATGAAATAACTCCCCATTTGCACATCCCCTCATCCCCTAATAACCAACATTCTATTTCTGTTTCTGTACATTTGTCTACGTTCAATACCTCACATAAGTGGAATTATACAGTATATGCGTTTATTTCACTTAGCATGATGTCCTTAAACTTCACTCATGTTGTAGCATGTGACAGGATTTTCTTCCTTTTTAAGGATTCATATTCCATTGTACATATGTAGGATCACATTCCGTTTACCCAGTCATCCACCAGTGGACATGAGGGTTGCTTCCACTGCTGGACTGCTATGAATAATGCAAAGATTGCAAACACCTCTTCAAAATCCTTCTTTCAAGTCTTCTAGGTATATGCCCAGAAGCAGAATTGCTGGGTCATATGGTGATTTTATGTTGAAATTTTTGAGGAACTGCCCTACTGTTTTCCGTAGTGGCTGCACCATTTCACATTCCCTTTAACAGTGCACAAGGGTTCTAGTTTCTCCACATACTCACCTATATTTTTTATTTTCTTTTTAAAAAATTTTTAATAGTAACCATCCTAATGATGTGAAATGATATTTCATTTGCTTTTCATTTGCATTTTCCTGATGAGGAGTGATGTTTGAGCATCTTTTCACATGCAGGCGGGTCACTTATATATCATCTTAGGAGGAATGTCTATCAAGTCCTTTGTTCATTTTTTAATTGGTTTATTTGTTGTTATTTTTGTTATTATTATTTTGTAGGAGTTCTTCATATATTCTAGACATTAACTCCTTAACAGATATATGATTTGCAAATAACTTCTATCATTCTGGAGGCTGAGTTTTCATTACATTGATTGTGTCCTTTGATGCTCAGGAGTTTTTAAGTTTGATGTCCCATTTGTCTAGTTTTATTTTCATTGCCCATGTTTTTGGTGTCATATCCAGAAATAGTTGCCAAATTCAGGGTCATGAAGTTTTTTCCCTATGTTTTCTTCCAGGAATTTTATAATTTCAGGTCTTAATTTAGGTTTTTTATATCTTTTGAGTTTTGTTGTTGTTTTTTGTTTGTTTATGCCCTAAGGTAAGGGTCCAATTTCACTCTTTTGTGTGTAGATATCCATTTTTTTCAACATCATTTGTTGAGGAGACTGTCTTTTCTCCTATGAGTAGTCTTGGCACCCTTGTTGAAAATGTTCAGTGCTCCAGCAGGGCTGCCTTAAAAACATGATTAAAGCTCATGCATGTTGTAGTAAATGTGAACTATTTCTCTTACATTTGGCTGATTTGTTTCACTTAGCACAATGTCCTTAAGATTCATTCATGTTGTAGCATGTAATAGGATTTCCTTTCTTTTTAAGGTTGGATCATCCCAGAGTTTACTATTCCTTTACCTCTTAGGAGTGCATTTCAACATCATTAATCAGGGCAAAAACAATAGCTGCTTGTGCACTGATCAAAATTTGGTTACAAGCCACCAACAGGATTGTGATGGACCAGTGTGCCTCAGCATGCCTGGTGAGCACCACCACGCTGTAGTGTTGTCTTTCTTGGAAGGTATTTCTTGGAACCCTAAGAATATTTTGCCCATCCTTACTAAGCTACATAATTACATAAATTAAATAAAAAGGATTAAGTTTTCTGACTTTTGTGGAAGACATTACCATGTTAAAGCAAAGTACATAAATAAAACTGAAAAATGGCTGCCGTTTGATTCATGGATGAGTAGGAAGAATGTTGCTCTGAGTATCTTAACAGATTTAGCTGAAGTCTGGATCACTTTCTTTTGGGTCCTGTGCTCCTCAAGAGAATAAATTGTGTCGTAAATAATTGAGAATTAAAGAAGTTTGGTGTTGTGATATTCTGGTCCAGGATGTATTACAGACAAAAAATCATCAGCGATATCTCCAAGATGCACAGAGCCTTCTACAACAGAGGTGATGTGTGTGCCCTACTGTACACTCTGCAGCTGTTTTTCTGCCTATCGAAAGGCAGCCCAAAGGATAATAGCAATTCTCCATTTATCTGCCAATCATTAGTTCATCCACATAGCCACAGAGTAGATTATCTTCAGTTTTACAGAGAAGTAAATTTTAGGTACAAGAGATGAAATACTTAGAGGATGCAGGATAAACAAGAAAGCATGGCATTCAAATTCAGCTTCCTATTACTAGACTAGTAATTCACTTTCATTACTCTGTTGTTTCCTTGATTTTAAAAATGTTATCAAAAAATTCTGCGTTAGCACTTACTACATAGCCTTTAAACAAACTAAGAGCAAACATTGTTTAGGTACTATTTTTCACATATTCTTTTTTTTTTTTTTTAACAGCTATCATGATGCTGTTCACCTAATTTTTCTCCTTCCTCATTGGTAGCCCCCTTCTCAACCTCCTTTGTATGTCTAGATGTTGGTAGACTTCAGAGTCTTGTCCTTGCCCTTCCTTTTTCTATGGAATCTAATCCAGACACATGGCTTTAAATAAAATCTTGTGCTGAGACATGACTTCTCCTCTGAACTTCAGGTAGATATACCCAATTGCATACTGAACTTCTTTACTTGGATGTCTAGTGGGATTTTTGCAAGAAATATGTCCAAAGAGAATTTTTGGTTTTCTTCCCCAAATCTGCTTCTGCCTTAGACTTTCTACTTCACCAATGTCCAGCTGCTCAGACAGAGAATGGAGGCATAATATTTTATTATCCAGTTTCCCTCATTACTCACCATCCTCACAAACCATAACCCTATCCAAGCAGGTACTGTCAACTCCACTTCTGAAATATACCTGGATTCTAGCCACTACTCTTCACCTCCACCACTACCACCTCAGTTCACACCTCCATCTTCTCTGTCCTGGACTACTGAAGCAGTCTTTTAACTGGTCCCTCTGCTTCTAATTTATCCCAAGCTCACCCCTCTGGTCACAGTCCATTCTCCAGTTAGTAGACAGATGATATTCTAAAAGTATAAATTAGATAATATCATTCCCCAGCCCCCTCCAGTACTTCCCATTGCATGTAGAATAGAATCTAAAATCTACATGATCTAGTTTTTGGCTATCTTGCTAAACTCATTCCTTACCACTTTCTCATTATTCATTATATCCTAGCTATACTGGCATTCTTTCTATTCCTTATACACACCAAATCCATTCCCATCTTGCTATTCCCTCTATCAGGAACACCTTCCCCTGAAATTTTTTCTTGGCTTCATACTCCTCAACACTTATTCTCACCTTTTCAGAGAAGCCTTCCAGATCAGCTAGAAGAATTCCCACAGTCCCACCATCCTCTCTCCATTACTCAGATTGGTTTTTAATATCATTTATCCTTATCTAAAATCATCATGTTTGATTTGTTTGTTGACTATCTCCACCACAAAGTATATGTGCAATAAATGAGGGAATGAGTGGCAAAATGAACAAATAAAGAAAATTATAAAACATGGAGAATCATTAAAAAAAATTTAACTTCATTATCCAGAAGTAGCCACTCTTCATACATTTTTAGGATTATTATTTTAACCACTCTCCATTCTCTCTATCCATCTCCACTCTCCTTTTCTAGCTGTATGTTCATATGTATATAATAAAATATATATATGTATTGCACATACTATTTTATAGCCTGCTTTTATCCCTTAGAAATAACTATTAAACCTATACCCATAATAATAACAATTATTATAACATTTAGATGTGCCTGTTTAAAAACAATATTAAAAAAAATAATGAAAGTCATACCCCACTCAATCCAGTTCTCAGAATTAACAACTGTTAAGATTGGTATATATTGGGATGCCAGGGTGGCTCAGTCAGTCAAGCACCTGCCTTCGGCTCAGATCATGATCCTGGGGTCTTGGGAGCGAGTCCTGCATTATACTCCTTGTTCATCAGGGAGCCTGCTTCTCCCTCTGCTGCTCCCTCTGCTTGTGCTTTCTTTCTCTTTCTCTCTCTCTTTCTCTCTTTCACACACACACACAAATAAATAAATAAAATCTTTAAAAAAAAAGATTGGTATGTATTATTCCATGGTTCTTTCTTTGTCTATTAAACATACACACAAATACATACATTATATATGTTATATAACATCATATATATGTAATATGTATGTGCATATATATATATACACACACATATATATTTATATATGGAGAAATAAGATCACAAAAATCAAATTTGCTTTTTGTATTTCAGAATAAACTGAGATCTTCCCTTGTCAGCACATGTTGAAATTTTTAAGGGCTTTTTGATCTTTAAAATGGCTGCAGGGTGGGGAGAGAGGTAAGCCAACAAGAGGCAAGCTGATTCCTGCTTCAGAGAGGTTCAGGAATTAAAGACAAACCCTATCTCCGAAGGCAAGGACACAGCATGAGGTTTAACACAGGAGGATAGATTCACATTTTTACAAGAAGCATATCGAAGTCCAGTTTCCTTTCTCAACAACATGGCTAACATCCTCAACCTTGGCAGAAGACTAGAAATGTGCCCAGAGAGTATTGAGGACAAATCACAGCTGAGAGCAAAATAAGGTGCATGCTGAAAACAGGTGGATTAAAGTCTACAGAGGTGAAAGTTCCAGCTCATTCTTCCAATGACTTCTTGAGTAATAACAATGAGGCTCTATCTTCTAGGCAAGAGATAGGAAAATTCTGCTCTAGGAAAACTGATCTTCCCAAGAAACAAGACATACACATATTGGCAATTTGGAGTCTTTCAAACCAGGTTCACCCCCTTAACCAATGATGAACCCCACCAGTTGAGCCCAATCAACATACAAGGAGCTTCCAGACTAAAATGCCTTGTATCTTACTCTGAAATATAAATGAATAACCAAGGACCACTAAACATCCAAGAAAAGCCTCAAAATTGAAAAATAGAGACCAAAACATATGCATAAGTAATCAAAAAGAGAGCTCAAAGGAAAAAGAGACACAGATGGGGCCAGAAAAAGACTTCAAAAACTTACTATTAATATGGGAAATGAGAGATTTTGCTTCCACAAAATAAGTCAGAATAATTATTTTTTAAAAGAAGAGAAATAATTAAAGAATAAGAAAAATCTCTTGGAAGCTCAGTCTATGTTAGAAGAAAATTTTTTAGACTCCAAGAAGATTGAAAGATTAATATTGAGAAAATCCCTGCAAAGGAACCATAAAAAAACAAGGAGATGAGGACTGGAAGAGAAAGTAAAACCAAAAGAAAAAAGAGAGAGAGAGAGAGATGGATCAACGAAACGAAAATGATGACAGAAAATTAGAAGATGTAACAAAGAGGTCCAACAAATGACTAATAGGAGTTGCAGAAAGTGAGAACAGAGACATGAAATACAACAAATGGATACAAATCAGCACTAAGGGACATCAGAGATTTCAGAACATGGAAATAAAGAGAAAATACTGAAATCTGCCAGAGATGAAAAAACGAGTTACAAGCAAAGGAAATCCGAATGACACGACTTCTCAAGAACAATATGGAATCTAGAAGGAATGCCTTCAAATCCTGAGAGAACTTATTTCCAACTTGAAATTCTCAGCAAATGAAAAATGAGTCAAGTATTCATAATAAAATCAAAAAGTTGAAGGAGGAAATGAAATCATTTGCTATGAGAGTAGGCCGAGCACTATACCTACATAACCATTATAATATAAAATATGAGCATTGATGTAACATCACTGGGAGTTTGGAAAAGGGTCTGTATGTGTGCATATGTGCTTCTGTGTGTGTGTGTCCACATGCACACCCACACATGTGTAGGGGTGAGTGGGATGGATATAAAATACGGCTGGGTATATCCTTATCTTCCATGTCAATATAAGATGTCAATTTAAATTAAAAACTCAAGGGAAAAGGCACATTATTTGAAGAATGAAGGCAAATATCAGAGGAAATAACTAAAACAGTTTTCTGTGGTTATTGCTTTAGGAATCTGGACATGAAGGGCAAGGAGAGAATGGGTAGGGCCTGCTGTTTTCATGACAAGCTTTTTGAGTTGTATGACTTTTAAATTCAGCATATGTATCATTTTGACTTGTTTTTTTAAAGGGTACAAAAACTTGCAAAAATATTTGCAGTGTTTCTGGATAGGATAAGTATTTCTTAATGGGCATTAAGTTTCAAAAATAAAAGATATTAATATGTTTGCTGTCATGAAAAGTCTCACAATTTTTTAAAAGTGAGAATTCTTGCAAACTGGAACAAAATTTCAATTTTGTCTATTATAAAACCTTTTTTTGGGTTTTTTGTTGTTGTTGTTTTTTAAAGATTTTATTTATTTGAGAGAGAAAGTGAAAGCACAAGTGGGGAGAGGGGCTATGGGAGAGAGAGAGGGAGAGGGAAAGAATATCCAGCAGACTCTGTGCTGAGCCTGGAGCAAGGGGTAAGGCTCCATTTCACAACTGTGAGATCATGACCTGAGCTGAAACCAAGAATCAGATGCTTAACTAACTGAACCACCCAGGTGCCCCAAGACTGCATTTTCTACATAAAACCCCTTAAATTTATCTATGTTGATACACATAGATTTAGTTCACTTGTTTTAACTGCTAGATAGTATTCCATTGCTTAAGATTCATTTCTCTAAAATGTACTTATCCATCCCCCTATTGATGGATATTTAGGTTGTTTCCAGTCTTTCAATATCACAAAAATTGTTTCATTGAAAGTATGGGAATGTGTCTCCTGGTATGCACAGCTGAGAGTTTTTCTGGGGTTTAAACCCAGAGGTTGAATTTCTGGTTAGAGAATATATACATCTTCAGCTTTTCTCAATATTGCAAAAATATTTTTTCAAATCACTGAGGTCATTTGCACTTTTACCAGCAGTTTATGAGCAGTCTAAGACCATGGAGTTATTTAAGCATTGCCAAAGTTTCTGATCTTGCCAGTCCAGTGGGGGTGAAGTAGTGTATCATTGATTTGTCATTCATCTGAAAATAAGGGAAGTTAACCAACTTATGTTTCTTGGCCATTCAGCTTCTCAATTTCTGAATTACCTATTCACATTCTTTGTCTGTTTTTTCTTTTGGGTTATTTATTTGGGTTATCTTCTTCTAATTCATTTGTAGACATCTTTTAAAGTATATTCTGGGTGGTACTAATAATATTTATGTATATTTATATAATACCTTTGTTTTTTAATGACTATATAGGAAATTTGAGTAATACCTAGAACTGGTAGTACCATAAGGCCTTAGAAAGCAATATGGAAGAATATTTCAGAAATGATAAGCACTTACTGAGTATTTATTAGATGGTAGGTTTTGGAATATCTCATTTAATCATTTTGGCAAACCTATGACATTGTCGTATCTTTCCTTTTTGCATGTACACAAACTAAAGGTCAATAAGTCAAACCAATTGCTTGGGCCATGCCAATTACTAGTGAAAGAGGTAGGATTGTATTTGATAACAAAGTCTATACTTTTTCACAGCATTACCTTAGCTCTCTATAAAATACAATCCACTCCTAACAGCCTATTCCCAAAGAAATAAATCTAGCTGATAAGTGAAAATACACAAAAATGTCTATTGTAGCATTTATTGATAGTGGCAAAATATTATAAAAAGCTAGGCTCTGATATAAGGGAATAATTTCCTAAGCCATCCCCCATAATGCAAGTGACTGTGAAAAATGAACAACCACCCACTCTCAAAGAGACTCCCTGCTAAAGCCGTTGCCACATAACAAAAAACTAGGTCTTTAGTGAATGAAGACAATCCATGGTGATGGCAGATGACTAAGAAGTTGGTTAAAGTAACTTTTTGTGCATGAAAGAGGCAAAGGCTATAAGCAATTCATTTGTTAATTCATCTGTTCATTCATTCATTTGTTCAAGAGGCGCTAGTGAGTCCCTCTGTGCACCAGACGTTATGTTCTGTGTCAGTAATGAAAAACAAGTCATGCTCTCTGCCTTTAGGGGGCTGGCTGTTTAGCAATGATGAAATGGAAACATAGGGGAAGAGGAGTCAATATTCGCATGCTGTGAGCGATACAGGTGTGCCACACAAATAAAACTTAGCTCTTGTGCTTTCCATAACTGATCTCACTTTGCCCCTTGGTGATGGCACAGGATGGGAGGAGGGAGAAGTGCACTTAAAATTGCCTGTGAAAGGTAACTTAGCTTGTTCCTATTTAAAGTCTGTCTTAAGTGACCTTCATTCCTTTAAACACTTAGTTATCCAAAGTTCACACTTCTTTGTTTTAGCCTATCTTCAAACATCTTCCCATCCTTCCATCTCCCCTTTCATAGGAAGACAACAGGGAGCATTCCCCCCTTTGTGGGGAGGTGTAGATTTCATAATGAATTAATCCTAATCTTCCCCACTGAGTCGAACTTGCCTCCATCTCCACTGGCAAAGGCTCGTCCATGGAGTGACAGTCTGTTTCCTTGGTTCTAGCAAGGCACAGAGTCAATTCTCAGGGACGCCAGTCATCAACTGCTGCTGACATGGTCCCTCCTTGGCTTCCGCAGGTGCTGTGGATACCTGGAGCCCTTACATGGCCATGTGACAAAGAGCCTAAAAGCATAGGCTGTCTTGCCAGATGGCCTGAGGTTGAGTCCCAGTCCAGCCAATTACTAGCTTTGTGATTTTAGGCAAGTTACTTCACTTCACTATACCTTGGTTTCTTCATCTGTAACATGGGGCTAAGAAAAAACATTGGTCAGGAAGGTTGAAGTAATGCATTTAGAGGTGCATAAAATCGTATCTGGGGTTCTGGGACTGTCCCAGCCCTCCTGTCTGTTGGCAGGATCGTGCATCAGCTCTCCTCAGCAATCAGAAGCTGGAAACTCTGGATCTGGGCCAGAATGTCTTGGGGCAGAGTGAAATAATGATGCTCTTTGAAACTCTAAAACAAAATAATGGCCCCTTAAAGATGTTCAGGTTGAAGACAGATGAATCTACTGTGGAAATCCAGAAGATGTTGAAGGATGTGAAAGACAGCAATCCAAAAGTTGACAGTTGAATGCAAAGATACCAGAAGAGCCAGATCATCATGTGCCACTTCCCTTTCCTGAACATGCTGAGCTCATTCTCTAGTAATTACAAGTCTCAAAGAGGGTGACCTGATATCTCCAAGACACCTCATTAATGAAAACCAGATGGTCAAATGTTAATTACTGGTCACAATGTAGAATTTAGACCTGGCTTTCACGCTCTGGTTTATCTAGAAAATTCTGTACAAGTCACATGCCCACTTTATGTCAAAATGTTTGTTATCTCTCACAAGGATACAAGGATGATAAAAGGCAAGAATTCTGTTTGGGGAAAAAAAAATGTTCAATAAGTGTGACCCATTTTTCTAGCCTCTGACATCACCAGATCATTAGATAGCCCATTCATTCCCCCTTGGCACTGCCAGGTACATTGTGGGGTAGGGGGTGGGGAGGATTTGGATCACTTCCATACCTGGTAAGCTGAGAAAGAGAGCTCCTTTCTAGAGTTTTCCTTGGGAAGCTAGGCACAGGATACCACACACACACACACACACACACACACACACACACACACACACACACCCATGCATGTTAGCTTTCCTCTCTACTTCTCTGTGACTTTTATTCTTTTTTGATTCCTCTTTTCAACCCAGAGTTTTATCCTAAGAGGAGAAGTCAGATATTTGAGCTACACTCTTCTTTTACCCACCATTCCTCTTTTGTAGCAAGAAGTTCTTTTTCCATTTAGTGGGAACTTAACATAAATCACATTCTGAGTTCTCTTGACCTAAGACTTAGAGTTAAGACTTTGTAATCAGACCTCCCCACTTTGCTTTTCATATGTAGGAGAACTTTTAGAATAGAGACATTCTTTTTCTCTTTCAAGTAGGCTGATTTCACAACAAGGGGAGACTCAAGAAAGTTGGACTGGAGACTCAAAGCTGGCCAACTACTTCCTTATTTTGTGTTTCTTATCCTCTGTCTAAAGGGGTGAATGCTGGATCCACCCCTACACATTATTAGCTTCCCTATTTTTCTCTTGATTCCTATTCTTGATTCCTATCCTTGATTCCCCTCTTGATTCCTATTCTTAGACCAAGGAGGAGCCCCTGTAAAACAAGGTGGTTAGGGGAAAGCAATGTTAGAAAGTGTTCCCCAAAATCATTCCCAACGTATACACAAATGTTGTTCCAATTTCTTAAATACTTGGTATGTGTCAAGCATTGTGCTGGGCTCTTTTCATAGAGTCTTTCAATTAATTCTCACAGCAATAATAACTACTCCCTTTTGACAGATAAATAAACAGAATCTTAAAGATACTATTTACTGAATGAGCAATCTCAGAGTCTACTCACAATCACTGTGCTATTTTGCTTTGTAAATATGCAATGATGTGGCATAAGAATGATTTGGTGAGCCTGGAGGGGGCAGAGCTTAGTGGCCAGCTAGTGTCAGGGCTTACGAGAAAAGGAAAAACAATTCTAGATAATATCAAAGATTTCAGATCTTTGGAAGGAATCCAAAAAGGAGAGAATGAAGAAAGATAAAGACAGTGGTGAAGAGAGGAATTTCTTTCAAGATAGAAAAGCAGACAGAGCCAGAGCATGGAGGGTTTTGTAAGCCATGCCATTGAGTTGCAATATAATCCTACGCGCTATGGGAAGCAATGGAAATGAATGGGGTAAATAATCCAGAGATGTGTTTCCCAGCCAGACTTCTGCTACATGATGATAGGACCGTGTAGCAGATGCTGTTGATGCCCACCTTGAAAGCCTGTTGGTCCGCTGCTGAGTTCACCCCACAGCTGTGGTGGCTGGTTCCCACGCACATCCCAAGCAGCCGTGTCTCTCTGCCTCTTTGCCTGAGGGATTTGCCTAGCTTGCTAGCTCCACCAGAGGACTCCTCTGAAGTGCTGAGGATTTTACCCTCAACCGAATGGGACAGAGGTCAGTTGAGAAATACTCCACCTTCTGCATCTGTCATAGGACAGTCCTGTCTGGTTGCTCAGAGGGTCTGTAGCAGGATCAAGTCCCAGTTACTTACAAAAATAACCAGAAGTAGTAATATAATACACACTTTATAGGCTTTTCTCCCTTCTCTGTATTACTTTCTCCACTTCCTCACTTGAGATTCCTGGGATCACCTTCCAGATACTACCTGTACCACAATGCTTGTCTCATGTTCTCCTTTGGGGAAAAAACAATCTAAGGCAAGTGATTCTGGGAGTGGCACCAGGATGGAGCCTGCCATTGGCTCACTCCAGTCAGAGGGCAGACAGAATGGCCCTGCTAGTGGTAGGCACTCCTGCAGTTGACTCCTGAGAGCCTGGAGCATCACAATTACTAAAACATTCTCTGTGATGGTTGGAAGAGCAAGCACTGGCTTATTTGCTCTCTGAAGCACTTGAAAGATATGAGGGCAATAGTAAGGACAAGGATGGTGGGATGGTGAACTGGAGAGAGAGAATAAAATCTTTGGGTCAACCAAGCATCAATTCACTGTGGCACAATGTGAAAGCCAGAGATCCTCCTGGAAAATATTTAAAGGGGTCCTGACCTCCTATATCTGTAGGGCAAGCTGTGTTGGATATCCAGCCTAGTGTTTGATATAAGGGTGATAGACATACAAAGGAGACTGAAACACAGTCCCAAGTCTTCCATGTTAAAAATTGGGCTCTGATAGGGAATGAGTTGGACTCTAAGACCTGGGGTGGGGGCATTGGGTGCAAAGCTCCACACTAACAGAGAAAAGCTACCTCCCATTGCCTGGAACCACACAAAGTTCCTTACTCAACACAGATGCCTCATGAGGTGATAGTGTCCTTATCATTGTTCCTTCCCTCTTTGCTTCTAGACCAATAACTAGGGCAAAGTCTTATGGTATCCTGAATGGGAGAGTAAAGTTCATGCCAGAGAAAAATGGCCTATCCACCAAAAGAGCTGCAGGGCCTGGTTGATCTATCCAGTCGGTACTGAGGGAGCACACATGGGAATGGACGTTAGACTGAGAGACAGGTTGGTGGATGAAACACCCCTCAAAAAAACCATGCACTTAGAGACATCAGACCTTTCCATCCTGGAGCAAGCAGCAATTCATCCTGTCAGAGTTAATGTTTACTTCTGTTTCCCTTCCCCGCCTACATGGCCTCTACCAGACCCATTATCCAAGGACTTACAGAGATATTGAGTTGTTGACATGAGATCCTGTATAATATATCCGTAAACTAAGGGAGCCAAGGTGACCATGAGGTGCACTGGTCTTTCCATACACTATCCCTCCCAGAAGCTGACAAACTGATAAAATATTAAAATAGCCTTTCACAGTCTCAGCTAAGCTACCAGCTCACAGACATTTCAGGGCTGGATCAGCTGCTTGAAACTTTACTCCCAGTGTCTTGTTTGGGAGAATCTGTGCCCCCTCTAAGAGAAAATTTGGACTATGCAGAATTAGAGGTCTAGGTCTCCAAGAGGAGGTGAGTTTCAATGAGGGGGACATAAGAAGGGTTCCACTGAGCCTAAAGCTACTACCACTGGTCCCTTGGGTTTCCTCAGGCGTGTAGACCAATAGGTCAATAATCCAAGTTAATATGCTGGTGTTAATTGACCTTCATCATCACAAGGGGATATGGTTGCTGTAATGAAGTATCAGTGAAAACCTCAGCCAGAGCTGCAATTATGGGGACTATACTTGATTTCACGAATCCTCCCATTTTTAAATTCTGCTTAGAGCCTGTGGCCCACAGCCACCTTGAAGCATTAATACCAGAGTCCACCCAGGACGGGGGAGGGATGATCTAAGCAAAGACAGCAGTGAGGGACTATAGCAGACAATGTAGATGTCCAGCCATGTCTCCTTGACTCCTCTCTGATTAAGCCTACAGCCATAGCGGACAGTTGCCTTACACACTGACAGCTTCCCACCCACCCCTGTGTCCATCTTTCTGTCCTTGGCCTGAGCACTCTACCTGGAGCCTTGAGAGTTTGCTCAGCCCTCACACATTCAGCCCGGCCGTGCCAGGATGTAAATCCCAGGAGTGAATCTCGACCATGAAAGACAGAGTCATGAGCTAAAAAGCCCAGGCTGCTTAGGCTTCAGTACAACTATTTTGAGGGTCATTGTACAGGCTTCTCAGCAATAGTGAGCACCAGTTGTAGTGATCTGACCACACACACTTAACTTGTCTTTTTCCCTAATTTGTTTCCCCTCATCCCTTCATTTGTGCTTCCTGGGATCTCTTCCCAAATAAACTCTGTATCACTAAGTCCTTATCTCAGGAATCCAAATTGAGGCAATGTGCCACAAGAAAAAGAAAGTGTTCTGATTTCAAAACCTCTTGATGATGTATAATTCATCTTAGCATATTACTAGTTCTGAAATTTGTATGATAATAAAACAAAAAGCAAAAAAAACTTTAATTTTTTTTTATATTTTAAAAGATTATATTTGTTTATTGGACAGAGAGAGAGAGAGCACAAGCAGGCAGAATGTCAGGCAAAGGGAGAGGGAAAAGCAGGCTCCCCGCAGAGCAGGGAGCCTGATGTGGGGCTCGATCCCAGGACCCTGGGATCATGACCTGAGCTGAAGGCAGGTGCTTAACTGACCCAGAGTGACCCTGGTGCCCTAAAACATAATTCTTTAAACCTTAGTTACCTCTGTATTTCCCCGAAACAGTTGTGTTTGGTTAAGAGAATGGGTCTGGAATCAATTGCACCTGGCTGGAATGATGACCCCATTATTTCCTTTGGAAGTCACTAACGTCCCTAAATCTCAGTATCCCAAACTCTGACATGGATATGATCATGTGTCAGCCTAATGGGATTACTGCTATGATCAAATAAGAGCCTGGCACACAGTAAAGAAGTGAGACAAGGCTGATATTATTGCAATTACTTGACTGTAGAATCCTTTTTGGTAATAACTGCTAATATCCAGAAGAGGAATAGTTTTTGGAACTTCCTATATGCATCTTGTGAAAATCTGACCTCCCATCTTCTGCAGAGAATATTAGGTCAATTCTATATGATGATTTCCTTTTCATAAAAGTCTTAAAAGCATTTGTACCTTCTTACCAGTTATTTCTGCAAATAAGAAACCCATGTTGAACATGCCAGCTTGGCATGAATATAAGCCCTCCAATGCCTCTTTGCGGATTCTCATTTTGCCTGTTTTTCCCACCTTCTTTGGTCAATGGAAAAGGTGTTTCAAGAGAAAGCTATGTTTCAGAATATAGGAGTTGTCTACACTTTCCCACCAGTTCTAACTCATGCTGTGAGGACTTGAGGGACAGGTTGAAGGGACAGATTGGGCTGCTCCGTTACCAAAACAAACACGAGTCCCCAAACAGTGCTTTCCTCATGGAGGACTGGTTAAGAGAAAGACCACAGCAACAGGCTGTCTCGGGTTTAATAGTCTGCCACTCTTTGTGTAGTTCCCAAAGTGGCCTTAGGATTACACAGCCGTAAGTTCTAACACTTTTCTTACCTCTTCTTAGAACAAAAATCTGTTGTGTGAAAGCATGTGAACAGCTAGGCATGTTTTATACAGAAGCCCCTGAGGACCAGCCCAGCTACACTGAGGTGACTCATGCGGAAGGTTAGCAGACTCCGCGCTTGAAATGGCTTTTCCTTCAGCAACTCAGCTCTCCCAGGGTCCTAGGACAGCGCCCCTTTGTGCATTCCTGACAGACAGCTCATGCAGGGGTTCCCAGAGAGCCCCATTAGGACAATTAGGCTAAAAATCAGCCAGTTGTGGCTGGAAGCTTCTTGTTAGCCTCTCAGAGCGGAAGTGTGCAGGCGACCATCTGAGCTGAGGAACATTACTGGGGTATTTATTACTTCTTAACATATCGTTCAATGTGTAGTTTCCCTTAAGGTCTGTGTATTTGCAGCACGTGTGACTAGAAAATGACAAACATCACTTGACTCAGCTTTGACTTTAATTGGTGTTTTTTTTTAAAGCAGAATTAGTGTTTTCTCTTTTTTTTTTTTTTTAAGATTTTATTTATTTATTCATGGGAGACAGAGAGAGAAGCAGGCTCCCTGGGGAGCCTGATGTGAGACTAGATCCCAGGACACTGAGATCATGACCTGAGCCAAAGGCAGCCGCTTAACCCACTGAGCCACCCAGGCGCCCTAATTGGTGATATTTCTGAATGTTGCATTTACCCTTTAAAGACATAAATTGGAGAACAGGAGTGTGTTCGCATTGGTAATAAGTCCTTGATGTCGATGGTGAGAGCTGCCTCTGTTTCTGAGCCTCACAGAGGAAAATCCGAGGAGGCAAATGGGGGTGGGGTGTGCAGGGAAACATGGAAGAAGGCTTGACTAACTTCTCAAAATAATCCTGGTAAGCAATTTTCATTCCTACTGGGGCTCCTCCTTGAAGTGAGGACTGTTCCACTGTGGTGTCTGGATCCCCTGATCTCCCAGCCAGGGCTGCCCAGTGGGACTCCTTTTAAGGGATGGCGCAGCCCCCACCCAGAGAACCACCCCAGAGGGCAGGCTGGGAACATCCTGTTCTGAGGCATTTGTATTTGTTTGGGGCCTGCCAAGAATTCATTTCTTCTCATGGCGATCACTCCAGTCTCGATGTATCCAACTTCTGACCAACATCTTCAGAAGAGACGATTGTTCCAATGGTCTATCAGCATGAAAGTCATCCTTGCCAATGCCAGCTTCCTATACGTACTTCAGTTTTTCAACCTTTTCTGTCTGGACTGAAATCATTTTTTTCTTTCTGTTTTTTTCTTTTCCTTGAAAAAAAATGTGTAGGCATTGTGGTGTTACTTGACTAGAAATTGGGTGCGGTGGCATTTGGAAGCACCCATTGTCAATGAAGCCTGTTAATTAAAGATTATCTGCTGTCAACCAAACAGAAAATATAGAAAGAGAAACAGAGGATTCACATATGGAACTTGTTTTCAAAGTCTCATTAAATTGACTTTTAGTGATTTAGTTCAGTTTCTGTTCCAAATCTGTGTTCCCTCTTGAAAGTAACCCATTCAAAAACAGTTGATAATTGCAGGCTAATTACCTTGAATCTTTGTACTGGAAAAACTGGCTGAGCAGACCATTGTACAACTGTCTATTAAGATTATTTGGTGACTCATTATCACTAAGACAACCTTATTTCAGTTAGATCAACAGGGTTCCATTTCTTCACCAGAGAGCTAGCTTTACACACCACACACACATACACACACAACTTCTGAGTTTTTCTTTATCTCCACAGCTAAGGAGAGTAAGTTCCTAGATCGACAATGAAACACAGAGGAGTACAAGTGGAACATCTTTAACGTGACAGGATCTGAGCCTCTTTTAACTTTCCTTTTCGGCTGTCTTTTCCCACACCTGAGGTGTGTTATCCTCCCCTTTGCCACACCCAGAAAACACACCCAGATAATTAGCAGACTTGTGAAATCCAGGAACAATGAGCTGTACATGCGACAAGGCAAGCCCAGATCCCGGAAGAATGATCTCAAACAAGACTCTGAACATTGACTGGCAGGTCCCAATCTCTCTCTTTTTTTTTTTTTTTTAGTGTTCCAAGATTTATTGTTTATAGGTCCCAATCTTGACCTGTCTTCAGGAGTTTTAAAACCTGAAACCAAATCCACAAGGGTGAGATACAGCAATCTTTTGACCTCAGTAGACCTGTTGTTAACACTCCATTGCAAAACAAAACAAACAAACAAAGAGTTGCAGAAGGAGTGAGGAAAGGAGAGAATTCAAACGCAGGAGCTGGAATGCAGTCTCTTCGTCCCAAATTCCCTGAGCTATGTGCTCTTGCCCCTGATGGAGGAGTGGGATTCCTTACTTCATAAGTGTATGAAATATTCTGGTTCAGAGTCATCCCTCTTTCACAACAATTTAGATTTCAAAATTGCTGGAATTTCTGTTTTGGTTTTCCTGGTAATTCTTTGAATTTCTTTTTACGGAAGGGAATTAAGTACTGGAGGACTATTATAAACATTTACTCGTTTTATTATCGACTATTATAAACATTTACTTCCACCTGAGTCAAAGTCAAGGTACTGGGAGTTCAAACAATGGCTTCTAAGCAGACAATGATGTCCCCAAATAGGTCAAGTTTCACTCATATCTGCTCCATTTTATTTGAAGATTTGGAGAAGGGAGGTGGAGAGTTAAATAACTGCAATGCAAAATATTTTTATATGAAAAAAAGCATGGCTATATTTCAGATTAAACGATTGTTTAGACAATCAGGTGAAACTGGGAGCTGTGTACTCACCTTCCTATGCTAAGAGTGCTTAGGTGAAAAAGATCTATACAGTGTGGCAGGAAAGTAAAAAGGAGCCCTTTTTCTATTTGTTTCTATTTCTGATAAGGAATACTCTCTAGCATAACAAAAGCTGAAGGACAAAATATGGTCTATCTATATCTAGGTATTCTATATGTTGTGAGAATACTATGTGCTCACGCATATTTCAAGGTTGCCTATAAATAAATAATGAAGACTCATGACATTCTATAATGTATGGATGATTCTAATGTCTAAAAAAGTTAAGACCTGTAATCTTTGATATCAAAAGCAGTGCATGTTAAGAAGACTAAAAACAAGTGCTTCAGAAAGATGCTGCTGGGTTTTTATTTACGAGGCCCTATCCAGCAAGCCACCAAGTCAAGACCGGATCCTCTCGTCTCAGCCACATCCCTGGGATAATCTGGAAACTGGCTTACACCTGCAACACTTACAAAGTGATGACTCACGTGGTCCAATCACAGAGAAGTGATCCAAAAGAAGAGAGCACAATCATGAAAACTCAAACCAGCGTGGACTGCATTTCTCCAACTCCATGCAGTGAGATACACAGATCCTAGAAATCTATTATTAAATCATTTTTTTTTCCTTTCTCCCATTTATTTTCTTTAGCTGCCCCCACCCAGACCTCACCGTTTATGCTTCTGGCCTCCACCTTCTCCTTTACTCTACACCTTCCCATTACACAACACCTCCCCACCAGTCCCCCAAACACACTGGGAAGGCACATCCTTCCCTAGAGTATGGAGAAGTAGAAGAGGTTAAGGGCCCCACACCAATACATTGGGGGAAGGGGGAAGCCCACAAGTACTCGTCTGGTAGTATTAACTACTATACTATTCCCCACCACACCAAATACCGTAACACCGTATTTTGCACTTATTATTCCTATTATTTACTAGCTGTCTGATCTTAAGAGAGTTATTTCATGTTCCTATGTTTTCATTCCTCCTTTGAGCAATTAATAATAAACTAAACCCATATCAGAGGGTCAAGTTGAGTTTGTATGGGTTAGTAGATGGGAAGCACTTAGAACAGACCATACTATTTAATAAGGGCGATTGTCATCTCTGGGTTTTGCCTACAGGTCAATTGTTCCCTTCTCTAAGGGGTAGGAGAGTCTGGTGGGAGGAAGGGGGGACAGACCAATGGGCACACTCTTCATGGAGCAGACCAATTGCCCTGATATACATCCTCCCCCTTTTCCAGGACTACTCTTTTCTCTGCCAGCTCCAAGCTCTGCACCTTTTTTTTTTTTTTAAGATTTTCTATTTATTTTTTTGACACAGAGAGACACAGCAAGAGGAAGAACACAAGCAGGGTGAGTGGGAGAAGGAGAAGCAGGTTTCCCGCTGAGCAGGGAGCCTGATGCGGGGCTCAATCCCAGGACCCCGGGATCATAACCTGAGCCAAAGGTAGACACTTAACAACTGAGCTACCCAGGCACCCCCAAACTCCACACCTCTTCGCCACTTATCAGGCAGCACAGCTGTTAACTCTCCAACAGCCAAGTTGAGTTTATTCAGGGTGGTAGCTTCACTCCAGTGTTGACGATATCACTCATTTTTCATCTTCTCAAATTTGACAAAGCTTCTGGTCAGCTAATGGGCCTTTATCTTGGTATGGATTTAATTCCTCTAGTACTTATTTATTATTCTACATTTTTTTCCCATAGTGGTCAGAAATGATGGATTTAATGGAGTCCACTACACCATCTTGAATCAGAAGTTCCCTGGAATATACATAAAGCTTTTCTTCTAAGCTTTAAGGTTACTTATGCTCATGATAGGGTTCACATTCATTTATTTAATGGTTCTTCCAACTATAGGAATCTTCTTTCATTTTCAATTATAGAAAATTCCGTCACAGTATTAAAATTTTAGTCATTGTCTCTAGCTGTGAAAGTCAGTTTGGAAAAAAGCCACATTAAAAAAAAATAGCCTGACTTTACCCTATTTGCTTTTTCCCAAGAATATTTAAGTAAATTAACAAATACAAACACACTGAATCAAAGAATTTTGAAGGAGAAAAGGATCATTTGCAATCATTTTATGCATGAGGTTATAAGGCTAGTGGGAAGTAAACTGCCCCAAGCCTGCACAGCCAGCAAGTGCCAAAGTTGGATGAGTTTCAAATATGGCTTTTTTGGGTATGCCTAGAAAAACAAAACAAGTTGACTCAGCATCCGTGTTTATTTTATGAATAGGACTGTCTTTCAGCAGAAGTTTGTAGCAAAAATCAACATAATGAAGATATTAGGACTATATTCTCCCACTGTTTTCATTTCTTTAGAAAAGGAAAGCCTATCAAACTTTATTGTCAGTTCTGCAGTATATGGTTTTGAAGCTAAAAGTAATTACACTCCATAGTTATCTTGTGTGACAACTGAAACAACTTGACATATTACTTCTTTGTTAAGTTCAATAGTAGATGGCACCAAGCATATCTGACTACTTATACCGTGAGCGTGAGATAATTGTTTGGGAACCTATAATTGCTTATTTAAAGGGTGGAGACTCTTGATATAATTACAGAGCCAAAAGGCACCTAGCTTTACTGGGGGAAATGCCATGCAATGCAAAGTTAGTCTTCAGATGGTTTCTTAGTCAAATTCTTCATTACTCTCCAGAATGCTCTGGAATTCTGTAGCTCCATTTATGACATAAATGTATCTGTTCTGGTGAAAAATCAATCAACAAGGCTATTCCTGAGCAAGGCTGAAAGAAGTGGAACATTTTAGCCAAAGTAACAACACTCAGTGTGTCTTTGTTATAAACATTTCAAGTTGAAATTCTTCTGTTAATATAGACCATTGGTCCCAGGAAGCCATATTTTTTTCTAAATGTACATCATTAGAATATAGTGTGTAACTTATTAAGGAGGTGAAGAAGACAGTTGGACAGGGAAATATCCAAAGACAGGAATGCTCACTTTAGAGAACCTTGTATCTGACAATACTTTTGAGGTATAATGGGTGTTCTAGTTTCTTAATGTCTAGCTACTCATTATCTTTTGAGTTACTTCTGTTTTAGAGGATGGCATTTTTAGCATTGTTAGTTATCACTTCAAGTCCTCTACCTGCCACGGAATTTTTGAAAATTTTTGGTATAAATAATCACCCAGGTGACTTTCTTCTAAATTTATGATGAGAAACATTAACCTCATATTTTGAAAAACACAGAGAAAAATTGACCACCAAGAGCCAACTAGCCAATAGAAGCACTAAGAAGTATGTCCAATCTCCCACCATGCCACCCGACAACCCATTTTCACATTTCCACACACCAGAGGGGAATTAACCTACAACCCATACTGTAAAACCAGGATCAGAAGGGAATGTGGACAAGGGGAATAGAAGAAACTGCTTGCTGTCTCACTCCCTGAGTGGAAGAAGATCCCATTTCAAGCAGGAAGATGAGAGAAGAATGAACCTTTGCTACACCACACAAACATTCCCTGAGAAGTCTCTTAGGCAATTTCCCTCTGGTGGTAGCACTGGGTAGAGGCTGTATAGGATCTGTGTGTTGGGTATTGGTCATTGAGGAAGAAGTCCAGGGAGCAGACTCCCTGAATCCACGAAAGTCCCTTCAAACTTGTTATGGGAAACCTAAAATAAGCAAGATCCTTCAAGCTAAGAAAAAGCTACTTTTCATTTTATCCAATGTTCTTATTATTTTGCCCCATCCAAAGCATCTTTTAAAAATTCCCTTCCCCAGAGCTGAAAAAGGAAAAAAAGCAAGACCAAAAACTACAAACTAGGAACAAGATTAAACACCTGGTTTATTGGGAAAATTTCATAATGAAAACTGCAATTGCTTATCCTGCAACTTACAAAATAATAATTTGATATATAAAATGAATTGGTTTTCACTATGTAAATACAAATGGTAAAAACAAAACAAAACAAAGTCAATATGATATATCCTCTATTTGCCATTCAGAGAAATCTCACATCCCTGAATTCTGTATGTCTTACATCAGGTATTTTGTATCTCTTTTTCCAAGGAAGACCAGGTTTGCCTACATTGAAGGTGGTGTTTACAACTGCAATCTACCAGAAGCTGTGTCTATATGATTAGAGCCCAGCCAAACCTGAGATGAACAATTCAAGCCACTTCCTCTCCTTCGGCTATTTTAATGACACTTTGTGAGAGGAATGGAACTCTGAAAGCTTTGCTAAACCACCGGTTCATGCCTATCAGTCATGATGAATTAGACCCAGCCCATCTTTGAATCCATCTACTGTGTTCCTGAACATATAGACACAAAAGAGTACAGATTTATTAATACAGCATTTTCCCACACCCCAACCCTATAAACCACTTTACAAGAAAAAAATTCGTCTTAACCTTTCACTACATAAGGAAGCCTTAATCATGCTGCAGGCTTTGGGTATGAAAGAATACTTTCCTAGTTGCCATATCATGGTAACAGAAAGCTTCACAAAAAAGATCAGGATATTAGTTAGGAATTCTCACAAACAATATGCATTGAGGCAGCTTTTTCACTTCTTTAAATAAGTGAAGGCTTGGAAAATATTTATTTTTTGCATTTCTTTTAGGATATTTGGTCACTGACAATTTTTACTAATCTCTCTCTCTTCTCGTTGGCTCTTAATGGACACAGTCCATTCCACCTGGGAAAAGCAGAAACTCGATCAGGTCAGTCCAATCTTTGAAGCTTTCTCATTTTTGCCTTATACAGTGGTTACATTTCATATTCATATTCTTTTACAAATGTCATATAAATGGTATTTATAGATATAAGGGGATATTGGCATATTATAGGTCATTAGTTTAAAGAAGTAAGCTTTGTTTACAAAACATATATAAAAGATGAGTATGAAACTGTAACACCATTTAAGAAATATTTTCTCCCAAATTATTTTAGCATTGACTAGTTTAATGAGATGAACACTGCCCACAAAATGGGTTCAAAGGATGCTGGCGAAGGCAGTGTCTTGCTCTGGGATTCATCTTGGCAGCGGTGATCTTCTGCTCACTCCCCACCTTAGGCAGATGTGTAGAAGTACCTGGGCTTGGCATTACCCAAAAGGTCATCTTCGTAGTTGGGAAGGCAACAGAAGAAGAAGGCACAGCCGATCAGGATAATCGTGGCTGCCCACCCAAAACCATAGGCCCAGTTATAGATGTAAGTGACAGCAGGGTTGGAATGAAGGTTGAAGGTCTGGGTGTACTTCACAGGGTAAATTACCAGGGAGATGATCTGGAATACAGCTAAAGGGAAGAAAAACATCCCAAAGTGAATACAAATGCACAAATGAATGCATGGGAACGACAGGTCAACTCCCTCTTCCACAACTGGTTTTTGTCTTTAAATAAGTGTTAAATCCACTTCCTGTCAATGAAAGGGACTTGGGGTGGGAGGGATCTATTCAGCATGAGCCAAAACACTTTATTGATTCTTGTATGTCACAGAGACCTGGCACTGAGCTGAATGCTGATTATATGAAACACAGACGAAAGGCAATTAGAGAACCCCTCTTTAGTACGTGTGTAAGCATTGTGTTTACTAAAGTAAAAAGTACAAAACTATGGTGTACCACTGAAAGCAGGGTGGTAGGTTTTCATCTTGGTATTTCCTGTGCCAAACACAGTAAATATTTTCAGGGCTAGCAAAAATAATATATATACACCTACACACGTGTGTGCACACACGCACATATATTTGACAATACTGATATTTAACAACACACAATTGGAATATTCATTTAATAAATGAGTAACTAAATGAATCTACAAGCCAATGATGTGAATGATCAACAGAGAAACACCAGGAAAGCCTGCGGAGGAGGCGAGAATCTGAGGAGTAAATAGAAAGGGAGAGATGGAGGTCAGAGGGAACAGCATTCCAGGCTGGGGGAAGAGAAACACAGGAGTGTTTCTCTTGGAGTGTAAGGAGGATCTAAGAAAGAAAATGCAGCTCAAGAAGACTTCTACCCTCTTTGGCATTAGAGTCACCCTATTACAATTACTATTAATCATATGAACATTTTAAGCAACTTTAAAAATAAGAACTTGATTAAATTGACTTTTGTTTTCTTTTTTCATGAACATGCATAACTCCATGGAGCTATAATGAGCACACACATGCTATGTTGTGCTCTGTATTCTTTTCACATCATATTTCCCATGTCTGTTGCCACGTCAGAGGGTAGGAACACATCTTCGCTCTGTAACATTAAGACACTAAGTCTACACCCAGCGGTGCCAACCGGCTGTGCTCCGAGAGCCCTAGTTCTGGTATTCCATTAATAAATGTTCACTCTGACCACACCCACCTGCATCACGAAGTCTCCCATGCTGCAGAATCAGCTCTATGATACAAGTTCCGGACCTGGCCCCTCCTAGGGTCTCCTGTCCCACTGCAGAAAAACTTTCTATGACCCGCCACATCATAAGATTGTAACATTCCTTCTATAAGCAAAATGGGCTCAGCATGGGGCTCACAGGAGGACAGCCCTGGGGCCACAATGGAAAAAGTGCAGTGAGTCAGCCCTGTGTTGTCAGCTCTGTTCCCTTAAAGCAGGGGTGTCACTGGACATGGACGTGGGGTCACGCAGCATGGACTGGAAACATGGGGTACTGCTTGAGACACAGAAGGAAAGGGACCTAGACCTAAAAGCCCATGTCTCCGTTACTTCTATGCATGGTGACACATCTCCTGACAACAGACCCGGAAGTGTAATTGTCAAGGATTGTGGGTTGGACAGTACTACAGTGATGCCTACTGAAGGTAAGAATGAAGAACCTGTCTTACCAGCCAGGGCCAGGAGGCCTCCAATCACTCTGAGAAAGACGAGCATCTGGGGTCCGCAGAGGGCAAAGAAGGACAGGATGAAACAGATCACCAGGATGATAAAGCCACAGAAGAGCATGGCAGCCGCTGCCCTTCCCCATGCTGTAAGAGAAAAGAAATGAATAAGACACACACGCCACATTTAAAAATCACCTATCAAAGTATCAATAGAAGTTTTTTTTTTTAATTTTCTACTACTTATATTTGGTAGAAAGACAGTGTTTTTGACGGGAATTAAGCATCTCCATATTTCAAGGGAAGAACAGGCAATTCATACGGAGGGCACTAATAAATTACTTGTGGTAATACCTTCTCCTCTCAGACTTGGGGTAAATGTTTCTAGCTCTGAAATGAAAGTTAGAATTCATTCATTCATTTCTCACGTAATAAAGAGGCCATATAAACAGGTATATTTAAAAGGCTCTCTCCTTCTTCCCCTCCCTACATTCATGCTCTCTCTCACTCTCACTCTCTTGCACTCTCTCAAATAAATAAATAAAATATTTAAAAATAAATAAATAAAATAAAATAAAAGGTTCATGCAAGTTCTAACATAACATATAATAAACAATACTTTTGGTATTGAAAAATTAAGTTATAATCTCTTTAGGAAATGGTTCAAATACCTTTAAAAAGATCTTTGTTTTGTATTAACGTTTGGTCCTGTGCCAAAATAACCATTGAAAAGCTTACTTATGACTAGACAGAGAGGTGCACTAAAGTGATTTAATTATAAAGAAGCTTCGATTTTTATAACAAGTTTAGGTATAAACATATCCTATTGTTTGTCTAAATTTTAACTTCTGAAGTATTCAGAATTTATAGCGCAAGAGTTCTTAATGATGGATAGGACTCTTAAAACCAATCAGGATGAAGTGAAAATTGAGTTCTGGTTTTGAAAATCTGCGTGGGCACCTCCAGTCCTGTATCGTTCTACCGTCAGCCCATGGAAGTAGGAGAGCCATGATACCCAGGCTAACAATTCCAGTCAGTAATTCCCGTTGTGCAACCTGCACTGATTTCAAAAATCTCTTCCCACACAACCTGCTTTCTAGAGGGCTTAACTGACATTGATGATGTAATTGCCCTGGCCAGGCACTGTGCTAAGAACTGGACATGCATTAGTTCACTAAATCTTCACAATAACTTTTAATGTCTTTTTTTTTTCCTAAGAGAGGGAGGCGGAGGAGGCGCAGATGAAGGGGAAAGAAAATCTTAAGCAGGTTCCACGCTGACTGCAGAGACTGATGTGGGGCTCTCTCTCACGACCCTGGGATCAATGACCTGAGCCTAAATCAAGGGTCAGAAGCTTAACCAACTGAGTCACCCAGACACCCCCACAATACACTTTAAAAGTTCATACTACCATCATTTCTTTACTGGGGCACCTGGCTGGCTCAGTTGGTGGAGCATAGGACTTTTGATCTCAGGGTTGTAAGTTCAAGCCCCACGTTGGGCATAGAGATTACTTAAAAATTTTTAAAAAAATGTTTATCATCATTTCTTTAGAAATGAGGATATACTAAGACTTTGAAAGTTCAAATGACCTGCCCATTGCCACATAGCAATTGCCACTGTGAGTGGTTCAGGCAGAGTTTGATTTCCAACCTGGATAAATCCAAAGCATGACTCTTCAGATATGTAATTTATAATCCATAAAATTCACTCTTTCAAAGTATACAATTCAGGGGTCTCTACTATATTCACAGCGTGGTGCAACCATCACCGCTTATAATTCCAAAATTTTCATCACCCCCAAAAGAAGCCCCATATCCATTAGAGGTCATTCACAATTCTCCCCTTCCTCAGCTTCCAGCAACAATTAATCTAGTTTCTGTCTTTATCAGTTTGCCTATTCTGGACATTTCCTATAAATGGGATCCATACTGCATGGCCTTTTGTGACTGTCTCCTTTCACCTAGCATAGTGGCCTCAAGGCTCATCTGTATTTGCAGGTACCAGTACTCCATCCCTCTTTGTGGCCAAAAAATATTCTGTTGTACAGATCTCCCACATTTTATTTATCCAATCATTCATTCACTGATGGACAAACATGCGCTCTTGACCTACTCCTCTGTATTGTACTCGAGAAAGAGAGTCATGTGCACATCCACCCAGGTTTTACTCCTGACCCACTGAGTCAGAACTCAAGAGGTAGTACCCAGGCATCTGCACCTTACTGACGTTTCTTACATCCATGCTAAAGTGTGAGAAGAACTGAGAGAGATGATTAATCTCCTTATAGGACCAGATGCAGCCCTGGCAAAAACAAGGTCATATAATTTTCAGGATGTGACCCACGGTCAATTATAGCCACATTCTATAGATTTTTTTTATGGCTACCACCAATCATTACATTCAATTAAATCCAACTATTAAATTCAAAGAAGTAGATACTGATTTTTCCTTTTGAGTTCACAGTTTACAAACCATAACAAAAGGTGACATCTACATAAGCATGCAGAGGAATGCAAACGCTGGGAAAAACTGCATAGCAGAATGTGAATTTTCAATAACAACAATAAAACTCCCTAACAAGGAGCATATTTTGATAACCAAACCTTGACAGTCACAGATTAAGGTTTTGTACGTATAGCTAAACAAGTCGTGCGTGATGTAGCTTCGAAGAGCAACATCAATAATTACTCCTATTTATTTGGGGAAGATGAATACAGACTATTGCTATTCTTACTCCCTCTAACATGATAGCTGAGGTGTAATTTACAGTAGCTTGAAGTACTTGAAAGAACTTAAGAAACCAGCAAGCCAGTTCACCTAACCTGAAGCCAACAGGTGAGCACAAACAGAAACACAGCCCATGTTAAGCACCCGGCCTATGCTGTGTGAAATAATTGCATCGTGGCTTGTTTACTTAACATGCTGAGTCTAAAGAAAATCAAAATGGCAAATTAAGCGCCTTCTTGTCTTGAGAAAGGCTCCTCTGGAAGTAGAAGGCATGTAACCTGCTCCTACAGCATGGGAACACCCAGAAGGAATCACTTAACTATCACTGAAGACCCAGATCTTGGCATGGTTTTGAAGATCTGGCTGATGAATATGGAGTAAGACAACCTGCCTTCTCATATCAATGACTATGTTGCTGTAAAATGATGAGATGGACCCTCCCGGGTCTGAGCAGGGTCAGCCCAGCCCAATATTCTGCCATGACATACAGCCATGTAGACAGAGCAAATCTCCATGACATACATTTTGAAAAGCTGAGATGAGTCTGTACCCCCAAGTACCATTGGTCTCACCTAATTACCCAGGATGAGCTTACTACCTGCAAATTTACCCAACCCTTTGGGGAACTATTTATATCTTTATATCATACCATGATCTAAATTATACCGTTATCTACCAACCCCAATAGAAAAACATCAATTTTTTTAAAAACTTTCCATGACTGAACAGACAGATGGTCTTTGGCTCTTCAAAGGCAGAATGTGCTTTTTCATTGTGAAGACGAGTCTGTCCACCATTATTATTTTATATGCAAATTGTATTGACTTTCCTAATTGTGTTTTGTGATAGAGGGCAGGGAAGATTCTTGTTCTCAATTAGCACTGTCTGAACAGAAACCACAAATCAGGTAGGACTCCAGGTAACCAGATTCTGTGTTTCTGTGCAGGAACAGCTTCTGTTTGTTCCGTCCCCTTAAGGGAAGATGAATTTGGTGTTATATATGATCTGTTATATCCTAATTTTTTTTTCTAAGTGCCATTTGGAGAAGTTCCTACTATCAAAGAAACCAGCGGCCTTATAAATCCACTTGTAAATAAGATTCTTTAAAGATCCATTTGGATGAAGAACAGCTTACCTAATTTTGCCATCACTTGCAAAGGTTAAAACTTAAATCAACACTATCAGTCACTGAAGAAATTCTGATTTTTTTCCTAGGAAATGCTTTTAAGATTTTTGTATGAGAAAAATGCCGTCTCTTTTTTCCAGTGATGACATGTGAAAACACGATGTTACAAGTCAAATACAGCTAGGAAAAGACCAGTGAGGTCAATTGATAAGAAAGGAGCCGAATAAATAAATAGGTAGACAGTAGAAATAAATAAATACCTTGAATGCCAAGCTAGAAACCATTAACCAAACTGAATCTTGTGGCGGGGTAGGGGACCAACAACAACAACAACAAAAAAAAAACAACTGTAAGATGAGAGCACTATTAATATTTTTAGTATTGTGAGCAACATTTGGCAGACTGTCACTAACCGTTCCTCCAAAGTTAGTTTTTCTTATAATGGATTTGCTGCATTCTTTTTTTTTTAAGTTTTATACATGGCCACCATACCCTGACCAGAACAGTCTGGCCTAGCCCCTTACTCAGTGTCCTGCAGACACCAACCTGCCGCCCAGTTTGAGTAGGGTTCCTTTCCAGAACAACAGATTCAGCTATTAATAGTACAAAGGCCCTACCTAGTAAATCTGAGAATGGGTCAGATCTCATACTGGTTGTATAGTGTTCTTTATGTCAGACTCTTTGGGTCACAGAACTGAAAACTGGATAAAATCATGGGTGAAAAATTAAAATGTTAAAAGATAACCCATGGGTGGAGTATATATTCAAAAAGACTGGGGTGTGTCCAATGAAGAGGTAATGGGCAGGAACACAGGCCGGGGCCTCTGAAACTGGAAAGTGTTTACAAATCACGTGGCTATCTTGTGAAGTAACAACCTTCCAGGTGATGCTGATGCCCCTCGTCTGGACATGTTGATTTGCAAAAATCAAGAGAACAACTCGTCACAGGCCTCCAAAAAAATGTACATCGAAGAAGCGATTTTGCAGAAGCTTTAGAAGGCAGTGAAACAAGGTCAAGGTCCCATAGGATGGCATCCAGCTGGTGTGAGATTCTTGACATGCTCCACATTTTCTCCGGAAACTGAGCCTGATGATAACTACTTACCACTGGGTTTTTATAGAACCGTGATACGTTCTCTCTTTATGGTCTTCTTTTAACATCTCAGTGGGGAAACCATCCTACCCAGCAAGATGTGAACACTGGGATTTGTGTACCATGAACATAGAGAAGATAACTAGCCCGGAATCGGGAAGCAATCCTCACAGACTTGAAAGTGGGTCAGATGAAAAAAGCTGGGAAGTAGCATTTACGTGGAAGCATACTTGAGCTCCATCAGTACAAGACAAGTACTTTTAGACAGAGAACAGCGTCCAGAGAACTGAATTAAGTTGTGGAACAAAGGGAAGAGGCTTAGCTTGTCGTGGGTGGTGTTGATGAGCACAGACTTTGGTGAAAGCTTGAACAGGTGTGCTCTTATGTCCTTCTATTATAGCCTGGGAGTCTGTGTCCGCTAGCAGGGAGAAAACAAGTTAGGCCACTTAAAAGGGAGTGAGGCTCCCGGGCAGTTCCTGCTAAATGCAGCCAGTGGGCCAGTCGTTGGTTCCCACACATCTGAATCTTATAAATCAATATAAATTTATATTTTTTTAATTATGAAAATCAATTGAGTGGCCAATTTTTTATTTTGCTGTGTAAAAACCATGAACATCCACCCACAGTGAATAATCTATCCCACGAATGCCTAATTTCATAAAACCATAACATTTCTATACCTCACCCTGCCTCCCCGTCAAAGGGTCTCACGAGCCTAATCTCAACATGAAGTCCTTTAAGTTGAATTTAGCGCGATATAAATCTATTCCCTTTGTGCTTATCTTTCTCATCTCCTATACATTTAAGAACCATAGGGCTAAATGATCTAAAACTAGGTCCTATAATACTCTGATTCCTGGGCTTACCTAAGACTGATTTCATGTAAAAGCAAAACAAACCAAAAAACAAACAAGCGAACAAAAAGCAGAAAACAGCCCATTCAATGCACTGTGCGGTATTCAAAGGCGTCTGGTAAAAAGGAGGCTCTGTACTTGTGAGGCAGGCACTCTAACTGAGCTGCCCTGGGTCTCCACTGCCATTCCTGACACATAGACTCATCACCCTTAGTCTCCACCCTGACAAGTAGGTGCCTGCTTGGGATTTGAAATCTGTATCATTGATATTTAAAATAACCTCCTGATGTATTTTTTTCTTAAAACTGGAGAAGAAAGGGTGCTGGCAGAACAAAAACAGGATGCACGAACATGCATGCAAATCCAAGTTTGCATTTTATGTACGGGTGAAATCAGACCAATCATTGCAATGTTCTCTTCCTGTTTGGACAAATATAAAAGTGAGATTCTCTCCATGCTCTACATGCTCATGATTTTGTTTAAAAATTAAATGGGTATTTGTGAAACTGGGTATTTCTGTAGTTGTTAATATCAGGTAAAAGCAAATATTCAGCGGATAATTTAGTTCATTTATGAGGGAAAATGAGGTGATGTAGCAACCTGAAATTCTTTCAAAAAACCATTGATAACTGTGGGGAATATAATATTCTGCATTCTGCATAGTTCTAATGGGTAGTATCATGTTCTGCATTTTACATAGTTTTAAGAAACTATTTCCCTTTACAAAAACGTCTCTATTATTAGTGTTATTGCCAATACTTGCCAGGAATAATCTGTGCTTTTAATATCAAAATGAACATACTAAGGTTATGAATATTAATTAATAGAAAGAGATGGCCAAGCACTTTGTAATAAAAAGATATGCTTTCTTAATAGTATTTACTCCATGTAAATCACATTTACACTCTAGTATATATCAAGAAGTTTTTTAAGAGTCGATACACACATTCAATCATCTATATTAAGATATTATTTGATTTTATGTTTAATATTTTATTTATTTATTTGACAGAGAGAGACACAGTGAGAGAGTGAACACAAGCAGGGGGACTGGGAGAGGGAGGAGCAGGCTCCCCGCTGAGCAGAGAGCCTGATGTAGGGCTCGATCCCAGGACCCTGCGATCAGGACCTGAGCTGAAGGCAGATGCTTAACAACTGAGCCACCCAGGCACCCCTAAGATATCATTTTAATTAGAGCCATCCACCTTATTCCTTGTTGTGTTTATACATATGTGGGAGTGTGTATAAACTGCTTTCTACATTTTAGAGAAATCTCCTGTAAACATATTGTTTTCCAAAAAGCCTTACTGGTTATCTGAAAATCTCCAAAGTTAAAGATGCCTAGAAAATCGCCCTACAGTATAGGAATCCAAAATTTCGATTGTGAAGCAAAACTAGCCAATAGTCAATGGCAGAAAATGAAGTTTAAGTATAATAAACACTCAACTCATCTCTGACCACAGGAACTTGAGATGGACCTCTCTTTGGGGAGTTCACATCTATATCCTTCTTCGCACGAACAAATAATGACAGTGGATCCTGGATTCATGATTTGATTCTAGGTCTTGCACAAAAGCTTCATCTAACGTGTTATTGACACATACTTATCTTTCCAAAGGTCATAGGAGTAACTTAATTGGGATGTTAAAGCCACCACCCACTTAATGAATATCAGTCTTGCTGCATCATAAAGGTAGCAATAGATTTTTTTAACTTGGAAAACTGAACTTTACCGAAGACCAATTTCTACATCAATTTGAAACATATTTTATACAATGGATCAATGTTGCCTTTACAATTAAAAGAGTTAATGCTTTAGACTTCTAATTAAAAAATTAAACCAACAAAACCTGTTTATTCCCTTCCATATACAAAGCACTATATCATTCTGAGGCTCAAGACACCACACCCTACGAAGGTGAGCTCATCTTGCAAGTCAAGAAAAATAAGAACTGCATTGTAGTGAGTTTCCCAAAAGGGCTGGAGTCACAGCCAGAGCCTTGCAGGCCAGATCATGTCCCAGCAATAGTGCTGCTGGTGGTGGTTCTACCAGCTCCTCTCTTCCTGTGGTGCACTAAGCTGACTTCACATGCGGGGGGATTGCAGAGTGCTCTTTGGGTCTATACTAGTCTTTGTTCTGAAGTATGATTATCAAGTCTGTTTAAAAACACACCTGTTTAAGCAGTCCTGTTAAGTTCCCCTACAAGAGACTGAGCTCCAATGCATTTTAACTAAAAGATTAAACGATAAAACACATTACTTCAAAGATATTAATTCCCTTTTAAAACCTAAAAGATCTGAGATAATAGAAACACTGGCAGGCACTCTATTTGTTTTAAGAGAGAAAAAACACAGACTTTAAGGAAAGGAGAAATTCCATGCAGTCTTTACATTTTATTAGCTGCTGATGAGGACCATGCCTCCCTTTGCGGGAAAGCTCATAGTGGGAATTTCCAAACAGTCCACAGTAGATAAGATACAGCACCAAGCTCTGGATAGGGGCCCCCAGAACCACAAATAAACACTGTGCTTGGAAGCCGTGGGCCACTTCAGAGTAAAGAATCAAATTAATGGTCCTAGGCAGGGAACGAGAAATGGCAGGGTAGCCTTCTTTCTGAGTTTAAAACTATTAAATTCAGTTGCTAAGGCCCCATTCAGTAGCATTTAGCTTTAAGTTTGGATTATGCTCATACTTCAACCCTTCTCGCCTGCACCCCAGGCAAACACTGCTAATCACAATAGATCCGGGCTGTTCTTCCCCACTATCCTAAGAAGGGAGTGGCAGCAGACAGGACTGTGCTCCTCTCCAGTCCTGCCTATTACGAAGAACACCCAGGCTGCCCCCATGCTGGAAAAATAAAATACTCGATCTGCACTATATTAAATTTGTCAACTTCCTTTTGCTTCCTTCTGCTGGTGTAGAAGATGTGTTTGCTGCGTCGATTTCAAATCAGATTAAAATAAGTAAGTTTTTCTAAACAACAATGGCGGACTTAAGTCAAAAAGACACCCCCTAAAGCTAACAAGAACTAGCCTGCTGCTTAAAAATACTGCGGTCCCTCTTGAAATCATGACTTCTAACACTTGGACGGAAAGGGCCTTTTTGTTGCTTTCACTTAGTTCCGGTTAAACGATACACCGACCTTGGGGAAGGCACATATTTTAATATTTTATTTTAATCTTATGAGGAATCAGAGGAGGAGGTGTAATGGTAAGAGATTTCAGTAGGTCTTCAAGAAAATACAGTTTGTTCATTGTATTTCCTCACCTAAACCTTTTCGACGGCTGAAAATCTCTTGCACATAACCGACAAAGCCTACGCGAAACATAGTTTAAACTAGGGCCGTTTTTGCTTCAGTGTTGGGTCTGGTTTTGGCCACTCAAAGCTGGTACTGCTTTCTTCTGTTCAGGTCGGATGCCTGAACCTAAGCTCTAAACACAGTCCTCCCCACCCCCACTGCAATCACTCACTACCGCTGCCCCCGTTCAGTCCTTTAACTTGGGGCGGTTTCCGAAGGCGGCGAAGGCCCAGCCGCAGCCCGGAGGGCTTCCCGGAGGCGGCGGCACTCACCGTACTCCATGAGGCTCTGGCAGTCATCATCGTAGGACCCGCTGCCGCCGCCCTCATGAAAGCATCGCCACCACAGCGAGGACGTCTGGATGTGGTCGCTCGACTGCAGCCAGCCGCGGCCGGCCAGCGCGATGATGTCGAAGGCGATGGCGCTGAGCAGCAGCAGGGGCAGGATCCACCTGCAGCGCTCGCAGGCCAGGCCGCAGCGCAGCATCTCGACGGTGGCGGCGCGGAGGAGAGGAGCGCGCGGGGCTCGGACGCCGCGGAAACTGGCCCGCGAGCGCGGGCAGCGCGACAAAAGGGAAGAGGCCGCAGGGAGGCGGCTCCCGGGAGGACGCGGCTCGGGGCGCCTGGGCCCCACCTAGATTCCGGTGACTCACGGCGCGCCGCCCCGACCTGCCCGGCCGGCCGGGGTGTGCGCGGGGAGAGGCGGGGCCCGGCTCGGGTTACACGGGGCGTGGGGGAGCCTAACCCGCCCGCGCCCGGCCGGGAGCCGCGGGGCGCCCTGCCGGTCCAGGGATGGGGGCCGGCCGGGGGGCCGGGCTGCAGCCACGCGCGCCTCCTCACCTCCCCACTGCCCCATTTCCCGCTTCCTGGAGCCTCTCACGCCAAATGTGGTTTTCACAGTGCCTCACCGATTGCCCGTTTTAATCCGTGTAAACCAGCTAAATATTTAATCTCTGCTGTCTGATAATGGTCTGACTTTAAACAATCCCATATTTAAGTTTCAAGCAGCTTGAGATGGGTATTCACGTTGTTACCTGTGTGTCAATGCTGCACTGCGTTTGAACGTGTGTGCGCAACCCAGGAGCCCGTCCCTGACCTTCGTAGGCAGAGGTGGCCACTTCCTCCCGGGCTCCACCTTTGTACCTTGTACCGTAGCTCACTTCATACTCTTTATCTGCTTATGTACCCGCCTAACCTGCTGGGTCTGGAGCTCTTTGCCAGCAGAGGCCATGTTTTATTTATCTGTGTATCCCTGGTGTCTAGCACTGTGTCTGGATGTTGGCGGGGACGGGTGGGGGGCTCAATTAACATTTAATGCATGAATGTACTGAGTTTAACAGATGCTCACTTCGGTCTTGGAAGAGTTTCATCAGGCTTCCCAGAAACCTTCAGGTCCCGTCTGCAGCAGTCCACACTCCCTATCACAGGTCTGTCGCTATTTAAGCCCACTTAATCTACTCTTTTCGTTTACTATTTTGGGGCTTCTCCAAATAAAAACCGTATGCCAACATGCAACCAGCACCTAAAATCCCACCTCCAGTGTCCGGGCCCTGTCACCACCATTGACTCAAGTGTGGGGCTGGGGGAGGAGTTGGAACGGCAGCTGGGAGTACCACTGAGGAGAAACAAATTCTCAGTGCCAGGCTCCACAGTCGCCTTGGGCAAATCATGAAAAGCATCCAATGAGGGTCACAATTTTTTAATGGAGGTCACATCTTACCTCGTACCTTCAGAGCTCTCCTCTGAATCCCTTGCTTTTCCCACCAATTTAATATAAGAGAAAGGGGGAATATTTAGCAATGTTTAAAATTTAGTTCTCTGTATTTCAGTTTGGTATTCTCAATAGAAAAAGAATACTATTTTGTCTTATGGTTCTCTGGCAATTTTGGAGAACTGTTACAAGAAACGTGCTGAGAAAGTTCGTGTTTGAAGCCACATGAAAAAAATCTCTTCAACCTTAGTCTGACATAAGCCAAGTTCACATATTTTCCTTAGAGGCAAATATTTTCACTTTGAAATAATAGCATAAATGGGGCTGGGAGGCTTCCGCCAAGAGTTAACTGCATACGGTGTAGATTGTATAAAAAAAAAATGCTCTCGGGGTTTTCAAAAGTAATGTAAATATTTGTTTAATTAGCTGTGTCTGTAAGATATTTGTGAGGGGGGAATATCACATTCTACAAATAAATACAGAACTGGTCAGAAGCAAAGTGAGTTTCATGGGTCTTAAGATCTCTAAAGGATTTTGGACGAAATATAACTTATTTTTCTTGTTCCAGTAGATATGAGGAAAAGAGCTCATTCATGTTGAGGTGAAAGCAAGGAAAGTAGCTCTTCAGAATTTCCGGAAGAGAGTAAACCCTGGTTGGGTTCTAACTGGAAAGTACTTAATATAGGTCTCACAGACTGTGGAACCAGATGACTCGGGTTCAGATCCTTTCTCATACCAGCTGTGTGACATTGGGACACTTAGCTTCTTCGTGCTTCAGTTCCCTTATCTCTAAAATGGATAGTACTCACCCGTAGTGTCGTAATGAGTATTAAAATGCTAATATATGTAAAGCACAAAGAATTGTGCCAACACACAGCTACAATAAAAGGGGTGATAGTGATGATTTTCACGTCAGTTTCCCACTTTACTAAGATTGGAAAGGGGTCTTTACATGTTTATAAGGAACAGATTCTTTACAAGAATATCAACTGTATAGATCGTTAAGTTTTCTCAGACAATGCAATCATTCCTCTTAGCCATACTAGCGAAATGACGGCGTATAGTGGTGAATAGGCAGCTCAGTAGTTCCCCCTGCTGGATAATCTAGGAATCGCAGAGCGCCTGATGACGTAAAGTGTATCTAAAAAAGGTTTTTATTTTTATAATTTTGGATTTTTATGATTATAAAAGCAATAAACATCACAAATGAGGTATATACTATTATCATCCTCATATAGATGAGAAAACTGGGGCACAAAGTTCAGTAACTTGCTCAAAGTCACAGTCCCTGAGTGGCAAACCCATACACTAACCTGGGCCGTTTGTCGCCAGAGCCGGTGCTATTTACCACAATAACCATTTGTAAGAATCTGGAAAATATTCCTCCATAATTTTCCTTCTTTCTTCCCTTTTCTCTGCCTTTGTAAACATCCAACCCACTACCAAGTCTCTTCTGAGCTTAATGAAATGGTCCCATTTAAGCTGTCATCTTCTCACTCGTAAACCAAAGTAATCACGTGCAGGTAGAATGAGCACAGCGGGACAGGAAATCAGGTAGTCGGAAGTCTTCTTCTCACTGCTGACCCTGTGCTTTACCTCTAGTTCTTGTCCTATCTCTCTTTTCCTCTGTTCCTGCAAATTTCTGTCTCCACTCTCTCCCCTCCTATTCCTTCCTGTCTAGTCTACCCAGTGGTGTGATGGTACATGTTTACCAACTTTCTGACCCCCCAAATCCTTGATTTGTAGCATTTGCCAATTTCTATCATATTAAACTCTCCCAAGGCTGATTTCCAGTTACCACCTGATGTCACTGAACACAGCATTGGAAAGAAATATACATAATTATCTCTCTCAAGCTAATAAAAGCACACCCTTGCATCTACCCCTAGTATCCTACCAAAGATATTCTCATAGTGGTCACCAGTAAGCTCCTATTTGCCAAATTCAGTAGATATCATTGACCTTTTCATTCCACTAGATACTGTGATGTCTTCCTCCATAAAACTTTCTACTCTCTTGGCTTCTATAAAGATGTTAAAGCCCTGTGCTCAAAGATCATCAGAAATACACCTATACTGGGGCGCTTGGGTGGCTCAGTCAGTTAAGCATCTGCCTTCAGCTCAGGTCATGGTCCCAGGGTCCTGGGATCAAGCCGCCCATCAGGCTCCCTGCTCTGGGGCGGAGGAGGCGGGGCGGGGGGGGGGCAGGGAAGGAGGGCTGAGTCTCCCTCTGCCTGTTGCTCTCCCTGCTTGTGCTCTGTCTCTGTCAAATAAATTAATTAAATATTTTTTTAAAAAAAAGAAACACACCTATAGTTAAAGTTCGATTTGTTCACTCTGCAGCAAAGCACACAGCACACCACGGGGTACTCCGGGGATGTCCCAGTGGGAGGATGTTAGGAGATCTTAGCCACAAAGATTAGGCTTATGTCAGGTGATTTAGGAGGGGGTTCAGAGATGTGGGTGTTTTGTTCTGAATTACATCAGGAAGAGCAGTATCTTATTTTGTAGTCGCATGGTGGGTTTTTTTCTTCCTGCGTTCAGATATGATTATGGAATGGTCGTGTTTTTATTTTGTTCTATCACAATGACACAGTGACCTCATCTGATGTTTATATCCTGTGAAGTTACTCATGCTCAGCATTGAGTTATCCTGGCCTAGCTATTGGCTGCCAGAACAATTACCACCTGCCAGGGACTGGCTTTTTCTTTCTCTTTCACTGGGTCTCCATGAACCTCTCCACCCAACCCTTCCCGCCTTCCATAATGTGCTCGTCGTCCTCTGACCTCCGTCTTCACCCAGTGGTGGATTCTCTGGGATTCTTTCCCATATCACCCTTCTGTTCATTTTCTTTGTGTTGCATCATCCACTTTGATGATTTCAACCCCTACCTATATATTCAAGATGTGCAAATACACATTCTCCCAAATATTTCTGCAGTGCACTCTCTGCTCTGCCCCTCCTCTGCCTGCCCCGGGGTCATTGACCTTCACCGCCACAGCTGCCCCTCACTGCTCTCCCCCCTCTAGTTCTGGACACTTCCCTCTCCCTAAAATCCATCTTCCATAAGACCACCAAAGTGATCCAGCTAGATGCGGATCTGAACCTCACACTCTCTTTGACGCACCCCTCACTGGTTCTTCATTGCCTCTGCCATCAAAAATGAGATTCCTAAAAGTGACACACAAATTCTCCTGTGGTCTAGCCCGTTTGCCTCTCCAGCCTCATCTGTCCCCTCTGCTTGCCTTCTCATCTTTTAGGTTCTCCCCAGCCTATCACAATCTGATTCTGCTCATGCCACTACATTAGGGCAGCTCTTAATAAGATTATCAGAGTATTCAACAGTGCTGATGACTTCCTCCTGGAAACCCACACCTCCCTCTGCCATGGCGCTCGCACTTTTGACCTTTCTGACTGTCCTTCTCATTCTCTTCTACTGTTCACATTCTCCCTGGATGACTTAGTCCAGTCTTTTTCTTCCTCACATTCATGATATCATATTTGCTTTTTATTCCTGATGTTATTTCTCGAATAACTTTCTTCCTAGCCCCCTCCCCAACCACCTATTAATTCCTACTGATCTTTAAAGATCTGCTTCAGACACCATGGCCTCCAGAAAACTTCCCTGAATCTTGGCATATTCCTTCTATCCCTACCTCCAATCTAAGGTAACTATGTGCTCTCTGTGCTCCTAGAACACGTGAACCATATGTAGTATTCACTTCATTTTATAGTAATCTTTATGTGTGTTTCCATTAGACTGTGAGATCCTTGAAGAAAGTGACCATGTCTTATTTGTCTTTGTATTCCCAGCATCTTTTCTAATGCAGGTGTTAAGTAATTGACAAATAAATGAATGGATGGATGGATGGATGGATGGTTTTGTCAGTAGCTATGAGACTTGGCTTCTCTGAACTTTAGTATGTTCATTTATTTGTTGAAGTGGCTAAAAAATAAACTGCAAGGAAACCTGTAGCTCTAAAATGCTATGAAAGTACACATAAATAAAAAAATTCTTAAGACTAGAAATTGAAATATATATATATTTGGAACAGTAGGTGGCAGTAGAATACAGTTTTTCAGCATAGCATTTGCAAGACTTAAAATTGATCTAATCCATAGAAAAACTAATAGCTATATAGCATGATATTTTAAATGTCTCTATACTTTAGTTAATAACAATGTGTCCAGATTGGTTTCCTAACTACAGAAATGTATTATACTAGTGTAAAATGTCAATAATAGGGAACAGTAAGTACAGGAGGCTAGGGGAATTTTGTACTATCACAAGTTCTCTATAAATCTGAAACTATTCTAAAATATAATTTTTAAATGCCTCTACACTGCTTAGTATATCATTTTTCTCATACAAAAAATATGAAACTCCAATATCAGTCATTTCCTCATATAAAGTTAAATAAAAAACCCCATAATCCATCATTCACCTTCAAGTTTTAAAAATAAGTTTTTGATATTCAGAAATAAAAGCTATTTATTTATTTTAAATGTTATTCTTATGTTGTGATTATAAATGTATTATTTTAGAAAGTCTGAAGACAGACAATATAAAGGATACATCATCCATAGACAATTGCTTCTATCTTTTCAACCAGAGTCAATTGCTGCTAATATTTTGATCTTTTGTTTTAGACTTTTTCCCTGTGTGCTCTAAGAGCTGAGATTCTCCCTTGGCTCCTACTAACACACATTCTTCTTGTTTCTTCCCAGCCTGTCACAGGTTTCTTTTCTAGAGCCTGTGGCCGGACCAAGGGGGTTCATCAGGATTTGGTCCCAGCAGCTTCTTCTCCCCCTGCATTCTCTCTTTAGATGATCCTAACTACTTCAGGCTTAGACAGTATGCTGGAAACTTCCAAGTTTATTTCTGGGCCAGACTTCCCTTCTGAGCTTTAAGTTGAATGTCTCACAGATAATATCAAACATAAAACAGCCCAGACTGAGCTCTTTCATCTTCATACCTTCTTCTTTGTCTTACTCATATTAATAAATACCATTTATTAATATAAGTATCATTTATTAATATCAGCATCTTCTAGCTTCTTAGAAACCATCCTCTATGCATTTGCTCCACATCCAACCCATAAGAAAATCTTCAGCTGCCACCTGCAAAAATGTATCTCAAATCCATGTAGTTTTTGCAAGTTCATTATCACTGCCCTACTCCAAGCCACCATCCTTTCTCACCTGGGCTACTGTAATAGTTTCCTCATTGATTTTTCTAATGTCCATTCTTTTCCTCTTAGAGCAGCCAGAGAGATGTTGAAAGATACAGATCACTTTCCTACAGAAGGTTTTAACAAAACAACAATGCCCATGGCACTTGGAATTAAACTTGCCCCACTTGCTGAGGTCTTCAGCAGCTGGCTGGTCCCTGCCTGCACCTGTTAAAAGAATTGGAGTGCCTTTATCTTCTGATAGAACTCTGATACAATTTTTAATTATTGAGAACATAAGAAAGAAAATGTTAAATCCTCATAATGCTGTCCACCTACACAGAAACACAGTTAATATTCTCATACGTTTCTTTCTACTTCTACTTTTTTTTTTCTACATGGACATACTCCTACATATACATGTGTATACAGTATATTATAAATACATTTGTCTTTAGATTAGGATTCCACTCTATAATTTTCTATCCTGGTTTTTCGTTTTCACTTGATAGGTAAAATATGATTATTTTGCTAACACACATTGGCATTTACAATGGCCATTAACAAGCACTTAAGACCTGTCCTCCCCTTGCTATGTTTGATTATTTCCCCTGTTTGGACCTTTATATTCCTGTATCATGCCGCTTATACATTCATTTCTCTGGGAAGCATTTATTGAGTTCCTCTCATGCACGCAGCACTGTGCCAGGAAATAGTGTAGAAATACAGAGGACAGGCCCCGTAGCCACCCACGCAGTGCTCAGGGGCGGGGGAAGATGTCGCCAGCAAGTCATGCTGGTGCCCATGCAGGCTGCCCTGCTAATGGAGGGCTGTGCCCAGGGCTGTGGGAGCAGAGGAGGGGACGCCGCACTCTCAGCCTTGGAGCAGTTGGCTCATTTATTAAGAGTGAGAGACAGGGCTGTTTTCAGGCCCAGGTGCTCTCCATGACCTAATTCTACCTAAATTCAATACCATACTCCTCCCTAGGACCATCGGGACAACTTTCCAAAAGGGACTCATTGATAGCCTTCCAGGGGTTAGAAGCAACTAACATTTGTTTAGAATTGCTGTGGTCAAAGGACTCCCCAAAGTGACACGTGATATCTCTTAGAATTCTCCTGACTGTCTTCAAGTTATATACTGTTATGCCCATTGCAGAGAAGAAAAAAACTGAAACTGAGCTACTAAGTAACTCATTTTAGCCACTATTCTCATGTCTTTGGATATTATGCTGGAAACTTCCAAATTTGTTTCTGGTCCAGACTTTTTTCGTAAATCAGGGGGCTTGAGGCCCAATCTACTTGCACCACATCTGTGCTATGTCCCTTCCATCAGCAGCGGTTTCTTACGCAAGCACAGCACTTGGAAATGAAGGGTTAGCCAAGATATACATTCTGTGTAGAACGTAGTTACATCTCAACATAATTTCCAAGCTTGGAACTCATTGAAAACAATGAGATACTGAGTTCAAACCATGTCATCTGGAACCCAAGCTTTAATTAGAGATAATAAATGCTAATATTTATTGAGTGCTTCAAAGTGTGTGGCACTAGTCTTTGTACATGATAAGTATGAATTACTTTATTCTCAGCATAATCCTATGAGGTAGATACAATGATGACCTCTACCTTGCAAATACAGATATTAAAATAGAGTTTGAATTACTTGTTTAAGATCACCCAACAAGTTCAGGTTAACTGGGGTTAAAGCCCAGGCCAACTCTCCTAAGGTTTTGGCACGTAACCACAATGCGAATAATAATAATAGCAACTAATCATGTAAATAATAATAATAATAGTAACCAACCCTTAGCATGTACCAGTGCCTGCTCAAGCACACATGCATTTCTCTTTTCCTCGCAGTCCCGTGAGCAATGGATGACTATTGCTATAATATCACGGATGAAGAAACTGAGGCACAGAGAAGTTAATGACTTTTCCTGGATAACTCAGCTAGTAAGTGGCAGAGCTGGGCCTCAAACCCAGACATTAGGTTGCAGAGTCTGCCCAATTAACACCTAAAACTCACTTTTAGCGTGCAGAGTCTTTAATCTATTGGGCTACGTTTTAAATTTATAGCACATATCCCGTCGCTGGTCTATATCTGAAGACTAGTCATGTTTCCAAACCAAGGCCGACTGTGCTCTGTCTCTCCCTCTCCCCACCTCCCCTCTAGTAGGAAGATGATTATTGTGCCCCTGGGACGATCACTAAAATGCATGTTGTATATTCTAGGGTTATTTCAGCCTGGAAAACTTCCAATAAATATTCAACAAAGACCTCAATGTGTCAACTGTGCTTTTAAAATACACTTTTTAAAAATATTCTCTCAAGATAGGGAAATGGATGAAAAGCCTGGGTCCAGGCTGCACACAGTGGTATCGAAAATCACGGATTTGTTTCTTTAACAATTTGAAGGAACCATCAGTGTTTGGAGATTTGTTGTTGTTGTAGTAGTAGTTAAAATTCACACATTGCAATCTGTGGCTGATGCAGACATTTTATTTTATTTGGCGCTTTCTGCGAGTTCTTTCCTGTTTATGACTGAGCCGCTGTGTGAGCCCACCTCAGCCCAGCCCCTACTGGCCTTGTCTCCTGCCTCCACACAGGTCTCCGCATTATCTCTTCAGCTGACCTGCAAACCTCCAGGAGGTGGTTTGTACCTCTCTGTATTCCTACGGCATCCCCTTAACCAGCCAGGCTCCGTAGCTCTTGATTTCTGAAAATAAAACTGCCAGATAATAAATTGGATTGCCCTAAGGGTAGAGATTAGAAAGAAAAACATATTCTTATGAATATAAATGTTAGGTAATATTTAGTACCTCTATTGAGGACAAAACAGCCATTCCTCAGCTCAGGGAATCAGCCTGCTCTGACTCAGCTGTCCTGTGAAGCAGATGGAGAGATGGTGTGGAGCAGCAGTCCAAGGTCATTCATTTATTCATTGATTATTTAGTTATTAATTATTATTTATCAATCATTTATTAGTGTTCAATTAGTGTTGAAAGGAGCATGTTGGCTCTTGAGAACTCACATGGAATATTAAATAGAATATAAGAGTAACTTCGGGTGCCTGAGTGGCTCAGTGGGTTAAAGCCTCTGCCTTTGGCTCAGATCATGATCCCATGGTCCTGGGATCAAGTCCCACATCGAGCTCTCTACTCAGCAGGGAGCCTGCTTCCTCCTCTCTCTCTGCCTGCCTCTCTGCCTAGTTGTGATCTCTGTCTGTGAAATGAATAAACAAAATCTTTAAAAAAAAAAAAAAAGAGTAACTTCAAGTTGTTCTGTCAAACTTGCAGATTGATTTTTCTGGGAATGAACTCAGCAGAGTGACTTTTCTTGTCCATTATTGCATTGTTGCCACTGTTTCGGTTCACTGAACTCACATGAGGAGGTCTCTTCTTTCCATTCTTTCTCTCATCCTGATGCCCTGTACACATGCTTATGCATCACACACAATGTATGACACAGGAATGCTTTGTTTTAATAAGCCAGTGATGGATTTCTGGTTTGAGAAATTTAATAAATTTGAGATTATGTCATTTGCAAAACTTAGAGAAATATTTACTTATCCCATATAATCTTGACATATAGCTGGGGAATCCTAGAGGGGATTTAAAAAGATCATTGAGATTTCTGGGATGCCTGGGTCACTCAGTTGGTTAAGCATCTTCCTTTGGTTCCGGTCATGATCCCAGGGTCCTGGGATCGAGTCCCACATCAGGCTCCTTGCTCAGCAGGGAGCCTGGTTCTCCCTCTGCCTGTCACTCCCCCTGCTTGTGCGCTCATTCTCTCATACTCTCTCTCTATCTCTGAGAAATAAATAAATAAAATCCTTAAAAAAAATCACTGATATCCCAAATGGTAAAAATTAATTATGGGGACTTCTGGATTTGTTTGGTGTTTCCAAACCACTTGATGAGTTATGAAATAGTTTACGATCGATGTGCAATTTGCAGTTTCATTATGGTTATTTTCTTTTAAGAGGGTCACTTTTTTACTTTTCCAAAGATGTAAAGCAGTGTTTCTTTTAAAATAGTTATGAGTTAATCAGGCACTTTGTCAGTTGGTTATGTGGCAGCTAGAAAGAAATATAGATTGATTATTTATCTATAAATTTAATTTGAGTTTGCAATTTAATTTGGAGGACAGCGCCTACTGGAATATACATGAGAATAAGTAGCATTAAAAAGTATTTATGACTAAGTACTTAGTGGAGATCTATCGAGGAAGAATTCAGAGGAGAGCTGGAAAGAAAATTACGGGGAGGCTGGTATGTGAGTTTTCTGTTGCTGTATAAAAAATTACCACAAACTTGGTGACTTTAAATAACACCGAGTTGTTAGTTCCCAGAGCCGAAGCTCTGAAGTCCCAGAGGGCTCACACTACTATTCAGAGTTTTCTCTACTTAGGGTCTCCCGAGGTGAAATCAGGGGGTCAGTTAGGTCTGACTAGGCTCAGGGGAAGAGCGGGCTGCCAACCTCATTCACCTTGCCGGGAGAATTCGGTTCTTTGTGACTGTTCCTCCAAGGTTCCTGTTTGCTTGCTGGCTGTCAGTCAGGTCCTCGCTCTTCCTGGGGCTCCTCCATCTTCAAAGCCATCTTCAGAGACACAGTGCATGGAGACCTTCTCACACCTGAAATCTCTCTGACTTCCTCTTCTGCCACCAGCTAGAAAAAACTCTGCTTTTAACCAGCTTGTCTAATTAGATTGCACCCACCCAGATCATCTCTCCTTGGCCATATGAGGTGACACGATCACAGATCCCAGGTTCCACCCGACTCAAAGGGGGGGATTTCCCAAAGGGGAGGGTTACTGGAAGCCACTCTTAGAATTTACGGAACAGTTCAGACAGAAGGCAAAACCAGAATGCACCTTAAAAGAAAGCTAGGTTCTAAATAAGTAAGTGTGCTAAAAGGTTTATTCAAGAGGGAGGAACTGTTTAGTCATTTAATAGATATTTATGTAATACACTGATATCTGATGATTGGGATATAAATGATGAGCAAAGGAGACAAGCTTCCCAGCCTGACAAAGTGGACAAAAGAGAGTGACCACAGATAGATTTGCATGAGTCATGCTCAGGGACAGTGAACAGCCCACAGTTTTGGGGGACAGGAACAATTCCTCTTAAGAGATAGAGTATGGAGTCATGTGGGTATGTTTGTACTAGGTGTAGATGTGGACACTTGAAGGCTTTTAGGACAAGGCAGGGGATTTTGTATAAGCAGCTCAGTGGCTTTTGAAAGGAAGAAATAGAGACATCTAACCTTTCTTCTGGAGACCTAAGCTGTCAAAGGCTGCCCGGGTGAGCCAAATGCCCCTACCCCAGTCCACTGGCAAGGATGACCAACAAAACCCTGAATTTGAAAACACCATGAAGACAAAACAGGAGGGCCCAGCAGACTGGTCCTCACACTGAGTTGCATGGTCATAGGGAGGAAAGTGGCTCTGGGCACATGTCATGATGGCATCCCACTCACATCCCACCGCAGCCTCATGGTTGGCAAACAGGCACCCAGGGACGAGGTGATGCGAGCTGGGAGGGTGGGAGCCTGGCTCAGTATGGTGAGGAGCTTATGTGACTGAGCTGGATACTGAGCGGGAAAGTGACCCTTGATGGACCTCCGTGGTGAGGATGAAGGTTGGAAGAGGATGGTGGAGAGGGTCTCAACGGGCGCTTCAACCCAGCTGTGGCTGCTGGCTGCAGAGAATGTCCATAGGCTGTCAAGGTCCAGCAACTTGTTCTAGCAGATAATGACACTTCTCTGGCCTCAGAGGAGTACAGGTTTAGGTAACTACACTTAGCATCTGTTTCAAAATTTCCCTGGGGCACCACAAAGTACAAGGAAGGAGGGATGACCTTGTAAGAAGCATCACTTAATGAGTGCCCAGGGTGAGTCAGGACTTGCGACAAGCAATTCCCACGCATGCTCTGCACTCCTTCCTTCTCCAAACCCTAACACAGAGATACCGGAACCCTCACACTGCAGGTAAGGACACTGAGGCTCAGAGAGGTTAAGCAACATGCCCAAGGTCTCACAGAGAAGAATTGGTACCTAGGACTCTGCTCAGTCTGCTTAGTAAAGCCTGTGGTCTCTTAACTTATACATCACTGCCTCTTGAGATCATGTTCTAAAAAGGATGAAATGTGCCTTTAATGATTCCTAATTTTTCAGCTATCTAAAAACTCATGAAACAGCATATGACTATGTTACTAGTTGCCATAAAGGCAATGTCAGAGATGAATTTACTGATCAGAGCATGATATAAGTAATCTGGGATAAAAAGAACAATTCCAACTGTCAGGAATGTCATGGAGCCCTCACTAAAGAAATTCTGGGGCTTTGCCCGTATTGTGTCTTGCAAACAACAGGACAAAAGCATGGGACTACTTAGGAAATCTAGGATATAGCCCAGTTGGGGTTCTAGAATGCTGGCCGTTGGCTCTCCTGACCAGAATATTTGGGAAGTTCTGGGACCTGAAGGACAGCTACCCCATGGTGGGATGAGGATAAGAATGTGTCCAGGCTAGCGGAGTTCTGAGAAACTTGCCCTGTACTTCCAAAGGAAAGAGAGATGAGAGAGTGAAGATAAGCTAAGAATAGAAGGTGGGGAGATGCTTTCTCAGTGTGCCTAGTAAGTAGTGGTGGAATGGATTTAAAGTCCCCTTCTCAGGCATGTGAGTGGTATAGTCATCTAAGCACCTGACTCTTGGTTTTGGCTCAGGATCGTGAGATTGAGCCCTGCATTGGGCTCTGCACTCAGCACAGGGTCTGCTTGGGCTTCTCTCTCCCTCTCCTTCTGCCCCTCCCCTTGACCCCCTCTCTCCCACCACCCCCTTTCTCCCCACCACTTGCAAGCTTGTGTGCAGTCGCTCTCTCTCAAATAAATAAATAAATCTTTTAAAAAAAATCTCCTTCCAAGAGACCAGATGGTGCCATCCCCTAAAATGCCGATTCTGCAACATATTTAGCTCTGTCCCAAAATCTCAGAGCACTAGCCCAGATTTCACTCTTCTCGATTGATCTCTGAGGCAACATTATGGAGAGAGAATTGGACCAGGAAGTAACTGGAGTTTCAGTTGATTTTGCAGCTAATTCAATGTCTTTGGAAAACACACTAAGTCTCTCTGCAATTCATTTTCATCATCCATAAAACACTCTGCTAACACAGTCATAAAAATGGAATGTAAGGTGAAATCAATTATCCAGATAATCTTACGCTGAAATAGTTTTCTCATGAGATAGCAAGATAATTAGGGCAAAGATATTGGAGATGATTTCTGAGACTCTTCTAGACAATTCCATAAATTTACCTCCTTATCTTACATCTTTACATACAGTCAACATACAGTAAAATTGTTGTTGATGGAAAAAATAAACCCAATAGACCTATACCTGAATATTTGGGGAGCCTGGGATGAGACTAGGAATGGAGGCCAAAGAACACATTTTAAATATGTAAAAGTTATAAATCAAGGCAACAAACTGAAATAAAATCTTTTCTATTCTCCTATCGCAACAAATATAACTTCCTAACAATCTGGAAGGACAGGTTTGAATTTAGAAACCATGGAATGTTGACTCCCAACCCACCCCCATTCTTTCCCATCTCTGGCTCCTTCCCGTATTGCCAACACCTTGTGCAACCCCGTGTGCGCACCCCATCCCACATGACAAGCTCTGGCCAGAGCCCCTGCAAACAGCTGCCCCTCGCTACCACATAGGCCTAAGGGTACCCATTGGGACATTGGCAAGTATGTACCCAAGCTCAGGCAATCAGGACAGGGAAATTATGGGACACGGGTACCCAGAACCTGGTCCAGAGAGGACCAATGAAGGCAATGGGTGGCTGTGTCCCCTTGGCCTTGTGGATTCTTTATTCCAGGTGGAAGGCACAGTCAGGGGATGGCCAGTGTATGGCCCTTGAAAGCCAAGCCAGGGCAGGGACCTCAGGTGCCCTTTGTTGGCAAGGATTTGCAACAGATCTGACACATCTGCCTTAAAGACTGACATCTAAGCATCTCTTTCTCCTGTGGACCTGGAGGGAGCTTCCGGCCACACTCTATAAAGCCCCCATTGCAATCAAGAGGAGCATCGTCTGAGAGGCCAATGACCCCTGAAGCTTGCATGCATCTCTCCATCTTCTCTGCTCAAGCATGGGGGGGCAGTGTTACCCACCTGTCCCTTCCTTGTTTCAAGAAGTCTGTTCTGCCACCATTACCTAAATGTAGCTTTTTTTAAAATTATTTATTTATTTGAGAGAGAGAGAGGGAGAAAGCAACGGGGAGGGGCAGAAGAAGAGGGAGAGAGTATCTCAAGCAGACTCCTGCTGACCACAGAGCCCAACACGGGGCTCGATCTCATGACCCTGAGATCATGACCTGAGCCAAAATCAAGAGTCAAATGCTCAACCAAGCCACCCAGGCGCAACATGCTTTAAAATTTAAAACAGTATCTTCGTATGCCTGAGGAAGGACTGGGGGGATACAGGATATATGTTAACCACTGCTAACATTTGGGTGGTAAGTTATAGGTATCAAGAAATTTCTTAATTTTTTAAGTGGTTTTTATTTTTCACTTGTAAATTTATCTACATTTTCTGTAGTGAATGTATTAATTTTAAGAGAAAAAAGCACAAGTTATATGATTCCTTCTGCAGGTCATTTAGGCACATAGAAGTATGTGACACACAGATGGTATGATACGGTTCATAAGGCTCTGCTTTTGTGACTTGAGTTTTTTTTTATACTTGTAGACACAGTTCTTCTCATTCTCTTTTCATTGTGCACCAGAATCCCATTATATAAAATACCCATAATTAAGGCAACCCTTCTTCTATTGATGGATATTGAGGTTGTTAGCAGCTTCTTGCTTATTACAGGCAATGCCACAACAAACATCCTCTTGTGTATTCATCCCTAGGGATAAATCTGTAGCAGTGGAAATAATGGATTAAAGATGATATGTCAACTGATTGATATTAACAAATTGCCCTTCAAAAAGGTGGCACCTGTTTCCATTTCCACTAAGAGCGTATGAAAGTTCTGACAAGTGCTTGCCAACATTGCATTTTATAAGTGTTAATCATTTTTGCAAGTCTGATAAGTAAAAAAAAAAAAAAAAAGTGGCATCCCCTTGATTTGATTTTCAGCTCATTTTGAGTAGGGTGGGATGTAGGTATTGGGCATTTGTATTTCTTAATAACTTAAAATTGAAATTCTGCCCAGAACTGAGCTTTAAGGTGACTGCTACTCAGAGCAAAAACATATGGGGAAAGAATAATGTCTTCCTTCTCTGAGCTGCATATTCGGTGCCCAAGGACTCACTTTATTTGGTGATTATTTCTTCTAAGTTTTACATCTTCTGCCATAGGACTGTGAGCCCCTTGGTAAAAATGACTTCAGGTGCCTGTGGTTTATGTGTAGCAAAATGTAACAGAAACAGAACTGGGTGTAACCTCACTAGGCAAGACTCATTTGCTTGTAATGAAACCTAAACTCTTTCCTGAGACCTAAGGGCCTCTCCTGACCTGGCCCTTACTAACCCTGCCAACCCCACCTGGCCCCACATTGCTTCCACTCATCAGGCTCAGTCCTGGCCTCCTAATTTCCCTCCAACCCACCGACTACTTTGCCGTCCCCAAGCCTTCGCAGTTACTATTGCCTCTGCCTGGAACACACCTCCCTATGCTCTTCACATGCCCAGCACACTCTTCATCCTTCAGCTTCCAATCCATTTCCCATCCTAACAAGGCAACTTGCCCCAGTGAGTCTAACACATCACCCTGTTTATTTCATTGAATGTGGTCATGGTCAGACTCAACAACTTGCTGGAAGGAATCATGAAGCTCAAAGAGTTGTTTTATTCACAGTTATGGTTTACTACAGTGAAAGGATACTATTTTGTTGATCAAAATCAACAAAGGGAGAAGGTGGATGGGCAAGTCAAGGGGAAGTCGGGGCATGATTGCAGGTGCGTCTCCCAGTGGAGACACATGGAAATACCCTTAATTGTCCCAACAACAGTGTATGCCAGTACCTGTGAGTATGGCCAACCAGAGAAGTGCACTGAGCCTCGGTGTCCAGGGTATTTACTACAGATCAGTGATGCAGGCTTGTACTACCCATGTGACTGACCTTATTACCCAGTCTTCCAGCCCAACAAAGATCAAGCTGACATAGGATTGCCCAACTAAAAACACTGTTACCCAGGCAGGATATTCCAAGGGCTCAGTGGTTATCTTCCAGGAGCCAGTCGAGGGTCAGTCTTCCTGAAGACAGGGCTTTTTTTTTGGAAATGTGGAGGGTTTGAAAAACTTGGGGCTGCCAAGCTGGGCCTTTACTGCCCACCCTGAAATGTCTTGTTTGTTCATTCATTGCTTGTGGATTGTGTATTTCCCTTCCTAAATGATGGTTCCCTGAAGGCAGAAAGACCCTGTCTGTATATTCCAATGCTGCACACCTGGAAATTAGCCCAGTGCCAGACACTCATAGCTATTTGGTGAATGAATCAATGAATGAGTAAATGAAATACTTGAGTAAGTATTTACAATAAGTTCCTCTCCCCTCCGCTTCTTAGAAGAATTTTGTTGTGCTTGTACACCTTGAGAGCTTAGAAGAAATTTGTAAAACATAACATTTTCACAGAAAAACAATCCTCTAAAGCAAAGCCTTTATTAGCATAAGATTCCAAGCATTCCTTCAAGCAATTTTTAATTTCATAATTATTTGACTTGACATGAGATTCTATCTAAATATGTCAGAGGCTTGAAAAATAATTTTGGCTTTGTAATGAATCTTACTTTATTACAGTCCCTGCCTTCTCTCAAATGATAGTAATAATTCTACTATAATGTTTTCTGAAACATTTATGAATTCCTTTAACTTATACTTCAGTGCCATTTTAATCTTTTGAACTTCCTGATGTGGAAATGTCTCTTTATCTAATGTCATAACTTCTTGCGATGCATTCCAATGGAATAAAAAAAACTTCAATAAATGAAATATGTTTTCAATATAGAACATTTCTGCTTTTTTTGAGGGGTGGGGAGAGTGTTTTATGATGACATTACCTGATGATTAGCTCTTGCCATCTGCTCTGCCCACAAATTATAAATGACGGGAGAATAACTCACAAACATATAAGAGATAAAAATGATTTAAAACCTCTGTATCTGTTTCATTCATTAAAAAATGCTGCTAAGAAGACGTTATTATTCATGATTATTCATGATTCAGGCACAAATTACAAAGCGAACTGGTCATACACGACAGACCAATTTATTTTCTGGACTCAAGGTTTCTCCATGCTCACAGAATGCTGGAGAATGACTTCACTGAAACTTCATGGCATCTTCTGTATTAAGGCACAACAGAAAGTGAATTATTTAAGGGCTGTTGCTTATGGCAGGGTTGATCACACAGAGATAAATAGTTTTGACTGCATTCACTTTGTGGGAATCTGTGTTTTGAGATGAAAAATCATTTAGGGAAAAAAAGGAGAATGGGAAGTGAGGATATATATAAGCAGATTTGCATAATCAGAATAATAATAAATCCTGCTGTAGTAAAATAAATCCTATGCTGGCAATGAATTTAAACCCTAACTAATAAAGCCAAGTCTTATAATATCCACACTGCTCTTGTTCAGGCAAGTGTAGGTCCGTTGCTTTTGGAAAAATCATTGATCTGCCCTGGTAAGTCAAATACGGATAGAATAGGCTCTATGCTGAAGCTATACTTTGGTAATTATAAGAATCACCAGGGTGCTTATTAAAATCATGACTTCCTAGACTCCATGCCTATAGAATATATTTCTGTAGTAAGGGAGGGGTACATAAAATTTATCTTCCAAATGTTACTCTGGGCCAACAGGAAATGTCCTGGGCAAACGGAACCGTATGGTTGTTAATAGTATGTCTGGGTGTGTATTCACCAAGATTCATGTGAAGACGTAAGGGACTCCTCTTGAGGGAGTCAATCTCCCTCAATCCCTCAGGACCTATAGCACTTCTAGGAAGCGTTTCTGCCTGGAGGGAACCATCTGCTATGTAACAAGGAAGGGCCTTTCAGACAGAGTCACCAAATGTCCCAGTCTGTCTGGGACTGAAAGGATCTCTGGGACACAGGACTTTTAGTGCTAAAACCACATCCTGGGCAAATGGAGATGCCTATCATAGGCTACCAGGCAAAGTAGCTTTTCCAGAGCCTAGGAAGAAACATCAATAGGAGAAAAAGTCAGAAAGAGAACTGAGAACTCTCACAGGAGTGGCATATCATTTATATCCAAAGAGAGGGAGGTATGCAAGAATCCCTTCCCTTCTGAGTGTTTACATGAATTTCCTGGGGCTGTCATAACAAAATACCACAAAACTGAGTGGCTTAAAATAACAGAAATCCTCTCGCAGTTCTGGAAGCTGAAAATCTGAAATCAAGGTGCTGGCAGGGTCATCTAAAAGTTCCAGAAAAAACATTTTTTTTTCCTTTGCCTCTTCCCAGCTTTTGATGGCCAAGAAAAGTCTAGGATTGCAGATAGCCATGAGAAGCTAGGAACCCTGCACCCATTGTCACATGACCATCTCCCTTGTGGAGTGTCTGCTTATGTGTCTCCAAATGTCCCTCTCTTTTCTCTTATAAAGCCACCAATCCTTAGATTTAGGACCCTCTGGAATCCAGCATGACTTCACCTTAAGTGCAAAGACCCTATTTTCAAATAAGGGCTCGTTCTGGTTTCTAGTGAATGTGAATGGTGGGGTAGGGGGTGGGGAAACAATTTACCTCAGTCTAGCATATACGCTACACTAATGGGAAAAGAACTGAAATGATTTTCAAAGATGGTTTCTGCAGTCCCTTTTGTTTGGAGACCTCACTACATAGCATTCTTCCCTGAAAAGATTTCCATACCCATCCAGAGGTCCACACTTAGCATCCCCATTGCACAAGCTCAAAACCCTGAAATGACAATCCTCACTCCCAACACACAAAGAATGGAGGCAACTTGGTAGCAGTGTCACCATCTGAAATGTTGAATTCTGTTTCTCGGCAACACTGTGCCCTTACAGAGGTTTGCCACTAGGTCCTCAAACATGAACAGAGAAGTGTATACTGGGAGCGCCTGGGTGGCTCAGTGGGTTAAGCCTCTGCGTTCCGCTCAGGTCATGATCTCAGGGTCCTGGGATTGAGCCCCACATCAGGCTCTCTGCTCAGCAGGGAGCCTGCTTCCCCCTCTCTCTGCCTGCCTCTCTGCCTACTTGTGATTTCTCTTTCTCTGTCCAGTAAATAAATAAAATATTCAAAAAAAAAGTGTATACTGGACAAGAAGGCAATTGGGTTTTTTCACACATACTCTTGGAATTTGAGAGGGAAAAATAGAATGGAACTAGCATTTATTAAGCATTCAACTCTACTAAGTACTTTTCATCTCTTATTTCATTTACATTCATAATAACTCTGTGATTGGCATTATTAACTCTCTCTTCTTTCCTCGAAGTTGTTTAACAGTTCTTATGAACTCATTTATTCCCAAGACCTCTCGGAGGTCAGCAGGGATTGGTCACTCTTTGCTTGGAAGCTTAGAGGAGCCAAGCTGAGCCAAACACAGAAGTTCACGTATTTGTTAGACTTGTTTTCCCAAGTAGTAACAAAGCTGTCTTCCCTTCATTATTCAAAACACTATACTCTTGCGGCAAGCCTCAGTGAGTCTGTTAGCTCTCCTCTCGCGTCCGGCCATCAATAGTCTGTGAACAAGTCTGTCCCCAGTGAGGTACGAAAATGGGGATAGAGGCTAAGGAAGGCAGAGGTCAGTGGAGAAATAATTGGGAGGGAAGGCAGGAGTACACCTGTGCAAGCTTGGAGTCCTGCTGGGCGGGCAGCAGGCCTGTGCGCATGCGTGTGAGGAAAGTGCTGTGGACTGTAGGACTCCGGAGCTAGGAACCGCCCCACTCTGGTTAGAGCCCCTTTGCCCCGGGCCCCAAGTGCGGTGGCCTCCCTCAGCGGCTGCAGAAGCGGGGATTCCCACTCCCGCCTGGCTCCCGAGTGGCAAGGGTAGTACCTGTCAGCATCTGCAAGAGATAGTGAGTAATCGCAGTCGTGCTGGGTCTTTACAGAATGAGGCGCTTTGCAAAGCCAAGTAGTGCATACTTTCTTTTAAACGTTCAGTTTTTCTGTTTTTTATCCAAGATTTCAAAAGATATTTTCTTTAATGTATGGAATGAGAAGGTTCCCTAAATCACAGCCAATTTAACTTCTTACAAGGACATCATAATAGCTCATTCTGATGTATCTTTATGTGTCTGACAGAAAACATAGATCAAGTGTGAGGAAATTGTAATCTTTTTTTTTTTTTTTTTTAAGATATATGAACCAAGTCCTGGTTTTTTCAGGATTGAATTTAAAATAATTCAAGTTGAAGTTGAGAGAGTTTCAGATATACCTAAGAAATAAGTGTATAATGTTATAAAGATTTTTCTGTTTTCTTATATGTGGCAATAATTTTGCTCCTAAAATATTTTTTTGAAGGAAGGACAAGTGCACACTGGTGAATTTTATAAACATTGGGTCCTAATGTACAGTGTATTAACTATTTGAAAAATGACCAGGTAAAAGCACTGGTTCCAAAAGTCAAGATTTCTGTGTTCTCACTCAGTCTCGTGTAACTAACCATGTAAACTCAAACTTCTCTAGTATCTTTGTGCCTTGAAAATCTTTTCTGTAAAATAAATATATTCAGCGAAGCTAGTTATTGTCCAAGTGTGCCTCCCTTGCCCCCCACACCTCAGCTAAGCTTTCATTCTACTTCTTACTCATTCTCACTGGGAATTGCAAGAGGTTAATAAACAACCCTACCTTCATCCCTTTCTGTGTTTGTAAATGATTGAATGATCAATGCAGGAACTAGACAGATGGAGAGCAAAATCAGGTTTTGATTACTGATAGGAGCTGGACCGTAGGAGGGAGTAGAGGGCCACCTTGTGCACTTATCAACACTGGCCACTGGGCCACCTCAGGCCTTATCAGATGGAGGGACAGAGAATGTATGTGTTCTGCAGAAGGACTGGTTCCAAAAGGAACAGAAGCCCAGAAGAGGCTCAGCCAAAATACTCAGTCCCTTTTTCTAAATGTACCAAACAGTTAGGTCATCATCTTGCCATGGGATGGGGAAATAAGTAAACAGAAGCTAGGCGGTTTCCACCCATATTTCTCCCTCCTGGGAGTTTGTAGAATGATGACAGAACTCTGAAAAGCTGAAAAATCAGTAAATGTTATAGGTTAAATGGGTAAATTGTGTGGTATATGAGAGTTGAATCTCATAAAGATAGTATTTTTTTAAAGACTTATTTATTTATTTTGCAGAGTGAGAGCACAAGCAGGGGGGTCAGATGGAGAGGAAAAGAGAATCAAGCTGACTCTGCACTGAGTGCAGGGCCTGACACGGGGCTCAGTCTCAGGACCCTGACATCACGACCTGAGCTGAAAGCAAGAGTCTGATGCTTAATCCAGTGAGCCACCCAGGTGCCCCAGTTCTTACCATTTTATGCTTTCAGTTTTGAACATGCAGCTTAAACACCTTTTCAAAGATTTGTTCGTCATTTGTATTTCTTCTTTTTTTTTTAAGATTTTATTTATTTATTTGATAGACAGAGATCACAAGTAGGCAGAGAAGCAGGCAGAGAGAGAAAGGGGGAAACAGGCTTCCTGCTGAGCAGAGAGCCTGATGCGGTCGATCCCAGGACCCTGAGATCATGACCTGAGCCGAAGGCAGAGGCTGTAACCTACTGAGCCACCCAGGTGCCCCATTTGTATTTCTTTTTATGTGACCCCTTTTTCTCCTTTCCCATTCAATTTTCTTTGGTATTACTCTTTTTCTTATCTATATAACAATATATTATTAGAGATATTAAACCTTTGTTTTATATACTATAAATGTTTTTTCTCATTTTGTCATACATTTTTTGGTCATTTTGTATTTATCTTTATTATTTTCTATAGGAGGAAACATTTTTATGAAGTCTATATGTTATAAATTCTTGCCTAAAACTCAAAATTTAGAAAAGAATCCATCAAAATCACAGGATTTCATTGTAGTTACCAGTCAGTCGGAATCTTTATCCCAGGAATTCATATTTTTAAAATCTTCTCTGCATAGGTAGAAAAAAGAAGAACTCACCTGTATGAAGGTGTGGATAACCTTGTATACAAGACGGTAAAGAAGTTGAATTTTCATGGGAAATGTCAACTTTGTCATTTTTTCACATGGTATTTAATATATTAATGTATTATATATATTAAATAACATATAAATGTATATTAAATATATATTTCTAATAAACAAGTTAAAACTTTCCCATTCTTCCAGATCTTACCAAAGTCCTCAGAGTCAAATTACCTGCTCTCCAACACCTGTCAAGTGCTGATATTCGAGAGAAGTGGTATATTTCCCTCAGTAGAGGGGGTGGGGTGAAGGGTGAAAAATTAAAGAAGATTAAGAGGTACAATGTCTAGGTATGAAGTAAGTAAGTCACAGAAATGAAAAGTACAGCTAGTGGACTACAGTGAATAATATTGTAGTAACGTTATGGTCATAGACATTTTTAAAAAGAATTAAATGTTTAAAAACTACTATATATAGAAACATCTTCTGACTTGCAATAATACTTACAAAAACACTTACAAATGAATAACTACTACCACATGCCCACATGCCCACAAGTCCTCTCCTGTCTCTGATATCCTCCTCCAGGAATCTTCCCCCATCACTGACACCTTCATCCAGGATTCCTTCCCCACCATTGCTGGGGAGACCACCAGGAACGTCTATCTGGGTGGGGCCTCTCCAGCCCATGGCACCTCCATGCGTTCTTCCTTATGAACAAAATCATCAGGGCTCAGGATTCTCAGGACTCTCAGGACTTAGGGCTTAGGATTCAGAGTATGAGGTGATAGTCAGGTGTCTCTTTCTGGGAATACTAAGAGCTACACTTAGAAATATTTCATCCTCATGATGGATTAAATAAGATTTTGTGAGTTTGAGAATGAGCCATATTTATAACATTTCCAAGCATAGACCCAACAAAGTATTTTGGGGTTTTTAAGTCATTCATAAGTTGGGAGTTACCTGTAAAGTGAAGATTAATAGTTAAAATATTATCTGATGAAGTATTAAATCAAATGTACATTTTATCTTTAATATTAAAGCCCAGTCCAATTGTAAAGATAAAAAGGAAAGTGTTCCTTTCTGGGCATGCCTGCAGCTAACTCAAGAGACCTTCCAGCCATAAAGGCAAACAGAATTTCCTTCCCCTTCAAACACATTGCTTCTTCATTCCCTTCTACATTTGTTTTTGTACTAAAACCATAAGCTTCTGAGGGACATGACCTGTGCTTATAAAACAATATACATAATGTTTCCCCTAAATTAAAAAAAAAAAAAAACTAAGTCACAGAGGATAAATATTCATCCTTGCTCACCTCTGGATTTCTTAAAAAATCTCCTCAAGTTTTGTGAAAACCGAACATTTCTGCAGCAATCAATATCTAAGTGTCACAACGGCAGATCAGAGGATTGCTCTAGAGGACATTGCTGCATAGTTTCTGTGCCTAACACACAACTTTCATTTCCTCCTAATCCTGGGACCAAAAGTGTCTTCTTTAAAAAAGCAGGCTGGTGGGGTGCCTCGGTGCCTAAGTTGGCTCACCTTCCGACTCTTGATGTTCTTCAGGTGGTAATCTCAGGTCACGATCTCAGGGTCATGGGATGGAGCCCTGCATCAGGCTCTGCACTCAGTGTGGAGTCTGCTTGAGATTCTCTCTCCTCTCCCCCAGCTCCTCCCCTGCTGGTACTCAATATCTCTCTCTAAAACACATAAATAAATAAATTAAAAAAAAAAAAAAGGCAGGCCCATGCTTAGGACTCTTCATTTTCCGAACCTGTCCTCTCCCCCAGCCAGTCAGCTCAGCCAGCTGTTTTTCACCATCAGTCGGGTACTCCCAGAGCCTCCACTGCACCCAGTAGAGCTGTCATCAGGAGTAGCACATTGCTGCTCTAGTTCCTACAGGTCAGGTGTGCTTGGTTGATTTTAGTTCTCTTTCTTAGCACCTCTGAGTCCTTCCCACAATAAGGTTAGAATCACTGGAGTTGAGAGAAGTGAAGTCCATTTTGCTTGGTTCTTTCTTTCTTATTATTCTTAATTTTAATTCCAGAGTAGTTAACATATAGTAGTAAATTAGTTTCAAGTGTCCAATATAGCGATTCAGCAATTCTCTACATTGTTCAGTGCTCATCACGATAAGGGTACTCTCAGTCCCATCACCTATTTCACCACATCCCTCCCACCAACCTCCCCTCTGGAAACCATCAGTTTGTTCTCTATAATTAAGAGTCCATGTCTACTTCTTGGTTTGTTGCTCTCTCTTTTTTTCTTTTCTCATTTGCTTTTTGTCTTAAATTCCACATAGGAGTCAAATTTTTTGGTGTTTGTCTTTCTCTGAATGATTAATTTCACCAACTTTATATTCTCGCTTTATCCATGTTGTTGCAAGTGGCAAGATTGTGTTATTTTTTATGGCTGAATAATATTTCATTGTATTTATGTACAATGCCTTCTTTATTCATTCATCTGTCCATGGACACTTGGACTGCATCCATAATTTGGCTATTGTAAATAATGTTGAAATAAACTTAGAGGTTCTTGTATCCCATTAAATTAGTGTTTTCATTTTCTTTGGGTAATTACCCAGTAGCTGTGAAATTACTGGGTGCTATGGTAGTTCTGTTTTTCACTTTGTGAGGAACCCCCATCCTATTTTCCATAGTGGCTGCACCTGTTTACATTCCCACCAAGAGTGCACACTTTTTCTCCACATCCTCACCAAAACTTGTTGTTTCTTCTGTTTTTGATTTTAGTCATTCTGACTGGTATGAGATGACATCTCATTGTAGTTATGATTTGCATTTCCCCGACATCAAATGATGTTGAACATCTTTTCATATGTCTGTTGGCCATCTGTATGTCTTCTTTCAAGAAATGTTTGTTCATGTCTTCTGACCATTTTTTAAATGGATTTTTTGTTTTTTAGGTGTTGAGTTGTATCAGTTCTTTATATATCTTGGATACTAACCCTTTATCAGATATGCCTTTGCAAATAATCTTCTCCCATTCAATAGGTTGCCTTTTAGTTTTATTGATTGATTCCTTTGTTATGCAGAAGTTTTTATTTTGTTGTATCCCAGTAGTTTATTTTGGCTTTTATTTCCCTTGCCTCAGGAGACTTAATTTAGAAATATGTTGCTACAGTTGATGTCAGATGAACTACTACCTGTGCTCTCTTCTAAGATTTTTATGGCCTCAGGTGTCACATTTATGTCTTGAATTCATTTAGAGTTTATTTTTGTGTATGGTATAAGAGAGTGGTCCAGTTTCATTCTTTTGCATATTGCTATCCAGTTAAATCCACTTGATCCAGTGTGTCATTGGGAGCCACTCTTGCCTTAATCATTTTCTGTTTGGATGATCTGTCCATTGATGTAGGTGGGGTGTTAAAGCCCCCTACTACCATTGTCCTACTATGAATTATTTCCTTCATGTTTGTTATTAACTGTTACATGTATTTGGGTGTGCCCATGTTGGGTACATAAATATTTACTATTGTTGGATTGTCTCCTGTCTTATTATAGAGTGTCCTTCTTTGTCTCTTATTACAACCTTTGCTTTAAAGTCTATTTTGTCTGAAATAAGTATTGCTACCCCATCTTTCTTTTGAGAACCACTTGCTTGATGTTTCTCTGTTCCCTCACTTCCAAGTTGTTGGTGCTTTTAGGTCTAAAATGAGTCTCCTTTAGGCAGCATATAGGTGGGTCTTATTTTTTATCCACTCTGTCATCCTACGTCTTTTGATGGAGCATTATTCTATTTACATTCGAAGTAATTACTAATGCGTATTTGTTGCCAATTTGTTACTTACTTTGTGGTTGTTTCTGTAGTTTTTCTCTGATTCTTTCTTTTCTTCTTCTCTTTCATAGTTCACTTTCTTTAGTTCACTTTAATTCCAAGTGAATACTTGGATTCCTTTTTCTTTATTCTTTGCATATCTATTACTGGTTTTTAATTTGTGGCTACCTTAGGTTGGTATACAACCTCTTCTGCATATAGCAGTCTATATGAAGTGATGGTTGCTCAAGTTTGAATTCATGTTTTAGGTATATGGTGTCATATTTTACAACCTTTTATTCTGTGAATCCCTTGGATGGTTTTTCAGATAAGTTTTTTTTTTCTTGTTACCACTTTTATGTTTCCTACTTTTCATACTCTCATTTATGGCCATTCCTTTTCTTTCTACTGAAAGAGACCCCTTTAATATTTCTTGTAGGGCTGGTTTAGTGGTCAGGAACTTCTTTAGTTTTTGTTTGTCTGAGAAACTCTTTATCTCTCCTTCTATTCTGAATGATAGCCTTGCTGGATTGAGTATTCTTGACTGCAGATTTTTCCCTTTCAGCACTTTGAATATATGGCTGAAAGCACTTTGGATATATGGCTCCTTTCTGGCCTGCAAAATTTTTGTTGAAAAATCTGATAGCTTTTAGTATTTCCCCTGTATGTAACTGTCTTCTTTTTTCTGCTGCTTCTAATTTTTTTCCTGATTAAATGAATTTTTGCCATTTTAATTAATAGGTATCTTGGTGTGGACATCCTTTTGTTGATTTCATTGAGGAATCTCTATGCCTCTTGAATCTGGATATCTGTTTCCTTCCCCAGATTAGGGAAGTTCTCAGCTATTATTTCTTCAAATAAATTTTCTGTCTCCTTTTCTCTCTCTTCTTCTTCTAGGATCCCTATAACATAAATGTTATTATACTTGACGAAGTCACTGAGTTCCCTGCTTCTATTCTCACTTTGCATAATTTTTTCTCTCATTTGTTCAGCTTCATTACTTTCCATTACTCTGATTCATGGTTGCTAATTCATTCCTGTGTCTTTTCTAGCCTATTTATTCCACCAAGTTTATTTTTAATTTTAATTATTGTGTACTTCATCTCTGATTGGTTCTTTTTTATCTCTGAGTTAAGGATTTCACTGAGGTCCTCCACTCTTGTCCCAAGTCCAGTGAGTATCTTTATAATCATTACTTTAAATTTTCTATCAGGCGTATTATTTAAATCCATTTTGCATGGGTCTCTTGCTGTAATTTTGTCCTGTTCCTTCATTTGGGACATAGTCCTCTGTCTTCATTTTACCAAACTCTCTATGTCTATTTCTGTGTTCTGGTAAGTCAGCTATGTCTCTTGCTCTTGAAAGTAGTGGGCAGGGCACGCACTATTAACAAGATATCACTGGTCCTTCTACAGGGGACTCACAGCCACTGTAGAGTCTGGGGCAGCTGGATCCACTCTGTTAAGTATACACATATGGGTGGAGGTTGTGTGTGTGTGTGTGTGTGTGTGTGTGTGCGTGTTTTTAAGATTTATTTATTTATTTATTTATTTTAGAGAGAGTGAGCAGGATGAGGGGCAGAGGGAGTAGGAGAGGATCCTCAAGCAGACTCCCCACTGAGCATGGAGCCTAACACGGGGCTGATTCCAGAACCCTGAGATCATGACCTGAGCTGACATCAAGAGTCACCATTTAGCTAGCAGCTGCCCACGTGCCTCATCAGAGGGTGTAGTTTTAACAAGGTGCTCATGTCCTCTGTGGGAAGTTGGGAGATGCAGTGTTGGCAAGGTTTGCACCAGTCTTCCTGGGGAGGAGACCAGAGGCATGAGGACTGAAGCAGGCCCAGCTGGAGAGGGCAGGGCATAGTCAGTATAAGCAAGGTAGGTAGTGAATACTTGTGCAGGGCTTGTTCCTGCAGGAGGCTGTAAGATTATGCTGGGGAAAGTGGGAGGGTAATGGTGCCTGCCGGTTCCTTTGTTCCCTGAGAGGTCCCTCAGTGAACTCCGAGATTAGTAACTAACTCTGCCTCCCATATGCCCCAGGAGTTTTGAAACTGTTGTTTCTAAGCTTTATCTTTGAGGGCTGTCTGTTGCACTGAATCTTTAAGGTCAGGGACTCAGCTTTCTATCACCTTCTGGGCTGTCCCAGAGCCAAGCCTATCGATTTTTAAAGTTCTAGGCTTTAATTCCCATTGGTTATAAGACCTCATGAAATTTGGCCCCTCTGATATTCAAAGTCAAGTGTTATGGGGATTTGTATTCCCTGGACAGCCTCCTGATGTAATAGTCTGATTGTCATCACTCTCCATACCCACTGCTCCCTCCCTCTAGTGGCCAGAGCCATGGGGTTTAGCTCCCTACTGCATCTCTGCCCTTCCTGCCCTCTTGAGTGTGGCCTCTTCTCTACATTCATTTGCAGAGTTTGTTCTGACAGTCTCTTCCATTCTTCATTTTTCTGGGTTATTTGAACTGATGTGAGTGTTATGGAGTTGTATCTGTGGGACGAGGTGAGCTTAGGGTCCTCCTACTGTGCCATCTTCCTGGAAACTCATTTTGTTTGCTTCTTGTATTCAAGAAGTATCCTTAGTGCCAAGAGAAAATCACTTTTCTTCCAACCACTAAATTATTGATTCAGTGAGTCTCTCAGAGTTTGCTAACCAAGTGCAATCCTTTATCTAAATGATGTCCTTTGACAGATGAATGGATGAAGAAGATATGGTATGTATATACAATGGATTATTACTCAACTCTCAGAAAGGATGAAATCTTACCATTTACATAGATGTGGATGGAACTGGAGGGAATTATGCTAAGTGAAACAAGTCAATCAGAGAAAGACAATTATCATATGGTTTCACTCATATGTGGAATATAAGAAATAGTGCAGAGGATCACAAGGGAAGGGAGAGAAAACTGAATGGGAAGTCATCATAGAGGGAGACAAAACATGAGAGACTCTTCACCTCTTCAGGGTTGCTGAAGTGAAGGTGGGTGGGGGGATGGGGTAATTGGGTGATGGGTATTAAGGAGGGTACATGATGTGATGAGCACTGGGTGTTATATGAAACTATGAATTATTGAACACTACATCAAAAACTAATGATGTAATATATGTCGGCTAATTGAATTTAAAGTTTAAAAAAAGAAAGAAAATACTGTTCAGCCATTCAAAAAAAAAAAGTATCCCTACCTCCAAAAAGATTTGATATTGTTTATTTTTTCCCATAGTAAATGGAGAGTTAAAGTTTCAATATAAGACGGAACATCTAATAGAAACATAAAGATAGATGTTTCCAGACACCTGGAGTAATGTAAGTATAATGATTCACTCAAGTATTCATATATATTTGAATTGGATAACCGTCATGGGCCAGGCACCATATTAGGCATTGGACATTTTTTTTTTCTTTTCTCACTTTTTTTTAAATTTTATCTTTTATAAACATATATTTTTTTCCCCAGGGGTACAGGTCTGTGAATCTCCAGGTTTACACACTTCACAGCACTCACCATAGCACATACCCTACCCAATGTCCATAATCCCACCCCCTCTCCCAACCCCCCTCCCCCCAGCAACCCTCAGTTTGTTTTGTGAGATTAAGAGTCACTTATGGTTTATCTCCCTCCCAATCCCATCTTGCTTCATTTACTCTTCTCCTACCCCCTTAACCGCCCATGTTGCATCTCCTCTCCCTCATATCAGGGAGATCATATGATAGTTGTCTTTCTCCGATTGACTTATTTCGCTAAGCATGATACCCTCTAGTTCCATCCACGTTGTTGCAAAGAGCAAGATTTCATTTCTTTTGATGGCTGCATAGTATTCCATTGTGTATATATACCCCATCTTCTTTATCCATTCGTCTGTTGATGGACATCTAGGTTCTTTCCATAGTTTGGCTATTGTAGACATTGCTGCTATAAACATTCGGGTGCACGTGCCCCTTCTGATCACTACATTTGTATCTTTAGGGTAAATACCCAGCAGTGCAATTGCTGGGTCATAGGGTAGTTCTATTTTCAACATTTTGAGGAACCTCCATGCTGTTTTCCAGAGTGGTTGCACCAGCTTGCATTCCCACCGACAGTGTAGGAGGGTTCCCCTTTCTCCGCATCCTCGCCAGCATCTGTCATTTCCGGACTTGTTAATTTTAGCCATTCTGACTGGTGTGAGGTGGTATCTCATTGTGGTTTTGATTTGTATTTCCCTGATGCCGAGTGATATGGAGCACTTTTTCATGTGTCTGTTGGCCATCTGGATGTCTTCTTTGCAGAAATGTCTGTTCATGTCTTCTGCCCATTTCTTGATTGGATTATCTGTTCTTTGGGTGTTGAGTTTGCTGAGTTCTTTATAGATTCTGGACACTAGCCCTTTATCTGATATGTCGTTTGCAAATATCTTCTCCCATTCTGTCAGTTGTCTTTTGGTTTTGTTAACTGTTTCCTTTGCTGTGCAAAAGCTTTTGATCTTGATAAAATCCCAGTAGTTCATTTTTGTCCTTGCTTCCCTTGCCTTTGGCGATGTTCCTAGGAAGATGTTGCTGCGGCTGAGGTCGAAGAGGTTGCTGCCTGTGTTCTCCTCAAGGATTTTGATGGATTCCTTTCTCACATTGAGGTCCTTCATCCATTTTGAGTCTGTTTTCGTGTGTGGTGTAAGGAAATGATCCAATTTCATTTTTCTGCATGTAGCTATCCAATTTTCCCAACACCATTTATTGAAGAGGCTGTCTTTTTTCCATGGGACATTCTTTCCTGCTTTGTCGAAGATTAGTTGACCATAGAGTTGAGGGTCTATTTCTGGGCTCTCTATTCTGTTCCATTGATCTATGTGTCTGTTTTTGTGCCAGTACCATGCTGTCTTGATGATGACAGCTTTGTAATAGAGCTTGAAGTCCGGAATTGTGATGCCACCTACTTTGGCTTTCTTTTTCAATATTCCTTTGGCTATTCGAGATCTTTTCTGGTTCCATATAAATTTTAGGATTATTTGTTCCATTTCTTTGAAAAAAATGGATGGTACTTTGATAGGAATTGCATTAAATGTGTAGATTGCTTTAGGTAGCATAGACATTTTCACAATATTTATTCTTCCAATCCAGGAGCATGGAACATTTTTCCATTTCTTTGTGTCTTCCTCCATTTCTTTCATGAGTACTTTATAGTTTTCTGTGTATAGATTCTTAGTCTCTTTGGTTAGGTTTATTCCTAGGTATCTTATAGTTTTGGGTGCAATTGTAAATGGGATGGACTCCTTAATTTCTCTTTCTTCTGTCTTGTTGTTGGTGTAGAGAAACGCGACTGATTTCTGTGCATTGATTTTATATCCTGACACTTGACTGAATTCCTGTACAAGTTCTAGCAGTTTTGGAATGGAGTCTTTTGGGTTTTCCACATATAGTATCATATCATCTGCGAAGAGTGATAGTTTGACTTCTTCTTTGCCGATTTGGATGCCTTTAATTTCTTTTTGTTGTCTGATTGCTGAGGCTAGGACTTCTAGTACTATGTTGAATAGCAGTGGTGATAACGGCCTGAGCTTGGGACTGCTGTCCGGAGTGGGATGGGTCAGGGAGAGCAGTCTTGCAGGACTGAACCTTTGATCTGTGGAATCTGATGTTGTCTCCAGGTAGTTAGTGTCAGAATTGAGTTGCATTCTCAGACACCATCCAGGTGGTGTCTGAGAATTGCTTGTTGTATGTGCAAGAATCATCAAAAATGTTGTGGGTTTTAAGATCTTTGATTTTTACAGCAGCATGCATAGCTAATTAAATTTGAGAAAATATTTTCCTCTAATTTAATTACATGATCTCACAAATTGTCTTTGCTTCTAAATTTTTTAAAATTTTTTAAGATTTTTACCCAATTACATGATCTCACAAATTGTCTTTGCTTCTAAATTTTTTAAAATTTTTTAAGATTTTTACCCATTTCTCCCACCTCCAGCCACCTGTATCTGGCAATCACCAATCTGTTCTCCATATCTATGAGCTTGAGTTTGTTTGTTTGAGATTGACTTGTAAGAGAGATCATATGGTATTCGTCTTTCTCTGATTTATGTCACTTAACATAATGCATTCATGATCATACATGTTGCTTCAAGAAGCAAGATTTCATTCTTTTTTTGACTGAATAATATTCCACTGCATGTATATACCACAATTCTTTATTTATTCAGCCACCGATGGACACTTGGGTTATTTTCATATCTTGGCTATTGTCGATAAAGCTGCAATGAACATGGGGTGTATATTATCTCTTTTTGAGTTAGTGTTTTTGTTTTCTTTGGATAAATGCCCAAAAGCAGAATTGCTGAATCATATGGTGGCTGTGGTTTTAATTTCTTATAGAAACTCCAAACTATTTTCTGTGGTGGCTGCACCAATTTACATTCCCACCAACAGTGTAACAAGGGTTCCCTTTTCTCCACATCCTGGTCAACATTTGTTATTTGTCTTTTTTATAGTAACTCTTAAAGCAGGTATGAGGTGATTTCTCATTGTGGTTTTGACTTCCATTTCCCAGATGATGAATGATGCCCAGCATCTTTTTATGAATCTGCCAGCCATCTCTTTATCTTCTTTGGAAAAATGTCTATTCAGGTCTTCTGTCCACTTTTTTTTTTTTTTTTAAGTAAGCTCTATGCCCAGCATGGAGCCTTGAACTCATGACTTGAACTTGAAATTGAGCTTGAACTCAAGCCCCAGCATGGGGCTTGAACTCATGACCCTGAGATCAAGACCTGAGCTGAGATCAAGAGTCACATACTCAACTGACTGAGCCACCCAGATGCCCCATCTTCTGCCCATTTTTAAATCAGATTCCTTGTTTTTGCTATTAAGTTTTAGGAGTTATTTATACATTTTGGATATTAACCCTTTATCAAATATATTATTTGCAAATATTTTCTTCCATTTAGTAGGCTGCCTTTTCACTTTGTTGGTGGCTTTCTTTGCTGTGTGGAAGCTTTTTAGTTTGATGTGGTTCCATGTTTTTATTTTTGCTTTTGTTGCTACTCTCAGTGTTAGACTAAAAAAAATATTCTTTAAGACCTATGTCAAGGAGCTTACCACCTATGTTTTCTTTTAGGAGTTTATGATTTCTGGCCTTACATTCAAGTCTTGAATGCATTTTGAGTTAATTTCTGTGTATGGTGTAATATAGTGGTCAAGTTGCATTCTTTTGCATGTGGCTTTCTGGTTTTACCAGCATCATTTATTGAAAGAAACTGTCTTTCCCCCATTGTATAGTCTTGGTTATCTTACATGGCTGCATAACAAAACTAAGGTAGTTAAAACAGTGTGATATCAGCATAAAAACAGACACATGGATCAATGGAACAAAATAGCCCAGAAATAAACCCATGTATATTTGGTCAATTAATTTACACAAAGGAGCCAAATGAATTTTAAATTAAGCCTTTTGTGTTCCATGAAAAAACCCACTGGGAATTTCACTAAAATTGCTTGTTGTCAAATATTTTGTCTTTATAGAAGCAAGATATGTCTCTCTACTTACTTGAATCTTCTTAAAATGCTTCAGTAGAGACATAATATTCTGTACTAAGGATCTGTACATATTTTCTTATACTTATTCCTAGATGCTTTATATTACTTTATGCTACTAAATTTGTTTGTTTTTGCTAATAAGTAAAAATGCAATTGTCTTTTTATATTGATACTACATCTAGAAATCTTGCTAAACTCATTAAATCTGACCATTTTTCTCTACATTCTTTTGAATATTCCATGTAGATAATTATAACATCCACAAATAATGACTGTTTTATTTGTTCTTTTCTTAATTCATGTACTTACTTTCTTGTTTCATTGTATTGCCTGTAATCTTTAGTCAGTCCACTGTTGAAGAGAAGCAGTGACAGGAACATTCTTGTCATGGACCTATGTCGTTTCCTTCTTTTTGGTGCTTGCTTCAGAGTCAGAATCTCCAATGGATGCACCGACGAGGAAGAAATAGATGCCATACATTGGCATCCACAGGATGACAGGGTTTTTCTCTGAGCTTCTGAGGAATCGCTCCCAAAATGGAAGAATATTCAGATGCCAAACAGTGCAAAGTAACCTGTAAGTGTCTGGATGCTTGCCTTTATCACAGTGTTTCCACCTGTCAGTTTAGTCAGCACTCATAATAATGTGTCTGTAGGCGAATGTATTCTTTACTTCAAATTGAGACTCTGAGAGCACACCTCCCTTTCTTGCACACATAATATCAGAATTGGGGATTCTCCCCCTTTCTAAATCATTAATAGAAGCTGCTATGGCCTATTGCAGGGTCTATTTAAGAAGCTAAGACTTGGAATGGATGATGGTGAAGTACAGAGCATTCTAAAGAACTGGAATGTTCTACTAATATAAAACCTTATAGGAGACTTTACGAAGTTGCATCTACAGTAATTCCCTTTCTCTTCTCCCAAGGGTTTATCTATTTCTGTCATCACCATATTGCCTATAGTAGCACTTGTGTTTTCTTCTGCCTAAGTTACTGATGAATACAACACAATCTCCTTTGCTTTCACACCTGTGAAGAAGTTCATGTTCCTTCATGGTTTTCTAGAAGATTGCTGCTGGCAACAATGAGAAAGAGAATTAATAAAGAGGAATCTGCTACCAAAGTCTCTCTCTCTCTCTCTCTCTCTCTCTCTCACACACACACACACTTTAAAATGTCTATATAATGAATCATAAACAAAATGTAAAAACAAATTACAAATTTAAGAAATACATTTGCAATAAAAATTACTATCCCTGATATAAAATCAACTCTTACAAATTAATAAAAAGAGGTAATATCCTAACTTTTTAAATGGGCGAAAGACATGAATGGGCAGAGATGAGGTGATAAAAATAAGATGTTCAACCTCATCTTTTACGTTTAGTTATAAACTAAAACAAGAATTAGAGAACAACTTTTTCACCACTTCAGTTGGTGAAAGGGGAAAAGATTTTCAATATGTTGTAACGCTGAAGAGTAGAAATACAGGTTGTTCTGTGCACTGTTGGTGGAAGCAAACATCCGTGTTCCTTGAATCTCGTTTGCCAATGTGTCATCAAACACTTTAACTGTGTGTGCCTTTTGACTCAGTATTTTTACTTCTAGAGATTTACTCTAGGAAGATATTCTAATAGGGAAGTCATGTAATAACCACAGAAATGTTCACTGAAGACTTCTCTAAACGGTAAAAGTTGGAACCAACAATATGGATTGATTAAGTTTTGCTAGGGTCATACAATAGAAAAATAAACAACAATTTAAAAGGAAACTTCCTGTCACATACCACTGAGTGAAAAGAAGCAGAATGTATAATAAGAGCATATATAATTTTACCTCACTTACATAAAAGCATATGAAGGTATGCATATAGATATACACATCCACACACATAGACATACCACATCTATGAGAAAGGCTATTTATTAAAATTTTATTAATGAGCAGGTGTCAAGTCTTTGAGTCATGCATTTTATTGTTTATAATGTTATTTATAACTTTATATAGGCTTCACACTGTGCGCTTCCCTTTTCCCTGGCACTTTGGTTCCTCAAGTTCTAATTGTCTTAATAATTCAGAACTCCTAGTTTTGTTTTCCCAGACTTTGGGAACTCTGACATCTCTAGGCCACCATTTTTTACTTGCCTTCTATGTACTGTGACATACTGGCAGTGCTCCGAGGGAAAAAAGAGAACATCTGACCCACTTCTATGCATTCCCCTTCTCTCTAGGATCTTGACCCTTAAATCCTGGATGCCCTGGTTGTTTCTGATGCCTTCAAACAAGCAATCTTAATTTTTTAAATTCAGTTTTATAATGTCTTTCAACAGTAAGTTTGTTCTGATAAAAGGTCCTGAATCATAGCCGGAAGCAAAAGTTCAATTGTATCATATTTAAGTACACAGATAACATTAATTTTTCCTAAAGTAGAAACTTCTTTGCAAATGAAGGAATCATTTTAAATGTTAATAATTGTTAATGTTACCTATTTGGGGGGATATTTAAAATGTTTCCCTCAATAAAGATACACTATATTTTATACAAATTACGTAGAATGTATTGGAAGTAATTATTTGCTTTTTTAAATGTTCAAGATCACTAATGATTTTGTAAGCCATCTTCAAATTAAATACTATTTTCCTAGACTGAATTTAATACAACATTGAATTTAATCTAAAGTCATGCTTATTTTACTTCCAGATTATACTGGTGCTTGTTTGGGTTAAACAGTATTGTGAACAAGTTTCTTCAGTATACTGTGAATTAGGTACCAGAATAACTGAAAAGATCAATGATTTGCATATTAGCCAAAATAAACTTGAAAGGGAAATTCAAGCTGGAAATTTGGATTTAGCATCATCAACATGGATGGTCAGCATCTGAAGCAAATAATAGCACAGTCATGAGATATCACCAGTCTTGGAAATTTTGCTGAATTGGGACTGTTCCATAAACACTCATATACAGGGAATTTCCAGGGCCCTTGTCACTTGAAGGAAGCTTCCTATGCATCCTCGGACACCTCTCTTTCCCATTTCCTCTATTTACATCTCCTAGATTCACCAAATATCTTCCTGTTCCACAAAGGAAACAAGGTATCACAAATCCCTAAACACACCAAAACCCAGTCTTCCATCCTCCCCTCCTTACTCAGAGGTTGGTCTTCAGACCCTCCCTGGACTGATAACTTTCTGTACACCAAATGTGATCTTTCCCTCCTCTTACGATGCCTATTTCACCTGTTGGGTTGGCTGCCTCCTACATATTCAACTTCTACCTTTAAGTCTCTTTTCTTTCACTGTATAAATATACTTCTCACCGGTAGACTCTTTAAATCTCCCATTGGTCTAGTGTTTTCCAAATTTCAGGTCTACCCATTAATGGGTTGTGAAATCAGTCTCTTTCACCAGAATGTGTTCTTTTTAGAAAAGAAGTGTTATGGAACCCTCAATATTGGAATGTGACACTTACATTCTAAGTCATGCTGTTCACACTGTAGCAAATACTGGGGTCAACTGAATTGAGTGACAGCTGATGGAGGGGATGTAATGACTGTGTGCATTGGCTGGGAGCCAGCTGGCCATTGACCCTTCTGTGCACTGGTGTTTCATTTGGTTTTCTGGATTTGATCATAATTGTATCAGGAGAGTTAATGGTTTATAGTTTAATTCGTGTCAGTGTAATTTGCAGTTAATTATGAAGTGAGGTTTAGAAGAATTTATCCACTGTTGGCAAGGGCAGCAAGAGTTCCTATTAACTTTTGGTTGTGAGTTAATAATTTTCAGTGTGAATTTTTGGATTAGGCATAAGCATTAGGCATTTTTTGACTTTGCAAATAATCATACATCTTAATCAAACTTGCGTAAATTCTTCTTAAGATAGTTTATTTTTATTTCATTATTAGAAGAAATAAGAATGATGATGTTAAAAAACACAGAAGCATGTTTTGGTTGAACTGCCAAATTTGGACTTATGAATAGTGACAACATTAGGACAAATGTCTCTTCTACTCAATACATTTTTTTAAAATTTGAGCTTAGTAAAAAAAAAGGTTTAAGTATAGCTTTTCAAATGCTCAAAACCACTAAAACACTAAAAATGTATTACTTACAGTGACATTCTTTTTTTAAGAGATCATTAGTTTATCTAACATTTGCCAGATAGTTGAAGGTATTAAAAGTATTAATAACCAGATATTAGTTGATAAAAATATATATTAATATATTAAGTAGTATTTTTAGAATTTATTTTTTATTGAAAGATAATTGACAAGACTGTATTAGTTTCAGATGCAACATAGTGATTTGATGTTTGTGCACATTGCAACATGGTCACCACAATAAGTCTAGTTAGCACCCATCACCATATAAAGTGGCAATGTATATTTTTCTTGTGATGGGAACATTCAAGATATATACTTTCTTAGCATCTTAACATCTTTCACATTTGTAATACAATATTATTTTTTATTTTATTTATTTATTTGACACAGAGAGAGAGAGATCACAAGTAGGAAGAGAGGCAGGCAGAGAGAGAGAGGAGGAAGCAGGTTCTCTGTTGAGCAGAGAGCCCGAATGCGGGGCTCAATCCCAGGATCCTGAGATCATGACCTGAGCCTGAAGACAGAGGCTTAACCCACTGAGCCACCCAGGTGCCCCTATAATACAACATTATTGACTCTAGTCACCATGTTGTACATTATATCTCATGACATTTATTTTAGGTTTTCTTGGGGGGGTTTAAAGATTTTATTTATTTATTTATTTGACAGAGATCACAAGTAGGCAGAGAGGCAGGCAGAGAGAGTGAGAGAGGAGGAAGCGGACTCCTTGCTGAGCAGAGAGTCCAATGCGGTACTCGATCCCAGGCTCCTGAGATCATGACCTGAGCTGAAGGCAGAGACTTAACCCACTGAACTACCCAGGTGCCCTTCATGACATTTATTTTGTAATTGGAAGTTTGTACTTCTTTTTTTTTTTTTTTAAGTAAAGGCTTTTTTTTAAAGGTTTTTTAAAATAATTTTTTAAATTTTTTTATAAACATATAATGTATTATTAGCCCCAGGGGTACAGGTCTGTGAATCGCCAGGTTTACACACTTCACAGCACTCACCATAGCACATACCGTCTCCAATGTCCATAACCCCAGGAAGTTTGTACTTCTTGATCCCCCTCACCCATTTCGTCCACCTCTTAACTCCCCTCTCCTCTGTCAATCACTAAGCTGTTTCCTGTATCCATGAGTACTGTTTTGTCTGTTTGTTTATTAGCTTTGTTTTTTTCGATTCCACTTTATAAGTGAAATCATATGGTACTTGTCTTTTTCTGTCAGACTTATTTCCCTTAGCATAATACTCTTAATGTCCTTCCATGTTGTCATAAATGGCAAGATTTCATTCCATTGTATGGCTGAGTAGTATTCCATTGTGTAAATGTAAATACCACATCTTCTTTATCCATTCATCAGCTGATGGACACCTAGGTTGTTTCCATACCTTGGCTATTGTAAACAATGCTGCAATGAATGTGGGATGCCTATATCTTTTCCAATTAGTGTTTTCATTTTCTTCAGCTAAATACCCAGAAGTGGAATTGTTGGATCATATGGTAGTTCTATTTTTAATTTTTTGAGGAAACTCCATACTATTATCCATAGTGACTGCACCAATTTATATTTTCACCAATAATGCATTTCCTTTTCTACATATCTTCACCAACACTTATTATTTCTTGTTCTTTTGATAATAGTTATACTAACAGGTATAAGGTGACATTTCATTATGGTTTTGATTTTCACTTCCTTGATGATTAATGTTAATCATGTTTTTATGTGTCTGTTGGCCATCTCTATGTGTTTAGAAAAATGTTTATTCAGATCTTCTGTCCATTTTTAATTGGATTGTTTAGGATTTTATTTGTTTGTTATTGGGTTGTATGAATTCTTTATTTTGAATATTAACCCATAAGTGGATATATGATTTGCAAATATGTGTGTCTTCTCCCATTCAATAGTGGCCTTTTAAAAAATTTTTATTAACATATAATGTATTATTTGCCCCAGGGGTACAGGTCTGTGAATCATCAGGTTTACACATTTCACAGCACTCACCATAGCACATACCCTCCCCAGTGTCCATAACCCAACCACCCTCTCCCTGCACCCCACCACCCAGCAACCCTCAGTTTGTTTTGTGAGATAAAGAGTCTCTTATGGTGTGTCTCCCTCTCAATCCCCTCTTATTCAATAGTGGCCTTTTTATTTTATTGGTGTGTTCTTTTGCTGTGCCAAAGACTTTTAGTATTTTGCAGTCTCATTTGTTTTATTTTTGCTCTTGTTGCCATTGGCTTGGGAGTCAAGTCCAGAAAAAATATTCCCAAGACCAGTGTCAAGGAGCTTATTACTGCCTATGTTTTCTTCTAGGAGTTTTATAATTTCAGGTCTTACATTCAAATCCTTAATCTATTTTGAGTTTATTTTTGTGTATGGTGAAGCTCGTGATCCAGTTTCATTCTTCTGCTTGTGCCTGTCCAGTTTTTCCAGCACCATCTATTGAAGAAACCATCCTTTCCTTACTACACATTCTTGCCTCCTTTGCTGTAAATGAATTGACTGTATATACAGGGATTTCTTTCTGGACTCTCTATTCTGTTCCATTGATCTATGTGTTTGTTTTCATGCCAATACCATCCTGTTTTAATTGCTATAGCTTTGTGATATAATTTGAAATCAGGGAGTGTGATGCATTCAGCTTTGTTTTTCTTTCCCAAGGCGCCATGATATTGCAAATGAAAATTTAAAGTCTTACAAAAAGGAAACTACAAACTTGGAAATACAGCAAGTCAAACTTGTTGATAAGGCTCTCACATATTTTCAAAGAAAGAAAAAAAGACAAATTTGTCAACACTATTTCACCCTTTACATTAGTTAATCAAGAAGTGTTACTATCATATTTAGCTGTATAGGTGTGGCCAAAGAGAAAGTTACTCACATAGTTGCTGAAAAAACAGCTTCTTGATTCTTGATGATAAATTGGCTGAGAAATTTAAAACCATACTGCTAAGTGATAATACAGCCCATAGAATATACAGAATACCATTAATACTTATTAGCCAGGCAGAAGCAGGTATAGGTTGCATGATTCTACCTAATGAGAACACTAATACTTCAAGTTATTATACGTTCCATTTATGTCAAATATATGTGACAAGTTTTATGAAGGATTTATTGTGTTGTTTCAATTTAAGCTAATACATAAGTGGTTTGGGTAATTCAATAGAATTGGAAAAACACTGTTTGAAAAATATAAATTAAACCGGTAAATTGTAATAGAATTGAAAGTGATTTGGAAGTAAATATAACCAGGAAACATAGCAGAATAATTTAAAATATTATTAGGAATTTCATTCTACTTTAATACTTGAAATCACTGTTCACACATGTTCATACATTTGGCATCCTAAGAATTCTGCTGAATCTCTGCTGACTCTCTGGAAAGTGATTGTAGCAATAGTTGTTAAATTTCTTTAAGAGAACTGTTACTTTTTGATATGTTTTGTTCAAAATGGAGCTGTGACTCATATTGGTGGCCGTCCACCAAATCCTCCTCCCTCTGCCACAGGAAGAGATCTGCGGTGGGGGCCCTGAAGTCCCAGATAAGCTATATGGTATCCAAGTGCATCTCTGCAACTGTCCTCACCAGTGGAATATAGGGGAAGGAATGTGCATGGCTTCTACATCTGAAGCCTGGTCTCATATACTCTCTGTTCTTCTCCCTATCAGTTAGAATGAAACCTGCCTAGGACCCATCTTGGGAAAAAAACGCCTTCCAGGATGGTGGAGCAGTAAGATGTGAGGTATATGGTCCTCGAATGATCTTCTGGAGCTGCTATGCTAACCCCCATCACTGACTCACAACTTAGTTTAAACTATAAATAAAAGTCTATGTTCTGCCAACCACTGTATCATTGGGTCATTGTTAAGCAGCTTAGCCTTTCCATTAGCTAATATTTGCATGTGTTATGTTATATTGGAGTTATTGGCTGGTATGAGAAAAATATTAAGCGATATGAACACAGGAATGGGATTCACTTTTTTTTCTGTTTAAAAGCAATCTCATTTGGCTATCATTTTTGGAGATGGGATTTTAGCAACAAAATTGGCACATATAACTCATATTTTTAACATTTTTTAATAGCTGGATTTGGAACCATAGGGGAAAAATTACACTCCATTTCAAGATGCTTAATATAAACAACAGTTACAAAATACATTTTAAGTAGTCACCATGGTTACTATATGTCCTCAACCTTTTGCAACACAGAAAGAGAATATTATTAGTGAAGACACTCTGAATGGAATAAAATTAAAGACATTAGAGATATTGCAAGTCTCTGTTTCAAACTTTAAACATTTCCAATAAAGAAATTTGAAATACCAAGAAAAAAAAATTGGGTAAAAGATTCCTTTGTTTTTCAAAATCCTGAATCCATATTTACATTACAGTTGATGCCCAAAAAGGAAAATTACTTATTAATGCTTTGATATTCAAATACATTGAAGAATGATTATAAATTTATCACCATTTTGGATTAAGATTAAAGAAGAATCTGCTGACATTTGTAACTTCAGTTGCTAAGTAATGTGTATTGTTATAAGTAGCATACACAGCAACGTGTTTCTGTGAACCAGAATTTTTAACCAAAATAACTGAAAAGAGTGGGAAGGAATAGACATCAAAACACAAAACACCTGGGTTGCGCCTGGGTTGCGCATGCGGCATTATCCTCCTGTCTCCAGCCTGGAACAAATTTAAGAACAGGCAAACATGCCCGCAACAATGAATCAAATCCTATTTAATAGTAACTCTATTCTATTTAGCAGCAAGGATTGTTTTATAAATAAAAACTTTGTTTGAGGGACCCCTGCTGGCTCAGTCAGTGAAGCATGGGGCTCTTGATACCCAGGTTGTGAGTTCCAGCCCCGTGCTGGACGTGGAGATTACTCAAAAAAATCTTTTGTTTCAGTGTTTAAATCTACCTATATATGTATTTCTGGGTATACTGGGGGTGGTGATGCAAAGGGTATTTTCTACTGAGTTGATGTTTTTAAAAAAAGTGTTTTGACTATTTTACTCTTAATTTCCTTCATAGTCAACAGTTTGAGTGAGTTGTTTATACATGTATTTCTACCTGCTCTTAATTAATCTGCTGACCAGTCTCTGCCTTCATTACTCTTCTTGGGCAGACTTTCTGTCTAAACTCTTATGCCCATTTGATCCATTTGTATTTATCTTTGGCCTCCCATTGCCTGTATACTACTTTTATTTTTTTTTTCTATCACAAAAACAAAAACAAAAACACCTTGCAATTATAAAAAGAAAAATGTTTATTTTCCTGTGCGTGCATGTGTATTTTTCTTTAAAACTCCTATGTACTTCCACTTCAAATATTTAAATAATAAAATTGGGATCAGTCAGTGCATGGATGTATGTAATAGCATATTACAACTTCCTTACTTCATTTAACTATGTAGTACCAACCACTTTTCATGTCACTGAACATTCCTCTCCTACATTCTTTTTTTTTTTAAGATTTTATTTATTTATGAGAGAGAGAGAGAGAGCGAGCACAGGCAGACAGAATGGCAGGCAGAGGCAGAGGGAGAAGCAGGCTCCCTGCAGAGCAAGGAGCCCGACGTGGGACTCGATCCCAGGACGCTGGGATCATGACCTGAGCCGAAGGCAGCTGCTTAACCAACTGAGCCACCCAGGCGTCCCCTCTCCTACATTATTCTTAAAGGCTATACAATATGCTGCTTTATGGATGCATACATCATGGATTTTTTTTTTTTTTGCCCATTTCTTTACTGTTGGGCATGTAGATAGTTTTCAACTTTTAAAAAATGAACAGCATATTGAAATTCTTGTAGAAAAATCTTTATCCACTTCTATAATCACTTGCTTAGGATGAATTCCTAAACGTAGGATTGTTGAATCGTAGCCACATCTGTGCTCTATACACATCTAGAATCCCTCCAGGATTACCCTCCCACTAGCATCTATGACACAATAGGGTCCAGTTGGCCAGCTCTTAGCCAATTTGATTGATTTTTTTTTTAAATCACACTTTACTTGTATGTGCTCTTTTGATAAGTAGGTGTTTGAATATTTCTCAAAGGTTATATAAGTTATTTGTATTTATGGACTGACTTCACAATCATTGCCCATTTTTTTTAGAATGTGCAAATGCATCTGTTTTTTAATACTCTGCAAGAGCTTTATTACAAAGCTATTAGAACTTTATATCTCTGAAATTACTACTTTTTCTAGTAAATTTCTAGTAAATTTGTTTTTAATCATAAAGTGATAATAAATACTCTTAAAAAGAATAAGGGGACCCCAGCTTTCTTTCTGGCATCCTGCTCTATCCATTCCATCCACTGCCTCCTGCAAACTTTGCCAAACCCCAGGAATCAATAACTCAATACCTGAAGGCTTTCAAATCTTCATCTCTATCATGCAGCACTGTACTACGTTCCTGCCCATAAGTGAAACACCCTGTGGGTTTCTCATTATCATTTTCCACCTGAATATGCTCAAAACTGAACTCTTATACTCCCCAGATTCCAAACCCTTTCCTTCTCTTCTTTAACTTGGAAGATGGGGCCACAATCCTCCTCTTTTTCCAGAAAAGAAACCTGGAAGTCATCCCAGACGCTAACCACCCCAATCAGTCAGTAAATCCTACTGCTTCCACTCCTTAAATATCTCTGGCTATACTTTCCTCTATTCCTTTCCACCTACTATTGGCCTAACTTATTTCTAGATTACTGTAGAATCTTCTTACTGTTCTCCCAGGTTCCAGTTACTCCTTTGCAAACAATTTTTTCCCTACCACTACAGTGACATTTTTAAAGAAAAACGAATATGCTTAAAATCCGTTCTTAGCTCCTAGTCACGGTTTTCTCAAAAGGGAAACAATGAGATGCCAAATGAGATTCCTGTTTTCCTCTCCCTCTTTCCTTCAAGGCCATCCAGGAAGCACGGCGCGCGCTCTCTCTCAGGACCTGCGGCCCTGGCTATCGCTCCCTTCCTCCAGTATCTGGACACCCACAGTCTGTTTCCCAAGTTCAGCCAAAGTGTTCTTCACTGGGGAAGCTCCTCCTGCCCATCCTTTCCCACCCCCACCAAAGTTAGACAGCTGCGTGGGCCCCTGTGCGTCCCCCCCCCCCGCCTTTTTTTTCCCTCCAGAGGATAACAATTTAGCGCAAGGGAATAAGGAAAAGGGGGTTTGGATTTAGGAATGTGTTTTGAGGCTAACTCTGGTAGGTGTGGGAAGTAACTTAGCCTCTCTGGCCTGGTTTCCTCCTGTGTGTAATAGGGCTACGAACCCTCATCCCCCCACCTCCTCCGCGAGATCGTGTTGGTACCCGGTAGGGGAGAGGCAGTCTATTCACAGGTAGCGCCCGAGCCCTGCGCAGAGTGGCTCAGAAGGGCTGTGCACTGAACAGTGAGCACTGGACACCGGGATGCTAGCGCGCGCCGCCACGCTCCGCCCGGGGCTCGGCAAACCCGGCGGGGCCCATCCCACCCCGCCTGGCGCCGCGCAGCGGGGTCGCGGATAGGGATCCGGGTGGGCGGGGGGGTGGGGGGGACAGCGGATAGGGATCCGGGTGGGCGGGGGGGTGGGGGGGGGACAGCGGCTAGGCCCCTCCCCGCCGGCTGCCCGGGCCGACCAGACGCTCCCTGGGGCCGCGCCGGGCCAACGCCCGGCAGGCGAGCCAGCTCCGGACATCCGCTTCCACCTTCCCGCGAAGCCTTGTGGCTCCGGGGCCTGCCTCGGCGCCGGGTCGGGGACCACGGCCTCCGGCCTCCAGGCTCCAGCTCGTCGCCGCGCGCGCGGAGCGCACCTGACCCTGGCGGGCGGGGCGGCGGGCGGGGCGGGGCGGCGGGGCTGACGTGGCCCGCGGCATGGAGCGGGCGTGATTCATCAGCAGCCGCGCGGGACCGGCGGGGGGCGAGCGCCGCGGCAGCCTAGGCACCGGGAGCCAAGCCGTGGCGGCGGCGGCGGCGGAGGCGGCGGCATCCCCGGCCGGGCCTCCCAAGAGCGCTCCTCTCCCTGTCGGTGGCCGAGACCCTGCGAAGGTCAAGATGGAAGAGATCCTGAGGAAGCTGCAGAAGGAAGCGTCCGGGAGCAAGTACAAAGCCATCAAGGAGAGCTGCACCTGGGCCTTGGGTAAGCGCGGGACGCGGGGCGCCGGGCACCTGCCGGCCGGTCGGGCTCCCGCGCCTCTGCTCGCCGCCGCCGGAGGGCCGCGCGGGCTGGGGCTGAGCCGGCCCTGATGCGTGGGGCTTCCGCTGAGCTGCTGTTATGCGTGCGTTTCGCGCGATTGAGAGAGTTGCCTCGGTGAATTGATGCGGGATATGAGAATTTTGGATCGGGCGTTGACATCCATCTGCCTCTTCTTTGGTCTCTGTCTTCTACCAGACCTTAGCGGGGAACCGTGGTCCTCCCCGCCAGGAGGCCCCCTTTTCCCTATTCCCAGCAAGGTGGACGATGGTCACCCATCTCCGAGTTAGACAGGACCACCAGCCGGTGCGAATCCAGGGGCCTGATTCCAAGCGCCTGTGGGAAAAGGGGAAGATGAACCATCAACTCTGATCTCGAAACACTGGCGAATGTGACCAGGAAGGAATGGCTTCTTTGATTTTCCAGATAGAGGCCAGCTTGTTAAGTATTAGCTTCCATGGTTATTGTACATGAAACATTACATGCGTATGGGATTGCGTTACCTCTGCAATTCTGCTGTGGTGTGCCCTTCAGACAGGTGGGATTTTAAATTTGTGAGCCGTGCAAGTATTGAAATAAGTTCCAGGTAGCACATCTGTGATTCCCATCAGACTCGGGTTTGCCCAACTCCCACCTCAAAGAAGACTGCAAGACATTCATTCCAATTCGGCACGAATTTGGGCAATCAGAATTGTCTGGAAGGGAATGCAGAGGGATCAGGAGCACACTTTGGGTGACACTGATCGAACCACGGTAAGGCGGAGGAGAAACCAAGGCAGCATTGGGGGCCCCTGGCCTGGCCCAAGCCTGTGTGCCATTCCTCAGTTGCCATTCAATTACAAAATAAGATTGAATCTCTTTCTCTCTTAATCAGAAAGCAATCAGTGCGTGATATGACACCACTGTCGTACAACCTGAAAAGAGAGAAGTGCCATTAGCAGGTTTTCCACTAAATGTAGAATCTGGTGGTGTTTTAGGTGACTCTGTTAATATTCAGAAGATTGAAATTCACATATATTGGGTGTATGTGTACAGACAATCCTAGCAACGTCATTTTTCTTTGACATCTGCATAGGTCATGGAAGTTTATCTTGTAGGCTGAACTTGACCATTGTTTACGTTACAGGAATAGGGACCAGATATACTTGAGCAGCTAGGCTCTTAAAGCCACAGTACTAATTTTCCATTGCCATTGTCATTCAGCAGAGCCATTGAGCGCTAGATTCCCAAATGCCTCTAATGAAGGGTCACAGATGGCTGAGTAACATAATAAAGCCGGGCCTGACTGTGCTTTAAACATGCCATTCCTATGTTCATTATTATTTTGCTGTAAATTAAGCAGATTGAGATAACAGGGAGGAGAAAAGTAATTGAGTATTTTTAATGTTTAAATTTTGATATTCAACATATTGTTAAGTTAAACTGCAGTGTTGCTGAGTCTAGATCCTTGAAGCCATCTGAGAAGCCCACACGTGAGGCAGGTATCCGAGCCAAGCCTGGAGTCCGACCTGACCACAGGAGTGGCTCTGATTCCTTTCCCAGTGACTGTTCTTCTGTAGTTACCGAGGGAAGACAGAGTGCATGAAATAGTTAAGTAACAGTGCCTGACATTCACTGTGAGGGTTGGGATGAGTAAATCAGGAAAACAGATCAAAGAAGAGGGCATAGAATATGGGGTCATGGGTGGGGTGGGGAGGAAATTGTTGTGAGCTGGTAGGGCTTTTAAAGTAGATTTGCCTTGAAATCATGGGTCAGCTGTGGATTCCTTCTTCTCTTCAGTTATTTATTTAGCAAACATTTATGAAGGCCTCCCCTGTACTGAGCATGGGGCTAGAAGGATGAGTACAATGCTTCTTCCCTGTAAGGAGGGTGTTAGGAGGGCGTGTGAAGGGAGAAGGGAGCATGAACAAAGACTATATGGCTTCCTGCTCTCTTTTCTGCTCCAGTCCATTTTCTACCATTCCATCAGTTGTTAGTTTTGTTTTTGTTTTTTACTATAAAACACATCCCCTTCAACCCCATAATTTCTTTCTAGATTAAAGTGTAAATTCCTTAGAACACTCTTTAGAATCTAACCCCAGCTCTTGTTTCTTCTTGCCCTGTGACCCCCAAGGGTTTCATAAACTACAGTGAGCTGCAGCTCTTCTGTGAACACACCGGGCACTGTCTGCTTCTCTGCCTTTACTCATGCTGGGAATTCCCTTTCCAGACTCCTAAGGTCTAACTCACATAGGAAGCATTCCCTGGGCTCTTCAGGCAAATCCGTACCTCCCCTGGGTTCAGTGCCCTGCCTTCATGACTGCCTTAGAGCACCTAATACTTTGAATTATTTGGCCATGACAATTCTTCTAGGGGGAGGATAATTGAGAAATATTGTATTCAGGAGCCCAAAACAACAGCAACAATAACAACAATAACAATAACAACAACAACAAACCCCTAATTCAAGCTGACTTGAGCAAAATGGAATTTATTCACTCTCGTCACTAAATATCCCCTGTAAAGCTAGATGTGGGTTGAATATGGCTCAGGAATTACAGTTCAAGGACCTTGCTCTGCTCTTTTGGGGAGATTAAAACACTCCTCCTGAGTCTCCTGGGCTTGTGAATCATCACATTGAGACCATCTCATGAGAAGGAAGCATCAGCCCACATAGACCATCTGAAGGGAGAGGGATCAACCCCCATTAAAACCACCATGGGAGGGAAGAGTCATTTCCACACTTAGTCCATCTGAAGAGAAAGGGGTTATCTCCTACTTGGACCATTATAGGGGAAAGGGGTTACCTTGATATCACAGGAGAGAGGCGTCATCTCCCACTAAAACCATCACAGGAGAGAGGAGTTGTCTCCCACCAAAAGCATCATAGGAGATGGAGACATCATTGCCATATGTAGGCCATCACAGGAGAAAGGGGTCCTCTCCCACTTGCCTGTCATCAGATCATCTCAAGAGAGTGGGGCTCTTCCAGTCACTCCTGCCCAGTCTTCGGTTTCACTTTTTCTCTCTTGGTCCTAATGGGTCATGTGTATACCCAAACCAGTCCTCCAGCTAAGGAATAGAATGGGCTATCTGGCTTCGATCTAGGCTACAAGGCTTACTCAAATCCCTGACTCAGAAAGGGATAGTTTCTTCAAAACAAATTTAGGATTCTGTTTCTGATGGCTGGTCAGCCCAAACAACAAATGTCAACAGTGTAGACATGTGCTTCTTGAATGGAGGGACTGTCCCTTATGCTTCTGTGTGGCTTTCACACCTACAATAAGAGAAGCAGATGTTTATAAACAGATCAGCCCATTAATGACTTGTTTGGGTCTTAAGTGAAATTCATCTTTTTTTTCTGTTTGCAAAAGTTACTTACGCTCATTTTAGAATATTGAAAAATATTTGGACAGTATAAAGAAAAAAACTAACATCACCTGTAATCTCAAAACCTAGAAAGAACGCTAATCACATTTTGGAGTAGTTCCCTTCTGCAGAGGGTCATACTATCTATGGCAGACTGTCATTTGTTTTTTCTTAGCTTTAGCATCTTCTATGTTTTCATTGATACTTCTCTGAAAATCGGTTTTCTTAATGGCTGCATAATAACCAACAAGCAAAATATATATATATATATATATATATATATATATATCTTCCCTCTACTTTGAGCAAGTTAGGTTGTTAGATATTTTTCTTGCCAGTGAGGAAATGGTCTGACGAGGTCATAGAATAAGGGACGGTGACAGCTTGTGGAGAGCGGAGACAATGGCATTTTTCTTCAAGACTGGTGATCTTGGAAGCATGTGAGCTCTTGGGCTGGATGACACAGAATATTGAAACGTTGGAACGGCCGGGGACCATGTCTTCATTTTAGAAACCTGTGGTGTTTACACATATCAGGAGACTTGTTTCAAAATGGATTTGGAAATGGAGGAGAGGAGAAAGAAAACTAGGGGCTGGAACACCAGGTAGGGAAAGAAGAATAGTCTATCCCCCCTGCTTTCCCTCTCCCTTTCCACCTACTTTTCCTTCCAGCCAGTTTCTGTTACGTTTACAGCTCGACTTCTCAAAAAGTCTGTAGTGCATGTGGCCACAGCCTGGCTTTCCACTCCCTCTTCCACTCACCTCTGTCTATCTCCATTTCCCATCATGCCACCACCTGGTGGTGAAGAATCCCCATCCAGCTAAGGGATTCTCAGCTGCATGGAACACAGCTCCTGCACTTCTCCCTTGCCTAAATGTTTGAGTTTCTCAGAAGTCAGCCCGGAGGCCTCTTCCCTTCCTCCCAGCCCCACTGGAGTTGACCACACCCATCTCCAGCCTCAGGTCAGCAGCTGAGAATGAGATGCACCCATTTCCCTCACTAGTCCGCCCCTGGGTTCCCCAGGTGACCCAGTGCAGGAACCTACTCAGCGTCTCCGCTTGACGAGGATATGCTCAGTATGGCTGCTCTGCGATTTTCCTTTGTCTTTTTTCTTTCTTCAGGTTCTTGGTTAGCCTTTGTAGGGTTGGGCGCTATTGAACATCTTGAGTTATATATAAACCCCCCTGTCTAATGAGGAAAACTGCCAGGATTTGGTTGCTGAGTGTCAGCACCTCCCCTTGGAGAGCGACAGCCTATTGTCCGGGGCCCTGTCCTGCTAACCACTAGGCCACACTGACCTGACTGGCCTTTGATCTGCTCCCCACACCTGCATCTCAGGGTTTTGCTTTAGGGTTATCCTGTTTCATCTTAATGACTAACCTCAGTTCTTCCACTTCCTCCTTTGGCCTTGTCGGCCACAGCATCCCTGACCCTACTGATCCTATCTTTCTCTTTTGCGGATTGTCTTGCCTACACCCATTCTTTGCTCCATTGGCCACAACAGGCTGAGATCCTCTCATCATGTTTTAGACTGCTCTCACTGCTGAGTCTTGGAGATACATCTGGTATCTATTTTTCCTTCTGATCTTTTAGCAGACCAGCAGAAATAGTTCTCCTTCTCCAATGAAACTGGTTCATACCGACAGGGCTTGAGGACTCTAAGCCATGAAGAAAGGAATCAACACAGTTTGAGCTGAAAAAACTTGAAACAAATCAGAACATGTGATATTGAGATTTCTAATAATAAATAAATATTTGGTCTTTGTCCTTATTTCTGGCACAGAGCCCCTAAAATTCTTGAATTTCTAGGTGAAGAGGACCATAAAGTGTTTTTGTCATGTTAACGAAGCCACCTAAGGGTGGGGGCTGTTGCTAAGAGGACCAACTGTGTGTTTAGAGAGTTGGAATTTTCAGTCCCTCCTCAGACCTCCAGGGAAGGTAGAGGGGCTGGAGATTGCGTTCAGACTCCCATGGCTGATGATTTAATCAGTCATTCCTATATAATGAAGCCTCTGTAAAAAACCCAAAAGGATGGGGTTTGGAGAGCTTCTGGGTTGGTAAGCCCATGGAAACATGGGGAGAACAGCACCCTGAGAGACATGAAGCTCGCCTTTTCTCCATACCTTGGCACATGCTTCTCTTCCATTGGGCCCTTCCTTCCTGAGTTTTGTCCTTTTAAAATAAACCAGTATTGTAGTAAGTGAAATGTTCCTCTGAGTTCTGTGAGCTGTTCTAACAAATTAACTGAACCCAAAGAGGGGGGTCATTCATACCTTCAGCCTATAGCTGGCCGGTCAGAAGCCAAGACAACAACCTGGATTTGGGATTGGGGTCTGAAGAGGGGGTGCAGTCCTGTAGGACTGAGCCCTTAACTGTGGGATCTGATGCTGTCTCGGAGTCAGCGGTGTCAGAATTGAATTAAATGGTAGGACCGCCAGCTGGTGTAAGAGAATTACTTGTTCGTGTGGGGAAGCCTCCCCCAACCACACATGTTGGAACTGGGTACAGAATCGTTAGCGCTATTGAAATAGAACAGCTTTGGCTGGGGGGCCATGGGGGAGGGGGAAGAGTATAGTGTTTCATTATCTCTGCAGTTGGAGGCAGGAGTAGTGTGAATAATCCACAGCAACGGTAAAGTAGTGAACATCCAGGCTGGGTTAATGAGATTTGAGGGTGAGCCTCCTTTCAATATCCCTAACTATAGGATGATTAAAAAAAAAAAAAGTTTTATCTACCATGTCATAAATGTATGTGAGCATCATGACATGTTGTGTAAAATGCTTTGTAAACATCGAGGCTCTCACGATTATAAATGATTATTTGAGGGTGTTGAAGCAGTATTTCAAGGAAAGAGCTTTCCCTTCTATATTTATTATTTTTTAAATTGAAGTTTAATTGACATACAAAACTATATTTCAGGTGTACAACTTAGTGTTTTGACCATTCTGTACCTTACAAAATGTTCACAATAAGTGTAGTTACCGTCTGTCACGAGGCAAAGTTCTTAAAATGTTATTGACGATATCCCCTATGCTGTACTCTTCATCCCTGTGACTTATTTATTTTGTTACTAGAAGTTTATACCTCTTAATCCCCGTCTCCAATTTAACCCATCCCCCACACCTCTCCCCTCTGGTAATCTTCAGTTTGTTCTCTGTACATATTCATGAGTCTATTTTTGGTTTTTGTTTATCTGTTTTGTTTTTTAGATTCCATATATAAGTGAAAGCATATGGTATTTGTCTTTCTCTGACTTATTTCACTTAGAATAATGTACTCGAGGTCCACCTACCCTCTCACAAATGATGAGATTTCGTTCTTTTTCTTATGACTGAGTAATATTCCACTATATATATTGCACCCCATTTTCTTTATCCACTCATTTATTGAGGGATGCTTAGGTTGCTTTCATTTCTTGGCTATTGTAAATAATGCTGCCATAAACATAAGCGTTCTATATCTTTTTGAATTACTGTTTTTTTTTTCTTCAGGTAAATACCCAGTAGTAGTGGAATTATTGGATGCTATAGTAGTTCTATTTTTAATTTTTTGAGGAACACCCATACTGTTTTCCACAGTGGCTGTACCAATTTATATTTCCACCAGTAGTGCATGAGGGTTCTCTTTTCTCACATCCTAGCCAACACTTATTTCTTATTTTTTGATTTTAGTCATTCTGACAGGTGTCAGGTAATATCTACTAGTGGTTTGGATTTGCATTTTCCTGATGATGAGTGTTGTCGAGCATCTTTTCATGTGTCTGTTGGCCATCTGCATGTCTTCTCTGGAAAAATACCTATTCAGGTCCTCTGTCCCTTTTTTAATTGGATCATTTGGAGTGGATTTTTATTTATTTATTTATTTTTTTGGTGTTGAGTTGTATAAGTTCTTCATGTATTTTAGATATTAATCCCTTATTAGATATATGATTTGCAAATATTTTCTCCCATTCAATAGGCTACCTTTTGTTTTTGCTGATTGTTTCCTTTGCTCTACAAGAGCTTTTTAGTTTGATGTAGTCCCAAGAGTTTATTTTTGCTTTTGTTTCCCTTGTCCTTTTTCTATTTTTATTGCAAGAATATAACATTTTAGCCAGTTGTAGATGAAATTGGAATTCTGGTTCAGGTTGAAATTTAGTTATTCGTTCTGTGTTTCTGTAGGGAAATGTATCCTAATTTTTTAACTGCTCTGAGGAAGTTTTTTGAGCTATCAAGAGAGGGTTTTTAGGTATGAATGACTTGCATGCAGATAATTGAGAACTGACTAATGTATAATTATAGGAATTTCCAGGGAAAAAAGAAACTAACAGAAATTTATCTGCAGATTCTCAGTCTATACGTATTTGTTTTTAACTTTGTAATTTTCCTTCTGCAGAAACCCTGGGTGGTGTGGATACCATTGTCAAGATCCCTCCACACTTGCTGAGGTAAGGAGACTGGAGTTGTAAAATATGGTGGAAGTAAAAATCGCCCACTGTGTCTTCCTGAAGCCCCAGATAACCTGACTGGCATATAGCATTTTACTTGTTGACTGAACGCTCTTTTTTAAATCCATAATCTGGGATAGTTCATGAGGTTAACATGATGGGAACTTGACTGCAGTGATTTCTAGGCATGTGTGGAGTGAGTGAAATCAGTAATCCAGAGAAAGCAGCTGAGGAATGAGGTAGAAGTGTAAAATTGGTCAGGGAGAAAAATGTCCAGAATCTAAGAGAGAATGTAGACATTGGGCAAGATCTTCCACTGCAGACTAGGAAATGCCCTCACCCCTTGCTGGGGAGAAGCAGTCCTACACCCTGTGGGATGAATTTAAACTCCCACTGGTCCCTTTGCTGGACACCATCTCTCACAAACTCTGTAGCCATATTCAACAAGCCAGAGGTAGTGAGCCTGTTTCCCCACCTTCCTTACGGTTCCCCATTCTCCTTTATCATGAAAGAAATGCCCTGTGTGGGACATTTGAAAAGAACAAGTAAGAAAGTTGCCTATAATTACATCACCTAAGGATAACCATTGAAAACTGTTTAACAGATTTTCTTAACAGACTTTTCCTTACATATACACATTTTTACAAATTAGTATGAATTTTATTTATGTTTGTTTCTTCCTTATCTTTTGAGGCCACATAATATGAAGAACATTTTCTAATGTCAATATATGTTCTTCAAATTAAAATATTGTATATTCTTCCATTATATGGCTGCTGTAACATTTATTCAGTAATTTTCTTATTATTAAACATTTGAATGATTTCTAGATTTTTTGACATTATTAAAAATATTGACTTAAACAGTCTTTTGTTGAGTAAAGTTCTATACTGTAGGACATTATGATTTATTAGGTGTTTTCCACCTCTACAAATAGAAAGAACAAGAATTATGATTCTGTGCTTTTAAAAAATTTATTGCTTCTCCTATAGTATGTGCTACAAGCTGATATATTGTAGGGGAATTCATGTATTAATCAAACCAAATGTACTTTTATGTGTACAAAGCTAAATGGATAGAATGTCTGGCAATAACGCTCTTGCCTGGGGTTGTGGGGGCGTGTTCCAGGCAGGGTATCCATGCACACAGGAGAACATGAAGACTTTCTAAGACATATGAAGGTGTTGATGGTTTAGGGAGATGGTTTCCTGGTTCCCAACATCTATAGATACTCTTTCTGAAAACTGCTTTTGCTACATCTCCTTTTCTATCTTACCTATTAGAGTCCCTCTTCTCCTTGACCAAGGAAGGCTCAGCTATTACCCAACCTTACTGTGGTGTGTTGTCCTGGGGTGCAAAAGTCTCATCCCACCAACAAAGCACTATGAAAATACTAGTGTTTGTGTCAGTAAAGAGGCCAAATACAATGGCCAGACCACACATCTTTTTGTAAGTTAGTTTTTACATCTTGGCTTTCAACAAAATTGAAGGAAGACCTAATCTAATTATAAGATAATAGACAAAAAGACGTTTTGATGGTAAGTCTCCTTCATTCTCTTCTTTATGTAAATAAGGATTCTTACTGCTTACATCCATAAAAGTGAAAAGGTGTGGAAATGATGTTAAATCCCCACCTTATTATAGCAATAAGGAATATTCCATCCATAGGTATATGAAGTAATTGGAGAAAAATAAACTTGGCTTATCTGTTTCTTTAGAAATGCATTCTAATGTAACAGAAAAAAATAAAAAAGACAAAGTAAAAGTATACTTTCCATATTAACTACATTAACATTCTTATAAATATTCACTAATGTTATTTGGATCAGTTGGGTCCGTTAGTAATCACACCTCGAACCAGAAGAAAAGTGAACACTTTTAAATAGTATGGACATAGGAAATTTTTTAAAAATCACTTTATACACATTTTGTTATACAGAAAAGTAATAGGGAGATTAATAAAAGCCTCTCAAGAGTTAAGACATATTATATTGAGAGAAAATTAAGTTGGGGAAATAGAATAGAAATATAAGTTTAAGGAGAAAAGAGACCAATGTAGCATTTTTTACTGTTAAAGAAGAGTTTGCTCATAAACTTTTTTGTTGGATGAAGGTGGTTTTCAAACTGTTGTGGTATTTAGATTTCACTAGATACATTTAAAGACCTGACATGTTTTATATTAAAAATTGTTGTACTTTCAATATGCCAGAATCGTAACCTTTTCCATTAATTAAAATTATGCTGAAGAAATGTAAATGTCAATTTAAAATACATGAAAAACAGAACTTTAACTTTTTCTTAGTGGCTGTTTGAGCAAAAATTTTGGTTAACAGCATCTTAAAGGCGAGTTCCTGATCCAGAGGGTTGTTGAACCTGGCAGCTGGGCTTCTTGTGGTTCTGGGTCTGTGATGAAAGTTCTGCCTATAGTGTTAGGGGTGAGAAGGCGGCGATGACACTGGAGAAGCCTCCTGGCCTGCTGGTTAAGAACATTCATCAAAAGACAACTGGTATTTTCCAACTCTTGGTATGTGTGTTGGGGGCGTGGAAAGATGAGCTAGAGAATATGCCGTGTTAATGGGACCTAAACATGGTTGGTCAGCATTTAGCCATGCCATTTAGCTTTCCTGTCACCCATGGCCTTGAGATTTCCCCAGAGCCAGCTTGCCATCTTGTACAACCCAGAGAAGGGCGGGGCCGGTGGGTGTCACCAAACTGTTGGGAAGGATGCCGGATCAGGAGCTGTGGACAAATATATATCGGTGTCTTTTCATATCTTCACCACTGTTAGCAGATAAATCGGAGTGTTTATCCTAACGAGAAAGAGCTGCCAAGGTCATCCTGTGTGTGTGTATTGTGTTCTCGGTGTGCAGCGAGGTCTACCAAACATCTTTGTGCTGAGAACTATACCCTATGTATGAGACAAAGCAGATGTGAGCATTGCTCTTAAAGGTTTTATATTCAGAAGGAGGAGGAAAAAGACACGCAGAACTGGAAAACCGTGTTTTGTGCTGGCCACTGTGTATTTATGGTAGAATTGTATACATATAAGGAGGTTTCAGTTTGACCATGAGTCATAATAGTTTTCAAGCCTCTTTTAGGGTATGGGAAGAAGCCATAATTAGAACAAAAAACGAGCTCTTGAATCAATATTTGTCTGATTTACTATTTCCCTTTATCGTAAGAGAAGTGATATAATGAGTTATGCTGTAATGGGCTTTTGTCTCTTTGTTATCAAATCAGTTTTGTTTCAATCCTTTGATTCCGCTGCCAGGCACTTTGAAACCCAGAGAGTACTTAACTCTGTCCAGTCACTGCGTTTAACAGAGCATCTTTCTATTCTTTGAGTACCTGCTCAAAAAAAAAAAAAAAATTAAAAATTAAAATAAAAATAAAAAAGATCTAGTCATTGTAATTATGTATACCCAAGAAAGAATTTGAATATATTATTTTTTTTAATTATATTTTAATTATTTTTCTTCAGTTACACTTCTATTTAGCACATGAGAAAGAAACCAGATTAGTTAACTATGTCTTGCGTTCTCCTGATTTCATATTCAATTTCCATTTCCATTTCTGATAATTGCTTAGAAGTGATTATTTACAGATATTTTGTTGTTTCAGAAAGGGCAATAGGGAATAATTCAAATCTCAGATACTTTTGCTATGCTGTTTTTCTTCAGTTTTCTTTTGCCACCGACTGATTGCTTTTTACATTAACTATATTAACGTTCTGATAAATAATTACTCATACTGTTTTGCTCAGTTGTGTGCATTAGTAATGATAGCTCAGATCAGAAGAAAACTGAAACCTTTAGAGACTTGTGGTTGCATTATCTTCTGTTTTTCTTTTACTGTTGATTGCTCTGTGGACTTCTTCTCCAAACTAAAATTGTCCAGATGTCACATGAATAATTTTCATCACTCCAGTGACTGGACTCAGTCATATGTAGAGCATTGCAGGGGAGAACCCCTGTGGTAAAACATTTTAGGTGAAGATAAGGAGTGGTCAGAGGCATTGCCTCTTCCGCCCCAGGCTCTTAGTGAATAGACGTCCACTCTCATGGTTGGTAAGGGAGCCTCTGTAGCAACAGGGGTAGGGATTCATGCAGAGTGCGGGTGGGAGCCTGTGTCAGTGATGGAGGAAGGCCCAGGGATCCTGTCCTCTGGAATATTTCTGAATTTGTTAGTAGGTAGTAATGTGAAAGTCATTCTGTCTTTCGTACCCTAAGTCTTGCTTTTGAGCTTGGCAGTGAGTTTAAGGGTCCTTACCTTCCTCCATGAAGAGCCTGTCCCCTCATGACTTTTGCTTCTCTTTTCCTTCTTCTTCTTAAACTTCAGTCCTTCCATGTCTTCACAGGTTTGAAAATCTGTGAATGAGTGGGCTGTTGAAGTGTCCCTAGACTCAAAAAGGAGGTCATCGATAGCTCAGGCTCCTCCTTTGATTGGGGTCACCATTTCCTTATTCTACTTGTTTTACAAGCAGAAGGCAACTAAGGGTGCTCCCTTAGACTTGGTGAACTATCTCTGACCTAGTCAAGTGAGCACAAAGCATTGTTGACTTCATTTGTTGTTAGCCACTGGGTTTTCAACCAAGTGATGATAAGACTGGGAAGCTACTGGTCAAGAAATATCAGTAGTTAACGGGAAATGTTTTCTGTTCTCAGACGTTTTTTCTACTTTATCCTTTCACCCTCTCTACCTCCTAGCTTTTCCCGTGTGGTCTGGGGATCAAATGATAGAACCAAAATAACCTGGTCATTTCTGGAATCTTCAGGGCTGTGGTGGTTTTTGTTATGAATGTTCAGGGCTGATGTCTGTGTTTTGTGAACTGTCGCCAGCCTTGCTTGGCAGGAAACAACTGGCTTAAGCCTACCTGGGCTTAACCACAACTTCTGGAATGTTTGGCAGCCTGCAAGTTGGTTCATCAGCCATCCTCCTCCATGCCCCACTGTCCTTGTGATGGCTTGGTTATGATGATACCTGGTTCTGTCTGATCATCTTTCCCTCAGAAATTATATTATATTATATTATATTATATTATATTATATCCAACCCTAATTGTGAAAAAGAAAAGGGGCCTTCTGTGGGCCTTTCAGTACTCTTGTTGTATGTAGTCTCCACCTTTTCTAGATCATTCTTGACCTGCTTGCACATTCTCCCAAAATGGTCTTCCCTGTCTAATGGAGTTTTGCGATGTTGTTCTGCTTCTGAGTCTTGGTTGGGTGTGGTCAGTCTCTCTGCTGGCATCTGGGCAAGAATGGTTTGCCAGCTGCCTTCTCCAGTGGCTTTGAAACTCCAAATTCTGGTGACTATGGATCTCGATATCCTCACATAGCTCTACATAAATCTGCAAGAAGGAAGCTTTTCACCCCATGTGAAGGCCCAGAGACCTTAAGCCACCACCAGTTTGCTGCCATAGTTGAACTGCCTGGCTCTCTGAATTTTCTACTCTGTCTTTCCTGTCAGATTTCCAGGAGGTTCATTCCCGTTCGACTGGGACCAGGTGGGGTGAGTGAGGCGGAGTCATGCAAGTGCAGGGTTCGGTATTTCCTTCATCATGGAATTTGGCATTCATTTTGAGTTTTTAAAATGTGGCATTAAAACACCTCACACCTGTCAGAATGGCTGAAATCAAAAACACAAGAGGCAAGTGTTGGTGAGGATGTGGAGAAGAAGGAACCCTTGTGCACTATTGGCAGGAATGCAAATGGGGGCAGCCACTGTGGAAAATAGAATGGAGGCTCCTCAAAAAATTAAGTAGAATTAACATATGATCCAGTAATTCCACTACTGGGTATTTACACAAAGAATATGAAAACCTTAATTCAAGTTTATCACAGCAATTAAATTATTCAATTTATCACAGCATTATTTACAATAGTCAAATTATGGAAGCAACCCAAGTGTCCATCAGTAGATGAATAGATAAAGAAGATGAGATATATATGTATACAATGGGATATTACTCAGCCATAAAAATAATGAAAACTTGGCATTTGCAACAACATGGGTGGATCTAGATGGTATAATGCTAAGCAACATAAGTCAGAGAAAGACAAATACTATATGATTGTACTCATGTGGAATTTAAGAAATTAAACAAATGAACAAAAAGAAAAGAGACAAACAAAAAAACCAGACCCGTAACTACAGAGAACAAACTGATGGTTGCCAGAGGGGAGGTGGGGGAATGGGTGAAATAGGGGAGGGGATCAAGAGCACACTTATCATGTTGAGCACTGAGTCATGTATGGAATTGTTGAATCACTGTATTGTACACTTGAAACTAATATAACCCTGTTAATTATACTGAATTCAAAAAAAAATGTGGCATTAAAATATTGTTTATCTAGCTGACTGAGTTTTTTAATGCTCCCTAAAACTTTGTGCCCAAGGTCAGTGCCTCAGTCATCTCACCAGAGTTCTAGCCCTGCACTCCCGGTGCTCTCAGAAACTTCTCATGGCTGCTGGGGCCACCACGTTCAAGTCAAGCTTTATTCTGTCCCCTTCAGATTCCACAGACTGTTTCTTATGAAGGACCTTGGTTTCTGCCTTGCTTTGAGTGGAACCTCAGTTGCATGCACCATCAGGGAAACAAGCTCTTTCCCACGATGAAGGCCATGATTAATAAGACTCCCCACTTCCGGTATATGCTGTCCCACGTGTACTAGTGTTTTACTTAAGGCATTTCCCAGCCCCCATTCCTCCTTCCTCCTGGGCCCAACTTTCAGAAGTTGAAATAAAGCATTGCTGTTACAAATCCTCTTCTTTCCTCATGCCAAAGCTTAGGCCCAAACGGCTGGTCTGTGGTGTTTGGTTACCAATCCCAAATTCCCTTAAACAGGAAGTATTTTTCTGAGCCGCTCTTTTCATCAAAATTGTCCACTGGGTGTCTCATATACATGCAGCCTTTCCCACTTCATTATCCTACTTATCCTTGAAGAATGAGCTGTGTTTGCTAGACGAGATCCTTCTCTCCTCTGTGCCCTCACTACACTCTGCGTAAATTTCTCATGGCGCTTATCCATCAGGTTGGCATTTAAATCTAGGGGTTCTGTTCTGAAACCTTATCCTCAAGAAGTTCATATATATAAATTAGTCATTAAAGATTTTATTTATTCGAGAGAGGAGAGTGAGAGAGAGATCACAAGTGGGGGGAAGGGTAGAGGGAGAAGCAGACTGCCCACTGAGCAGGGAGCCCAATGCAGCACTCGATACCAGAACCCTGGGATCATGACCTGAGCCAAAGGCACCCAAATTCTTCATCTTTTCATCCCCTACTGTGGTGCTCTGTATGAGTTTGCAGGATGAAACTCTTCTCCGAATCACACTGCATATCCCAGGGAGCCTGTGCCTCATCTCCTAGATTCTTAGGAAACATGTGGAAGAATCCATGCCAGAATGGAATCTCAGCTTTAGCAATAGGACTTGTCACATCTCATTGACTGAAAGGGGAGGTCCCAGAGACTAGGACCAGAAGCCCAACACCCAATCCATTGATTTCACCTAGTATAGTCTTAAATTCCTCACTCTCTCCTCAGCCAAAGCCCTGACTAGCCTAATGTGTATTAAATCAGGGGTTAGGAGTTGGTGGTACTTATTGGGACCCTGATTAATGTTCTGTGCCAAAGGACATTGACTGTGCAAGGATTTGAGCGCTCATTGGCCCACCTGGAAGAGGCAAGCTGCCTCCCCTCCCACACTCCCAACGTGAATTCCACTTGGGAGTATTTCTGTTTTAAAGAACGCTCATCCCCAGATTTGCCCCTTCTTTTAGCCCAGGTTATTTACCACGAGAGTGGTATAGATGAGATAAAAATGTCAAAGGAATCCTCGAGCTATCTTGTTAAAAGACAGCCATTGGCAGTGAACCTCTTTTTGGCCAGACATTGCCCCTCTGGGAACAATCCCAGACATGACTCCGGCCACGGCCCTGCCGCCTTTCACTCACCTTCTCTGTGATTATTCAGAGCCAACCTCAGCCTAATTGCCTTTCTCCTGCCAGTTGCTCCTCCCAGAAAGGCTCTAACAGCACTTTTCCCCATATTTGTCCTTGTCTGTGTCCCCCCACACCACTCCTGTCCCCACCCTGGATGAGCCTCTGCCCAGCCTTCTGCTTCATTTTGCCTGCCTGGTCCACATCCTTTTTTCAGCTCAGATGCTGGCACATGCGTCCCTATCTTGATTGGGGGAAACTACTGATCTTTCCACATTCATCAGCATTTATGCTTTGAGAGAACCTTCCACAGTATCTTCCCACTCTTTGTATGGTTTTATTTTTTTTTAAGATTTTATTTATTTATTTGACAGAAAGAGACACAGCGAGAGAGGGAACACAAGCAGGGGGAGTGGGAGAGGGAGAAGCAGACTTCCTGCTGAGCAGAGAGCCTGATGAGGGGGCTTGATTCCAGGCCCCGGACCATGACCTGAGCCGAAGGTAGATGCTTAACGACTGAGCCACCTAGGCACCCCAGTATGGTTTTATTTTAATGGCTTTTTCTGCTGCTTTTATCTGTTTTAGTGTTTCCATTCTATGCTTTGAATCCTGGAGCCACTTCAACAGGATGTGCAAAATATTTATTTTTTAATTGAAATAAACATGGTCACATCAACTGGGAAAGACTGATTTAAAATGGATGAGAACAGCAAATACCTCCATCATGGTTTTTGGCAGACAGTTTCAATCTCGGCATTGTTTTTGTCTTTCTTATATCATGGAGGAGTTTTGGATTCTCCTTGCCAGCTCCTGTCGTCCAGAGGAGGAAGCAAGGGATGCTCATGTAGAATTCCCAGGTCCTGTCTTCAGCTGTACTAACTGAATGGCGGCTGTTAGCAGAAGTGCCAGACAGGTGCTTCTAACGAGTCTTCCACTTTCTTCCAGGTGAATTTCAAACATCTGTGCTTCTCGTGGATTTAAGCTCATCTTGAGGTCTTACCTCTTTCTGGCTTCTGCTTTTCTTCCCTAGTACAGCTGACCTCCCTTTGCAGAAGCAGGCAAATATAAGTCAGTTTTGGCTCTGTTGATCTTTTCCTGGTTCTGCAATAGGAAGATGATGATGATGATGATGATAATAATAATAATAATAGGTTTAAGACCCTTTGGTTAGTCTAAGACTGGCTCATTTTCAGTTATAGAGAATTCTTTATCTCAGCAAATCATGAAAGGGAGGAGGTAGATGCTGGAGGTAGATGGGGACCATTTAAGTGAACAAGGACTTGTCCTAGAGTTGAGCTGATGTTTATCTTCCTAGATCAGGCTTGCCCTAAACAAGTGAGGAGAATGATATTTCTGTGTTGGGCACAAAAACCCACTGGCAAGAAGAATGTGACATGTAGAGAAGCCTTTAGCAGTAGGGATGCTGAAATCCATGTTCGAAATCAAGGTGCCCCAAAGATCTAATTTCTCTTTTTCCTTTTCCTGCTGCTAGGGAAGACAAAGAGTATTCCTGTCACCTTGGAACATAGCATAAGTAACAATACTATAGGATTTCCTAACTTACAAACAGCTTTTTCTGTGTTATCTGCCAGCCTGTAGGCCAATCCTAATGGTTTTCTTGTTCTATTCCCTTTGTAAGGAAGACCTACAATTAGCTGTCAATTATAAAGTTTCTCCTTGTTAATAGCCCCTGACCTAAAAGCACTTTTAAATGATCAGTCAATTAAATAAGTGCATAACCCACCCAACTAGGTTGTAGGGGATATTGGGCTTGATTGACATTTTGGGATGTGTGCAAGATATTAATGTTCAAGAGTAGCCAGCCACGTATCATTCCTTTATGACAAGCGGTTGATATCTTTATTTTATCGCCCTTGGTTCTAAAGGGAAGTATTGGAAGGAAACATAAAACCCCATTTTAAAAAAAATATAACAATCCTATCATGAATCTTCTTTCTTGAGCCTCTTTATTATTTTTGAATGGAAGGAAGGTAGACTTTTTATTCTATGTTTGGTTTCTATAATTAAACTGTGCCTTACAGGCAATTTAGGTCCAAATTTCCTACTTTATTTCAGAGTATACCTCTGAGAAATTGTTTCTATTGATGGGTTGTAACACTGGATTCCAGAAGACGGGTAGGGACTGGAGCTTATTGATTTGTGATGTGAATGGTTCAGTGAGTTGTTTGTATCTCTCTTGTTCACCCTGTAGGACTTTTTTTTCCTACTGGGGAAGGCATGGTGCAAAGACTAAAATCATTTAGTTTCTTTGGACATCTTCATTTATTAAATATTTTATATTTTTTTCTGTTTTCATTCTACTGCATATTTCTGTGTTGTTGAACTGTTTATAAAGCAGTACGATTGTGTAATTATACAGTAATACCCTGGTGTGTCTTTTCAAGTGAAGTTCAGTAAACTTGACACAGGAGATCTCCTTTACCTCCTCTATAGTCCGGCACTCTGTTAATGTGGTGCCTTGTAGCATGCTTAATAGCCTTCTGATTCATATTTTCTCAACTAATTTTGGGACAATTAAGAACACAAGTTGACATTTTGAAAACCTTTCTTATGTGACAGGGCCTCTCCTAGGCACCATGCACACTGGTCTCCACCGTGACAGCCCTTCCTTGAGGGAGGGGAACGACTCAGGTGTGGAGAGACCTTGTAGGCAGCTGCACTGCTCAAGCCGGCCTGGGGCAGCGTCGGAACCGCTAACCTCCAGAGTTTACTGTCTTACTGTGGGGTATTTCCCCCCCACCAGTGCTGATTCATCACAGAGGTCTATTATTTCTTCTTCATAGCTTCTGTGAAAAGCCAAGATACAGAAAACTACATTTCATGCAGCAGATTATTTGATGAAGCACCAGCGTTGAGAAGAGCATGGGAAATCTGTATTTAGCCCCTGCACATTCAGAGAGCAACTGACGAATGCAGGAGTAGGGTTAAGATCACCTGTCACTGAAACAACTTTAAATGCAACTTCCAAGGAGCCAGAGCTCTTAAAAGAGGGGGTGTCGTGTATTCAGGCTGACGGAAGAGCCGTGAATTATTGAAGCTGTTGAGATCTGTGCGTATACAGAACGTTGCCAGCGAAGGACCTAAACTGACTTTTCCTCTTTGTGAGGCAGAAAGAGACCTTAAGATAAAGGACTTTCATCTGAAACTGGTGTTGAGCACCCACTAGGGAGACTCGAGTCATTATGGAATTAACTAACCTTTACCTCTCTGAGCTTCTGCTCACTTGAGTAAGGACGAGGGTAAGCAGCAGCCGATGTGGGAGGGTCACGACGAGCAAGCCTTCAGGACTCCTGCGAGGAGGGTTAGCACAGGCCTGGTTTTTACAGGGTCATACTACGCTAAAGAAACACATCCAGTCTAGGGGCACCTGGGTGGCTTATTGGGTTAAAGCCCCTGCCTTCGGCTCAGGTCGTGATCCCAGGGTTCTGAGATCGAGCTCCACATTGGGCTCTCTGCTCAGCGGGGAGCCTGCTTCCACCTCTCTCTCTGCCTGCCTCTCTGCCTACTTGTGATCTCTGTCAAATAAATAAATAAAATCTTTAAAAAAAAAAAAGAAAGAAAGAAAAGAAACACATCCAGTCTAGATCACATTCTGGGAGGGAGCTGACCTGAGCTAATTTTTAATTTAATGAAGTCCAGAGAGTACTGTTGTATTTTAAAGATTTTTCTCTCTCTCTCTCTCTCCGAAATTGTAACTTGCCCCATTGCTTGTTTTATTTTGTGAGCCTTGTTTTGTTTTTCTGTATTTATCAGCTGGGAGAAAAGACTTTCAAAGACAAAAGGGGTTTTGTATGTTTATTTCAGAGTCTGTTGGTAGAGAAGAAGTCCAGCTGTGGTTGGCAGAGACGGGCTGAACACAGTGTGCGTTGTGTTCCCCTGGGTTGACCTGGGGAGGGTGATGGTATTTGCCCCATGGGATTTTAAGCCCCATTCTGAAATATAGCTGGACATGGAAGACGGGGCCAGGAACATGACATTGCTCATGTGTCTCAGGCATAGTAAAAATATAGCTGTCATTTTATAGTCAAAAGGATATTTGATTAAGAAAGAAAGTGATTGTTAGTTTAAGGTGTGTACGCCCAAGAGCCCAGTACAGCGGACACCTTCATAAATATTTGCTTGTGATGGTGCCTTGCAGCTCTGTCTTGAATGCCTGGAGCGTCTGGAGCTGTGATCAGTAGTAGGAAGACAGTGTGAGGGGGTCTGGGCTGTGGTGGGAGAGGCAGTGGCAGATGGGGACTCAGCAGATGGCTCAGAGTCAGCCAAACAGGCCATATCCTGTGTGCTGGAAGTAAAACAGACCATCTCCCCTCTGAGAGCACGCCACACGAGGGGAAAGGAAACAGGGAATTCTGTAATAAAGTTAAGTCCTGCGTCCAAGTCCTTGTTCTTCCATGTATGACCGTTGGGACCCTGAGCTGGTCATTTTGTCTGTCAGCTTCTGTAACTGAAGATGGACAGTGAAAGGTGGTATGGTGCCTCTGTTACCCCCGTGCGATCATTAACCAACCAGTTGATGCAGAGAAGAACAGATCTAGAGAGACGTTGCTCCAGACCACAGAGACAGACTCTGTCTCCCCAAAGAAGGGCTCAGGGTGCTTGCATGCTCCCTCCGCTGCAGGTGAAGAGACACAGATTTACCTCCTCCTTTCTTCTCTCTTCTCAGCATTTGAGCAGGAGAGCAGCCTCTAGCCCACAGGCCTTGTCTCAGGTCCCTCCACGTTACAGGTGTATATTGTTTCCAGCTGTACTGAGATGGAATTGACATAACATTGTGGAAGTTCAAGGTGTACAACGGGATGATTTGATATATGTTTACGTTGTAAAGTGATTACCACATAAGGGTACTTAATGCCCATCCCCTTACATAGCTGCCATTTTGTGTGCATGTGTAATGAGAACTTTTAAGAACAATCATACAGTATTTGTCTTTCTCTGACTTATTTCACTTAGCACAGTGTTCTCAAGGCTCACCCATGTTGCTGTCATGGCAGGATGGCAGCCATGTCATCCATGGCAGGATTTCCTTCTTTTTCACAGCCGAGTAATATCCCGTCATGTGCTCATGTACCACTTTTTTGGGAAAGTTCATCTGTCACATCAGTGCATTCACTGTCACATCTGCATTCATCTGTCACATCAGTGCAGCCGTTCTCAGACTTCTTGGTCTTAAAACCCATTACGCTTTTGAAAGTTATTGAAGACCCCAAAGGGCTTTTTAGGAAAAATATTGGATTGTATCTATCAGTATTTACCACACTAGAAGTTAAAACAGAAAGTTTAAAAAATATTTATTAATTCTTAAAAGTAACAAGAAAACTATGACATGTTAATATAAATGACTTTTTTTTATGAGAAGTAACTACTTTAAGAAAATTTAGCAAGAAGAATTTTACATTTTTTGCAAATCCTTCCTGTGCAGCGGTGTAGAAGAAAACAGCTGGAATCTCAGCTTGGCTTCTGCATTCAGTCTGTTCCAGTATGTTGCTCTGGTTGAAGGAGATAAAGAAAATCCTGCTTAATACAGATAAGCAGTTTAAAATGGGAAAGGAATCTTAATTGCCTGTTCAGATAATGGCGGATGTTCTTTCTTCATAGAGTCCACCATATACTCCTGAGAGATTGAGACCGAAAATCCTTTTGAGTTCATGGACCCTCTAAAAGGGTCTTGGGCATCTAGGTTCCCCTTTGAGAACCATGTCTTCCCCATTTTATTTATTTATATTTTTTAAAGATTTATTTATTTATTGGAGAGAGCAAAAAAGTGGATGAGAGAGTGCATATGGGGTGGGGGGGCAGAGGAAGCGAGAATCTTCAAGCGGACCCCTGCTGAGTGCACAGCCTGACAGGGGTCTTGATCTCTGGACTCTGAGATCGTGACCTGAGCCAAAACCAAGAGGCAGATGCTTAACAGACTGAGCCACTCGGGCATCCCTCTTCCCCATTTTAGATGTCAAAATCTTGAATCCTTCAGTCCTTCCTTCTTAAGATTCACCAACTGGGTGTACCTGGGTGGCTCAGTTGGTTGAGCATCAGAGTCTTGGTTTCGGCTCAGGTGTCGTGGGGTCAAGCCCAGCATCAGGCTCTATGCTGGGTAAGGAGTCTGCCTGAAACTCTCTGCCTCTGCCTCTCCCTTTCCTTCTGCCCCTCCCCCCTGCTTGCACGCTCTCTCTCTCTCCTCTCAAATAATTAATTTTTTTTTTAAGCCACCAACGCTTCCTCTTACCTGAGAATTGGAGCTTCTCCCAACCCTGCCCTTTCCAGGCCTGCCCTTTCCAGCCCCTGTCCTTGGGCTCCAAGCTTTAGACCTGCACAGCAATCATGTTATAATGCTCTGTAGGGAAGTGGGCCTGTCTTGTGCCGCCCAGGCCTGTGGAACTGTCACCTGGGTCACGTTGTTACACTGGCGTTATCCCCTGGAGCTATGGAAATTGCCCTGGAACAGCACTGCAAATAATACTTACTGGGGTCTAATGAAGATTGCTTAAGATTTTAATTAAGATGGTGCTTTACAGAATGTACATGAAATCAGAAGTGAAACACCACCTGATAAAGCAGGCTCATGGTGTTTGGGCAGTTTGCAGCAAGATTCAAGTTCTTTGTTTCGGTTTCTCCCCCTACCTTCTGTGCTGACTTTCAAAGTGTGATTTTAGATAGAAGAAGAGATTTCAGGTACAAAGGAGCAGATAAGAGTCGGAATTAAAGCAGTGTTATTTCTGATCCCTCACTCAGAACCCAGAGAGGCCTAACTGGTGCTTGGGAACTAGAGACAAATGAGCCTGAGCAGGTGCCATCAGTGAAACTTCGCTGTGGCAGTTTCAAGGGTTGTTCTGTAAATTCTAGCATCTGAAATAAGGAAGGTGAAATCTAATGGCACTCTGTCTTCCTCTTCCACTTTTGCTTCTAGACTCAAGCAGTGTCTTTGAGCTGGCCACTTGTGGCAGTCCATGATGAGGCTGGCTGTTGATGGAATTATGGGGACAGGGGGAGAACCCAAATTTCCAGTAGAACTGCACCCTGTACATACCTAAAGGCAATAGTTTGGTTTGGTTTTGAACCAGAAGACATGCAGGGGTTTTCCTAGTTAGGAGGTAATTGTCAGCATGTGTAAATTCTCTGCACCTTCCATCATTCTCCCCCAGAACAGAGACCTCTGATCGCTTACCCAACATCCAATCACCCCCTACCTTAACCTGCAGGACCTGACTGAGTGTCATGATCTGCTTTTATTGTCCATCCTGTGCTTCAGAGGAGCCTGCCCCATCACAGGTGTGACTGTCCCATCTGGCCATGACTGTGCCCTGTGTCAGGGGTATCAGAATGGAATGCGAGAGGGATGCTCTCTCCGACTCATGAAGGGGAAGTTCTTTCTTCCCAGAGACTTCTCATTTTCAGTGTTGCTTGCAATGGCCACAGCTTGCTTTGCAGCTGTGAGGGGAACCTGTGGAGGGTGGACAGGGGTGGGGGAGTGTGCATGGGGTGGGGATAATGGGTAAAGCTGACACTTAAAGAGTGGATCACCCGAACAATGGAAAGAACCTGGGTTCTTGGCTGTGTCATCCGAGTACTGGATCACCCAGAATTGGGGCCAACCTGCCTCCGTGTTTAAGCCGCTTAGGGAGTTGATTTCCTGTCACTCGCAGCTGAAAGTGTTCTCCCTGATACACCCACTTTAAAGGAATCCGTGTGACCCCAGGGTCCAGGGGAGTTCAGGTGAATGCGGCAGTCCGGGAGATCTCTAGGTGGAGTCCCTTTCCTGTTGCCTGGCTGCATTTTGACCATTTTGCTGACCTTTTAATTTCTTCTATGGGATAAGGGTAAAGAAACTCTAAAATAAGTATTTGGTAACTCTGGGGCAATAGTACTGAATATTTACATCTGTGGCATTTACAAGGTCTGGGGGCCTGGAGCTGGGGCTTTGGCACTCTCTCCCACACCCTGGGCACACTGGGGCATATTGTAGCCTTCCTCTTCTGCCACAAATAACTGATTTGCTTATACACTTCCCTGCAGCTAGACTCTAAACTCTGTCATCCTTATTCCCAGCCCCGCAGTGTAACGTAGCTCCCCGCAGTATTGAAGGAGACCAAGTGTGAGGCATCAGTCTATGCCAGGAATTGTACTAATGACTTTATACATTATCTTATTAAATTTTGCAGTAAGTACGATAGGTACGAAAATAATTTATATTTGAATAAGAAGACTGAGGCTAGAGTGATAAAATCATTGCCATGAACTCTCACAGCTAATACAGGATAGACAGAGGTTCAAGTACAGGTTTGACTTGAAAGTTGTTCTTTTAGCTAATATAATCTACGTCTTCAATGGATATTTGCTGAATATTGTCACCTAGATATGTTAAAATAGGAATTATTGTTGTCCCTGTCTATCCCTTCATTTCCCCTTTCACCTTTGGGAAACATATTGGGGCAGAAGGCACACGTGTGATTACCTGAATATTGGCTTTTCTCTAGAAATTGGCTTTAGGGTGTGTCTGGCTGGTCAGCGGGTTAAGTCTCTGCCGTCTACTCAGGTTGTGATCCCGGTTCCTGGGATCAAGCTCTGCTTTGGGCTCCCTGCTCAATGGGGAACCTCCTTCTCTCTCTCCCCACCCTCCCTTGTTCTCTCTCTACCTCTCTCTCAAATAAATAAATAAAATCTTAAAAGAAAAAAGAAAGAAATTGGCTTTGGTAGTATGTAAGTGATGATGCATTCAGCTGTAAGTAATGGAACGCCTAACTATAGTGTAAACAAGATGGGGCTTATTTTCCTCCTGTAATAGGCAGTCTGGGATGTCTAGGATACTGCTGAACTTCCATTATATTTGGCTTTTTATACAACAAAATGGTTCTTGCAGCCATAGTCAGCACGCCCTCACCCCAGATAGAAGGCAGAAGGACAAAAGACAGAAGGGCAGAGCCAACTAAACGGGTCTTGCCCTTTTCATCAGGAAACCCAAAGTACTTCAAGAGCCATGAGGAAGACAGTGAAAGTAGGAACCAGGATTGTTGGGAGCAACTTAGACCAGTCTTGATTTACCACTTGAGGCTGGGCATGCCATCAGCCAAAAACAAAGTTGTAATCAAGTTACAGGGAGAAGGCTGACAACTGCAAACCACACAGCTCAAAGAAGCAGAGGCTATGAGACTTTGAAGAGGTGACAGAGCTCCCCCATCTCACTGCTAGGATGGCTGAGACGTAAAGACTAAGAGCCGGTTTCCTTAGCCTCTGCGGTTCTTCTTACTGCGCTTCCCAACTATTTCCCATAAAATGTGTGTTTTCAAAGCTCTTTCATATCCCTACTGTTTATCCTTCCCATCCTTTCAAAGGAGTCTAGAAAGCTTCTGCACCTGTCTTGTGAACAGAAATTGCATACCAGAAGACCAAAGTAATATGCTCAGCATTATCCCTGACATTTCTTGGCCAAAACAAAATCACCAATTTCCAAGTTAGGCCAATGTTCTTTTAACAGACTCCATTGCCTTCCCTGGCACTGTGATCTTCTCCGATAGCCTTATACTTAAACCAGAGCCGGGGTTGGGGGGCGGGGTGGGCTTCCTGCCCAGATACCTTGGACTTTCTGTTGGGCAGACCCAGCTACCCCAGTTTCCCAGCATGGATAGTTTTGGCTTTTCAGGGACAACTGGGTGGAGCCCAGCCTACAGAGAGACATCGGGTCCCTCAGAGTCCCCAGGGAGGAAGGACAGCCAGCTAGTGCCCATAAACTGGAGTATAAACATTTTTCCAAGGTATTTGACCCTGTCTTTTAGCAGCAGAGTACTTGGTCATTTTGAGCTGGTTGGCGTGTTCTTGCCTCCCTCGGCTGGAACTGAGGGTGCCCCCTGACGCATGGGGAAGAACACAGTGATGCGAACACCGTGTTGAATCACCCTAGTGACAAGGCATCTGAGCAGTTGGAAAAGTGTTTCGGTGATAGAGTCCATTAATCTCAGCTTTCCATAGTGGGGACCTCTCTGATCAGTATTAGAATAGAAAATGAATGGGGTCCTTTTTTTTTTTAACCTTATAGAAGAAGAGACCCCTTTCCTTAGCCAGAGGTTTTTACCTAATGAGGTTTTGCCACTACAAATAATTATAGCAGAATTTTAGTTATAGTGTTTAAAATACTTGAATACACATTTGTCTACAAATTTCCCTTTCTTCCATACTAACATCCTTATGAGCCTGCAGGATCTCCGCTTGTTTTCCTGGATTTTGTAGGGACCCATATACATACTTTGGCAAACTCACCAAGTCTCTATTTGGATGTAGGCCATTGAGAGCCAAGCCTGTAGCAGCTGGCTGTGTGGCATTCACTCCCCATGATCTCTGGGGGTTGTGACTGGTGACAGGAACACCAGGCTGACTCATGGTAACACCATAAGGCAGAGGAGCACCATCACGGCCCTCCTGATCTGGCCAAGCCTTCAGTCCCTTGACGTCTCGTGTTCACGCCCCAGCCTGGGATGTTTGTCAGGCAGGGTTTGTTGTCCTGATCTATAATCATTTTACTAAGAGAGCCATCCGCTGCCACTTTTTCTCTTCACTACATTAAAAAGAAAAAAAAAAAATATGGGGCATGTTTGTTTTTCTTCCAGTATGTGTTTCATTTAGGAAGGTCATGTGGGTGTGTAAGAGTCGATAACCACCTTGAGTGGAATAAAGCAGCCCCTTGGTGATGTGTTGCTGCAAATACAGCTGCTTTCAGGATGCCTGGGCTCCAAGGCAGGTTAGCAGGCTGAAGGGTAACTAGCGCCCAGACACAATCCCAACCTTTAAAATTAAATTTATCCCAAGAAGCAGGTTTGTCTTCTTATCAGATTTTGCCAGACCTGAGGCTACTGAGTGACAGATTAACATGGATCTTATTCATTGGAGTCTACAGGAGGGATGAGGGGAGGCATAAAATCTACATTATGCTTAAAGCAGACGGCTAATAAGGAAATAAAACGCTCTTTTCTGCTCTCACCCAAGGCCTATTTTTCGAGAGCGCTTATAGAGCGGGATCTTTCGGGATAGTCAGTGGTTAAAACACCACACACACATGACTGTTGGGAGAAGTTGCTATTTATGGGAATATAAAATTTTACATCATGGTTCTCTGATGTTTATTGCCAAAATGTATTGCTTTAAGGGACGTGATCTTTGTACGTGAGTGGCCAAACGTGATTTTTCATGCCGATGGGGAAAGAACTGTGGGGTGTTTAGTGGGACAGAGGCTGTAATTTCAAAATATAAAAAGGTATTCAATGGCTTTTCCCAGCTTTATTGACAAAGAAATTTGCATATATTTAAGGCGTATAGAGTGATGATTTGAGATACATATACATTGTGAAATGGTGACCACAATCACATTAATGAACATATCCATCACCTCACTTAGTTACAATTTTTGTGTGTTAGGAAGACACTGAAGATCTACTGTCTTAGCAAATTTCAAGTATATAATAAAGTATTACTAACTATCGTCACCATGTTGTACATTACATCCCCAGAATTTATTCATCTTATAATGGAAACTTTGTACCCTTTGACCAACATCTCCTTATTCCTCCACCTTTCAGCCCCCAGTGACCACCATTCTACTCTCTTTGAGTTAGACTTCTTTAGATTCCACATATAAGTGAGGCCGTGCACTGTTTGTCTTTCTGACTCTGGCTTATTTCACTTAGCATAACATCCTCAGGTTCATCCATGTTGCACACTTGGCAGGATTTCTTTCTTTCTATGGCTGAGTAATATTCCATTGTGTGTCTGTGTATTTATGCTTAATATCTAAAGTATAGGTACCTAGGTACATCTGGTATATATATAGATATCTATATTTTTATATATTTATGTATAGACCTATATTTATATATCAATATCTAGGTAGATAGATACCACATTTACTTTATCCATTCATCTGTTGATGGACACTGAGGTCCTTTCCATACCTAGGCTATTGTGAATAATGCTGCAACACACATAGGCATACAGATATTTCTTTGAGATACTGGTCTCATTTCCTTTGGGTATATGCCCAGGGATTGTTGGGCCATATGGTAGTTCCATATTTAATTTTTTGTGGAAGCTCCATACTGTTTTTCATAATGGCTGTGCCAATTTACATTCTTACCAGTAGAGCACAGCGCTCCCTTTCTCCACATCCTCACCAGCACTTGTTATCTCTTTTTGAAAATAGCCATCCTAACAGGGTGAGGTGATGTCTCATTGTGATTTTGAATTTGCATTTTCCTGATGATTAATGATTTTGAGCAACCTTTTAATGTACCTGCTGAAAATTCATACGTCTTCTTTGGACAAATGTCTTTTCCATTTCTTTGCCTATTTTAATAGGATTGTTTATTATTATTATTGCTAGTGAGTTGTATACATTTCCTACATGTTTTAGATATTAACCTCAATCACATAGATGGCTTGCAAATATTTTTCTCCCATTCTGTAAGTTGCATTTTCATTTTGTTGATTGTTTCCTTTGCTGTGAAAAGCCTTTTTAGTTAGATCCCTCAGTTGTTTGTTTTTGCTTTTGTTGTCTGTGCCTTTGGTTGTTATCCAATAAATTGTTGATAAGGCCAATGTCAAGGAGATTTTTTTCTATATTCTGGGAGTTTAGCAGATCAGGTCTTTAATCCATTTTGAGTTAATGTTTGTGAGTGGCAGAAGAGATGGGTCTAAAAGGAATCATTGTGTCCTACAGTATGAAATATACATGTTTTAAATTATCTAGAAAGTAAGAGAATACACAAATGACACACTCACGGTGGGGGGGGGAGGAATGTTTTTACATTGTAAAGTATGCTCATACTGTAGAAAATTCAAAAGCCTACATTCAAAATGTAATTCTTGATGTACAATGCCGTGTTATTTGAACTATTCATAGGTTTCATTACATCTATACATTATAGATGAGGACACTGAGGTATGAAACAGCTAGGACCCAGTAATAACTGGTTAAGCCTGAACTTCCACCTTTGACAGCTGGATGCAAAAGCTAGATCATCTAGAGATAATAAATCTTAACACTGGTTTATTTTCTTTTGAATGTATGTCATAAAAATTAGGTCACAAGGTATGTAATGTTTTGCAACTTGCTAGTTTCACTTAGTATTGAAAACAATTTTCAAGTGCCACTAGGAGTTCTTTAAAAACATTTTGAAGTCTATTAAAATTCCATCCAATTGGTATACCATAGGAAAAGTCATTTTTAGTATTTCCCTCATTATTCTAGCAATTGATCAAAAATTGGCATAAACTGCTAGGGAGCTTCTCTTCTTTGAAGGTATAGTCTCAGTTTGGGGCGCCTCAGTGGCTCAGTCATTAAGCATCTGCCTTAGGCTCAAGTCATGATCCCAGGGTCCTGGGATCAAGCCCTGCATCAAGCTCCCTGCTCTGTGAACCTGCTTCTCCCTCTCCCTCTGGCTCCAGCTCCCCCTGCTTGTACACGTGCTCGCTCGCTCTCTCTCTGTCAAATAAATAAAATCTTTAAAAAAAAAAAAAAGGTATGGTCTCAATTTTAAGGTGTAGTATGCCATTGTAATATTAGTAAGACAGTTCACTTGCTTAGTAGATTTCACAAGGACCTTCGTTACCAGTTGACTTTGAGCCAAGAAAGGTGAATATATTTCCCTCCACAGTTATTTAACAACATCCCTGACCACCTGTGTAACCAGCTACTCTATCCTGTAGGGTAGGGGAGGCCCTGACCCAGCGAGGAGGGACTCTAGAAATGCTGGTAGGGTCAGGCGGAAGCGTGGAGGAAGGTAGAATTTGTAAAGACGGAGGGACATGTAAATAGAGGGGACATGAGGTTTAAAAGCACTGAGCATGCCTGTGATGAACGATTGTTAGCTTTGAATGGTACAGTCTATCTTGACACTGGAGATTAAGCTTTAATGTATTGTTCTTGGCCTTTCCCTATATTCAAACTAGCCAGATGCTTAGGTTTTACATCATGGACTAAATTTGACAATTTAATGCTGAAAATTTTATTGCTGTAGATAAAAAGTCAAAAACAGTAAAGGATACAGATTTTTCTATTTCTGTGGCCTATAGGCCTATACATTTTATATCTGAGTGTGCTAATTAGTTGGAAACAGTTCTCAGATGTCCCTCTCCTGACAAAAGTGGGGACTATTGCACTGGCTTTCATGTGCTGGGTTGTTTTGTGGGGGAGAACATAGGTCACCTGGAAAATAAAAAGTTTTTATTACTTTGGCTAATTTTCAGGGATGCCTGTGCTTGTTTCCATATTATAGATGCCTTTCTCCTCTGCTTTTATCTTTTGCTTCCTCATGATGGAAAGGTAACATGCTGCTAGGAAAGAGAGAAGGGTTTCATGTTGCATAGTCCTTACATTTGAATCTGGACTCATCCATTTACCACTTTTTTCATGTGTATGTGACTTTGGAAGCCTCCTTGACTTGGACTGTAAAATGAACTCGATAATGGCCACCGTCCAAGTTCCCATGAGGATTAAATGAGTTCTAACATTATGGGAAAGTTCCCAGCTCATAGCTTCCTCTGATGGATGGGCTTACTACTTCTTTCCACATCTCCTCTAGAGCAATAACCAAAGTGTTCCTTGTTTTTCCTGTTTTAATAGTAAGGTTATGCTTCTAATGGGACCTACTGCTGTACAACAGCTAAGTGACATGGGACAAAGTACTTACCATCTCTGAGCCTGTTAGCTCATTGATCACAAGGAGGTAATCACAGTTTTGTAAATACTCAATTAAATGAGATCATGGATGTATGGCCAGTCCTTATGCCTGGCACAGAGCGGGCACTCAGTGATTAGTAGGTACTAGTACTGAATGGCCATATCATTGAAGGACAGCTTCCCTTCTGCCATCTTTCTATGCATCACAGCTTCCTCTGACTTCTTTGCTAGCATCCTTTCTTCTCTTCACTCACTGGCTGGACAGATTTTTCTGAGCTGTGTCCTTCTGCTGTCCTTCTTCCTGTACTTTGCCTCGGAAGTTTCAATCACTTCCAAGGCTTCAGCTACCTTAAGATGGAGATCTTCTAATTCCTGAGCTCAAAACCAGTACATCCAGTTTTGTACTTACCAATACTTAGATGCCCAAAGGAATCTGAAATTCCACAATATATAAAGATACAGTTATCATCCATCCCATTTCCATCCTCAAAACTGTTCTTCCAGTAGGTCCTCTCTACTCCAGTTCTGTACTATCTCTAGGTTCCAATTCTTCCTTTCCATTCCTGAATATGGCCTAACTGCATTGTGCTTTCAGCACTGGGTCCTTATAACAGTGTAGTCCCTTTCTCCAGGCTTTGCTGCCTCCAGTAAATAGTGATGACAACAACAAAACTATAGTAACAAGAAAGTGGTGACAGTGAGAAAAAGTACCAAAGACAATAATAATTTGTTGAGTATGTGCAACATGCTAAGCACTATCATATCACCATAAGTCCTGGGAGAAGTGTGACCCTTCTCTGGGCTCATGTTGTAGAGGCCCCGTTCTTGTCCTCATCAAGGTGGAGGGAACATTTCCACCTAGAACCCACCCTATCCCCTCAGTTTTTGCTCTGGGCACTTGAGACCTCAGAATTCTCTCTTAGACTCCCTGCCTCTTAGACGATGCTGAGTCTCCTTCCAAAAACTGCATGTGGACATGGCTTTATCTTTCAGAAGGCAGATGATGCCATCGATGTCTGCATGTCTAGGCCCAAGGGCTGGCTAAACAGCAGCTATTTGCATAGCTTGTAGTCTTGAGACCCATGCTATGAGACCCTTGTGGGGCAGGACAGAGCCAGAGGTGGCAAAAGACGGGGGCTGGGCAAGGAAACTTCAGGAGTGCTGTAAATCTTAGGGTAAGGAATCAGGAATTTTTCTAATGTAGTTTTTTATCTAATCATTGTAATATTTCTCCAGTAGGTGATATTAGGTCCATATATAAAATGAGAGTTGCAGAGGTTACTAAGTGTACAGATTATAATTGGCAGAGCCTGAATTTGATGCAGATTCACTGGACTCTAGAATTTTATTCCATGATAGTGTACTTTTTATCATTCCCTACATTGTAGCCAGAGTTCCATTTTGTAGAAAATGTCTGAGGTCACAATCTTCCCTGGATTAAAAATCTTCCATTAGCTCCTCATTTTCAACTGGCTAAAGGCCAGTTTCTCTGGAATAGCATGCAAAGACCCTTCAAAAGCTGTTTAGAATCTACCCTACCAAAGGTAAGGCTCCTTTCTCATAAGTCTTCCCACTATGACTTATCCAGTCATAATGAACACACTCTGTGCCTTTGCACCTACAACCTCAGCGTGGTATGTCTTTCCCACTTCTTTCCCTGGTTTACCAAGTCCCATACAACACCCCCAATTTCAAGGCCAAATGAATATCACCTTGTCCATGAAGACACTTGAATTTTTCTAGACAGGATCTCTCCTACTCCTGTTATACATTCCTAATTGACTGTTTATACTTTAATAAAGTGTGCATTGCTTTCTTACCTATGTTTTTATAATATCCCATGTCTGTTCCTTCCTTGAGGCTGTGGCTTCCATGTAGACATGAGCCAGGTATCTTTTCATTATATGCCTAAGTTTTCATACAGAGTCTGGACATATATGGTAGGCTAGATAATTTTTTTTTTTGGAAAGACCATTTTAATACTAAGAATCTTATGTACTTTTCACAAGGCAGTTACTGACAATTGAGGAATACAAATTTTAGTTCTGCCCATTGGGCTGACCTTCCAATGGACTGGTTTTTTAAAGGCATTTGACATCACAACCAGCAATTTCTATTTCACAGAAAAATGTCACTTTACTTTTAGTCCTGTAATTGCACTATCATGGCATTTAAGTGACGAGAAGTCGCTGTTAAAAAATGTGTAGATCTATATTATTTGTGAACTTTAACAGGTCACTGAGTTCTGAATAAAGCATAAATCACAGTTTTGTCTCAATGTGACTGGTTTGGTTTTGCCTTTTCAAGTTACTACTTACATAGGCTTTTCTGAAAGATATTTATACCATTAATTGTTATTTTTCATGAGGTAGCTACCTTTTTGCATAAAATTGTCAGCACATAAAAAAGATTATGTTGTATTGTCCAGCTACTTTTCTTCTTCCCTAAGATTTGAATATTTGAGTTAGCGATCCTTTCTGTTTTGGTGGTTTATTGCTTTTTGCCTCTTCATGGCAGAAATTCTGGGCAGAGTCCTACCTCTTAACTGCCAGTTGGAACACTTCCATCATAAAAAAAATAAAAATCATTAAGTATCAAAACGCATGTGGTTCTGTGTTATGGTTCAGGGCAGAACCAGTCCTAGAGGCAGGCTGCATGCTCTTGGTATATTACATGATAAGCCCAAAAGTTTGATTGTGGGAAAATCTGTCCTAGAAAGAAGCAAAATGAAATTAAGCATACTTATTTTAGATTACATGACTAAGGTAATTATATTTTAGGGTGACAAGCAAGCCTATTTTCAGTCAAAAAGACTTGAGGGAGAAGAAAGAATTCAGGGAGTGTTTGAAAAATGGCAAAAGAATGTCTTAGAGGAAAGGAGAAGGGAAACTGTTCCAGGAATTATGGCCTAGTTTTTGATAAAGAGGGAAGGGTGGTGACTTGACAGAGTATGAGAAGTTGGCACAGAAGCAGCTCAGGAAGGATTAGATGAAAGCTGTTACGGGAAACACGGCCATTCAGGGTCCCGGGCCAAAAGCTTTGAAGGAAAGTAAGATGGTGTTTTTGCTCATGTAGTACAAGGCTAGCTTCACATTTTATTTCTAAAGGTAATATATTCTTGAAAAATTTTTAAATGTAGAAACACATAATAATAAAACCAAAATCATCCATGTTCCCAACAGGCAGAGAGAGATTTTGGATGTGTTCTGAGGAATTTCTTACCAGCCTCTCTCTCTCCTCCACCTATTCTATAATTGTAGTAATGGTTTATTTCAGAGCGGGGCCATGACACGGTATATATTCTCCATCGCATTTTCATTTTTAAATTTTTGGCATAAGATTTCAAAGCGTTTTCCGGTGTCAATGAAAATTTTCCAGAATACTTTTAATTATTATCTATTATTCCCTTCTATAAATGTGCCATGATTTCTTTAACCTTATTTACATTATAAATAAAATGACAATGAAAAGCCTTTGCATCTAAACCTTCGCTACATGTATAATGATTTCTTTAGAACAGATTCATGGAATGGAAAATCCTCGGTGAAACTATATTCACGTTCGTAAGCTCTGGATAGCTACGGACAAATAATTTTTATGGAAGTGTTAAAGAATAAACCTTTCATAGAGCCACAGGGAAAGGTTCTGTGAGGAATCGCTAAGTGTGTTGATGGAGGTGAGTAAGAGTTTAGTGTTTCACAGTGGAAAAATGTACAAGTCCGTGTGTAAATGGTTGACATGGGGAATGATGTGAGGAAATATTGGATTGACAATGGACAGGAAGAAAGGAGCTGGGCTGTTCCTTTGTCTTTCATGAAAGGTCCTCCACAGGCTTACTGGGTGTAAAATGCTTAACCCTGTCTTGGAACAGGGTTCGAGAGTGACAAATGGTAACCACTAAGGTCCTCTGGGGCCAAGGAGCTTGAGGTCACGGCTCCTATTGTGCCCCACCTCATTTCCAGGAGTGAGATTTTCTCTCTTATGCTCCTGTCCCTTATCGATAAATGCCAGTATTTTTTGTCCCTTCTCATTGGCTTGGCATGAAGCTTAAAGCAGATTATATTATAACCTAAGCTCTTAAATTGGTGCCCAGCATACTAAAGCCTTTATTAATAAATGGCATTTCTACACTAGCGGGGCTCCTCCCTCATGTATCAATTAGATCGTCTGGCCGGCTGTTGACAGAACACTCGAGCCAAAGAAAAACCAATATGTTGTGTCTAATACAACGTTTGTGTCTGGTGGAAAGAGAAGGCCACTTGCTTTGATCCTTTTATTGGACTCTCTTGTCTTTATAGGCTCAGCTCACCTTAATAGCCTTGATGCTAACACTGTCAGTCATTTTCTTTCTTTTTGAAGATCAGAAGGTTGAACTGACACTTGTCCCTATCTTGGGCAGGAATGATGTCTGCTTTTCCCTCTGTTCTGTACTCTGTGCCCAGTACAATGCCCTGAACGTAATAAACACTCAATAGTTATAGAAAAAGATAAATTCTAGAGCAGCCTCCCTTGTGATGAGTGTGGACTTCATGTCTCTTTTCCTCTAGAAATTAAAAAAAAAAAATTTAATGTTTTTCTACTTAATTACACAGAATGTATATCTTATGGCAGAAGTATTACCAGATTGTGGGGGAAAATATCAAACCATGATGTGTTTTTCATTTTTTTCCAAAGATAATTAAGTTCTGAGATGTCATGTACAGCATGGTGACTATAATTAACAACACTGTTGTGTATTTGAAAGTTTCTAAGAGAGGCCTCAAAGTTCTCATCTAAGAGGCTTCAAAGTTCTCATCACAAGAAAAAAATATAACTATGTGAGGTGTTAGCTGTTAACTACTTACTGTGGCTATCATTTTGCAGTATACATATATTTCAAATCATTATGCCATACACCTAAAATTAATATGGTATAGGTCAGTAAGTCTCAATAAAACTGGAAAAAGTTATTTTCAAAATAAATAAAAATGCATTCTCCTTTATGTAATTGTTTTCTTGACCCATCCTGTTCTGTATTTTAAAAAGGTAAATGGGTTTACCATTGTCCCATCACAAGAATGTAACAAGATAATGTTTTGTGTTTGTTACTTTCTATTCTTTTGCAGCTTTTTTCTTCTGAATTGACTTCTTTTATTTTAAAAAATGTGAAGAAAATAAGTTTGGCTCTTATATGTTAGAAAAATATGATTTTCAAGGTAAATTCTAGAGTTTGAACAAATTTAACCTACCTCCATTCATACACCCATCTACTAGAGAGGAGGAGCCATCAGATCTATCAGATAGCAAAGGTAAAATCCAGGTAGTAATATAGCTTGAAGTCAGGTGTCACGATATCCCCAGCTTTGGTTTTCTTTTTCAGCATTCCCCTGGCAATTCAGGTTTTTTTCTGGTTTCATACAAATTTTAGGATTCTTTGTTCCAGCTCTGTGAAAAATGTCAGTGGCATTTGGTAGGGATGGCATTGAAAGTATAGATTGCTCTGGGCAGCTTAGACATTTTAACAATGTTTATTCTTCCAGTCCATGAGCATGGAATGTTTTCCATTTCTTTGAGTCTTCCTCAATTTCTTTCATAAGTGTTCTGTAGTTTCTAAATGATAGATCCTTTACCTCTTTGGTTAGGTTTGTTCCTAGGTATCTTCTGGGTTTTGGTGCTACTGTAAGTGCAATATGATCCAGCAATTACACTACTAGGTATTTACCCCAAAGATACAGACGTAGTGAAAAGAAGGGGCACATCCACCCCAGTGTTCATAGCAGCAATGTCCACAATAGCCAAACTGTGGGAGGAGCCAAGATGTCCTTCAACAGATGAATGGATAAAGAAGACATGGTTCATATATATAATAGAATATTACTCCGATATCAGGAAGGATGAATACCTACCATTTACCTAGGCATGGTTGGAACTGGAGGGGATTATGCTCAGTGAAATAAGTCAAGCAGAGAAAGACAGTTATATATGGTTTCACTCATGTGGAGCACAAGGAATAGCATGGAGGACCACAGGGGAAGGAAGTAAAACTGAATGGGAAGAAATCAGAGAGGAAGGCAAACCATGAGAGATTCTGGACTCCAAAATGGAGGGTTTCTGAGGGGAGGGGCTTGGGGGATAGGGTAGCTCGGTGATGGGTATCAAGGAGGGCATGCGTTATGATGAGCACTGGGTGTTATAGGCAACTAATGAATCACTGAACACTACATCAAAAACTAATGATATTCTATATGTTTGCTAACTGAACATAATAAAAAAATTTTTTAATTAAATTTTTAAAAAATCCAGATAGTATTTACAACTTTTCAGACAACTGATGGACAACTACAAGCAATTAAGTATGCTTTTCATTACAAAAGCAAATCAATTTTCATAGTGTGGCCTATCTGTATAAATGGAGGCTTTCTTTATGGACGACAATAACAACAACAACAGCAGGTATAATTGCTATAAAGAATATATGGACCATAATGGGGCACCGGGGTGGCTTAATCAGTTACATGTCCAGCTCTTTGATTTGGCTCAGGTCATGATCTCAGGGTCATGAGATCGAGCCCCACGTCATTGGGCTCTATGCTGGGTGTGGAGCCTGCTAAAGATTCTCTCTCTCTCTCTCCTATCACACCCCTCCTCCCCAGCCAGTCATGTGTGTGCATGCGTGCGTGCTCTCTCTCTGTCTCTAAAAATAATGATAATAGTAATAATAAAATAAGAATACATGGATTGTCAGTGTGAGTACCAGTAAGAAATGGGAGAAAGTTCAGTTCCATATTTAATATTTTGCCTAAGTACAAGCAAAGGCACTCACCTTTTTGAGCTGAACAGAAGGAAATGCAATGATGGTTATTTTTGTAAGGAGCCAATGGCTTTATGGCTTTAAAAAGTATTTTGTTCAAATTATGCAAGTATATTCTAGAGTTATATAAAAATTGATAGAAATAGAAAGTATAAAAAAAAAAGATTCCCCCATGCCACTGTCTAAAAACACGCATCACCAACATTCAGCTCACTCTTAGAGAGTACCTTAACTGACTTTCATTGCTATCTGTTCTTCTGTACTGTTTGAATGTTTTTAGGTACGTGTAAACATTTTATCACAAAATGATAGTGAAAATATTTATTTTGAGAGAAAATATGAGCATAACCATATTATATTATTTGGGATTTTTAGAATAGATTAAATCATATAAAATTGCTGATATTCAACCCTTTCCAACCTGCAAAAATGGTAATTTCATGTGCTCAACTTAATAATTGCAGGAGGCTTGCTAAGAAATCTTGAAGGGCTGCAGGAGAGAAGGAATTTTATGTTGCTCAAAGTCGCATTCATAGGGCCTAAAGAAGTTCCTAGAGGGTGAATCTAATCTTTGGTATAAAATATAAAAGATTGATACTGATAAAAATAATTTTATTAAAATAGAAATGAAAATCACGATACAGTGGAAACCTATTTAACAGCACAGCAGAGGAAGTGAATTAAGGAACCAATTAAATTCCAATTGGTTCCATAGAATTGGCCCTGGTGAACCTTAGTCAATGAAAATTCATTGGTGTTGATATAAACTCTTTACAGCCTCGGTATTCATAAACACGAATAATAAAGTCCCAAGTGTCACACAAGGGCGGAGGGGAAGCAGTGAAAAAAACCTCCTGAACTAAAATTAGGAATGTCTGTGGCCCCTAGGAAAAGTGGATGGCTATAGCTTGAACTCAGCAGTTGGTTTTAAAGCCACACTTTTCCATGCATCTAAACTGTCTATACCTTCTTATAACTACATACCAGCTGTCAAATATAATGCATTGCTTCATCAATGGTCACTCAAAATAAGGTAATTTACATCACTTGTTTGATGCCTGCCCCAGTCTTTTTACTTGGGAATCATTTGAACTGCTGTTTTTAAAGCCATGTGTCTTAATGCCGCAGTTGGTGGGGAGCTGTGTACTGGTGAAGGCACTGGGGAGGTCTAGGCTGTGGGTCTTGAAGACACATAGGGTCCAAGTTTAAATCACAGCTGTTTCATTTACAAACATGGGACCTTGGACAGGTTATCTCCTATCTCTTCACCTTGTTGACAATTAAATCTCTACTTTCAAAAGTTGTAATTAAGTAAAATAGGAAAGATGAACATGTGATCATGGGCATTTGCACATACAAGCCTCTGATTTTCGATCAGAGCCATGGTTATTATATGAAGCATTTCAGGCAATTATCGAATAAATGGCTCGGATCCTAGAATCCTAGAATTGGACAGTCGGCAGACCTTACAAGTCTAAAGTGTCTCTGTGTTCATCCAAGAGGAATCAGCCAACATTGAGGAACTGATTTGGTTTTACTTCAAGTTCATATTGAAGTTGGTATTGAAAGCTGATTTTTGGTAAATCCTAACTTTCCTGCTGTTGACCTATTTCAGTTGCCCCGTGTTCATTGCTTTCTTCTAGCCCAATTATAACGCTGGTCTTAACAACACAGTAAAGGAAACAGATTTAGTCTCCTTGACGCAACCAGACACAGTGTCGTGGGATGATGAGTTCCACATGCATATGCAATACGGCTAATTCTTCTTCTTTAAGGAATAATTGCATGTCAGGACATGGAACCTGAGGCCATTGCCCTTATTTAATTAGGCTAGAGGGAACTTGCACATGCCTGTGCATAAAAATAATCACTTAGTGTAACTGAATATTAATATTTGGTATGCCCGTTTCCCAATGAGGCAGCATCTAGAAAGATCAAAAGATGATTTATTCTAATACAGTACGGGCAAAGGGGACCGGGTGTGCGCCACCTTGCAACTTCATTATAAATTTCATCCTGAGACCCAATTAACAGGCCTGTTATTCTCTTTTATTAAAATCACTTAAAAAAACTAAGACAGCAGAGTTTTCACGGAACCGCAGAGCAAACAATGAAATCAGCCATGCCTGTGAGCTTCTTTCATTTCCCATGTGTTCATTTCCTGTTGAAGTCAGGAGCTGAGGCTTGTGATACTAATCGAGGGCATTGCTGGCTCTGGGAGGAGAAGAAACCTGGGATCTTAAAGAGAGTCTCACACACAGACACACTCTCCTTCTCTGCCCCAGGGCTCAGCATAATATCACTTCAAAGCCTATCCTTGCGGAATTCTTAAGCCCAGTCAGGGAGCCTGTCCCTCTTCCCTGACCCATCAAAATTTCTGCCATTTTGGGCAGGGTCCTTTCCCTTGAAGTTGGGGGCTTTTAACTGGGATCCATATGAAGTTGGCACTTGGGGGGGTGGTCATGAGTCCTCAACATGATTTCTGTACTTTTCCTAGGAAGAGGGTCATGTGCCAGATACGTTCATGATCCAAAAAAGGTTAGGAAACAGATTGATTCTAATTGTGCTTTGATCTTTTGAGATTAAAAGGTGTTGGAAGGAACTTGGTCTTGGGGGGTCAAATCCCATTTGGATTGTATCCAATAGATTTTAGCAGTACAGCCTTGGGCAGGCTACAGAACCTCTCTGAACCTCCGGTTTCTCAAATGTAAAACCAGATAAGAATGCTTATTTAAGGTTGAAGTGACAGATACTAAACAGAGAAATAAGGGCTAATTTTATTTGTTTTTTTCTGTCTTTCCTTGAATGAAATGAAAGCAAGTATCTGTTCAGTTGTGGTTTTGGCCAGATTTTTCTGAGCACCCTGATGGTGTCTTGCTGGCGCTTAAATGTTGGTTGAATAGATGGTTGGATGGACGGAGTGCCTTGGCTTCGCACCTAGATGAACTCCGTCTCCTTTCTCAAAACACAGTATTTACTAAGAGAGATCTTGGTCCTAAAAGATCTCTCTGTAGGAGAGAGCTTGGTTTTGTCAAAGTCCTCCCAGGACCGTTAGCTCCATATCCTGGACAAAATCTTTCTACATACTCTGACAAGATTAGATCTTATTATCCTGCGGGAAATCATGATCTGTGCTGCCTTTATCTGTATCAGGACTGGTCAAACTAGAGTCTGTAGGCCAAATCTGGCCTGTTGCCTGTTTTTGTAAATTTTTATTAGGACATAGCCATGCTTATTGATTTCTGTATTATCTACGACTGCTCTTGAACTATGGCAGAGTTGAGTACTTAGGTCAGAGACAACGTGAACGGAAAACCTGAAATATTTATTACCTGCCTCTCTATGGAAAAGTTTGCCAACCCCTGATACATTATTTGTACTCCTTAGTGCTACCCTGTAGGATTGGTCGTCAGATGCCCTTTTTCTGGATTGGGAAGTAAGAGCCAACAGAATTAAGTATCTTGAGATCATACAATTTAAAATAATCCGGGTCTATGTGATTCTTTCCCCTAAACACTGATACCTTTCAATTCAGCCCAAACCTAGCTGAACCACTACATCTTTCAGTCAGTGACCATGACTAGCACATGGAAGCAGGCCACACAGTGATGTCCGCTAGAATCATGGTACAACCCTGGGGGGAGGGGGCTGACATTTGTCCACAGCTTGGCTCAGGTCTGTGGTACAAATGGTGTGAATGTGGAAGTAAATGAGAAAGTGGAATGAGGATTCCAAAGACTAGTTCTGAAGACAGCAGAGCCATAGGAGTCTGTAGCTGCTTATATGCCAACACAGGGCTGCTTACCAAAGGTCATGAGGTTCAGCATTTCCAGAGCGTCCTTGTGGCTGCCGAGTGTGGCCTCTGCTCTTGTTTGGTGCCCTTGGTGGGTGATGTGTGCGATTTATGCATTTGCAGCACAGGGCCACTCAGCAGAGACTTTCCTTCCTCTGGGCTGTGAGACCATGGGGGTTTTAGACCTACATACTTGCTCACCGGTACTGAGCCTTCACTGGCAGATCTGACTCCAAATATGAGCAGAAAGTTCTTTTCCAGTGAATGAATCCTCATGGAAATTTGTTTCAAGGGTTTGCAGATGAGACTCTGTGGTTCTTCTGTTAATACTCCATCTGCCTGTTATTTCTACTTATCAGCGTTCACCTTTCCAGTTAATTTGTCCAGCTTATAAAATGGTTATGATTAAACCAAAGGGGGAAAAAAAATAAACTTGGGAACAATTCAGCCACTCCTGCTTTACTTGACTGCATAGCCAAGTTTGCCTTATAATGGTAGGTAAGCTGGTGGTAATGGGTACAGTGACAAAATTCCAGCCCCCCCAGCTGGAAGGAACATAGTTGGGTAATTTACCCATCTGTCACAGGATGTGTCTAATGAAAAACGGCCGCAGTGTTAATAGACTGTCACAAAAAAATAGCTATTGTAGCACTGGGTTGGTGAGGGGAGAGGTGAGAAGGACTGGGAAGGTTCATGTTCTCTTTAATGGAGTCTTCCTTTGTTCTGTCTTTGTGGCCAGCATCAAGGATGGTCTGGGACTCTTGCTTCATCTGTTGTTGAGCTGCTGTTGGAGGATCCACAGAAAAGCAGCAGGGCTGCAGGGCCTGACATCCTTCTGATAGGAAGGAATCAGAGCTATAATTAACTTTCTGTTTCATTGTGCTCTACAACAGTGACCCTTAGTTCTCCAAAGACGAAATCCCATAGCCTCACCCTGTAGCTTTCATACTCCATGAATCTTTCAGTTTATGCTGAAAATAGAAAACAGATAAAAATGAGGTTGCTGTGGTTTAAGTGGGGGTGGGGGATCCTGATAAAATTAAGTAACATTCCATTTGTTGTGCCAGTGTAGCTCCATGGGGAAATAATAGGTTGATTAAAATTCTTGGATATTGTTTAATTATTTAGAGTGAATGTTCTAACAGAAAGATGGGTTTTTTAAACAGCTCTTTTGGTTTATTCCTAACATATTTTAGTGCCCAGTTCTTTTTTTAAGCTTTAAAACATCTGAGTACCTCTCCACATACGTCTTTTTCATCCTTCCCATGGTACCAGGGACTTCTCATTGGTTAAAGATGCTGATATTTATATTTCTGTCCTGGAAACATGTTTATGGAGAAGCCATCACACAATGCACCTCTACCTGATGGAGACTAAAAAGTGAATTTAAAAATGATAAATTGTTGCTGAACATTTTGAATTGGAGAGAAACTGACACGTTAATAGAATTTCAATTTATATTGATGAAGCAGAGTAGTGGTGGTGATGCATTCACTTTGTAGACAAGAGGTATGAGCAAAACATTGTAATCTATATCAATGGTGCTTTCTAGAGTTGTTCACCCCAGGTGTATTGGGCGTAGCAATTATATTTACGAGAGAGTGAGGCACGTGCACAGACTAGTGAGACTGCTGCCACGTAATAATTTGTACACCAAAACAATTGCTCGAGGATCCTTGTGTTGGCTCTTCCTGTGGCCAAGGAAATGCTCTCATTTCTGCACTGGTGTTTTTTTGGTTTTTTTGTTTTTCTTTTTTTTTTTTTGCTGTGTGTTTTTTTAAGTCCATGTGCATTTTTATTCTCGGTTATGGTTTTTATGTATGTGTGTCGCAGTATTTGGTAGTGGGTATGCATAAGGCTTGTATCACTTGACTGCCAGCTTTGCTGAGCTCATATGTTGTCCTTATTTATGTGTTTGCCAGGGAGAAATGCTTGCTTCCTCTCCAGTTGGCTTTGGAATCCAAGAATGTGAAACTGGCCCAACATGCTCTGGCAGGAATACAGGTATGGCTCTCACTGGGCACAACCAGGTAACAGAAATTAACAGGCTACTTTGGCATTGAAAGAGCAAATACTTAACATTTTAAATACTAGATGTTTAAAGACCTGGACCACAATCTGATTGAACTAGGTAATAACCACAGAGGATACCCAAATTTTCATATATTTACCAGCATTTCTTGGGACATAGCATTAGACTGCTGAGCGTTTGTCATCTGCCACTGATTCCCAGCTAAGCTCACACAGAAATGAAATACTTTAGGGGATGTCCACCTTTAGGAGGACAAAGGATCCCAAGAGAGACACCTTAAGTTCTGTACCAATCCAAATCTTACGTACATTCAGCTTCTTTGGTTCCGTGGAAGGAGAATTAATAGTAAACCGGAAAGATTTTGTCTTGTTTTCTATTTTACAGTTAGGTTGGTGAACAAATTCATGTGTTTTGTTTCCAGAGCAAGAATGGGAGGGGGAAAAATTTTAGCCTAATCAGAAAAGTCAGATTGCTTGAGCACTTTCCTTCTCTGAGCATTTGTTCATTCATATTTTACACCGTATAGAATAGGTCTAATTCCAACAGTGTGAAAGTGATGACTATATAATATATTCGCTTGTAAGTGACTTAGTTCCTAAGTGACAAGCCTGTGGGGTTTATTCAGGGTGGCCGTGGATTGGTGGCATTTGTCAGATGTCTTTTCACATTAGCGTGTACTATTTCATCCTTTAAGTGTCTTTCTCATACATATGAAAGAGTGAGAAGACTATGGCTCTTCTTTCTCCAGTGGATTGAAATTAGATAATGTGTTTTAATATGCATTAATATTAGACCTTTTTAAACATTGTCAGTGATATTAAAAACTCTTTGCTTTCTCCGACATGATTGGGCCAACCATGGGTGTGAATGGGAGTTTGTTTTGACCTGCCATGTATGTTCCCTTTTCTCTAAGAAAATGTACAGATTTCCCATTTATTTTTTTTAAGATTTATTTATTTATTTATTTATTTGAGAGAGGGAGAGAGAGCGAGAGAGCGAGCAGAGTGGGGGCAGAGTGGGGGCAGGGGGCAGGGAGAAGGAGAAAGAGAATCTTGAGCAGACTCCCTGCTCAGCCTGGAGCCTGTTATGGGACTTGATCCCACGACCCTGTGATCATGACCTGCACCAAAATCAACAGTCAGCCGCTTCACCGACAGAGCCACCCTGGAGCGCTCCCCCTCGTTTACTTTTTTAACTCCCAAACACTCCAAGCTTACAAAACCGTGTTTGCACGGGCTTGCTCTATCACTTTAAATCCAGGGACTTGCTGGGCAGTGAGCTTTCCTCTTACCACCCTGTTACTTCCTCTGAACTTTCGCATTCTTGCAGGGCTTTCCAGTCCTTATCACATCAAGTAAAAACACGTGTGTATATAAATTTAACTCCGGGGTGCCCGGCATGCACTGTGTGACAGTGTGGGGGGCAGGGAATCTCTTTTGAGAGGATATGAACCAGTGTCAGGGGGTCCTGAGAAGGTTTGAAGAACTTGTTTTCTGGATCTACAGTGACATTCCACTGAAAGAGGGAGTCCTTACACAGGATGAGTCAGAATTTCAAAGGTTCTTGGCTGCAACCATACGTGGAATGGGATGAGGACAAATTTAACAGGGATAAATATAAAATCCTACACTAGGGTCTCAAATAGAATAGCTTAATTGCAGCCCTTGAGAATGAGAATTAGGGATTTCAGGGTGAGTCAGCCTAGAATGCACTGTGACTTACAACTAAGCTCATTTGATCTGAGAATATAATTAAAGTCAGGCATTGCTGTTTTTCAGATTTTGGTTTTAAGCAATAAACATATTTAATTATCTCACTTAACTAGAATTCTAGAGGCAGGCATTTCTGATTTGGGTGTGACCGCTCAATGGTGCCACCAAAGACCCCATTTATTTTTGTCTTTCCCTTCTGCCATCTTAAACATTTTTAAGATTTTTTTTAAAGAGCAGTTTTAGATTTACAATAAAATTGAGAAAAAGGTATGGAAATTTCCCATATGCCCCCTATGCCCACCCATGCCTAGCCTTCCCCATTATCACTCACCAGAATGATATTTTTTTTAACCAGGGATCAACCAACAGTGACAGATTTTAATCACCCGAAGTTCAGAGTGTACCTTAGGGAACCTTAGGGACCGGTCTTGGTTGCATAATTCTTTAATGTCAGACCACCCCTTCAAGTGTGACAGTCACTCTGGAGGCCCCGTTTTTAAGCAGGAGAGCATTTGTGAAGCCATCTTACACCAGGACCATTTGAAGATGCTCCAGGAGGTTTAATATGGAGAAGAAAAGACTTAGGGGGACTTCACAGTTGACTTCTGAAAATTTAGCTTAGTCTTATGGCTCCAGGAAAAGATGAAGGAGTAGGAGTTCTAGGGAGGGTTTTTGTACAATCTAAGAATTTTATGGAAAATGAGAGTTGTCCCCTCACAAAAAAGAACTGTGACGTATAGTATCTCCTGAGAGACCTCATGAAAGTGAATGTCTCATTTTAGTTTTTGTGGGATTCATTTTCTGATGGAAACACATTAAGATTTGTGAGTTCATGAATACTTCTTGGGTAAATGATTGTTCACGTTAGGAAATATCTGAAAAATGAACTTATTGTCTACAAGACCTCCTCCTTTCCTATGACAAATCTATGTTCACAAAGGGTTATGTGTGAATGTGACTTTGGTTAGGCGCTAGATGGCCCTGGGCACATTCATCCTCTGTCTCCACCAACCACACAACTTGTATGGTCACCATGTTATTTAGAATGAATTCTCTAACAGCAGCAAAAAGTCTTTGCCCAGGGGCGCCTGGGTGGCTCAGTGGATTAAAGCCTCTGCCTTCAGCTCAGGTCATGATCTCAGGGTCCTGGGATCGAGCCCCATGTCTGGCTCCTTGCTCAGCGGGGAGCCTGCTTTCCCCTCTCTCTCTGCCCACGGCTTTGCCTACTTGTGATTTCTCTGTCAAATGGATACATAAAATCAAAAAAAAAAAAAAAAAAGTCTTTGCCCAACCTTGCGAAAGGTTTGATGAATTTGTCCTTGTTTGTTGGCATGTAGCATGAGTTCTTTCCAAATGGCCTCCACCGACAGGGCTCCTGAGTACGAAAAATTATCCTCATCATATACTAAGATACAACTGACTATGGCAGCAGGGGAAAGCCTGTCTGTGATCATTGCCTTGTGCCTCTTTACAGAAGCTTCTGTCAGAAGAGAGGTTTGTATCCATGGAAACAGACTCTGATGAGAAGCAGCTGCTCAATCAGATCCTGAACGCTGTGAAAGTGACGCCTTCCCTCAATGAAGACCTGCAGGTGGAAGTGATGAAGGTTGGTTTGATGTGGCTGCTGGTTTGCGTCACTGGGATGGGAACAGACTGTCCCCCCCTGCCCCAACCCCTCACTGTTAGCCTAGAAATGCCTCCATATTGTGGTGATGCCGGCTCCCTTTTCATTTGGAATATATGGTTATTCTTGCTTATGGTCCCCCAGAATTACCTGGATTGTTGAACAGAAATGATAACTAGGTAAAAAGATAGAATTTCAGTAAATCTATATGATTTTTTGGCTTGATCCTGCACATCCAATGTTATTAGGTAACGTCTTTATCACTTTTTGAGAGAATGCACGGGAGTGGATCTGGTCATTCTGGGTATTCTGCTGCCTATTTATGTTAAAACAAAGCAGTGACCGAATGATGTTTTCACATATACTAAGGCTTTAGAAATAGGCAGTTTAGGGTCAGGAAGACCAACTTGGGGAACTACATTAGAATCCCATTCTTTCTTGTCTATTCTCAAATTCTGGGAACCTTATCTCCCCCATTTCAGTTACCAATTTGGGGGATGGCACCTCTCCCTCTCCTTTCCCTTTGCCCTCCCTTTGCCGATCACCATGATTGGGAGCTCCTTATGCCAACTCTGGAATGTGTCTTATCCTGTGAATGAACAATGAGTTGAGCTGCAGAGGATGGAAATCTCTGCCCCAGAACAGCACCTCAGTCAGAGCAACACAGCTGGAACCACTGGGCTGGCTTTTAATAATGCCATCTATTCATTTTCTCCTGGAGGAATAAGTATAGAGGAATATTTAAGAATAGTTGGTGTCCTAGAATGGTTGATTTCTTCCTGGAAATGCACTGAAGGATTTTTGTCTCGGGTAAGAGAAGTCACTCCTCTGGGTTTCAGTTTCTCCATTCAGAGAAGATGATTTCAGTCATGATATTTTCTCAGTGCCCTGGGCCTCAGCATAGCCCATAGCTGACGGGTAATTTCAGTGCAGTGATGACGAGCTGAGACTCTGAAGCAGCTGATTCACTTTTCAGATGGATGTCCTCAGGTAGATTCCTTAACCTCTCTGTGCCTTGGTCTCCTCATCTATAAAATGTGGGAAATAGTAGCACATACCCAACAGGATTGTTGCAAGGATTAAATGAGTGATATTTGTAAAGAACTTAGCACAGTATCTGGCATAAAGCCAGTGCTTTACAAGTGTTGGCATATGCCTACTACTTCCCACCTGCGGGTGCTGAGTCATAGTCTCAGTGGGTGCGTCTAGGAACATTATTTTTTTTAAACACTCTTTACTTGAGAGAAAGGGAAAGAGAGCACAAATGAAGTGGGGGAGAGGGAGAAGCAGACTCCCCACTGAGCAGGGAGCCCGACTCAGGGCTCAATCCCAGGACCCCCAGGATCATGACCTGAGCCAAAACCACATGCTTAACCTTCTGAGCCACCCAGGTGCCCCTATGACTATTCTTAAAGTAAACATTGAGAATCCCGGAGCTAGCCGATCCCGAAGATCTCATTCGTCTTTAACTCTCTCTGATTCTGTAATGCACAGTTTTGCCTTGTCCTCTGACATCCATTTGGCAGCTGTGCATTCATAGGAACTGAAGAGCAACCACTTCTAGAACTTATTTGACTTCTCCACTTCCTCCATGCCGCCATTGAGAGACAGACAAGGCCGGCTGCCATGTTAACTTTTGTGGCTTCCAAGACCAGTCTGTTGAGTTGTTCTTGTAGTATTAGGTCTCCATGTACTGGAGGGTGAGCTGTGGTGTCACAAGGAGACACACGCCCCACAGACTCACATTCTTATGGAAATAGAAGGAGAAAGTGCCCATTCTTCTACAAGTCTTAGAGAAGCAGGATGTTTAATGGTTATGTCAAGAGTAACACCTGTTTTGAAAACTTAGGCCTGCTTCCTCGTTCCAGCCCAGCAGTGCCTTCTGCTAGCCTTGCTGAGGACAGAAGTTGACACATGTTAACTCTGCTGGAAATTCTGGAAAGCATATCTTAATGGACTTTCTAATGACACCATGATAGAATTCAACATTAATGTTTGGGAAGAAATCAGGCATTGTCAGACAAGAAGAAAATAGTAATTTGGCCTGCTATTATTTAAAATTAGATTTCCAAAATGCTTAAAAAGAGAAGGGCCTTTGCCTTACGCTATTAATCATTTTAACCATTTAAACATTGGGAGTGGGGAAAAAAATACTTCAGTTTACAACAAACCTAGCCTTCAGTTACTTTCTTTTATACTGTACTTTTATCTTAGACAAACCTTTTTAGACAAGATAACTAACTATACCCTCAAGTGATATTATTAGCCTCAAGTGGATCTCCAGAACCGGTGGTCCGAGCGTAAGAGTCCACGAGGGAAGGTTCCGTGATCATTACTTATTTCTGACATTTAAATTATTTGGGTATAAAGACATACCCAAATTATAGCATTTCTGGCTTAGAAATAATAATAGTGTTTATACCCTTTCTCTATGCAGGAAAAATTTCTGCAGTAACTTCAGACAGCTTTAGAAGCGTGTGCCCTTTTCTCTTGGGTGCTATCCTACTTATAATGGCCCAACTTAAAACTCCCAAATACACCCTGGTTTTGCTAATATCATTACCATATTAAAATGGTTTTGTCACTTGTTCTCGCCAAAAGAAAGAATTGGATGAGCCCTCAAGGAAAGGCTCGATCCCCATTACACAGGAAGGGTATATTTATTCTTAATGCTTTATATAACTCATCCTCATGATAAATGATCTAAACTAGGCATTTCCTATAAAAATCCATTTTATATATTTTGTAGGTACTAGAAAATCTTTTAAAGTGAGATATGGTAGGCATTTTCAGATACCAGGACGTTATTCAGGAGCAATAAAGCCACACCATTCAGTTTTTATTTATTTCTGTCTAACCACAGCAGAGCCCATTTTTATGACAAACTCCAGGTGCCATTTTTTTAAGAAGCTATGCCATGCATTTTACTCACACGTTGCTCTCTGGTAGTGTTTGTAAACACGAGAAATTGAACCCTGCCACACTCTTAAGAGTGTGGAGCACTTGTATTAAATTCCTGGAGAGAAAATAATATGGTTTCCTCTTTGAAGTTTCCCAGAGATTAAACAAACTATCTAATAACGAGACTCAAGATTTCAAAGGTAGTGTTCTCATTTGGAAAGAAGGCCCTAGACTTTCAACTGGAGGGTTAAAGAAAAAAAATCAATGATGCTTGCTCCTGACAAATTAAATCGGAGTGACGTTTGATCACTTAGTCTAAGATCTGTTCTGCATGGTTTTACTAACAAAAGGGGGAGAAAAGACAATTTTGATTTATGGAAACAGCCATGTTTCCAAATAAAAATTTTATTTTATTATGATTTATGGAAACAGCCATGGAATCCAAATAAAAATTTTATAGCTTGAGCAAATCAAGGATCAGGACTGTAGAATCAGAAAGAAGGTTTCTCTGAAGATAGATTATCTTAGTAAAGGATTAACAGACAGCAGGGAACTACTTAATATTTAGGTTAAACACTTGCCTGCTTTGGTAACGTTTTCCCATGGTGGGTGCCATTTGGTTAAATGCCACGCAGACTCCCCAGGAGCCGGGTACATAACTAATGACATCTCCAACTAGAGCAATTAGGACTTTTTTTCCCCTTCTTCCCGATAGATAACCGGTAGAGAGGTTATTAGCTGATACAGCTGGCTGAGTCTTTAAAACTGAAGGGAACTGTGGCTGGCCTTCTGCCTCCAGAAATGTGTCAGAAGTGTGAGCATCCTATCTGAGGGAGGCAGCCGGCTTTGTGGATAAGGAAGAATGTGATAATGAATACTGAGAAAGCATCTGATGGATGTGCTGTTATTAGATGTTTTACTTTGGGTGTGTCTTTTGGTGATAGACTATGGACTCTGAAAAATAATCTGAAGGGTTTGAAGAGGTGGGGGGGGTGGGAGGTTGGGGGAACCAGGTGGTGGGTATTAGAGAGGGCACGGATTGCATGGAGCTCTGGGTGTGGTACAAAAACAATGAATACTGTTATGCTGAAAATAAATAAAAAAATGAAAAAAAAGAAAATGAGAATCGTGAGAAAACAAAAACAAAAACAAAAGAAATGATACTGGTGGGATCCTTCACAATTTTTCAAGGAGAAATGACAGGGGTTGATAATTTGATATTTACTATGCATCAGATGTGCTGGTCAATACTGTACATTCACACTCAGGTCATACATCTAGTCAAATGGCGGGGCCAGTATTTGCCCTGTAATGCCGCTGGAGGTCAAACTTACACTCTTAAACAGTGGGTTAGGTCGCTTGCCTTCTGAGTCTATTCTAAAAGGCACCTGGGTGTTAGCACTATCCCTATTCAAAAGAGAATTGAGTAGAAAAGTTAAGTCACAGGCTGATAAGGAGCAAAGCTAATAGTGGCTCAGAACCCTGTGGGGTTTTGGCACCCTCCGTGACCATACATTCTCTTAGTAGTTTCAAGACCTAGATTCAAGTTTGAAGAAGAATCAATGTCTTTCCCACCAAATTATCTAATGGCTGTGTGTGTGTGTGTGTATGTGTGTGTGTGATAGAGAAGGATTGAGATTGAGATCAGGCTGGCAGGAGGGCAAGAGCATGTCATTTAATGTTGAGGTATTTTTCTATTTTACCAAAAAGCCAACCAAACACCTACAGAAAATACAGATAAGATGGAGAAAGAGCTGATGGCCGTAGAGATAGATAGACCAAAGGTGTCCATTTAGAACTCCGGTCTTAGAGTGAGAAGGAGAGTGTGCTTTTAAATTATGTACCAACAATGCAGTCAGTGCCTTGGTCTGGGAGAAAGAAAGAGACCAAATAAAGGGACTGTTTCTAAATTCCTCTCCGTCATGTCCTGATGGAGGAGTCTCATACTGGCTCTTTATCCAATGGTTAGCTTTGATGCCCATGACTCTGGGCAGTGGGTCTTCCGGAGTGCCTCATGTGAGAAACGATCGTTAGTGCAGCTTCAGGATGAAATGGTTAAATTGTCTTCCCCTCTCGTAACAAAGAGAAATCCCTTCTTAGTCTAAAGCTACTGAGACAATCTGGAAGATCTGCAGCAATCTCTGGTATTAAGGAAAAATCCAGGATTTGATGAAAACTGTTTAATTTTAATGTACCATTGTTAGAGATTGATCTGACTTGTTTACAAACATATTATTTCTGTAATTAATGCAGAGAAGTTTGTAAAATATGTGGATGTGCTAAGTAAATGGTTCTTAAACCACCCATTTTCCTGCTGCTAAGATTGAATGATGATCCTTTTTCCTACTTTGTACACACACTGATAAAATTCTTACTAAGTTTTTCTCCCAGGTTTCTTTACTCTCCGCTATGACTGCCTCAGAGAGACAATAAAAATATATGAAGAAGTAAGAAGCAAACACCAAAATCTTAGAAATGCAATTTTCCTTTCAATAGTATGCATTATTTTTGAGATGAAGGTATTTTCACATTATCTATTTTTTTAAGTGTCACAATTTCCAATGCCATGCCATTTGAATACATCTGAGAACAGTTCTGCTAAATGTTTTTACAGATTTTCCTCGTAATTTTTATTAAGCAAGTACAGATGGAGAGACCTTCACTGTTCACTGTGGATGGTCCACAGTTTCTAGTAAAGTAGGGAGATCCTTTGATTGTTTCAGTCATTTATTCCTCAAATATTTTATTGCTTCTTGTGTGCCAAGCACTATGCAAGCCACAGAAGATCTTTGGTGAAGAAAATGAAACCAAAACCAAAAGAAACAGTCTGTTTGGAGGTTAGCAATGGAGATAGAAATCAATGAAACACGTAAGTACACATATATTGTGATGAACACGAGGAAAGAAAAATCTAGGGACCTAAAAGTATATTTCTAATAGTGCCTGATGGAGGACAGATGAAGAGGACGACAGAGAAGGCTATTCTTAAGAAGTGACATTTAAAATAACATTTAATGTGAGGGGATGAGCCTGGGTGTTATACCCAACTGATGAATTATTGAATGCTACATCTGAAACTAATGTTGGTGGCTAGTTGAATTTAAATAAGCAAATAAAATGACATCTAAAGCATAAAGAATCAGACAAGAGGATAGGCCTGGAGAAAGGGAAGAAAAGATTGTTGTATTAATTAGAGTTCATTTCAGCTGACACAGGGCAGAGGTTTATTTTCATTTTTTCATAGACTTAGGTCATTATCCTTGTTTCTGGAATTTTGTTTCTCCACCTTGTGGTCCATGATGGTGCCCCATCCTCAATCAATGGTTCACACTCCAGCCACCTGGCAAGAGGACACTTCTGCTTACAAGCTATTGGCCATGGATATATGGCAACTTTCCATCATAAGGAAGGCTGGGAAGTGTAGTCTTTATTGGGGCAGCTGTGTGTCCAGAGTTCTGTTCTTGAAAACAAAGGGGACAATGTTGAACAATAACTGGCAGTCTTCCATAATCACTTGTCACATGGGGATTACAGTCTGGCATATTTTCCCAAAAGGCAGCTGGCCCATCATCCCCTCTGTTACCTTTCTTCTGTCAGGGGCAGAAGAGGGTGGCCTTGTGTTCGGGGAGGTAGGAGTTTAGCCAAGGCCCAGGGGACTACCTACAGTGGGCCCTTTGGGGAGAGTGCACATTATAATCTCTCCAAATGGTTACTCCTTAACTATTGGTCCAGGCATAACAGGAAAAGTTCACTAGTTAGTGAAAACTAATTACATGTTTTGGTATTGTTTTTATCCTTTTAGTGCCAACCAGAGCATCTGGCACATGGCTTACTAATTGCTTGTTAACTTAGTTATTGATGGATGGAGAGGCGAAGGTTTGACCACGAGGGTAAGCAACAAGCAAAAGGAACTAAATTTATGATGATAGATAATTACCCTGTGTGAGTTCACAGATGAGAAGGATTAACACAGCTTCACACTTTAGAATGGAAGTAAGTTCACATATCATCAGATCCTTCTTTTTAGAGGTAAATGGAAGCTGTAGTGGTCCAGCTACTTGTCTGGGCTTGCACAGTGGTCAGTGGCAGGGTTACTTTTTCAGCTCTTTATATTTTTCTGCAAAAACTTTGTAGCAAGGCTTGGGACTTGATCTGGTCTCCGGATGTGTGCTATTGGATGGGTAGAGAAGAAAACTTCTCAGACTTGTGTTTAATAAACTGCAAGGTCAATGTGAGTCCTATGGCTTCTGAAAAATAATGGAACCTAATGAAAGAAGAACACTCTCTTGCATTAGATAGAATCCCCTGAGGAACACTTAAGTGGCCAAGTGTGTCTCTGGGAGTAAGAGATGGCAGAGGGTAACTGTTCTATGAAACAATCATTAGGCTCTACTGTTTTTAAACTTCTTGTTACTTTTTCTTTGTTTCAAAATACCTGGTAGCAGAGTGGTAAGGGCACAGATCTGGAGCTCGAACATCATCATTCGCCTGATGACCGTGTGAAAGGTGCTTCTCTGTTCCTCAATTTTCTGATCTGTAAAATGTGAACAATGATGATGCATACCTCCTAGAGTTGTGCCCTCAGTGAGTTAATATGAAAGAAGTGCTTGCAACAATGCAGAGCATGGGGTTGGTGTTAGCTTTCATTGTTGTTACAATTATTAGAAAAGAAGATGTGTAGCATAATGATAAAATGAATATCTCTAAACTCATTAGAATTATGAACCAGAACATTAGAACTATCTTTGCTTTAGGAGTTTCTTCTTCCTATCTCTTTTCTTCCTCTATAGTCCTGCCCTCTATACAGCCTATAATGGAAATTTTTTTTTGTCATAATGGAAGAATGTGTATTTCATCATATATTTCTGATTTCTAAATAAGGGCTTCATCATATTTACTATTGTTGAATTGTAGCTTCAAAGAAGAATTCTGTAAATTCTGATTTATCAGTTGTCCATCTACATATATTTCGGGTCCTAACCATTTGCCATGATTCCACAGTCTACAGAAAACACCCCACCATTTACACCAATAAATTTCAGTTCCATCCTGCTAGGCACAATTCATATGATTTAGATATTCTAGAAGAGCTTTATACTTATTAAATTGTTAAATGTTTCACATATAGAGAATCAAGTTGGCTTTAGCCCTTTAAATACTATCTTGTGGAACTTGGTTGGTCATGTCTACAAGCATTGTTTATGAAATTATCAAAATCCTTGAGTATATATGAGCAGAGACTATCTGAGATTAGGTGCCCATTCTGGGGAGAGTCTGAGAAGAAAAGAGAAGGAAGGAGTAAAGGTGTTATCTGGGATGTGCTCATGAAATTTACTTCTTAAACCATCAGCTGTGAGATTAGGTCAAAATAAGTTTGTTACAGACTAACCTAGAAAAAGATAATTCATTGAGCCTTTTGATTTGTTTTCTTTTAGATTTATTTGCATTGGTTTGTTCAGTGAATGTATTTTCATTACCAGCAATATATAAAACTTGGTAGGATCAGAAGCCATACATTCAAAGGCAAGTGCTCATAAACTAATCAGAAAGAGATAATGATATTTACCATAATTCAAAGTATTTGTGTATGTTGTCACAGAAGTGGAGTTGGAAAAATTCAGAAGGAGAAACTACATTGAGCTGGGTAGATCAGCATTTCAAGGAGGAGATCCTATTTGAGTTGAAGTTTGAAAGGTGTACAGAATTAAGACAATTTTTTTGGGAGGATGGGTATTCTTGGTAAAGGAGAAAAGCCCTGTGGATTAGAAAGTGTGGGCTTACACTGGGATTCCTGAAGGTGGGTGAGCCATGAGTCTGGAGGTTAGGTTGGGGGAGATTCTCTAGGGCCTGGTAGAGGAAGCGGGAAAGGGACACTTCCAGAGCTGAGTGTTAGATGTTGAAGGTGCACAGGAAGAAGGAAGGGCTTTGCAGGATGGTCCGAAGTCAACAGGACTGAGTCAGAGGCACTGGTGAACTAGCTTATTGTAAGAATCTAAGCGAGAAGTCCTGAGGATGTGAATCAGATTGCAGCAATAGGAAGGGTCCTTAGCAACGCTGTGCAGACAGGTGCATCCACGTGCTCCGAGTCGATAGGCAGGGAGAGAAGCAGGAGCCGCAGTGACTGGCACTGGAGTAGGTGGTAAGTGGGCGGGAAAGGAAAAATCCAAGGTGATGATGGGACGAGGAACCAGAGTTTCTGACTGAATGATGGATTTTAAGGAGCCAATTTAAGAGAGACATAGTGAGTTCACATTGTCAGATATGAAAGGATCATAATATTTTTAAAGGGTCATGTAAAGAAATACAAGGAGTTTAGCACTAGAGGCTTTCCAAAGTGGAGGAAAGTTCACTGTAAATTCCATAAGGATGACTGGCTTTTGAATATTTGTTTCTAATCGTATGTATATGTTCACAGTTATATTAATTATGTATATAGACTTTTATTTCTTTTCACTTTAGATTATAAACATTTCCCGGATGGCTATATTTATTCTTTCAAGTGTAATTTTTTTCTTCTTCAAGTGTAATTTTAATGGTTATATAATTAGGAATTTGAGAGGTGGGGGAAGTATTATCTGTTTACCATGTTGGAGATTTAATGATTTTCATGGAATTGCATATACTCAATGGTGATGTTGAGAAGTTGAAATTAGGGATGGAAACTTGGAGGAAATGTTGGCTCCAATGATAGATTTTTGAGTCTCCAGTTAGAGGGAGAAATTATGGGAACTTGCCAAGGGAGAGAATTTGGAGGAAAGAATAAGAATGGTTTATTTATTTGTTCAAGTGAATCAGCCAAGTTCATTATGATTTAATATGTACAAAGAAATTTTTTACAGAATCACTGTTATAGTATTTCCTAGAATTAGGTGCTAAGGTCATATTAATAAATATGAATGAATATCAGACTTAACTACTAGAGGCACCAAATCAAGGCCAGAAAAGACACAACCATATGCCAATGAATAATTAGAAATATTTTCCAAACTGGGTACTCAGGAACACTAGCAAAATATTTTCTATGGACTAAAAAAATCTCAGAATAGCCATTTGCCAGAATGTGGGCAAGTTGAACCAGAAAGTGATTTCTCAAATTATCTGTCACCTGAGCCTAAGAGAAGTCAGTTCAAGTCCTAAGGGGTAGAGGGTTCATGCAATACAATAATTTCATTTATTTTCTTTGAACCAAAATAAAGGGTCATAGATCAACTACTTCTTGTTACTTTCAGTCCGGGGTCTCTGAAACCTAATGAAGGATCAGTGGGTCCTTCCCAGATGCCATCTGAAAGTTCTGGATTCTAGCTTGGAGGCTTCTGGAAGAAGAGTAATAATATTGTAGGGGTTCTCATAATATTGTAGTTGACACAGTTGGGATTGCCACTGTCATTGGAGGGGAGAGGCCAGGGGTACTGCTAACACCCTACAATGCACAGGACAGTCCCCCAGAAAAAGAAGTATTTGACCCAAAATGTCCATAGTATTGAAGTTGAAAAACTTTGATCAAAAAATAAGGGGAGGGGCACCTGGGTGGCTCAGTGGGTTAAAGCCTCTGCCTTCGGCTCAGGTCATGATCCCAGGGTCCTGGGATCGAGCCCCACATCGGGCTCTCTGCTTAGCCAGGAGCCTGCTTCCCTCTCTCTCTCTGCCTGCCTCTCTGCCTACTTGTGATCTCTGTCTGTCAAATAAGTAAATAAAATCTTTAAAAAAAAAATAAGGGAAAAAAATGCTTATTTTGGGCAGCCATATTTTACATTTAGATAAAAGAAAATGTACCAGGACATTCGGTATGTACTTTGTGACTACCCGCAACCCCACTCTGATGGCACATGTTCTGCCATCTCTGGAAAACGGAGTCTGCTTTGTTTCTTGTATTTCAAGTCTGTTTCTACTTCATGGCCAAGGTATACTGTCAGCGGTACGCACGCCGTAAGGCTGCAGGGGCAGAAGTGGGACATGCCCTGCACTGAATGGAAAGGCATTTGGTGGCTCAGAATTCCCATGCTCAACACTGAAGTTCCCATCCTTGTTTTTGCCATATTTGACAGAGTAAAAAAAGAACTGGAAGGTTTCTAAAGAGAAGGAATTATGCAATCATTTTTAATTTTATGAAGTTTCATGCCAAGACATAGCAAAGGCCAGAAGGAACTGTGCATTAAGGAACAAAGTTAGATTTTCAGCCAGAACCCGAGCTGGGGTTTGAAATGCACTTGGCATTAAGAATTTGAAGAGAGTCTCCTCCTCTCCATGCACCAGGAAAGACAAGGCCTTCTGTGGGCTGTACTCAAGGTTTTAGCTACTTTTTTGAGCTCTGGTGGATTTTGTTTGGTTTGATTTATAAATAACATCTGGTATTTGGAAAAATGAAACTACAGTCACCTCAAGATGCACTCATATGTAAAATAAGGTAATTTTAATAGTTTAAGAAAGAGGAAAAGAAGAATTCCTTAGTATACCCCTGTGTCCTCAGTGGGCCTTGACTCCCCCAAATCAGCACATTTCTTTATGGAACCCATGTCTTCTTTCCTAGGATTAACTTATTAATAGTGTGTGTTGTAGTGTATTAAATTTAAAGGTCCATGAAAAGATGAAAGTAGCATTACGGCTAGTATGCTCTGAATTAGACCTTGAGAGCTTGTCCAGAGTACAGTGATTTTCCCAGTCATAGTACCCATTACAATTTATTGCAACCCCTTATTTAATGATGGTCTTCAACACCAGGTGTTAGCTCTGCAAGATCAGGGATCAGGGTGTCTTTTTGGTTCAGTACTATATGCCCAACACCAGCCTTAGATCAGACCCCTAATAACACACCCATAAATACTTGTTGGATCCATGAATGGAAGCCTGAGTTATGCAGCACATGGTTAGATGTAAAGTAGACATGCAGTTGCTACCCATTAAGGTCAAGAACCACTTCTCCACTCCAGTATTTGCAGGAATGGTCCTGGAGAGGACTCATTTGGAACCTTGGCAGAAATGAGATCTTCGAATCCTAAATCTTAGGCAAGCTACCATTTACTATGTTGACCGCAAAAGGTAGGTTCTCAGCAGAGCATAGCAGAAGGTCTCAGAAAGGAAAAAATGTTCCATGAGTCTCATGGGAGATGGCCTCTGGTTAGGAGAGATGATTTTTTCCCTGTCCAGAGTGAATGTCCTGCTAGGTGGCTGGACATTCCTAAAGGAGGCTTACAGAATTCTGATCACCCTAACCAAGTCATCAGAAACTCTAGGATTCTTACCTTATGAATACTTTTACTACTTACTTTTACTTTTATGGTCACAAAACCTGCCATTTTGTGATTGTACACAATACCAACCTGATTCTGCCATTCAGATTCCCAGGATAATTTTCTTCTGTATGACTGGGCTGTCTTAATATGTTTTCTACACATTTCACAATAATGACCAGGTATGAAGGTGCACAGTCTCACTGAAACTCTGAGGGTCATCATTCATGTGGACCGTGCATCAGAAGGGGCGAGCCTGGACCAGGACACCACACCTCCTGGGGCCTGGCAAGTTGCCAGAAACATGGTGGGCATCAAAAAGTCACACTTTACTCCTCTAAGAAGCTTATAAATCTAATGAGGCATAGAGAGGGTGCACAGGTTTAACTAATATGTCTAAGCTGCTCCAAAGAAATATATAGAATATATGGACCATATCTTCTTTATCCATTTGTCTGTTGAAGGGCATCTCAGCTCTTTCCACATTTTGGCTATTGTGGACATTGGGGTACAGATGGCCCTTCTTTTCACTACATTTGTATCTTTGGAGTAGATACCCTGTAGTGCAATTGCTGGGTCATAAGATAACTCTATTTTTTTATTTTTTGAGGAATCTGCACACTGTTTTTCCAAAGTGTTTACACCAACTTACATTCCCACCAACAATGTAAGAAGGTTCCCCTTTCTCCACATCCTCTCCAACTTTTGTTGTTTCCTGCCTTGTTGATCTTTGCAATTCTAACTGGTGTAAGGTGGTATCTCAGTGTTGTTTTTATTTGAATTTCACTGATACCTAGTGATGAACATTTTTTCATGTGTCATTTGTATGTCTTCATTGGAGAAGTGTCTGTTCGTGTCTTCTGCCCATTTTTTGACATGATTATCTGGTTTTTTGGTGTTGAGTTTGAGAAGTTCTTTATAGTTCTTGGATATCAGCCCTTGGTCTATAGTGTCATTTGCGAATATCTTCTCCCATTCCTGCCTTTTTGTTTTGTTGACTGTTTCCTTTGTTGTGCAGAAGGTTTTTATTTTGATGAAGTCCCAAAAGTTCATTTTTGCTTTTGTTTCCTTTGCCTTTGGAGACATGTTTAAATTTATGATCATAAACCTCTTTTTTTTTTTTAGAGAGATTTTATTTATTCATTTGAGAGAGAGAGAGAGAGAGAGAGAGAGAGCAGAGGGAGAAGCAGACTCCTGGCTGAGCAGGGAGCCTGATATGGGTCTCAATCTCAGGACCCTAAGACTGTGACCTGAGCTGAAGGCATATGCTTAACTGAATGAGCTACCCAGGTGCCCCAAAGTTTCTATACATCTTTTAAATTGAAGGGTTGCTTCTTATATACCATAGCTATTTGATTATTGTTTTTTTTTTAATGATTGGGATTTCTCTCAGCCTTTGCAATGATTTTTCCCATTTCCTGGAAAACCTTGTTCCTGGAAAACCTGTTTCCCTATCCTCATAGCTCCTCTATGGAGGCCATGCCAGCAAGCTGAATTGTGAGACACTGCCAATCACCCAAGTTCCTGCTGTTCAGCAACAACAATGACTTAGTCAATAAGCTTTACTGACCTTGTGAGGGATGTATTTTTAATGGATTCGCCCTCAGGGTTTAGTCACTCCTGTTTTCCTTGAGGCCAGTGTGTGCAGAATGTGAATCTGAACTTTTTGCCTACTCATGATGCAACAGAAATCAGATTCTTTGAATTCATTAGCTGTCCCCCAAATGTCCTACCCAGTCTTTGTTTTAATCCAGTGAATGAATGCTTACTAGGCATTGGGCACATCAGCCATTTCTCCACTGATTGTTTGTGATAAGTCATTTCTGTCTACTGAGTCATCCTTGCCAGACACTGTGCTCTTTATATAGACCATGTGAGTCATAGGGGCCCAGGAGAACTGTCCTCCCTGTATTTAAAACCTTCTATGCTTCTGACACCAGAAACTCTACCTGAGCTTAAGGAGCTTTCATTCTCTTTAGTTGTTCTTAGTTTTTGCAAATAATTCCATGAGTCTTTGGATATTGGTGGCCAGACATGAAGTGTGGAAAGCCTTTTTTCAAAGATCTTTTAAACTCTATCAGCATTAGCTTGGTCCAGGGATCCACAGCTTCCTTCAGACTGTTGCTAGGGGGCCTCATTCTATATTGACTGGCTTCCCTGTGGCAAAGGAAGTTGACCCTTCTCTGTTCCCCAGAGAACCTTGATTACCAAATACCACCGACTCAGTGTCCTTCATGAAGATGTCCCCATTGGTATTGCTCCCACTTCCCCCAACCCCTTCTGCCTGAAAGCATCTCTTGTCACAGAAAACCACTTTGGTTTTTGAAAATTTCTTTCCATATCCACTCTTGTGCACCTTGTATGGATGTACAGAGTAATGGAGGGCAGAAAGCTGATCACCAGTCTTCGAAGTAACAGTAACCAATTTAGACAAATATTTGCCATTATTTTCACCTTGTAAAGTATTACCAGTTGCCAGTCTTTATTGTAAATACTTAAAAAGCCAAGAGCCCAGATGGAAAAGCCATTTCCCAACTCCTTGGACCACCATCTCCATCAGTCCCTCATAACCTCCCACTCACCTGCCAGGAATCACAGCGGGGGGAGCAGTTCAGGAAAAGGAAGCTGTGTGACATAGCAAAAACTCAAAGTAAGACAGCACCATATAAGAAAGCCTTGAGGGTCTTTCAGGTGCCCAGTGGATGTTTTAGTCTAATGGGAAGATTATCAATAAGTAAACCAGTTGTTTATGAGACTGGCACATGCTTTTAAGTCATGAAGCAAAGAGATGTGACAAACCAGTTAGAGGGTTTTGTTGTCAGAGGAGGACACCTCTCTGAGTCACATGAGGAACAAATGCAGGAAGAGCCAAGGACAGGAGGGTTTCAGGCAAAGGTACCACCAAATACAGAGGCATTAGATGATATGGACTCCCTCCAAGCCCAGTTAGGTCCTGGTGACACTGCTGTCTCTCCTCAGTTTTCATCACTTCTTGTCTACCAAGCCCTAACCCCCAAAGATATTCATTAAACAGAAGAAAGCCTTTTCCCAGGAGGACTTAGGACAGCTGTTCCCACAATCTCTGTCAGCCTGCTTGACATGGGACGATTTTTATCTGGACTTGACTCTTGGGTGTCTGGCACCTTAAGGATCAAAAGACTGAGGGACAGACCCGCAAGGAACTTATCTAAGCTCATGACTATAAAGTTGGCAAAAATCCCCTTTTCCTTGTTTAATCACGTACATATTTGTTTTCCCTGGAGGGGCAGCTGTTCCTAGGGTGGCCTGGCCAGTAACTAAGACTGAGGGATTAGGAGAGATTCCTTGTCCCATCTGGCAATTGCACTTTTTGCTGTGCTGATTAGGTGTATATCCTGAATTAGGTAGATTTGTGAGGCTTCAGCATTCTTTCATGAATTGGGCAGTACCAGATAAGAAGCCTCCTCAGGCAACCCCCACTGACAGGCCAAGTTGCTGGCAGGACCCAGGTGTTGGGTTTGAGATCAAGGAGCAGACACCGGCAGTTCTATCTCAGACTAGCAGGGAGAAAATTCACAGTGCCGCAAGTCAAAGGATGGAACAGGGAGAGTCTTGCCTCTTATCCACAAAATTAGAAACAATTTTTAAAATGCCGCAGGCTTTTGTCCATCTGTTTTGTCCATCTGTTCTGTGATAGCTCTACAGATACAAAGTGAGATTTTTAGTGGTCATTAAAGATTTTGCAAATGTCTCTAACTCATTGTCTATCTTGTAGAATAAGGGTCACCTGAGATGAACAAGTAAACGCTGGGCAGCATCTTGGGGGATGTTATAAGAAGGAAGAGGGAAGTGCCTGCTAAAGAATTTCTAATCCCTTGGGGATTTGGGAAGGGGACAGGAACAGAAGTATGATGATGCCTGGGTCTAGGAGGAGGACGGGACAGATTGCACGGTGGTTCACAGCATGGAGTCCGATTCCTTGGGTTCAAATCTCAGCTGTAGAGCTTGTTACTTGTATGGTCTTAAGTGGCTTAATCTTTCTAAGCATCAATTTCCCTGTCAGGGAAATAAGGACAATAATCATCACATTTACTGAAAGTATCAACCTAGGTAATTCACACACCGTGCATAGCACTGAGCCTGTTATTATCAGACAGACTTCCTCAAGTTACTGAGGAATGATTTTTCTGACCATTCTTGCAGTGCCCATTCCCTGCGGGGAGAGGGTAGCTCCCTTTACTTACAGTATTAGTCTCTGTTTTACTGGGCAATGTGCAGCTACTCATTAGAGAGCAGTGAGTAGCATGGGAAGAAATGTTAGATAAAGCAAAGAGCAGGGGTTCCTGGGTGGCTCAGTAGGTTAAGCATCTGCCTTTGACTCAGTTCATGATCCCAGAGTCCTGGGATCAAATCCTGCATCGGGCTCCCTGCTCAGTAAGGAGCCTGCTTCTTCCTCTCCTGCCTGCCGCTTCTCCTGCTTGTGCTCACTCTCTGTCAAATAAATAAAATCTTTAAATAAATAACTGAGTAAATTAAAATAAAGCAAAAAGAAAAGGAGGCATGAAAACAGGGCTGCACAAGTGATATGTGAAATCATATTTCTGTTTATTTTTTTATTTTTTAAAAGATTTTATTTTTTTATGTGACACAGAGAGAGACACAGCGAGAGACAGAACACAAGCAGAGGGAGTGGGAGAGGGAGAAGTAGGCTTCCTGCTGAGCAGGGAGCAGGGAGCCAGGAGCCAGATGCGGGGGGGGGGGGGTTTATCCCAGAACCCTGGGATCATGACCTGAGCTGAAGGCAGACACTTAACAACTGAGCCACCCACGTGCCCCACATTTCTCTTTATTTCTGAATTTTTAACCCCTTCTTTCTCCCTTCCTCCCTCACCTCCTGGTTGCTAAAGGTTTTACTCTGCATCACCTACACTCCGACATTCGACCTGAACGGAAGCGCAGTGCTGAAGATTGCCGAGGTGAGTAGTTCCCCCTTCTCCCAGTGAGCATGTGCTGTGCTCCCTGGCTGCCTGCTCACAGCTGCCTCCCCCAGGCTGGGAGAAGTCCCGGGAGGAGGGGAACTGAGGCCCAGCAGTAGGGTGAGCCCTTCTCTGATCATTACCTTGGGGAGTTTCCACTAAGGAATTGATTTGTAGGAAGCAGGCTGTGGGATCTTTCACCCTTGGTCATAATGCTCTTCTGCATGCTTTGGTTTGCTTCATTTGAGGTTTTAAAATGGAAATAACAGTACTGGTTCTCCCAAAGCTCCTGTACCTAGGCGCTGCGCCTCCTTTTGCTTTCTGAGTCTATTTTTCTTAAGAATAATTGAAAAGCATTTGATTTAAAAAAATGGTTTTCAAGAAACCAGGTACGAGAGTGAGAGGGACGTTTTACTGATGAAATTACAGGCCTGTCTCCTAAAGCCCAATAAACACATTTTATAACTATCATTGGAAAGCCTTCTCTTTCCCATCTGTGTTGCAGGCTAGGGAACTGTGCGCCTTCCAGCACTCCCAAAAGTATGTCCAACAGAATTCTTGGCTTCTCCAGTGCCTGGCAGATGCCTCTGGCTTTTGGAAACGTCAGCATTCCAAAGCTATACTTTAATACACTTAGAATAATTTTCCTTCCATTTCTTGAAAAGAGTATCTTCAGGATTCATGTGTTTTGACAGGAATGCATGTGCAGACCTCAAAGAGGCAATGATAATCTGAATTCTGAAATTAGGAAGAAAAAGCTCAACTGTCAGCACTCAAGGGTATATATGTTTTTTTTATAGTAATGATCATCATTTCTTGAGTATACCAGGTAGAAATGTAGCATTTTGGACATGTTTTCTTTTTTTTCTTTTTCTCATTGTTGAGATATAAAAGACAAACAAAAATTCTATATATTTTAAGTCTACAACTTAGTGTTTTGATATACATACATATTGTGAAATAACTACCACAGTGAAACTAATTAAAATATCCATCAACTCACATAGTCAACCTTATCACGAGTAGTATTTCTGTTGTCCTCTACTTGTGCCTTTTATGGTATCGTGTGCCTTAAAGAGTGAAGAGTAAGAGAAAATTATTTTTGAGCACATTGAACATTTTTATGTGTCTATCAAAAGAACAAGAAATGATTAGCTGACTTCTAACTACAATGTAAATTCCCAAATGTGTATTTATATAGGTAGAAAGAACACCTTTCTTTAACCTATTTATGTTTTACTCCGTATAGGTAAAGAAACAGAATATCTATCAGTAATTTTTTTTCAGGCGATTTTTAAGGGACACCTGTGAGTATTCCTATTATTTGCAGGTTCTCTTTTTTTATGGTGAGTGTGGTAAGAACACTTAACACAAAATCTACCTTAACACATTTCTAAGTGTACAATGCGGTAATGTTAACTACAGGCACCATGTCGCTCAGCAGATGTCTAGAACTTACTCATCTTGTGTAACTAAAACTTTAGACCCATTGAAGAGTAACTCTCTACCCTCCCCTCCCCTCAACCCCTGGCAATTACTAGCCTCCGCTCTGGGTGATTTGGACTATTTTCAGTATGCCGCGTCAGTTCGCTTTTTAAATGACAAATGTAGTTTCTAATTAGAGCAAGAAAACAAATTGGCATCTAAGTGGCCTGTTAGCCCTTTGCCATGTGAAGGGTGAGAAGGGAAAGCAGCTGTTCCTGCCTAGCCAGTCCTCACCCCCCACACCCCAGCTGATGGAGCTTGATGGGTGGGGAATGGGGCACAGGTTGTTTCAGGACCTTCAAGAGGGGAGAGAGAGCTACCAGGGTTTCCCTTCTCCTTCCAGAGGAGGAGAAGGTTGCCTTTACCATCCTCCCGGGAACCAGTGTTTGAATGTGAATCTGATCAAGACGTCATTCCTGAGCAGTGGAAACACTGCCATGACGTGCCCAAGCTCAGGCTGTTTACGGCAGGTAGTTAGAACGCAGAGTAGAGACTCCGCAGGCCTTTCTAGATAGAATAAAGCATCAAAACACAGTGGTCTCTACCAAAACCTACAAAGGAAAAACAAAGCTTTTTTTGGTTTTTTGGAAAAGAAAAAAAAACTCTCCACCCCAAAGCAATATAGAGACAGAGGCCTTCCAGCTTAGCGGTGGCCGTGGCAGGAAGGGAGAAGTGGAGCTCTGGGCTCTGGAGGAGCACTGTTTGGATGTAAACCCCAGCGCTCTCACCTCCTGCCCACCTGCTGTGTTGCCTTGGCTACCTCCCCAGCCCTGCTTTTGTTTTCTGTGAAGGCAGTGTTAGCTGTGTGCTTGTGCCATTTGGACAAGTGGGGAGAGAATCCACGTGCAAAGCTGTTGGGGCAGACCCAGCCTTGCAGTAAGTTCACGCCGCTGCTGTCAGGAGCTGCACTTGATGATGACGTCCACGGTCCGCTGGGCAGTGCTGATCTGGCCAGGACCCTGAAAGTATGGGGCATCGATCAGGCGGCTTCCTGTGGGAGCGGTAACTAGCTCACTAGCTCTCCATGTCCCACTCTGGCCCTCTGCGATCCTTTAGTTGGGGAAGAGTCCCTAGCAGGACAACTGTATGAAGGTCGTGAAGCCGGGGTCAAACCATCACAGAAAAATGTGTTGTTCCCCATGCTCGTGTGGACTTCAGAGTTTATGATAAAGGCTTGAGACCATATTCTCTGGAATTTGGAAGGACTCGGTGAAGATCTTGAAAATGAACAGTCCATTATGTATAGGGTGGTGGGGGTCTCCCATTAGGGTGCAAGCCCCCACATGATGTTTTAAGCTCTGCCTCTCTTGCAGGCCCACAGGCAGGCCCTTCCACCTCCCTGTTCACAGCAGGACATGGTTTTGTCGGCCAGGTCTCCCATGCCTCCCTCCATCTGCCACCTTGCTCAGGTCCCTGGACAGAACAGGGCTGTGGAGACTGTATTGTCATGGCCGTGAGAGTCACCATTTCTTTTTAAAGATTTTATTTACTTATTTGACTTTGGCAGTGGGAGAGAGAGAAGTAGACTCCCCACTGAGCAAGGAGCCTGATGCGGGGCTCGATCCCATGACCCCGGGATCATGACCTGAACCGATGGCAGATGCTTAATGACTGAGCCACCGAGGCACCTCAAGAGTCATCATTTCGAAGTTCCTTAACGAATGGCAGCATGCAGAATTGCTCCTCTGTGCTAGTACAGACCTGGCATAGATCTCGTGTTCAGGAGAGTAAGAATCCCGCTCCTCTGTCAGTCCAGTCCATGGGAAGGACATTTCCAACCCAGTCTGCTGAGAGAGGAAGAGTGACCCCAAGCATGACGAGCCCCACAGATGCTAGACCCAGGGCTTCCGTCTCCAGCTGCCCTGATCCCAGAGCCAACAAGAGACACGCCCTGGAGTGTGCACCTCCCTCAGAGAAGAATAGTGGCCATTTATCCATCAGGCCTGCCCACCGCCCCACCTATTTCTACAAAGCATGAGCTCTAGTTCTGAGCCCTCAGTGGCCACTCTCTCTCAGAGCCGGTAATTCTGAGGAGGCACGAGAACATATCATGTCCCTGGTTATGGCGAGAGACAAGTACCTCAACTCAAAGACAATGTTCTATAGCTGTCCCTCATGTTCATTTAGCACTTACTCTGGGCCAGTCACTGTTTTAAAAGCTCTGCCTACAGGAAATCCTACAAATCCACACAGCAATTCCGTGAAGCAGGACATCCTCTTATCCATCTTTGACAGACAGAGAGAGGGGCACCAACGTTCCAAAAGTCAGACAGCTCAGCAGTGCTGGAACTGGGAGGCGAGACCAGCAGGTCTGACTGGGCTTCTGCTCTTCACACCGTGCAGCACACAGCACCCAGCTTGGCTCTAGAAGCCCCCTCCCCCCGGGGGGCCCTGATGACCTCCTCTGTAAATGGTGGAACCCTCCTAGAGGCTACCCACCCCCCTTCATCCCAAACCGTGCTCAGTGATGAATACTGTGCAGACACAGTGTTGGAGTGAAACTAGCCTTGCCTTTTATCTTGAAAATATGTCTTTTGATGAAGTGAATAGTACACAGCATTGACTAACAACGATCAAGGATCAGCACAAGGGATAGGCTTCTAAAAGTTTGCTTATGTTCCTCTATAAGGTTGGCTGTTTACAGTAGTTCCTTGACTAAGTTTTGGCTTTTGCTCTTTGCACTCCTGAAACCCCCTGTTCTGTGTGGGACACTTACAGCCACCAACCTTTGGAGCCTTCCTCCCGCATTGGTGGTTCTCATCAAATGGCTGCATGTTAGAATCACCTGGGAAGTGCTAGTAAAAAAAAAAGATGCTTAGGGTTGCCCCAGAAAATCTGAGTTGTTCGCTCCTGGGGGGACCTGTGCTTACACATTTTGCAAGAGGTCCCCGGTGATTGTGCTGGGGACATCAGGTTGAGAACAGCCGCCCTGATGGTGACTCTTCTCTCCCACCAGCCTTCGCCATAAAACCTCCGAGTGTGGTCCACCGACCGGAGGCATCAGCAGCTGCTGAGAGCTTGTTAGAAACACAGAACCTCAGGCCCCACCCCAGACTCATGAGTAAGAATCTGCTTTCTAGTTGGAGCCCTCTTGTGATTCATGGGCCTACTCAAGTTTGGGAAAAAGTGCCATGTCTGAATATCAGTATAACCTCCTTTTAAATGATCTAAAACCCAGGTGAGCACTGTCTTCCCCAACCAGGTATGGAATCCTACCAGCAGCAGCATCCCTTCGACTGTGATCCCTTGATAAGTACAAGGTTTTGATTCTCCTATCCCTCCCACCCTTCATCTCCTGCCAGATCACCTCCACACTTTCCCCTTCCCATTTGTCAGTGCTTGATATATATCAAGTGTATTTCTTATGCTTTAAGGGTCAAATCTGCTACAGGGTGTCCCACTGTTCCTCAGTGGGACACATCTTATTTTTACTAACACTTCCCAGGTGATTCTGAAGGCATGGATTTTCACCATAAGGCCCACTGTCAGCCTTTAAAAAGAGGGGGAGGTGAATGCCCCCACCTCACTCTGTAATTCTATAATCTGGCACAGGCTGAGTAGATCTATTTATATGAAAAGCACAGCAACAATTTATAAGCATATGGATCCATAGTTATAAATACTAAATTATTAGATGACTCATATATAGATAATTTAAGAAAGAAAAATAGTAGGACCCTCTGAAATCAAGAGAGGAAGAAACACTTTTCTTACTGGCCTGTATCATTCCTCAAATTTGCAAAACAGCTCAAAACCTTTCAATTCCCACCGTAGTAGTCACTTAAGAAATGATTTTGCATCAACAGAAAGAATTAAATATGTAAGAAAATTATACAGCCTCAAAAAAAGAATAACATTCTGTAGACTTCAGTGCAGTGATTTTGTAGGTTTTCAGGTGCTTCTCACCTGCTCGTTTAGCCTTTGAAAATCTGCATCTTGCTTTCAAAAGTAGGACATCTCAGCCTAAAACCACCAGTTAGCTCCTGGAAGCTTTCTTAGTTGTATCTGAACTTTTCATAAAAATAAGCCTTTAACTTAATGAAAAAAGAATGTTGTATTGTCACTTTTGCTATTAACTTGGGAAACAATTTATAAAAAAAAAAAAAATTTTAAACCATTTAAAACTCCTGTGGAAATTTTGAGAAAAAATCCAGACATCCTCTTCTTTCTTACCCTGCTGCAAGGGTGACTTTCACTCAAGAACAGTGTTTACCCTGAAACCTGTTGATCAGGAAATAGGCATGTGTACTTAACTATGAAGAATGAGGCCATTTCCCCCAAGGCACTGTTGAAACAGTAAAAGGATCATTAAGCACTCAAAATGTAAATAAACTTTCATTTGTATGTCTCACATTAACTTGCTTAATTAAATTGTAATAATGAAAGTTTTTCAGATCACAGTTTTTCATGATACAGGAAGAATAAGATATATCGTCAAATTTAGAAATGGGTAATTATGAAATATGCAATATGTGTTTTCTGTTCAATTTCATGAATAATTAGAAATAAAAACTCCCTATGGATACATAATCCTTCTTGCCATTGGTTGAAAGCTAAACCAAGATTTCTCTTAGCATGATGCCCAAATGAGCAGATCTGCTGTTGAGTTTTCCAGAGGTAGTAACTTAATATTGGAAGAAGCCATGGGAGTAAAAATTGCCAAAGTCTTTGGGTAAAGGAAGAAGAGAAGCCATAGCCAGAAGCTCTGTGGAACAAATTTGAAAATGGTTAATTTTCAAGTCTGCTCAAGGTTTCTCTGAGGGATTTTTCAAAGTGAGAAAGCCTTGTTTATAAATGTGTATTTGCTGGTTCAATCTTACTGACTTGTGGGAAACTTCCAGTATTTTATCCTATCAAGCCCAAGCAAAGTGTCTCAAAGACCATTCTTTGTGTAAGGTTCTTTGTTTCAGGGTCCTCCCTCTTTCACTCCATCTGTCCATCCATCCCTCAACTGCCAAACACTGGTTAATAACAATAACCAGCTAATAATGGTAGCTACTAGCTACTGAGTCGCTAGTGTGTGTCAATAAGTTGTGTTTTCTGTACATTCTCCTCCCATCTTTACCCCAACCAAGGCAGATAAAGAATCCCACAAAAAGTGAGAATAATTTGCTATCCAAGTTTCTACAGCTAGACATTCAAATTCAGACTTTCTATATTTCAAATATGGGCTGTTAACCACTGTATTATGTTGCTTCCTCGCTACTATTAGTCTTAGAAAATGTTGGTAGAATCTTGCCATAATAATATTGGCAACCAACTGACATTTGTAGGCATCTCATCCACCTTGGATCTTCACCACGGTGCTTCGTTAGAAAGCAGCTGTGTGGTGTTCTCACATGGGAACCATAGTACTGAAGAATTTTACTTTTTTTGTGACCATAGATCCAAGTGACTGGCAGGCATGTGCCACCTTCTTGGGTGTCTTTATGCATCGATACTCAGTTTATCTTCTCTGAGCTTTATGCTAGCATCACATGACCTGATGTTTATATGTTTATAGTTTCGTTTAGTGTCCCTTGTTACCCCACGGGAGTTCAAAACCATTAAGGCTGAAGACCTGCTACCAGAGATACCGATTTAATGATTCTAGTTGTCACTAAAGTATATTTTTTAATTGGGCTGACTTCTAACTCCTAAATGTTCAGTGATACATTTTGGTTCTTTTAGTTTGATGTAGTAGCATTATTCCTGAGACATGCAGCAAATTAAATATTCTACAGTTACGGAGCAGATTAGCCAACAGATAAAATCCAGAGGAAAAGTACACAGGAGACCCGGTCAGTTTTTCTTGGAAGCATCTTGTTTGTTATGTTCTACCTAAAACTGGGAAGAGTAACCCCACCTCCTCGCAAGAAAACTGGTCAAAGGAGCCCAGACTGTTGTATCAAATTGGCTGAGGCCACTGAAGTAAGGAAATCCTGTTCTAAGGAGGAGCATCTCCACTTTCCCTTCCGGAAACCCTTTCTTTTCTTCCTTCCGGGCCTGTGTCTTTACTGACTCTGATTTGACTCCTTGGAAGTGTCTGTTCTCTGCTTATTTGCTGCTGGATGGGCTTTGAACAAACGAGTCCTTTTGCAAAGATTTTCCCCACTTCCCTGTAACGTCTGACTTACACAGTTCTTGAAGAACTTGCATGGAGTTAGAAGACACAGAGAGTGGTTCAGAGATCCTCTCTACTTCATTTGGGCTAGTTCATAGGGCAGGGCTAGAGTTCAGTAGACCTTCTGGGGACCCCAGTGCAGGAATTAAAGGGTTGAGGTGCCTTAAGCCATTTTAATATGCCAGCTTAAGCCAAGAGGAATATGGAGGAGGAAAAGGGAAGTCACAGTCAGAGGTGTGCATGTATGCTCAGGCTCTTGAAAAATTTCCAAAAGGAAAATGAACACATTTCCCGACCCAGCTTGGGGGTCTGGCTTACTTATACACGTATTCCTTAGGAATAATAACTTCAGTTATTGTGTGTGTTGGTGTGTGTGTGTGTGTGTGTGTGTGTGTATGTGCGCGCGCGTCTGCACGCATGTGTGTGTGTGCGTATCAGCAGGAACCATTTCCTGAGGTGCCTTCTGTCACATTCCCGCCTGTTACAGCTGTTCACCTGGAAGCGCCTTGGCCATCAGGTTGTCATCATGATTCAGTGTAGAGTTGAGACTTGTAGTAATGGTCAAAATCGTCCATGGTTCCAGTGTGATCAGCAAGCTTTCGTAACTTCCCTATATAAAAAGACATTTCTTCTGCTTTCTTGTAGCTCAGCCTTTGATCTTTCTATTTTTTATCACCATACATTATTTTTCATCTCCATAAAAATTTTCCCATTGAAAACACACTATCCCATCTGTCTATGGAACTTGTTACTCAGTATCATACACAGATTTAACAAAGCTGTGCCAGGAACCCCATTCAGATAGGAAAGAGAAGGCAAATGCACAGTTCAACAAAGTGAAGGTCATATGTATTTTGCGAAGCTAAACAGATTTCTCTTGTGGCGGCTACTTAAAAATTTGTCATCACTTTGGCCAACGCTGAGTATCAATTACATTCTATTATGCTGCTTTGTATTAAGTGATAATGATTCTGCCTGGGGTTTAACCGCGTACTGTTATTTATCCATCTTCTTACTTGAGGATACTGCTTACTCTGGTTGCTTATGTATGGCTTGCAGACTGTGTTTTCTTGCTCTTTTTCCTTCTGCTTTCGGCATTTGTTTTGCTTTATTAACTCTGTGGTTTTGCCCTCAGTTGTGTTTCGCATGCCATAAAGCTGGACATCCGCAAATGCATGAAATGGCTAAAAAGTCCGTTACGAAACTCCTCACTGCCCTGTGTCTTCGTGCATTCCCTGGCCATCAGGGGCCTGTGGCTTTTCACAAGGTATTTAACTTGGCCCTTTAAGCCTCTGGTAGAGATACAGGATTAGGGTCCTTAAGGGTCAACTCTGCACTACAAAAGCAAAGGGCACGGGGAGGTAGAAGTGCCACTGGAAATACTATAAGAGGAAATTGATGAGCCTTTTCCCAGAAACTCAGCCTGCCTTTGGACTCGCTATTCTCTTGACTTCAATTCAGTGCGCTTATTTTAGCGCTACCCCAAGGAAGAGGCAGAAAAACATTTACAAAGGGAAAAAGCATTGGCTTGGAGTATAGTGGTCAGGTTTGTCATGAAAACCTTCCTTCTAGGACCCTTCCTGGTTTACCCATTTATTATGATTGTAAAAAATATGAGAACCTTTTTTTTTTTTTTTTTTTTTTTTTTTTAGAAAATGTCAAGATAGCTGATAGAGCATTTCTTTGTGTGGAATTAAAGATAGTAATATTATCAGGTACATGGTCATTTTTATATTTAAAAGGATACCCTTTTATCATAGTAAGTACTTACACATCCATCGTAAGCAGAGTGAGCTTCTTAGATTAACCCTTTTTAAAATTTATTTAAGTAGGCTACACACCCAGAACAGAGCTCAACGTGGGGTTTGAACTCACAACCCCGAGATCAACACCTGAGCAGAGATCAACAGCCAGATGCTTAACAGACTGAGTCACCCAGGTGCCCCAGAGTAATACCTTTTTTTTTTTTTTTTAAAGCCAAGTAAGCATGCAAGGAGTCCTTCCCAGTGTTGTACCCCTGAGATTAGCAACTAGAAGTGGTGGTGATGTTAAAACTCAAAGAAATACATTTGGCATTTAGGAAGTTCTTGCCCGGATACAGTACCATGTGCATTACATAAACTCTGGTTCCTCATCCGTGCTTTCATTTATGGCTCTAAAGCAACTAATAAAATTTTTGAAGGGAGGTTGTAGAGCCGCTATGGCTGTCCGAATTTAAAAGAAGCATGCTTAGACTGAGTATGAGTTTAGCTCTCAAAATAGCTACTTTCTCATCTTTAATGCTTCTGCAGCTTCAAAATCCCCCTTCAATTAATGTCAGAGCTCAGAGATCTTAAAGATCAATAGCTATGAAGATTTCTGGGGAGAACATGGGATTTAAAGAAAACTGTTAAATTTTGAGTCACGAGTAGTTCTGCTCTGCTGAAGGACACTCCAGAGCATTTGTTGCCTCAAAGTGATGCCCCGCACTCATTTAGATGTATTTCCCGCATTTGCACATCATTTCATGATATGCCAAGTAAACGCATTCCAGGATGAAGACAGCTTTTTTCTACCTATGTATAGTTTGTGCCTTTGCATACATTCTAATCCATGATCATTTGAGAAAATGAATTTAAAACGGACGTGCCAGGTGGTGGGTATTAGGACACGGATTGCATGGAGCACTGGGTGTGGTACAAAAACAATGAATACTGTTCTGCTGAAAAAAAAAAAAAAAAACTGACGTGCCCTTCGATGGCAATTTGAAAAATAAATTATTTTGGAATTTGCTTTTCTTTTTTAGCTAAAAACAAATTAATCTAAGCCAACTTCCAATTAAATTTATGAGTTGTAAATCCTCAATCGGACTACTAAGGATTCAATAGATAAATTTAACTGTTGGAGAATATTTACTTTTACATTATTAATTTTACTGAAAAGTTATGACTGTGAGGCCTGAAAGAATGTTCCAGCATAAGCATTAGCGGCCATGAAGGTTAACACTTACTATCTCTTCAATCTCCCTTCTTATCCATCAAATTAAGTTTGTCACTGAGGTGAGAACACTTTATTTTGATTATAGATAATCTCAGAGTTATCCCTCAAAAAATAATTAAGGTACATTAAATCTCTTTCTTTTTGTGGGTCTAAATATACTTAGTAAACAGGAAAGGATGACCCACCTGATAGACAGAAAGCAGCAGGTAAATTTAAAGCACGCTTTTGTTGTTATGACCATCCCTATAGCTTCCAGAAGAATTAGAGGCAATAAAATCTGCAAAGTCATGACATTAAACATCATCATCATCAAATCCCCAAATTGAGATTTCTCCATGCTTGCAGCCATCAGGGAGTCTACTCAGATCCCAGTAGACATTCAGACTCACAAGACCCACATAGGCCACAATTGGCATGACATCTGCTGAATAGATAGGGAAGAGAAACAGGGCCCTGGCAGGCATTTCTCTCTCCCAGGAAGGAGTCCTTGCAGTCGTCCAGCAGCTACTCTGCAGCTCTCAAATGTCAGCCTTGAAACAAGAGATGAGAGCCCCCTCGGTGGGTGCAGTCACCTTGGCTTAGGAGCCCCCATGTTTCCACCACGGAGGAACCAGAATTTCCATAACAACTCCATGAGCAGAGCTGGCGGAAGTCTCTAAGAGGACATGAGCAATGACAAGATTCACTCAGGAAACCCAAACCTGTGACTTCTCGCCAGGTTTCTAAAGTCCATCCATAATTTTTCCAATTCAGATGCAACGTAGTCATCGAGAGACACTTTCACCCTAAGCCACGCTGCTCAGTTACCCAGCCAATTGTCCATTTGTATCAGGTTTCCAGAACACAGCTAGAGCATAAATCCAAGATCACTGTTTACAGTGCAGGAGAAAGGGATTCACAACCCTTTCTCCATGCTTCATAACATGGGCGTGAGTAGATTCTATTCCTGTTTGACCATGGGAGGAGTTTTTCCAGATTAATTTCCAGACACCTGAGTTTGCTCTCGATAGAATTATCTGGCATATCTAAAAATCACTCCTTTGCATTCTCCTATGATGCTCAGAACAGTAAGTTCTGAGAGTGATAATCTTTAGGAAAATGTTACTTGCCTATAGGCTTAAAAACAAATTTTCAGGGATTTTAAAGATTTATAGTACTCATTGATAATTAGTCCTAAATCAGGCTGACTTTCTGTTCAAGAGGGATTTACTGTCTTCTCTGATTAATTCCAAAGCATGTTGGTAATGAACTGGTATCTACAGAGCGTGTATGTTGCTATCTTATCTCTTTACCAGGTGTGCATTGAGACATACATATGTAGCTGTCACCAACGTAGTATAAACACGGCTGTGCGGGCAACTCTCAGTCAAATGCTGAGTGACTTGACTTTACAGTTACGACAAAGGCAGGAGAACATGGTGAGCGGGCTTGCCAGCGTCTCTGTGTAACTGCATGCTGTGTGTCCCACACCCTCGATGTTCCCTCCTCTCCCACCTGCTGCTAGGGCGGCCTCCTCCTGAAGCAGTGGGGGAGGCTTGCTTGGTTTAGAAGAACATTCATTTCTATAAATTCAGCTCTTTATATTTTTGCCTGTTTAAAGTTTAGAGAGTCGTTTTTCCTTATGGTTCCTATCATTTTTTAGTCATTATTGAAAATTTTATATAAAAATATTATGTTAATATCCTAACAAATACCAGAAGTAAGTTCAAAATTAGGCAAAATTAATAGCAATTAATTACATGCTTTGAGGCTTGGTGTCTGTTGCTCTTTGTTAACTAAAAGATTGTTCCAGATCTTTCTTCACCTTCTGGGACCATCAAAGTAAAGCTTGATTTGCCTTCTCTCTGTCACCAAAGTCCATTGGCACTTATTGATCTAAACTTGAACAGACTGTCTAAAATGAGTGTTCCCAAGAAAAATGTAAATGTCGTTGGCTTCTCGTATATTTTATCTTTGGGGAATGTTAATGAAGGAGATGATGATTCTTTAAAATAGGTATGTGGTTTTTTTTTTATCTGCTTCTGAATAATTCAGATTAAAATTCTTTAAAAATCTACAAGAAGTATTCTGAAATGAACACTTTATTATTCTCTAGAATAGGAAATCTCAGGGGTGGTCTGAAATATCTCAGAAGTTAACTTTATAGAAGTGAAGTTCTCATGTTTAACTTAAATTATTTCCAATTTTTAACCTCAATTATTTTCTAATTTTTACAGTTGAGTGGAACCTTAGGGTTTTTCTAGTCAAATTCTTTTAGCCCTCATTTTACAAATGAGGAAGATGAAGCCCAGAAAAGTGAAATTGAAATCTAAAATGAATGAGCTTATCAGTAAAAGAGCCAGAACTAAGTCGCTGGGCTTCTGCCTCTGCAGCAGATAGGGTTTGAAAAAGCAACACTAATCTGAAAATGCAAACACTTTTTTTCTTTTAGTGGTTGTTGGTTTTTGTTTGTTTGTTTGTTTGTTTACATTTTTACATTTGCTATGTCCCCAGCCCAAGTTTCTATTAAAAAATTGTTTTATCTTGAGAGTATTACCTTAGGTTACCCTTTGTTAAAAACTACTTCACTTAAATTAGGATTCTGAGTATTATAGCATGGAAATAGTAGTTAAAAAGAAATTCAGATTATAAATAGCAAACAAGCTAAGAAAAGAAACCCAAAAAACATTAAAAACACATTTTAAAAGAAGTAAACCTAAGACATTGAAAATCTTGTATTAATCATACATTCATAGTTCATCCTTGCTAAATGCAATGTGATGAAATAATGTAATACTAATGGTGTCTCCATGTTTTGAGATGAAACATTTAAATAAAACTTTGTAGTTTCAAAGTGATTTCCATTGTATCCCTTTACTTAATCTTATTTTTGAAATGTTAAGGAGGAGAATATGAGGCTTTAAGTGAAATGACTCAGCCTTTTAGCTCACCTTGCTCTTCTGTAGGAAGGATAACAGGCACATTATAGAGGTCAGGGTAAAACACAGAGTGTGCGACTCTTAATCATGGGGTTATGAGTTTGAGCCCCACATTGGGTGTAGAGATTGCTTAAAAATAAAATCTTTAAAAAAAAAAAAAAACTCAAAAACTCAGAGGTTTATCTTCCTTTGCTTGTGGTATTATGTGTCTAACAAGCCCTCTGGTCCTGCTCATCATGGACCATCTGGACTTACCCAACCTGAGGCAAGATCCCAAATTAGGTGGAAAATTAGTGTTTCCTGTCATTTCCTTTCCATTACTCATGCAGTCCCCGGAGATGTTTCCATGTCCCAGAAAAATCATTCTCAGGATGCTAATATTTGAAGCATATGCGATGTCTACTTGCGGGAGACCTAAGTTTTGTCAGCTAAGAACAGTGATTTTTTAAAAAGCTAGTAAAGGGAAGTGGTCTACAGGAGTGGAGAGGTTCATTCAAAAGAGATTGTGTGTTTGCCCACAGCCCACCTAGCCTTACCTGGGGAAGATATGTAGTGTGTACCATGACCCCTCACAGGAACGCTTCATGGGCCACCTCAGAATTAGGAAGGCTTAAATACAACAGAAAGAAAATGAATCTAGAATGCCAAAACCCTTAGCAGGAAATGTACAGTTGATCCTTGAACAACACGGGTTTGGACCACACGAGTCCACTAATAGATTTTCTTCGTAAATATAGTACTGTATTTTTTCTTATGATTTTCTTAATACTTTCTTTTATCTATCTTGCTTTATTGAAAAAACAAAATATTTTACATACAGCATACAAAATATGTGTTTCTTGACTTGTTTATGTTATTGGTAAGGTTTCTAGTGAACACTATGCTCTAAGTAGTCATGTTTTAGGGGAGTCAGAAGGGACATACAGATTTTTTTTTAGGGGTGATTGGTACTCCCAACCCCCACATTGTTCATGGGTCACCTGTAATTTCAATTTAATAGCTATCCCTACTCCCAGAACAGATCACACAATTTGATTTTGTGCCATCAGGATCTTGGAGTTACTATCAAGCTTTATTGTCGAATTATTTAGGTGATGAAAACCATTGTTAAATTATAAGTTACTAATTTCAAAAAGCAAAAATGCCACATGTAAATACTAGGATGTAGGTGGTAGTGCTTCTCCTGTCCTTTAAAGATGATTCAGATGTATTTTCTCCAGAAAATGTTATTCTACACTCTCTATTTAGCCACTGCTGAGCTGTTGATATTGACATAGCCTTTCACCATGAATGCTATGAAAGCTGCTGAGCTTGCAAATTGATGAACAAAGAAAAGTAAAAATATGTGCTTGTAACAAGTTTAAAAGACAAAAGAGTGCCCTGGAAGAATTTCTATGTCTGGCAGTTGATCAGCTGGAAAATACCCTTTTCTCTCCCAGTGCTCAGAGGTAGGAAGACTGAAGAACCTTTCTACAGACCTCTATTTTAATCCTTCTCATTACTAAGAGTCTGTATTCAGTAGGTGCCAACTCAAGTATAGGCTGTGACCTTGGAACAAGCCGTCTGTGCAAAGGTAACTCATCTGTTTCCATAGGGACAGCTCCAGGCCCTAGCTCAGTGCCCTGGAATCATACATACAGTGAGCAAAGGGCTTAAACCTTGTGAAGATTGTGGAGTCTGGAATGAATTATTTTAGGAACTGATGAGCTCAGTTCCAGACATCAGAGGCTTCTCCCAAATACCATGAGTAATGAAATGCTATCAAGACCTGGAAGGGCCACTTAGGATAGTTCGTTGAGCCCAGAGCACTCAGAATGACATTTGTTCCCTAGGATTTTCCATGGTGTAGGAGTCAGGAATTTTTGTGCCTGAATCTCCTAATTGTCCTGTGTGTGTTTCCCTTGCTAGATAATTGAAAACCCGGATGTCCCACAGGAATTCAGGAATCAAGGTATTGCATTTGATTTTTGCTAGTTCAGTTTAAAAAGTGAGTCTAAGAATGCCTACTATGTGCTTGGCGCTGGGAATATAGAGGTGAGTGGGGCTCTCAGGGAGCTCTCCGGAGGTTCTGCTTAGCTTTGCTTTACCAGCTAGTACTTCATCAGCTGTTCCCTAACCTTCCTTCTGGCCCTGTACTCTGCCCCTACACTTATTTCTGTTCCAACTCTGTGAAGGAGAGTAACTTTTCATATAACTCCCTGTTGGAGGCTAGGGTTTTTTTGTGGCTTTGTTTTTGTTGTTGTTGTTGTCATTGTTTTGTTTTTGCTTTGCTTTGTTTTCCATGAAGTAAGGTTTATTAATTGTTAAAATGAGAATTGGGTAGAGGGTTGTAGAAACCTGATTGGCGTAGAGCTACTGTACCACAATAAGTTGGTGAAATGCCATTTTTTTAATATGAAAAAAAATGAATCTCACAGGGAATCTGACAGTAGGACAAACAGCTCAATATAGGTGGCAGATGAAATCCAGGTAAGGAATTTCATTCTGACCCAGAGGAAAAGGAAAAACAGAGGTCTACCTATAACTGACAAGCAGTTTGTCTTTTGTTTTTTGGGGTCTTTTGTTTTGTTTCTTAGTTTGGTAGTATTTTCTGAAAAGATATGAAAAATTCAAACCATTGAATTTAGAAAATGGAAACATGTTTTATCTCATATTTTATTCAGTAATTTAAAAAAATACGAGAAAATCTGCTTTTCTTTGATATCTTTGCATGTTAATAATAAGAAAAGATGGAGGTGAGAGGAAAGTTGGTTACAGAGAGGATGAAAAGGGGAATAAAAGGCGGAAAGAAATGCAGCCAAGCAGCCACAATTAGGAGACACAGAATGAAGGAAAGAAATGAGAAAGGCATTAAGTCATCTCTGAAAGATTGTTGGAGCTTGTGTCTTTCATTCCCCCTCACTGCCTTCTTGGGCTGCCGACCAGAACATGCTTCAGCATCTCGCCACCTGTGGAAGCTCCCAGTGACGTGCTCCACCTGTCTTTCCCTCTCTTGGGTCATTGTGGTTCTATAAAACCTTCACTTTGGTTTTATAAACCAAAGAGGAGGTCCAAGTCCTCTTGGCCACAGGTTTATCTTTAAAAAATATATATTAGTAAAAAGTGGATGGACCCACTGACTTTTATCTAAAACTTTGTTTAAGGACTACTTATGGGTTTTATTTATTTTTAGTGGTGTCTTATTGTTGTCTTATCATTTCTCAGGTTTGTTTCTTTGTGGAAGAGCATAAATTCTCAGGATTAGCTATTTCTCTTTCCCATCCTCCTCTGACTTCGCTGTCGTTTTCTGTCTTACGCTCTAGCCATTTTTTTCTCCATCATTCTTGACCTCATGTTCATTTTTTTTTATCTCTGCATTCATCAAATACTCAGCCCCAATTGTATAGATCTTCAAAGGTGTTTGTTATTAGAAAAACAAACGCTTTCACTTGTTATTTCACTGGGCCCAACAATTCTGTGAGATTGGGATTATTTGTACCCATTCCCCCAAAGGGAGAACTGAAGCTTATCCAAACTCTCATGGTCAGCAAGTTGTGGACCAGTACCTGACCAGATTCTAAATTTCACCCTCTCTCCAATACATTCAGTGCTTCTGTGGGTGTTTTGTTGCTAGCTTCTGAACATGAACATGTCTGGAGGAAAAATTATTTCTTCTGGCTTGGTCATTGCTCTGTTAGCAACTGTGTGCCCAGAGGATGCTGGGAAAATAGGTAAAGTAGTGCAAATGGGGAGTAAGTTATTTTGCCATCTTTCCCTGGTTCCTTAGTTTGAGAAGCCTATCTTTCTCTCATGCTGCCACATTTTATCTCTTTGATACAACTCAAATCTGCTCAGGAGATCCAGAAATTTCAAAGGTCAGAATAAGGGATACATTTGTAGTCTACCGACCTAAATATTGTGGAAATTGTTGTCAGTTGTATTGTTTCTTAAATTAATGAACTCTCCTTTTGTTAAGTGTGAATGAGTTTAATTTATAATAGTAAACAATGTATCATTTTCTTTTTGAACCTAATTTTTGAAGTGTTTTACTTCAGAAATGAATAATTATATTTTCTATGATCATTTTAGTGGCCTGAGGAAGGCTCAGCATCTGAAAACCTTCTTTTCAGTCCTGAAAACATCAAAAGCAGAGGATGAGAAGGACTGTTGAGGAAGCTTCTAGTGCCCTCTGCCAATGTCTAATGCTTGTAATCTCTTCTGTTTGAAGGGTCAACAGTTGAGTCCCTCTGTGATGACCTTGTCTCTGTGCTCACTGTTCTGTGTGAGAAGCTGCAAGCCGCCATTAAGTAAGTGCCTTCAACATTGGTGTTCTTATTCACCACTAGTCTATTTCTGAGATAACTTTTGTCTACAGCATCACTTACAATTACAGATTATAGGGGCAATGGTTACCCCCATTGGTATTCACCTGCCAATCCTGAGAAATCTACTCAGTGACTTTGGGCAAGCCCACACTACCAATACCATGACTGAAGGATATAACTTTCTCATGAGAAATGGGAAAACAATAGCTTTCAAAGAAGATTTAATCCCTCAAGCATGGAGCTGAGTGAGAAGAATGTTGGCTAAGAGGTAGTTAACAAAGTTAGTTGATGTAACCCGGGCACATCCCAGCTGTGTGACTCTAAAAGAGTCTTCTCACTGACCTCTGCTAATGGCAAGGACAGACTCTGGTCTTTCTATAGTTCTTCTAACATTTCCCGAGCCTGTGAGTTCACATGCATATTTTTGAAAAGAACACATTGTTCTTTTAAATACTCATTTTTTGTATGCCAGTTTAATCCTCAATATTAGATCATATAGATGATATCCACTGCTCTAACTCTCCATGTAGTAAGTTAACTTATTAATTCATGCATCTTTAGTAAAGCCAAATCATAAAAGGACTAGACTTTCCAAGATGAGATGAAAAGCCTCTACCAGCTACATATATAATTAATTACAAAATCTACAACACAATTCTGAAATGCCTTTTGAGTTGTGAAAGACACTGTAATTTGCTAGTAACTAGAATATTTGGTAATTCAGAAAACTTTTACTCATAGAATTTCCTATATACTAATAAGTTGGGAGACATAGTCTAGTTGAGACATTAGTGAGGCTTCTCACTTTGCTGGAAGAGTTGCAGAAACTTGTTGGGTTTTTGTTTTTGTTCTTGTTTCTTTTTTAAATAAACTTGGGATTTTTGAAAGGTAAGCTTAGAATGACTCTTTCGAGTTTTTGCCCAATGGTTTCTTTATGGTGTATCCATCATTCCTTTAGGTCACTTGTACATTTTGACCAAATGAAGTTCCCTTCATATTAGGCACTTAAACAATGAAGAGATCTAGTGAATCCATAGGTGCTACAAGCGAAAAAGAAAAGCACTTCTTCCACAAGCCCCACCTGCAAGTTTCTCTCACCCCTGGACCCTGGGCAGAACATTATTTTTCCTCAGAGGGGATATGTCTAAAAGCAGATGCCATGTGTAGTTGGCTTCTCCTTACTCTGCTCAAGTCTCCATCTCCCCTGACCCATGGAGAGTTAGGGCAGTAGGCCTGGGACCCAGACTCTGATCCTAACCTCAAGATTCTAACACCAACTACAATGACCTCATCTGTAGAGTCTTCATGTGACCTGATTACCTTGGAACAGTTCCAGGTTGTACCTATTCTGTATGATCATAATCACCCTCCTTCACTCTTGACAGTGTCCTGGCTGGGATAGGTTATATATTCACTCTACGTATCCATGACCCAGGTTTCGATTCTTCTAGTGCTCACTCCTTTCCACCCCTGCCTAGTTCCACTACCTCATGGCAAAGCCAGTGGTTATGTCAGAGGTGGGGGATGCTTCTCATTGGCTTGTTTTCTCCTGAGATATAAACATATCTGGTGTTTAATCACTATTGGCTCAACTACATTATCTTTGTTGCATTAGATGGGTAAAACCCATTTGGCTCCTTACTACCTCTTGACTTTGTGCAGAGCTCTCAACCACTGAAAGCTTATATATCCTGTAAAATAATTAATATATTAATTATTATTATTTGTATGTGATATAGTATTAGTGATATAAAATATATTAAGGTTTTTGTAAGAATGAAATGAGAAAATTTACTTAAAAGATAGTTGAGTCCCAATAACCAAAGATTACCTGAGGCTAAGAGAATTTGGTTTATCAACTTGTATTAATGAAGAAGGCTGTACACTCTGGGGAGCCAAGGGTAATCAGGCAAAGGATGTTAGGAAGGATTGTTATGGATTCAAACCAGAGTTAGGCGATCTGGAGTGGGTGAAAGGAACCGAGGCTCTGTTCAAGGATTGGGTGCTGTCAGAAAGTAGGGGCATTCCCAGGATGGGACATATTCATTTTTATTTAGCTGATGGGAGGAACAGTTAAGAAGCTGCCATTGTAGAAAAAACAGGAGTCATTTACAGGGGAGGGTGATATTTGGTCATTTTTGTAGTCATACAGGATTCCTTTTTTTAAATCTCTGATCAGGCCAATTCATAGATTGGCTTTCATTTTGTTCTGTTGCCATTGTGAAGAGTCCTCATCCAATATTAACATTCTGTGAAATTGTTTGTGTTCCCCAGGGAGACATCCCAGCTGGCTGGTAGTAACTAGGCAGTCGCCAGCTGTCAAAGATGCCTCTTCTCCATCCTCCACCCCCTTAGGTCTCAGCATTATGAGGGAAAAAAACAAAGACCATCAAAACTTTGAAAAATATAAAGGCTATGTTCATCACCTTGCAATCAAGGGGGAAAAAAATTGAACATTTTTTTACTGAACAGTGTACTAAGAGAAAACTAAGATTTTAAGTACTAAAAAACCTCGAGGTAGTTATGCCATTAATAATTGAAAATCAGCCACCAAGGTAAGTCTGAACAAATCTATAGGTCTATGAATGATAGATTTAAAACATACCATTGTTCACTGGTCAAGACTGTCTTCAGCTAGGTCCAATAAGTGCTTCAAGTTCATGGCTCTTTAAAACCTAGATGTCTCTAACATCAGCTGAAGGGACTGCCATCTGTAGAGTGACCACATGATCTAGTATACCTGGGACAGTCTGAGGTTACACCTATTGTACTTATTATAGATCGTCAGTATTGGTATCTTCTAGGAAGTTTGGGATAAATGGAATTTTTTTAACTGCATAGTGCCTAACGTGATAAATATTTGATATTCTAAAATTATTTGTTTACTTTTAGAATTGTCAGTGCTATTTCCGGTTTATGATGCAGTTTGGGACATTGAACTTCTTACATCAGACATTTGTAGATTATTAGGAAAATACATTGCACAAACACACACTGCAAATGCATGTATACACATATTACCAACTAAAGGGCATAGATTTCTATCAGTCACTAAAAAAAGGATGAAAACATTTTCTGAACCATATGACTTGGGAATTGATTTTAAACAGGAAAAGTAATTCATGCAGCACATACATGGTTTTCTAGGATTTCTCATTGGACGTTAACTCAAAGATGGCTTTAGGCATGTTGTTATAGAGATTAATGGTTTTTATAGGATTCCCATGGTCTTGCTTGGTTTTTCAATGCAATGCCCCAGCCATCATTTTGCCTCTGGAGACTGTCCACTGTGTTTGAGTATGGCCTTTCCCATCATGATTCCATTTCCCTAAGATGAGGGTTCTGTTGCTAAGGACACTGGGCTACAGCCTGCTTAAGCATTAGCTTCAACAGGAGACCTGTAAGGCCACCTGGTCAGATGGTGCCATACTCTCGGCTACTTTCAATCTGGTAGTTCTCTTTATTCTTCTTGTTAAGTTTCCACATCTTTTACAATTTCTTCTGAATTTGCTACCCAAACTCCTTTTATTTCTACTAGCTAAACTTGATATTTCTCCTACCTTCTAAATATCTTCTTCCTCTGAAATCACACTATGGTCAGTACTTTCCCTCAACAACCATTTCCAAAAATTAGTGCCCACATACCTCATTTCACTCTGTAAGGGTATGTATTCATGATACACTCAGTCTCCCGGGAGGATTCACAAAATTCATCCAGGTACGCAGAATAACTCACATGCCTTGGAGATGTGTTATTAATAGAACTCTATATTAGGCATGTTGAGTTACACGATGCTTTTTAAATCCAAGGGTTTGGGGAAGGATAATTGGGCTTAGAAAGATACTTATTCATCCTCTGCCCATTGGTCTCCTATCAGCCTCTCCCCACTTCCCTCTTCTCCCAGTGCCGAACGTCAGAGATTAGTGTACACCAAAGCTGTCTTGGGACCAATGAGGCAAGGCCAGGTGTTCCTATCATGTGTTTAATTTCATTCCACTTCTTACACAATGACGTAAGTCCCTCTCTCCTTTTGCTACCTAAATTTGAATTGTCTCAAGGAGGAAGGGGTAAGATCCAAATGATTCATCATCAAACAAAATTCTAAGAACTCCAGAGATCCAGGACGTGCTGCCAGATTACCTTCTCAGGGACCTTGCCGGGATGGGGCCTCCTTAGCTTTCAGGGCCCACTGGTCCACTCACGAGAGTCGTTCTCCATGGCTCTTGAACCTTGGAAGAAGTTCAGAGATGGGCAGAGAACAAGACCAGCAGCTCCTCAACCTGCCATCCATGAAATGCTCCAACGGAAAACCCGGCCGAGGGACTCGCAACCCTCCATGTTGGCAGATTTTTCCTCCTGTGTTTTGAAAGGGTTGGCTCGCTTCTTGGCTTCTCGCCATGCTGTGCCTTCCACATATTTGTCTGTCTACAGTCAGACAAATAAGAACTGCACACACACAGGGCACATGACCGTGTGTATCTCGCAAGGCACACGTGTGGAGGTCGCTTACATTTCAGACAGCTCTTTTAGTGACGTGACTCATGCAAGGCCATGAGCACCCATTTTTCCAGACTGCAGCAGCCCACAGAAAAGCTGCTGTGTTTGGTCTCCAAGGAGACTCCCAGGCCAGTTACCTTGGCGATGCCTCCTCTCTGTCATCGGGTGTGATGACTCGGGCTTGCAGTATTGCTGCTGCGTGTGTTCTCTGCAGGTACTCAGAGGAACCTTGACTGTTCGTGGCTTTTCTGCAGGTCAATTTCCAGTTTCAGAAACTGGGAATCTTTATCGTCTATAATTCTTTGAGTTCTGCGATGTGAGACTGCCAGTTTGAAAAACAGATGTTTTTGAATAGGGACACTTAATAATTTTTTTATTATATCTTATTTAAATTCAATTAGTAACATGGAGTGTATTAGTTTCAGAGGTAGAGTTCAGGGATTCATCAGTTGCATATAACACCCAGTGCTCATTACATCAGGTGCCCTCCTTAATGCCCATCACCCAGTTACCTCATCCCCCCACCCCACCTCCCCTCCTATAGCCCTCAGTTTGTTTCGTGTAGTTAAGAGTCTCTTATAGTTTGTCTCCCTCTCTGCTTTTGTCTTATTTTATTTTTCCCTCCTTTCTCCTATGAGCCTCTATTTTGTTTCTTAAAATCCACATGTGCTGAAGTCATAGGATAATCATCTTTCTCTGATTGACCTATTTCACTTAGCATAATACCCTCCAGTTCCATCCATATCATCGCAAATGGTAAGATTTCTTTTTTTGATGGCTGAGTAATAAGTCTGGTGATTGGTCAGAAAGACGAACCTGAGACTATAGCAGAGATGGTCCTTTCAGAACTTTTTCAAAATGTGGCTTATTGGTTTATGACCCTTCTGTTTTACCTTCTACAATCTGTTCATTTCTACAGCTTCCAGGATGATTGTTCTAAAAGATACATTTGGTCCTGTCCCTTTCCTACCTGCAGAATAAAGTCCAGAACAAGTCCTCCTAATCCCTTCCTGACCTGGCCCCTGCCGCCTCCCCAGGCCCACCTCTCGCTGATAGTATCCTCACAGTCCGCTCCAACCACACACCACCCTCTCCCCAGCACTGACATGGAAGACTCCTACTTGAACTTTAGGTTTCTACGAAGATGCCTTTTCTTTTAGACATTCTTTCTGGATCTTTCTAAGGATTAGATGCCACTCCCATATACTCTCATAGAACCTTGTGTTAAATTATTCATGTGCAGCCGTTCTTACACAATGCTTTACCTACTTGCTTCCTTGTTTCTCTAGTCCCTTGAGAATGAAGAATGTGCTCTTTCTGGTCAGGAATGATGTCTTGCACAAAAGCATAGGGAAGCTTGTGGGTGTAGGAGTATAGAAATATGAAGTCCTTCCCTGGCCCCAGAAGGGCTAAGTAGGTATTACCTTTTATATTCTTCCTCCAACCACCACCTTCCTCTTGGTAAATGGTAATAATTTTGTGGAAACTCAGCCTTTACCCACCTCTTCTTCCCCCTCCAGCAGGTGTGGAAGAGTATATCCAAATAGAAGCGGAATTCCCTTTAAAATATATATATGTGTGTGTGTGTGTGTGTATTTGACAGAGAAAGAGAGCACAAGTAGGGGAGCAGCAGGCAGAGGGAGAGGGAGAAGCAGGCTCCCCACTGAGCAGAGAGCCCAATGCAGGACTCAATCCCAGGACCCTGGGATCATGACCTGAGCTGAAGGCAGATGTTTAACCGACCGAGCCACCCAAGAGCTCCATGGAATTCCCTTCTTCAGAATAATGGCATTATTTGGATCATTGTGCAGTTCTCTTTGGACAAGGGAGATCATCATAGAGTATGAGTCAGCAAGCTTTTTCTGTGGAAGGTCTCATACTACCTCTGTTCCTATTCATTTCTGTTGTTTTTCTACAACCCCTTAAAAACGTAAAAATTATTTTTAGATCATGAGGCCATAGGCAGGATTTTGCTCTTGGATATAGCTTGCCAACCAGTTTTAGAATTTGATGTCGATTTTACAGAGACCTATTGCCAAAAATCTAACATAGCCATTAAACGAGGGGCCCGCAGCAACCCCCGTCTTGAGATCCTTCGTCTTGCATCTGTACAAACTTTCTCAGTTTGGCAATGGTATGTGTGTAATCTCTGGGGCTTTGGGATGGGCTGATGTAAACTTTTCTTCCTTTCTGTCTCAACTTCTAGTCTGCCTGTCACTGGTCTTGCCTCTCGTGTCCACCCCCTTCTCCTGGGAGTTATTTGAACTGTTATGGGTATTAAACTTCCTTTTGGCATTTATTTAAGTTAGGAGGAAAGATATACAACCAAAAATGATTTTCAAAGCAAGTTCCTCCTTTTTTGGAACATACAGGACTCCTGAATGAATTCTCTTAGAAGTATTTATTATATTTATTTTATATCATAAATGTGCACTCAAACAGCAAATTCTTCCTTATTCCTGTTGGTCACTTACCACCCACCTGGAGTTTAATACTTGCTGGTGGATTAGGCAGAAAACTTAGCCTGGGTATAAGAACATGCATCCCCTGAAGTTGTCTTTTTTTTTTTTTTTTTAAATCTGGCTGTATGGATTAATCTCATGATAATAACTCTGAGAAAAATAATTTGTCCATTGAAAAACCATGTTACCTTCAAAACAAATTCAAATTCAAATTAGTAAAGTGTTGACCATTTTTTAAAAAAGATTTTATTTATTTACTTGACAGAGATCACAAGTAGGCAGAGAGCTAGGCAGAGGGAGGGGGAAGCAGGGTCCCCGCTGAGCAGAGAGCCCCATACAGGGCTCGATCCCAGGACCCTGAGATCATGACCTGAGCCAAAGGCAGAGGCTTAATCCACTTAGCCACCCAGGTGCCCCAAAATGTTGACCATTTAAAAGATAATGTGATTAGTGGTCTTTGAAAAGTTTAGACAATTGAACATATTAAGAGTTTGAATGTTTCTGGAATAAACTGTGGAATTTAATATCCGTATTGGTTCTTTAATGGTAGCAAATGCCAGCGAGGTAGAACACGGTAACTGTTCCATGCTCAGTTTTTCTATATATCTAAAACTCCTCTGAAAAACGAAGTCTGTTAATTTAAAAAAAAAACTCCCCCGAACTGTATTAGTTTGCTTGGGCTGCCGTAACAAAGTTCCTTAGACTGGGTGGCTTACAGAGCACACATCTACTGTCTCCCAGTTTTGGAGGTGGGATGTCCAAGATCAGGATATGAGCAGAGCTGGCTCCTTCTCAGGGCTTCAGGGAAGGATCTGTCCCACACCACTCTCCTTGGTTTGCAGACGGCCATCTTCTCCTTATGTCTTTTCCATTGTCCTCCATCTGTGTGTGTCTCTGTGCCCAGTGTTCTCCATTTTATATGGACCTCAGTCATATTGGGTTAGGACCCACCCAAAGGACCTCCCTTGAACTTGATGGCCTGTGTCAGAGACCCTGTCTCCTATCAGGGCACATTCTGAGGTACCAGGGGTTCGGTCCTCAACATAGAAACACGCAGGGATGCAATTCAACCCCTCATGCTAACTGCCCCCCACCAAAATGAGCACTTCTCTCATGCCTGGCATTCTTCCATGTGCTCCCTACACACCCCCTCTTTAATTCTGCCTTCCTGTGCATGTGTCTGTGTGTTGGTTTTGTTCCGCAGTGACCAGCAGCAGCTGCAGCTCCTGTACTTGGAGTGCGTCCTGTCCGTGCTCAGCAGCTCCTCGTCCTCCATGCACCTGCACAGAGCCTTCACCGACCTGATCTGGTGAGCCCCCTATGCCCCCCACACCGACCAGACTCGTCCCCCTTCCAGCTCTGCACCCGGGTCCCTGCCCATGGCATCCATGCCCAACTGGTCACCTCATCTGTGTGTGAATAGTATTTAGAGGGAAAGTAGAGAAATTGTTTTGCTCACATGCACTGGATCAAAATACAGAAGCTAGATCCGAGGGCCTCTTGTGTTTTGTTGATGCCACGGGCTCATGCGACTCAAGAATGAGGAGAGTATTTTCTAGGTTATTAGATCATCCTAAAAGTATACAAAGGCCCCAGAAAGTTGCTCAGGGCGGGGCAAGAGCTATTGAATGTTATTCTTAGCCCTTGCCTGGTACATTCTCCGTCTCAGCCTGAAGACTAGTCACTCTATTATAGCCAGAGGGCCCCACAGGTGACAGGGTGCCAAGCAGCCAGCTAGTTGCTCAGGGTTCCTGGGCTTTTCCACGGGGAGCAAGTCGAAGGATATGTGACAGTGTATGTGTCAGAAATTTAAATTAACTTCTCACATTAGAAGTAGAAATAATTTTGTTATTTATGGTAAAATGAAACTTTCTAACTAAGCCATTTAGCATTTTGAGTCAGTTTCTTTATATAAGATGGTTTCTTAACACTTCTCTTGGTATTTTTATTTAGTTCATTCTGCCTTGAGTTATGAAAAAGCTATTCTGTTCGTATACCGAGAAGTGATGGAGAGACATGGAAGATGGGGGCAAGATGTCGCCCAAAAGAGGAGCAGCAAAGAACCCCGCCCTTACTAGTCATTTTTGTGGCATCTGGTATTTACCCTCAGGACTGTATTCACATCTTATCCTTTTGCCTTGTTAGCAAAACCTTTTTTTCCTCCTGTTTCTTCCCAGGAAAAACCTTTGCCCTGCTCTCGTCGTGATCCTGGGGAATCCGATCCATGATAAAAGCATCACCTCCGCTCACAGCAGCAGCGCTGGCCCAGGCATCGAGTCAGACTCTGCATCTCCGGGAGTCTCTGACCACGGCCGGGGGTCAGGCTGCTCGTCCACCGCGCCAGCCCTGAGTGGGCCCGTGGCTCGGACCATCTATTACATTGCGGCCGAGCTGGTCCGGCTGGTGGGGTCGGTGGACTCCATGAAGCCCGTGCTCCAGTCCCTCTATCACCGTGTGCTGCTTTATCCCCCACCCCAGCACCGGGTGGAAGCCATCAAAATAATGAAAGAGGTAGGGAGGCATGAAGAAGGCCACCATGCTTGCCAGGGGGGCAGTATCTGAACACAGTAGCTTTCCTACAGGAAGCACTCAGAACATGTTTGCCGATCACCTGCTAACACTTACTTGCTACCGCGTGGTATCCAGTAATCTTTAGGCTGTATCTTTAGGGCTGGGGTGTGGGTGCATGTGTTGGGAGCCTGGGTGAGGAGGGGTTGATCGGTGCTCATTGATGCAAAGTCATTGATAATTAAAGCTGCAGGCATTTGACTGGGCCGCAGGCTGATTGCATTCTCTTTCTTAGGTACTGTTTGTGCAGATATCGGTGTTTATTCCCTTTGGCTAACATTGGATTTCAAATTGATTTTATGCTCAGGTTGTACATTATCCAAAAAAAAAAAAAAAAATTGCTAATCTCTGACTGGTAAAAGGAATCCCTTTGCCGCATTCCTTCTTAGGGCACATATCCCAAACATCATGACCCCTGTGAGAAGGTAGACTTGTCCATCTTATAATAGAGATCCCATCTTTCACCATTTTGAGGAGGTACTTCAAAGAAGAATTTCTCTGCTTTCCTGTAAATAACCAGAAAGAAAAGTGATCGGCATTTTTGTACTTGTAAACTTGTTCATTGGCTTTGTTTTCCGTACCTATTCCCAAACAACAACAAACCCAGAGTAACAAAATTCCTTTGTTGATGATTCATTTATTTTAAGTAATATTTGCTACTCATCGGTTTCTCAAAAGCTTAATTTAAAATGCCTCTTCGTGTTGTTTTAATAAGATTTGACTGTAATGAGCAATGGAAAGTTCTAACTCAATATTTCTAGAAAAGAAGGAGTGATCCAGATTCCATTGTTCTTCAAGGAAATCTATGAGCACACCATAATATTTTTTTTCTTACCTTCTATATGCCCAGCACTTCACATATATTATCTTTAGTATTCTTAATAGCTCTTTGATGTTATATATCAACTTTTACCTGTGAAGAATGGTATTTCTTTCCCCCATCACAGCCTGAGGCAATGAGAACAAAAGAGGTCACCTTTAATACCTGGCTACTCCTAGGTTGGTGAACCCAATACGGCTTTGGAGGCAAGTGAGACTAGACTAGTTTGTTACCACCCAGACAGCAGTGGCCCTCCCTTGGGGACCTGGCCCTACCCTTGTTGAGTGTATAACTGGGGACACAAGATGGACTTTGTCTGAATAAGCAGATCTTCAAGGAGAAGAAAGAGGGAGGGACTGGCTACACATGCTCAATTCCTTCTAAATCCACCAGTCAGATGAGACTCCCCCTCCATCAGAAGGAAGGGAGAGAAAAGAAAGAGCTCCAGAATTTTATTCCACTGGATATTCCTTCTCGTAGAGATACAATGCCGGGAAAAGGAATTTTCCCTCCCACAAGGAAACTAAGATCCCAAGGGGTCAGATGATTTTCCCAAGGTCACAGAGAAAGAGGAAGGGTGTATACCCTGGTCCCTCTGACCTGAAACCCATCATCTTTTGCTGCAACACACTTATTACCACACTTTGATATTGCAATGCAGATGATTCTGGGAGTCCCTTTCCATGCTGTCTCACCTACCCCTTGGTGAGACTGAGTTGAAGAGTCAGGGTTTGGATCCTGTCTCTGCCACTCCCCAGCAAGGTTGTAGCAGCTAAATCATTTAACCCTGAACTCACAATTTTTTATCTTTACACAGTAGCAATATTCCAAAGGCTCAAAATGCAATAACGTTGGTGTAAATACTCTGTAAGTATAAAGTGCTAGGTAACTATTTGGCATGCTTATTGCTATCCTAAGGAAAAGAAGAAATGTGTGGAGGCTGAAAAGAGCTGGTCCTTGTGACCTCCTGCCAAGAGTAGTATACCAGTTCTCCCTCAGCTCCTTGTCTGCCGCCTGCCTGTTTTCTTCCTTTTGTCTTTCTGAATTTAGGCTCATAAGTCACCACCGTTAAGTATTTTTCAGGCTCTAATGGCTCCTATTGACTCTCTCAGCAAGACTGAATTACTCTGCCCAGTTTCCAGATCCTTCTCTCACCATTCTCATTTCCCATCATTTCCCAGGTTCACCCCCCTTCCATCTGACTGACCCTGCTCTGTCCTGATCCCACTTTCCTGCCTCTATTCAGACTCCCTTCCCTTCTCCCCAGGGCCCATGCCCTGTAGCAGGGTCCAGAAGTGATTCCACTGTGCTAGGTGTAGCTGGCACTACATGTTTGTTTATTTACAAACCCTCTTAGGAAAAGAATACCATGCCCAATTTCCAGATGGGGAAGCTGAGGCCCCATGTGAAGTTACTTGCCCAAAGTCCTTATGAGTAGCCGGGCTACCAGGTGGACCCAGACATTCTAAGGACTGCTGCCTCTGCTGGCAAAATCCTCCTCCTTTACAGTTCTGCTTCCTTAAACCATGAAATTCTTTAAATTAAATCATTTAGCAATTAATTTTATGTCCCATCCCACTGATCGTTTCCCAGTATGACTTGGTACAAACTTCCTGTCTCTTCAAGTATGTGTGTGTGTATGTTACTCTTATGTGTGCCCTGCCCACCCCCTTATTTAACACTGCAGAGTGCTTGCCTCAGAGTAAGTGCCCAGGGAATTGTGGCTGAATGACAGATGAACCTGAGGACAGAATATCCGCAAAGAGGGTGTTTTGAGAACAGCAGAAACATTTCTTTCCCACCCAGACGTGACTGGTCCTGAGCTTGCGGCTGCCCACGGCAGATGCACTTGCTGCCTGAATGCTAAGTAAATACATCGCATTACGGGGCACATAGGTGTCTAAATGTATTTTCTCAATAAACATTTATTGGCCACCGCACAGGAAATTTGGCATGTTTTCCACTTTCTCATCAATTTGTCTAGCTCTCCCCCAGATGATTTTACATGAGTAGCATGGCCAGGCCATGCTGCCCCATGGAGCACAGCTGACCGATGGGGGCCGGGTTACTCCACTCACTATGACAACCAATCAGCTGGGAAGCTTGGTAACTTGGAAACCAAAATGTGCCATCTGTGCACACAAGGAAAACCACTGGGCACCCAGGATGTTTGTTCAACCTTTCAGAGTTTGAGCACTTGGTGTGTTATTTCCCTGTTGTCTTTGTGACTTGTCACCCCGCCATACACGCCGTGTGCCTATTAATCAAAGACAGGACATTTTGTTCTTCAAATGACAGTTTTCTTTTCTGTTTCTGCTTTCCCAAAAAAGGAACAGTAATCAAAAGTTCACCTTGCTTCCTTTCCTCTTTCCCTGGTTTGGCTTCAGAAGGAGTTCCTTAAATTTTTTTTTAAGATTTTATTTATTTATCTGAGAGAGGGAGAGAGTGAGAGACCACACACATGAGCAGGGGGGAGGGAGAAACAGACTCCCTGCTGAGCAGGGAGCCCAACACAGGGCTCCATCCCAGGACCCTGGGATCATGACCTGAGCCAAAGGCAGATGCTTAACCAACTGAGCCATACAGGTGCCCAGGAGTTCCCTAATCTTTATCAGACTGTGACACCCCAGCCTCTGACAGCACATCCCTCCCTCCCACTGGAGGAAGCTCAGATTCTGCGTGCCCTGCCTTTCTTCAAGTGGTTGTTGAGGATTCTTTAGAAGCGTGATTGCTTTCCTTCCAGATTTGGAAACAACTGAGAAATAAACCCAAAATCAATGTGGGGATTCAAATATGTCATCTAACTTATTACTGGTAAGGTTAGATTCGAGAATGTAATGAGATTCCAAGAGAAAGTGAGATTCCCCACAGCTATCCCTCTGAAATGCACCTTTCTTTCTAGCCTGAGAGGGGGCAGCTGGAGGCTCTTAGGCCTGACCCCTTCCCTTGGATGCAGGGCAGGCTGGTGGTTAGAGAGCAGGTGGGCGGGAGGAGAGGGTGAGGAGAGCAAGGGCAGGAGAGAGAGGAAAAGAGGGAGAGGGAGGGGAAAGGAAAGAGAGAAGAAAGGGAAACTTGACTTTTTCAATGTCAAAAAAAAAAAAAATGTGGAGAGAAAAGCTTCATTGCTATACCTCTAAGAGACATTCGCAATTTCTGGGTACAAAGGAAATGTGGAAGGAGGGAGGGAAAGAAGAGTGCCCCTGAAGATATAACTTTTTCTAGTTAATATACCTTTTCCTGTGACTATAAATTACTTTGAAAATAATGGGCTTAGTGATAGGAAGTCTGTTCCAATACACTTAACCCAATCTTTTCCTGAATTAGTTAGCTTCAAATTGAAATTCTCTGCAAAGATTTCTACCACATGGAAATAAAAACTAGTAAGAACTGAACAGTTATGAAAATGCTATACATGGAAACTTGTAGGATGTAGCCAAAGCTGTACATAGGAGGGTATTCATAGCTTAAAATGATTGTATTTTAAAAATTGAAAACCTAAAATTAATATTCTAATATTCCAAGTTAGGTAGCTGGGAAAAGAGCAGATTACGTTCAAAGAAAGTAGAAAGGAAAATAGGATGAAAGCAGAAAGGAATGTGATAAAGAGAAAATAGAGTGGATCAATAAAGTGAAAAGTACCAGGACTCTGAAAAGACTAAGGAAGTTGAAAAACTCTTGATAAACACAGTTAAAAAATTCCAGAATAAGTAAAAACAAGTGGAAATAAGAATGAAAACATGCATGTAACTACAGGTATTATAAACATTAAAACATTAAAGAAGGTATTAAGGCCACTGAGACCAGTAAATTTGAAAACTTAGATAAAATAGATAAATCCCTGGGAAATAATACAACCTTTAACAGTTTGGCTCAAGAAGAAATTGAGAACCTACATAGTTCTAGAATCTTTAAAAGAAATTAAATCAGTATATAAAAAATATTTCCATTAAAAAAAAAACTGACCTTCCCATATAACTTTAAAAACTAGTTATACTGGGGTGCCTGAGTGGCTCAGTCATTGAGCATCTGCCTTCGGCTAGGGTCATGGTCCCAGGGTCCTGGGTTCAAGCCCCTCGTCGGGCTGCCTGCTCAGTGGGAGGCCTGCTTCTCCTTCTCCCGTTCCCTCTCTTGCTGTGTTTCTCTCTGCCAAATAAATGAAATCATAAATATATATATATATATATATATATATATATATATATATTTATACCAACATTTAAGGAGTAGGTAATTCTAATAATATATGAACTTTTCCAGAAAGTAGAAAGAGGAAATGCTTCTCAACGTATTTGGTTTTGTTTTGTTTTTTTTTAATTTTTAGAAGTTGTTTTACCTTTTGACCCACTTCATCCATTTTTTTCCATCCTCCCACCCCTCACCTCTGGCAACCACCAGTCCATTTTCTGTAACTACGAGCTTGGTTTTTTGTCTGTTTCTTTAAGATTCCACCTATAGGAGAAATCATACAGCATTTGTCTTTCTCTGTCTGGCTTATTTCACTTGGCATAATACCCTCTAGGTTCATCCATGTTGTCACTAATGGCAAGATTTCATCCTTTTTTATAGATGAGTAATATTCCATTGTGTGTGTATGTATGTATGTGTGTGTGTGTATGTGTGTATTTCTTTATCCATTTATCCACTGAGACACACTTAGGTTGTTTCCATATTTTAGCTATTGTAAATAATGTTGCAGTGAACATGGGGGTACATGTATCTTTTTGATTTAGTGTTCTCATTTTCTTCAGATAAATATCCAGAAGTGGAATTAATGGATCATATGGCAATCTATTTTTAATTTTTGAGGAACCTTCATGCTGTTTTCCATAGTGGCTGTACCAGTTTCCATTCCCATCAGCTGTGCAAGGTGGTCCTTTTTTCTCCACATCCTTGTCAATACTTATTTTTTCTAGTCTTTTGATAATAGCTATTCTAGCAGATGTGAAGTGATATCTTATTGTGGTTTTGATTTGCATTTCCCATGATTATTAATATTGAACATCTTTCATGTGCCTGTTGACCATCTATATGTCTTCTTTGGAAAAATGTCTATTCAGATCCTCGGCCCATTTTTTAAATCAGATTATTTGGTTTTTTGCTTTTTTATTGAGTTACTTGAGTTCTTTATGTATTTTGGATATTAACCCCTTATCAGATATATGACTCACAAATACTTTCAGTAGATGACCTTTTCATTTTGTCAGCAGTTCCTTTGCTGTTTGATGTAGTCCCACATGATTATTTTGGCTTTTGGTGTCAGATTAAAGAAATCCTCTCCAAGACTCATGTCCGGGAGCTATTGCCTGTGTTTTCTTCTAGGAGTTTTATGGTATCAGGGCTTACATTAAAGTCAATCCATTTTGAGTTAATTTTTGTGTATGGTATAAGACAGAGGTCCGTTTTCATACTTTTGCTTCTGACCAGTTTTTCAAGCACCATTTGTTGAAGGGACTGTCCTTTCCCTAGTGTCTATTCTTACCTCCTTTGTTGTAAATTAATTTGACATATATGTACAGGTTTATTTCTAGGCTCTCTAAGAATAGAGAGCCTAGAAATAAACCTATACTTTCTGATATACATGTCTGTTTTTAGTTAGTACCTAAAAGCTGTTTTAATTATTATATAAATGCTGTTTTAATTATTATATAAATTATTATATAAATGTTTTAATTATTATAGCTTTATAATATAATTTTAAATCAGGGAGTGTGATGTCTCCTGCTTTGTTCTTCTTTCTCGATTACTTTGGCTATTCCAGGTCTTTCAAGTTTCCATGCAAACCTCAGGTTTATTTGTGCTATTTCTGTGAAAAATACATTGAAAATTTGGTAGATACTGCGTTAAATGTGCAGATTGCTTTGGGTAGTATGGACATTTTAACGATACTAATCTCCCAATCCATGAGCACAGAATATCTTTCCATTTATTTGTGTCATTTTCAATTTCTTTTATTAATGTCTTACAATTTTCAGTATTCCAATCTTTCATCTCCTTGATTAAATTTATTCCTAGGCATTTTATTGTTTTTTCTTGAATGTTCATGTCTTTTATTAACCCATATATAATTACTTGTCTTCCGGTTTGTTGAAGCAATAGGTCAGACCACATTTGCCACAATAACATCCGTCGAAGTGGCTAGCCATAAAAACTCCAGCACCACACGCATCTGAAGGGCACTCCCAAAGAAGGTGACTGATGTTGCCATTCTCATCCACCTTAAAGTATTTCAGAATAGCCATTTCTCTTCATTTATTCTTCTTGGGAGCAGTGTAGGACTTATTCTTCTTTCCTTCTTCTTAGCACCACCACGAAGTCTCAACACAAGATGAAGAGTGCGCTCCTTTTGCATGCTGTAGTCGGACAAAGTATATCCATCTTCCGGTTGCTTGCCAGCAAAAATCAGTCTCTGCTCATCATGAGGAATTCCTTCCTTATCCTGAATCTTGGCTTTTACACTGTCTACTATAGCCGAGGGTTCAGCCTTAAGGGTTTTCATGAAACTTTACATCTTGGTGGTAGTTCCATGGCAGATGGTGGGTTGGAAGGGCATTTTATTATTTTTGATGCTTTGTAAACACAATTTTTTTTCATTTCTCTTTCTGATAGTTTATTTGTGGATAGAAACACAACAGATTTTTGTATGTTGATTTTGTGTCCTGCAACTTCACTGAATTGTTAGTTCTAACAGTTTTTTATAGAATCTGTAGGGTTTTCTATATATAATATCATGCCATCTGTGAATAGTGACAGTTTTACAGCTTCCTTTCCAATTTGGATCCCTTTTATTTCTTTTCTTGCCTAATTGCTGTAGCTAGGACTGACAATACTATATTGAATAAAAGTGGCGAGACTGACATCCTTGTCTTGTGCCTGATCTTAGAGGAAAAGCTTTCAGCTTTTTACTGTTTTTAATATCATGCTAGCTGTGAGTTTATAATATGTGGGCTTTATTATGTTGAGGTATGTTCCCTCTATGTTCACCTTTTTGAGAATTCTTGTCATAAGTGGTTGTGGAATTTTGTCAAAATATTTTTTCTGCATCTATTAAAATGATCTATTTTTTTCCTTCATTTTGTTAATGTTGTGTATCATTCCACTAATTTGTGCACATTGAGCCATCTTTGCATCCCTGAAATAAATACCAGTTGTTTATGGTATATGATCCTTTTAATATGTTGTTAAATTTAGTTTGATCACATTTCATTGAAGATTTTTGCATCTATGTTCCTCAGGGATATTGGCCTATAATTTTCTTTTCTTGTGGTATCCTTGCCAGGTTTTGGTGTCAAGGTAATGCTAGCCTTACAAAATGAGTTTGGGACAGTTCCCTCGTTTTCTATTTTTTGAGAAGGATTGATACTAATTCTTCTTCGATCATTTGGTAGAATTCACTGGTGAAACCATCTGGTCCTGGACTTTTGTTAGTTGGGAGGGTTTTTTTCCATGTTAAAAAATAATTTTAATATATGAATTTAATTTTTTTATTATGTTCAGTTAGCCAGCATATAGTACATCGTAAGTTTTTTTGTAACGTTCAATGATTCATCAGTTGCGTATAACACCCAGTGCACATCCAGTTGGGAGGCTTTTGATTACCGATTTGATCTCCATACTGGTTATTGGTCAGTTCGGATATTCTTTTTCGTCATGATTTAGTCTTCATAGGTCGAATACATCTAGAACTGTATTAATTTCTTCTGGGTTGTCCAACTTGTTGGCATATATCCTTTATAGGAGTCTCTTATGATCTTTGTATTTCTGTGGTATCAGTTTTAACATCTCTTTCATTTCTGATTTTATTTACTTAAATCTAATGGGTTTTTTGTTTGTTTTTTGGATTTTTTTGCAAGTCTAGTCAGTGGTGTGTCCATTTTATCTTTCCCAAGAAACAACTCTTAGTTTCATTGATCTTTTCTATTATTTCTTAGTCTCTGTTTCATTTATTTCTGCTGTGATCTTTATTTACTTCTACCAAGTTTGGGCTTCACTTTTTTTCTTTTTCCAGTTCCTTAAAGTGTAATGATACTGTCTTCATGTAATTAATTTCTATTTTCATGCCAGTGTGGTTAGAAAAGGTGCTTGCTATGATTTCAGTTATCTTAAATTTAAGACTTGTTTTGTGCCCTAACTTATGATCTACCCCAGAGAATGTTCCATGTATACTTGATCAGTCCTGTTTTTGAAGCTAACCAGCTTTGATAGCAAAATGAGACAAAGAGAGTACAGAGAAGTTAAATTATAGGCCATTCTCAGTAAAGAGCGTAGATGCAAGTGCCTTATGATTCTGGGCTATAAAATTTTTTGAAACAATCCCCTAGAGAATTTGCTTTGTCTAAGCCAGTCCTGAATTAGGGAGCAGGGAACCCGTGTATTCCATGACAAGAGGAATACTAGATCAGTTTTATTAAGATTTGTAGTTCCTAATAGTTGTGTTTTTCCTTAGAGTATATCACTCACTTTTTCTAAAATACATGCTTACTTGAGCTCACAATTTAAAACCTTGTGCTTTTTTATGGTATTCACTACACTTATTTTTCCACCCTTTTTCTTAAAGCTACTTGGGAGCCCACAGCGTCTCTGTGACTTGGCAGGACCCAGCTCCACTGAACCAGAATCTAGAAAAAGATCAATTTCTAAAAGAAAGTCTCATCTGGATCTTCTCAAACTGTATGCTACATTCCCCCTTTTCCATCTATTATTGCTTGGCGAGGACTCTTTCTCTGAATACATTTGACCTTGTTTTAAAATCCCTGAAACGTTTATGAATCTGCATTATGTGGAATTTTATTGTTTAATAATGTTCCCACAAGCCATATGAGAAATCTTATTTCAATGTATTATGATCATGTGCTTTCCATATTTTCATATTGGCTTAAAGTAAACCCAGTATGCAAAGTGAAATGTACAACTATTATTCATTGGGGTTATTTTAGGCAAAAACTTTTTGAATCACAGTACTATAAGGTTCCTTTAGCCCTCCCCTAGAAAACTGAATATTATCTGATTTGTAATAGTTGTACTCACATGCATCTGTTCAGGAACATGTTTGTTTTATAGAGGATGTCCTCATTATCGGATTGGCATTGTGAAAAACTGAACATAATACAGAAGTGAGATTATTCAATGCCTGTCCTCTGTCCTTGTGGAGATTATAAAGTCCATCTGGAATTTTTGTGCATATCCAAATAAACCAGCCAATTGAGAGAGAATGTGATTCAAGGTGGGCCGCTCTACCTGAAGGTTTTCCTCTGTGGGCCCAGGCATGTTAGTTTCATTTCCTCCTTGGCCCAGACCATTTAATTCCATACAGATCGGAGGATCTCTCTTGAATACTGTACTGTTTACCAGGCTGACACTTCTTGTTCCTTTTTGAGCATTCTACCATGTTTCTCACGCTGTTTTCTTCTTTGGACCCTCAGCATCATGGATGGCATGACGGAAGCATGCATCAAGGGCGGCATCGAAGCATGCTATGCTGCGGTATCCTGCGTCTGCACCTTGCTCGGGGCCTTGGATGAGCTCAGCCAGGGCAAGGGCTTGAGCGAAGGCCAGGTCCAGCTGTTGCTGCTGCGCCTGGAGGAGCTGAAGGATGGCGCCGAGTGGAGCCGGGACTCCATGGAGATCAACGAGGCCGACTTCCGCTGGCAGCGGCGCGTCCTGTCCTCGGAGCACACGTCGTGGGAGCTGGGGAATGAGAGGAGCCCCGACATTAGCATCAGTGTGACCACCGACACGGGCCAGACCACGCTGGAGGGCGAGTTGGGCCAGACGACGCCCGAGGAGCATGCGGACCACCACAAGAGCAGCCTCAAGTCACCCGCCGTGCCCGAGAGCAAGGAGATGCTGAGCAAGGTGCCCGAGGCCGAAGCCGTGGACCAGCCAGATGTGGTGCAGAGAAGCCACACGGTTGCTTTCCCCGACATAACTAACTTCCTGTCGGTGGACTGCAGGCTGAGGTCCTACGGCTCCAGGTACAGCGAGAGCAATTTCAGCGTGGATGACCAAGACCTTTCACGGACCGAATTCGATTCCTGCGATCAGTACTCAATGGCGGCGGAGAAGGACTCGGGGAGGTCGGACGTGTCGGACATCGGCTCGGACAACGGCTCGCTGGCAGACGAAGAGCAGACCCCTCGGGACTGCCTGGGCCACCGGTCCCTGCGGACCGCCGCTCTGTCCCTGAAACTGTTGAAGAACCAGGAGGCGGACCAGCACGGTGCCAGGCTCTTCCTGCAGTCCCTGGAAAGCCTCCTTCCCCGCCTGCTGTCTCTGCCCAGCGTGGAAGAGGTGGACTCGGCCCTCCAGAACTTCGCCTCTACCTTCTGCTCAGGTTTGTAAACGGGGCTTGGCTATCGAGTCAGGAAGGGTGTTCAGGGCATTTTGCTGAAATGGGAAATTGCCGTCTGGCCTGTAGTTTCAAGTGCTCAGAACATCTTAATCATGTAAGACCTATTGGCGCCTGCTGGAATTGTAGGCAGCTGATAGCTGGGATACTCTGAGATTGATAGAGCTTGCTACCTTCTAGAAAGTTGCTGCTGACTGAAACAAAATGACAATCTCTGACTCTCAAAACCTTGAGTTCTTAGTGTGCTTCTACACCTCTGTGTCTAAAAATCACAAAGCCATGCACTTGGGTATACCAGTATGTCAACTATTTTAAATGAGGGTTTGAATCAGCTGTAGGCTGACTCCCTCGAACTTGCAGTGTGGGATATCCCAGCATCTGATCATTGTGGGGGGCTTTCTGGTGGTCAGTCCCCAACCAGCAGCCCACCCAGAGTCACCTCCTTAGAACAAAAGGCGTTCCTGGTGCTCTTATTACTTAGGCATTTACAAGGGTTTTAGGACTCAGGATGAGGTCAAAGATAAATACTAGAACAAGAGATCCTTCTAGAGTTCATATCATTCAGGAAATTGTAAGGATTTCAGGAGCTCTGTGCCAGGAAGTGGGTGGAGACTAATTATCTCACAGGACTACAGAAAGAAAGATGGATGCAAACATTTATGGCAACCTAGGAGTGCCTTACTCCTAGGTAATCACCTGTGCCTTCCCCTGACACTCAAGGGTTTCTTGACCACAACCCACCAAGCTGGTTGGAACTTGCTGGTCTTGTGCTCACAGAGAAAGGACTAATCCTAAAAATGAACACTGCATTGTTAAAAGTCAGGATCACCATTTGCTCTTCCACCTGTAAGGCCTGGGCATGTGTCTGTCGTTGCACTTACCACATCTATCAAGTTATTTGTGATGCATCCACCTTCCCCTCTGTCCTTTGAACTCCTTGCATGTTGCAACTGTGTCTAACACATATTCAGTCTTCCAACAAAAGAGCACATCACACACACACATACAAAAAAAATCCTAGCCCATTTACTGGATCTTGGTAGAGCTCACTGCTGTACTGTTAAGAGGTAGCTTAATAAGTATCTTTAAGAAACTGACCAGATTGTCCTTTGTCAAAAGGACACAAAAAAGACACTTTAACTCAGGTATATTTAAGGAAGGACATTTTTTAATATGAGAATGATCTAAAGTTGTAAGTACCAGCAGAGGTAATGAACTTTCAGTCCTGGACTAATATTCCTAGACTTCTCAACCTATCCAGAGATTGGAAAGAGACATATAATTTCTCAGCTTTCCTAACTGGACTATGATTCTTTTCAAGACATAAAAATTCCTATTTTTAAGGCTACCCAATATTTTTTTTCTTGATACTTGTCCTTTTGGAATTAAATACAAAAAATAAAGTTAGGATATTCGATTTGTGTAAAGGAACACACACCCATCTGCAAAATTCATGTTTCATTGAGATACTAAGATAATATGTAAATACTCKTCCTAAAAATTTATTTCTCCTAATATCTTTTATGCTACCATCATTAAATTTGTTATTGTTTTATTGAACATTACTAGTATGTTTTGTGTGTCTGTCTCCTCCTCTCTCTCTCCCTGTCTCTCTCTCTCTCTCTCTCTCTCTGTCACACACACACACACACACACACACACACACACCCAGTGACACTTCATCAGTCAGCATTTATAGAGAAGCTTCACTATGCTCTGAACTAGGGGCCTCAAGATATACATGATATACATGACTTCTTCTCAACAAATATGTATTGACTGTAGATTCATAAGCTTGTTCTTTGGTCCCTTAACCTGTGGAATATGGCATGGGTTGAAGAAGTGAGTCATGGGTAAAGCCTGAACTGGAAGGAATGTTCACTTCCCTTTTGAGGGGGTTTGGTAGAACCTCTGAGCCTGTGCTCCTTCTCAGCTGGTAGTATTCATGGGGAGAGGAGCTCAGCAGGTGCTCTGACCAGCCTCCCCGGTGCCAAGGCAGGCAGGCTGGGGAACATCAGTGATCCCAAGGAACAGCCGTATATCAGACTGTAGCACTGCCACTGGTTATGATACTGGTGGCCCTGAATCATTAACAAATGGAAAAATTATATTTAGGGTCTTGTATTTAAAATTAAAATAATTTGGGGGCACGTGGGTGGCTCAGTCAGTTTAGTGTCCAACTCTTGATTCGACTCTGGTCATGATCTCAGGGTTGTGAGATCGAGTCCCGCATCAGGCTCTGCACCAGACGTGGAGTCTCCTTAAGATTCTTTTTCTCCCTCAACCTCTCCCCCGCCCCCAGATACATACATATATAAAATGAAGCTAATCCATATAAAACAACTCAGCTGCAGAAATTTCAGCCTTTACCTAGGTAAGATCTGACATTCAGATTACTTCATATTTATCAACAACATCCCTAAGTAATTCCAGATAAGTAAGTTGTTCTGGTGTAAAGACTGATCGTCAAAGGCCCTGCTTCATTTCCTACAAGAATTAGGAAACAGAATCCTAGCAAAGTCTTTTGTAAAATTTGAAGCTAAAGCAAATCTTACCAGCTGTGTTTTTGTACCTTTCAAATCGATACTTATTTACAGTACATGCTGAACAGAGCTTGGGTAAATTTTTTCACTCAGTTTTTCCAGAATGTAGCTCCATGGATTTTGCAAACTGCTCAAATTTTAGAGGTCAGTAAAATGTCCCATCAGACCCAATACGTTGTGACGTTGATTTTTATATGTAGGAATCAATACACTGAAAAGAGACTTCAAAGTCTTTTGGTTGTTTCCAAATATAATTTTTAGTAATTGTCGATAACTGAGTTAGTCATTTGTCTTTTTAGTTCTAATGAACGCCACAATATTTTTACCAGTCAGGAGTTGGTCTGCCTTTACAAATTACAGACCCATCATGCTGTGGTCCGCTACCAGTAAGGTCAGTCTCCTCAGTCACAGCTGTGGTTTGATGGATCATACTGACCATTGCTAGGGGTAGGCCAAAGTTGCTAGATATTGGCCTGGGTCCACTTAGGCCCTGCCAATCCCCGCCTCCCACTGCCAGCATCATCTCCAAGATGAAAGACTAGTAAAAGAGAAACACCTGTACCCTGTAGGGACGAGAGAGAAGGCAGATGGCCTTTGTTTATCCAAGACAACATTTAAAAGATAATAACAGGAAATGAAGAGAGTCTCCCTGAGTGACAACCCAGGTATTTTGCTCATTATTTACTTCAATGTCAAAAGCTTTAAACCTTATTTTGTTAAAAGCTCCCATTGAGCATTTGCCCCTGACTTGTATCAGGGTCTGCTCTGCGGCTGAGACCAGACTAGCTCAGTGTTTCTCAGGGACCCTGTCCTCAGACAACTAACATCCGGTTAAAACGAGCCCCTTAATTCCACATGATTCAAGGGAGCCTCTCCTCTGAAGGCAATGAAAGGTTTTTACGGTGGGGGAGTTTGAAAACATCCAAACGCAATAGGTTTTATAGAGACGGGAGTGGACGTGAGCTTTGACAGCGGCAGAAATTCCTCCCTCATCCTGCGCAGAACAGAGTGGCATCTGTGTGAAGTGCCCCTCCCGGATGAAGAAGCAAGACCAGCCTCACACAGCAACGAGTAGAGGGGCGCAGGCACCTACGTGGCCTTGGGGTCGCTGCTCCTTAGATGCGGGGTGTTCCGTTATGATCTCGGGATTCTCTGTGACCACATATGAGGCTTATTTATAAGCCAGGTGATGTTTATAAAGTACCAAATTTCATAAAGGATACTATAGCAAGTATGAATCTCAGTTATGCAGGAAATATTTCTTTCTTTGAATTAAAGCAAACCTGACTGCAGACCCTCCAGCCAGCCTGGGTGGCCAAACATTTGATGTTAGCCCTCAGGTTCCCATCCTAGGGTAAAACCAGAAGCTGGAGCTTATGTGGGATCTATCTGGACAGGGAGGCCTCTCACCTCACTTGGCCAAGGAGCCCCCACTGTCCACTTCACAGGCTCCCTGACATCCTGTGATTTTGCCAGCATGGTGCCAGGACTGCTCTGGCAAGACTGGGAGCCCCTGAGCACCATTGTATTTTCTCCTCTGAGGCCCCACCAATGCCCCCCATACTGCCAGCAGCAGGAAGCCACAGACCTCCAACCCTGGCCCATTTGGGGCTCTCCCTTCTCTGCCTTGCTGCTTCTTCTCTCCTCTCATTGCCTTCTGGGAATAGACCACCATCCCTGGAAGGATCTCTGGCTTTGTGGATACGAAACCAGGAAGGCAAGTATGCTCTTGCCAGCTTCAGTTTTTGGCCCTGGGATTTGAACAGTCCAGAGTATGTCTGTGGAATACAAAAGGTAAAATGCAGAAAGAAAATCTCAAATAAATAATGTATTACCCTGCCTCTATCAGTTAGGATTAGATTTGTTTGCTTTTGGTGAAAAACTCAAGTGTTTAAGATTCAGCTTCTTTCTCCTAAATTACATCTGAGGTAGGCTGGGGTAGGCTGTCCGGCACTCTGTGTTGACTCTCCTGTCTCCCTGCCCTACCTTTGTTAACATGGGATTCTCATCCTGAGGTTTCCTCATTTGCCAAGATGACTGCTGCTGGTGGAGTCGTTCGTTTGCTTTAAGAAAGGAGGAAGAGGAGTATTCTGGAAGCAGGGTTAGGGAATAAGTAGTCTAACAAAACCCTCCTCCAATACCCTGGCATTTGTGCAATATGAAATTTGGAGAATATAATAATATAAAGATTTTAAAAAACCATAATTATACACCACCCAGAGATTGCCTCTGAAATGTCTTGGTGTCTTTCCTTGGAGTCATTTCTCAGCATTGATATGTATCTGCAAGGATAATAATAACTAACAGGAACATAGCTCTGCATTGATTAAGGCTTTTATCTATATTAATTCATTTAATATTCATAAGAACCCCATAGGGTAGATAGTATTCTTATTCTCATTTTATAGGTAAGAAAACTAAGGCACAGAGAGGTCAACTAAGTCAAACAAGGTGCACAGCTACCAAGGTGTGTACACAGTCTGACTTCAGAGACCTGTTCGTAGTACCACACTGTGCCTGCTGCATTGGTGGGGGAGGAGTGGATGGAGGAGGGATGAATGGATGGGTAAATTAGAGGCTCTGTTCAAGAACACAAAGCCCTCTGGAGTTTATTGGCCATAATAAGAAAAGCAGTTGCAGACTAGCCCAGGAAATGTGGGACAGTTTTCCAAGTCCTGACAGAAAAGTCCTGATAGAGGCCATGGAAGCCCATCATCTCACTGGCTCCTGAGAGAACCACAGGAGTTTACACTAAGGGACCAGAAACTCAAGCAGATTTCTATATCAAAATGTATATGATACATATTTCATAGCACAAATACTAGAAATAACCTAAATGCCCCAAAATAAGGGGAAAGTTAAATGATTTCTACTATGTTCACTTAGGACACTACGTAGCTGTTTAAAATGATGTTTTCAAGTGATATTTAATGGTACAGTTAATGGTCATAATGTAATTTTAAAAAGGATTCAAAATTAACTTCAAATGTTAATACTTCATGATGATATAATTACAGATTATTTTCATTTTCTTCTTTGTACCTTTTTCCAAACCCCTTAAATTTTTTTTCTTATGACTTCTATCACCAGAAAATAAAATAGCTATGTTATTTAAAAATTGGAAACATGGACTTAAGGTGATATATTACCAAGTAAAATAGTGTAATCTTTTTGTTTTAACTGAAGTCCAGTTGACACACAATGTCGCAGCAATGTCAGGTATACAACATAGTGATTGAACAGGTCTAGACATTTTCCTGTGCTCACCACAAGTGTGGCTACCCTCTGTCAAGACACAACACTATTACACTGTAATACCATTGACCCTATTCCCTGTGCTGTTTCTTGTATTCCTGTGACTTATTCATTCCATAACTGGAAGCCTGTATCTCTCTCTTCCTTTCACCCATTTTGCTTATCCTCCAACCCTCCCCTTGGGCAACTATCAGTTTATTCTCTGTATTTACAAGTCTGTTTCTGCTTTTTGTTTTTCTGTTTGTTTGTTTTGTGTTTTAGATTCCACTTGTAAGTGAAATCATACGGTGTTTGTCTTTCTCTGTATGCCTTATTTCACTTAGCATGATACCCTCTAGGTCCATCCATGTTGTCGCAAATGGCAGGATCTCATTCTTCTAACAGCTGAATAACATTCCATGATGCGTGTGTTTGTAAACATATATATGCCACATCTTCTTTATCCATTCCTCTATGGGTGGACACTTGGGTTGCTTCCATACTTGGTTGACTATTATAAATAATGCTGCAGTAAACATAGAGGTATGTATTTTTCACCCCATCATTTTCTTTGGGTAAATACTCAATAATTTATTAGATCATAGGATAATTCTATTTTTAATTTTTTAAGGGACTTCCATACCTTTTTCCACAGGAGCTGTACCAGCAGGGGCATGAGGGTTCCTTCGTCTCCCCATCCTCACCAACACTTGTTATTTCTTGTCTTTTTGATTCTAGCCAGTCTGACAGGCATAAGATCATGCTTCATGTGGTTTGGGTTTGCATTCCCCTGATGATTAGCAATGTGTGGCATCTGTTTGTGTATCTATTTGCCGTCTGTACGTGTTCTGTGGAAAAACATATATTCAGGTCCTCTGCCCACTTTTTAATCAGATTATTTGGTTTTTCGGTATTGAGTTGTGCAAGTTCTTCATCTATTTTGGATTTCCACCCCTCATTGGATATGTCATTCACAAATATCTTCTCCTGTTCGGTAGGTTGCCTTTTTGTTTTATTGAAGGTTTCCTTTGCTGAGTAAAAGCTTTTTATTTTGTTGTAGTCGCAATAGTTTGTGCTTTTGTTTCCCTTGCCTGAGGAGGCATATCTAGAAAAATGTTGCTAAGACCAATGTCAAAGGAATTACTGCCTATTTTTCTTCTGGGAGTTTTATGGTTTCATGTCTCACTTTTTTTAGGTCCTTAATCCATTTGGAGTTAGTGTAAGAAAGTGATCCTGTTTTATTCGGAATCTAGCTGTCTAGTTTTCCCAGCACCATTTACTGAAGAGATTGTCTTTTCCTCATTGTATATTCTTAGAGGTTCCTTTTTTGTCTATTAGTTGACTATGTAAGTATGGGTTTATTTCTGGGATCTCTGTTCTGCGCTGTTGATCTGTATGTTTATTTATGAGACAATACCACACAGTTTTGGTGAATATAACATTGTAGTATATATTGAAATCTGGGATTGTGATACCTTTCTTTTTTTTTTAATTTTTATATATTTATTTGACAGACAGAGATCACAAGTAGGCAGAGAGGCAGGCAGAGAGAGAGGAGGAAGCAGGCTCCCTGCTGAGTAGAGAGCCCGATGCGGGGCTCAATCTCAGGACCCTGAGATCATGACCCGGGCCGAAGGCAGAGGCTTAATCCACTGAGCCACCCAGGCGCCCCTTGTGATACCTTTCTAAAGATTGCTTTGGCTATTTGGGTTTCTTTCAAGGTTCTGTGCAAATTATGGGATTCTTCTAGCTCTGTGAAAAATGCTATTGGTATTTTGATGGAGATTGCATCGAATCTGTAGATTGCTTTGGTAGCGTGGACATTTTATCAATATGAAAGCTTCTAACCCATGAGCAGAGGGTATCTTTCCATTTATCTGTGTCATCTTTAGTTTCTTTTATCAATGTTTTATAGTTTCAGAGTACAGGTCTTTCATCTCATTTGTTAAGTTTATTGCAGGGTATTTCATTCTCTTAGGAGCAATTACAAATGGAATTGTCTTCTTAATTTCTCTTTCTGTGACTTTGTTATTAGTATATAGAAATGCAACCAAAAATCATATACTATTGTTACGAAGGTTTAGAAATTCAATAATCCCCAGTATTGCTGAGTAGGTACAACAGTGTTCTTATGTACCATTGGTAGGAAGAAAAATTGCTATAAACTGTTGGGAAGATATTTGGGCTGTATCTGTCAAGCTTTATATATGTTCCTTAGTCTACTTTAAGGAATTTATCCCACAGATACCCTTGCATAAGTGTTAAAAGACATTTCAGCTTTTCATCATTTCATCATTTCAGCTTTTTGTTATAATTGAGACTACATAAATGTCTACCAAGAGAGCATTAGTTAAATAAATCATACTCCAACCATGCAGTGGTATATGCCTAGTTATTTGAAAAGAATGAGATAGATCCTTAAGTGCTAGTATCAAGAGATATCTAAGGGTACCTGCAACTGGGTGGGTCAGTCAGTTAAGCATTTGACTCTTGATTTCGGCTCAGCTCATGATCTCAGGGTCATGAGATCGAGCCCTGCATCAGGCTCCGCACAGAGAATGGAGCCTGCTTAAGATTCCTTCTCCCTCCCTGTTCTTCCCATCACTCACACACCTCTCTCTCTAAAAAAAAAATAAAATAAAAAGAGATATCTAACATGTATTGCTAAGAAAACACCAAGTCATGGTACAGTGTATGTAGTATGATCTCATTTGTGATTATATTTCCACACAATACATACAAGGAACTAAGTGTGCTGGGATGGGTATCATTGGGGCTTGGGAGAAGCAGGGACCAGTTACTCTTATTTATATTTTTTAGTACTCTTAAGTGACATAAGTAATGTTTATTTGGAAAAAAAAAAAAAAAACATTATCTAAGGAATGGAGGAGATGTTTCAAGGTCACTTATGCTAATTTTGTATCCAGTCTTTTACCGGTAGGCAATCAAGCAAGTGACCCAGCCTTTTGTTCCTGACAGTAAAGAACATCTTAATTATAGAGGGAGAGAATGAACTTTAGTTACAGAAAACTGGAAAAAACAAGTAGCCAGAATGTGTTAAAGGTCAGATCTCCTAGTTTGTCATTCCAAATTTATAACACTTCAATGAACCCAATCAGAGGATGAATTTAAAATAGAGTATCTGTTTGAGAGGGACATGATAGAGTACAATCTTTTAACAACATTAGAAACAAGTACAGCATGGCATTGTGCAAAAAGCCTGGAGTTTGGGCCCAAAATACCTTTGCAATTTCTAGCTATATAACTTTAGGCAAATTACTTTAATATTTCTTTTTTTTTTTTTAAGATTTTATTTATTTATTTATTTGACAGGCGGAGATCACAAGTAGGCAGAGAAGCAGGCAGAGAGAGAGGAGGAAGCAGGCTCCCCACTGAGCAGAGACCCCCGACGTGGGGCTCGATCCCAGGACTCTGGGATCATGACCTGAGCTGAAGGCAGAGGCTTTAACCCACTGAGCCACCCAGGTGCCCCACTTTAATATTTCTGAGGCACTCTCCTTCCTGGGAAAATAAAGGAAGGCAATCAATATAGACTTTATATGTCAAATGAAATAAAGTATAAGAAGAGATTGGTTCTAAAAATTAGAAAGCACTTAATACATTGTAGCTATTTTGTTATTTCCATTATTAACATCACCAGTGAACTCTATCTGGTATGGCAAGAAAATGAGTGTCTTCCTTAAGTTGATAGACTATACATCCTTTTGTTTTATTCTCAAATTTGCCAGCTCCTTGTAATGTAAGAAAGTAGCCTGCTTACAGAGAGAGAGGTCAGTACCAACAGATTGCTCCTAACAGGCCTGACAAATCATTTCAGAACTCCGCATATGCACTAGCCCTTCTAGAACATTGTCACACCTCTGCTAGTGATTTGGGTCTCTGTGTCAGCAGACACATCAGCTGCCTTCTTCCCTTTCAGCATCTGAGTATGTGCTTGGTTTTCCAAACCATATCCAAGGTAAATAGTGGTTGGTTTTAAAACGTTAAAAGAAATTATTTCTGAAGCCTGAAATCAAAGCCATTTGCAAATACCATTTTCCTAATTCACAGATTCAAATATTCCTTTCATCTATGATCCTGGATAGTTAAATACCAACAATGCTGAGATCTGCTTTCTATTTACCCTAGAAGGAGACCCATCATGTGTCCTTTATCTCCTCCGGAGACTAGAACCAACCCCATCAGGACCTTAAGAGTATGGAGTATTCCTCTGGGCCATCACAGAAGAAACACATTGCCCATGTCCTGATCAAGGATATCATTTTTTTTTTAAGATTTATTCATGTACTTTAGAGAAAGTGCTTGTATGCAGGCGATAGAGGCAAAGGGAGAGGGAGAGAGAGAATCCTCAAGCACACTCCCCACGAAATGTGAAGCCAACACAGGCCCAATCCCAGGACGCCAAGTTCATGACCTGAGCAGAAACCAAGAGTCAGCTGCCTAACCAGCTGAGTCACCCAGGTACCCTAAGGATGACATTTTTTAATCTCACTCTCAACCTTCCTTTTATAAATGCACCTCCACCTATGATCACAAAGTTCCCTCAACAAAATATTTCTTATAACAGCTGCAAAGTTCTTAAAGGAAAGCCGGGGAGATGCCTAACATTTGACTGAGTAAAGTGGTTTTATGGGAATAAGCTATACACTTAATGCCCACTAAGGGATATTTATGCTGTTTTCAAATTTAACAAAGGACTTGAAGATTTTTCAGCTTCAAAGCTTCTTCTGGCCCATGTCCTCTTGTTAGCATATTCATTAAGAAATCCATAGGGAGGGGTGCCTGGCTGGCTCAGTGGGTTAAAGCCTCTGCCTTCGGCTCAGGTCATGATCCCAGGGTCCTGGAATCGAGCCCCACATCGGGCTCTCTGCCCAGCAGGGAGCCTGCTTCCCTCTTTCTCTCTGTCTCTGCCTGCCTCTCTGCCTACTTGTGACCTCTGTCTGTCAAATAAATAAATAAATAAATAAATAAATAAATAAATCTTTAAAAAAAAAAAAAGAAAGAAATCCACAGGGATGTAAGTATATAAGTAACAATTCCAGTTACAAATTTGTATTTCCAATATATTTGACTGTTAGTGTTGAAAACTCTTGCATTTTATAGAAGAGGTATCTTTTTTTTAAAGATTTTATTTATTTATTTGAGAGAGAGAGAGAGATCACAAGTAGGGAGAGAGGCAGGCCAAGAGAGAGGGGGAAGCAGGTGCCACAAAGAGGTACCTTTTTGATCACAGGATAATTTTAAGCATATGAAGATCATATAGATATGTGTCGTTTGCATGCATATTATTTCGGATGGTCTGTTTCAGCCACATTTCAAAACCAAGCATCAGAGTGTATGTAGGACCAAGAGGAGCACTGAGGCTGATGTGGGACCAGATTAAAAGAACCCAGCCTGAGAAATGTTTGTCCCCCACATTCTCTGAAGTTTGAACAAGGCACTAATCCTCTCTGGCCAAACAAGCCCATCTTTAAAGCCCATCTATGACATATAGTTGTTTCTTTGTTTCTTTCAGTTAATTTGTATAAAACACATGGAGCCCTTCAAAATGAAAAATTTTTAAGCATAAAATGATGTTTAGAAAAAATAATGAGGGAAGAACCAACAGCTATTCCTTTACATATATCTTTAAAACTCTGTTTCCTCATTTAAGAGCGTTATTGAAATAAAATTTATTGAGATATAATTCGCATACCATACAATTCACCCATTTAGAGTGTGCAGTTCAGTGGTTTTGATATATTACATTATTTATTTTAATTGGGATAAAAAATATATAAAACTTAAAAATTTCCACTTTTCCCATTTTTACATGTACAATTCAATGGTACTCCCTACATCTACAACGTTGTATTACCGTCATCCTGACTTTCAGGAATTTTATTTATCATCCCAAAGAGAAAGGATTCTCCGCCAGCCCCTGGTGACTTCTCATCTACTCATAATGTCTCTGTACATTTGGCTCCTCTTGCCTGAGCCTCCTCTGCGTGGATCATACAATAGACATCATTTTGTGCCTGGTTCATTTTAGTCAGCATGTTTGCAGGGTTCATCCATGGTGAAGCATGGATCCGAACTCCATGGTATGTGTGTACCGTACTCTGTTGATCCATTCCTCTCTGATGGACAGTCCAATCGTCTCCATAGTTTGGCAGTTGTGAATAATGATGCAGCAAAATTGGTATACAAGGATCTGTTCAAATCCCTGCTTTTAATTCTTTGGGGCATACTGTATACCCAAAGAGCATAATTACTGGGTCATATGGGAATTCTGCTTTGTTTATTGAGGAACACTATTACTTTTTTTAAAGTATGTACTAATGGGTTACCTCACTAAGCATCTTACCTGTGTTATTACATCTAGTTCTCATAACAAACATGTTCGTTCATTCTTAGCACATTTTTCTTTAATTTTTTAATTTTTTTATTAAAATATAATCTATTATTAGCCCCAGGGGTACAGGTCTGTAAAGTGACAGGTTTACACACTTCACAGCATTCACTATAGCACATACCCTCCCCAATGTCCATAACCCAACCACTGTCTCCCTACCGCCCTCCCCCCAGCAATGTTTCTTAAGGGTCTTCTATATGCCAGGCACTTTTCTAGGCACTGGGTCCTCTGTAGTGAACAAAACCAATAAAGTCCTGCCCTCTCATAGATCTTACATAATAGTAGATAATAGTAGTGACAGCAGGCAATAAATAGATGTGTTAATACAATGCAGGGTGGCATAAATGACATCAAGGCGATGAAAACAATGCAAAACAAAGGTGAGAAGGAAGAATAGCACAGCAGTGGTAGGAGCAGGGGGAAGCTGTCTGAGATAGAACTGGAAGAGAAGGCCTCTGTTAAGCTGATGCTTGAGCAGAAACCTGAAAGAAGGGAGTACCTCCTCCAGAAATCTTGAGAGATCATTCTGGGGAATGGCAAGAACAAATGCAAAGGTCCTGAGGCAGGCCCAGTCTTGGTGTAGTCTAAGGAGCAGCACAGGTCCTGGTGGCCCTGGGGCGTGAGAAACAGGAGGGGAAGTCCAGGTTTTATTTTGTTGTGATGGAAAGTCATTGGAGACTTTGAGCAGGAGATGGACACAGTTGAGACTGAGACTTGGAGGGTCTGAGTGATTTTACCAAAGTAGCTGGTGAGTAGCTCATCCAAACTTGCCCAAGCTGCTTCACTCCAGAGTACATCCCCATCCCCAGCAGGCTAGGGCATATATGGGACCTTCACAATGCTCCTTGCTGGCTGTAGCTGTTTTAAATGTCCTATAGGATGCATGTTCCTGTCACAAGGATTAGGTCAGGGCTCTCCATAAGCCAGCCTTGCCGGGAGCCTTGTCTGTAGCCCCAAGTGGTGTCTGCACTCTGCCCCACAGGCATGATGCACTCCCCCGGGTTCGATGGGACCGGCAACCTCAGCCTGCAGATGCTGATGAACGCAGACAGCCTGTACACGGCCGCGCACTGTGCTCTGCTGCTCAACCTGAAACTCTCCCACGGCGACTACTACCGGAAGCGGCCCACCCTGGCGCCAGGCATGATGGTGAGCCTGACGCCTCTGTGCTGACCCTCTGAGGACAGGTGGCTGGAGAGCCGAGCACCCACCAGTGTCCTGGGAGGAGAGGCATGGTGTGCTCTCTTCCCCACTAGCGTGGCATGGGCAATGCGGGTGGGGGGCCGTGACGGGCCGAGGGAGATGCAGGGCAGTTTGCAGAGTACAATGGGCCATACGGCTACCCACCTTGCTCCAGAGAGGCAAGGACCCAAGTGCCTAGAATTGGCTGCCTGCCGGCGGCCCAGGAATGTCCCCCCAGTGGCACTGTTACACACACATGTGTGAGCTGCATTCCGAAACTGGTGATCAGAACAGACCGTTCAAACATCAGAAGATGGGCAGGGAATGGTCCCCTTCTCTGAAAATCAAGACCTGCTTTAACAACACTCTTCATGGTCTTCCAGAATGTACTCAGATCTACTCATAACCCACAACCAACACTTCCCACTGGTCAGAAATAGAGTACCTCGTGCAAGCTGATCGTCCAGTGGCCGTCTCTGCCCTCATGTCAGCTTGTGAGCCTCCATCCGTCGAGCTGCATTTGTTTGCTGCATACTATAAATCCGCAGGGGTAACGGGTATAAATCCAGTAGTTCTTGAGCCGCATAGGCTTTTTCAGGGAACACTTTCCATCTCTGCTGCTCTTGGGGCAGTGAGATGGAGCTGCTCTGTTCATATTTCTGCACCGTCTCTAGTCGCCCCACACATCAAAGAGGGGAGAGATGAGAGGCGGCGTTCCTAATCCTTCTACGGGGTTTCTTAAAAAGATACTGTAAGTAAAAGGAACTTCATGAAGTTTAGAACTTCCCCATCTTGGTTTCCCCTTCCCTTAACCACACCCCTACCTGCCCCCAATCAATAAGGTTTTATTTTTTCTAGAAACCTTGACTCAGGTAGGGGATGCCTGAAGGGAAGCGGCAGCAGGGAAACGTGTTCATTTGTGAGGGATCCTATCTAGTCACCTTCTCATGTGATCCTCTCCATAGAAAGAGTTCATGAAGCAGTTCCAGACCAGCGGCGTGCTGATGGTTTTCTCCCAGGCCTGGATTGAGGAGCTCTACCATCAGGTGCTCGACAGAAACATGCTTGGAGAAGCCGGCTACTGGGGCAGCCCGGAGGACAACAGCCTGCCCCTCATCACCATGCTGACCGGTCAGTGGCTTCCTCACACAGCTCCGAGACTCTTGGTGTGGAGGGGGGACAGACACTCCAAAGCCCCTTTCAGAGAAGCCAGCCTCGAAACAGCACCCATAGAGCCTCCCCAGCAACTGGTAACAGTTTCAGGGAAGTGTCATGAATTCATCTCATAGGAATGTTCTGTCTCTCACATGGGACACTGGGGGACTCACTGTGCCCCATTAGATAAGGACTACTTAGCACCTGTGTCTGTCAGAGTAAAACGATGGGCCTCTCTAGGGATATGAAGTACTTTCTGGGCTTAGAGCCCAGAATTATTCCTGGAAATTCCCATGTGCTAATAGATAACCCCATATCATTTAATGCTCCCGAATTTGCCAGAAATGTAAAATGCTTGATCTTAAACTTGGCTTCTGTTCCCTTCCTGACTATACGAGAATTTGAAATAATACCAAGAGGTTACCCAGCATCTTTCTTTTCAGTGTCCAGAGTTTGTAAAATCCAGTTTATTAGAAATTTTACATGAGAGCATAGAGAGCTCTATGGGGTGTGGTCACGAAGCAGGGGTTTTTGTTTTTTGAGTGTGTGTGTGTGTGTGTGTGTGTGTGTGTGTGTGAAAGCAGTCATTCATGGCTTCTCACGGCTTAGCTACGGTGTCACATAGACCAGGGAGTGCTCAAGACCTTCGCCATCAGTAGGCTTCATATATTATATCCAGGCTCATCTTCTGTTTGAGCTGAGTTCCCAGACTGGTTTCTGATCCAAGTTATCATCTCATGGCCCCAGGTGACAGGGTATGTAGGGCACAGTCCTATGCCAGATACCTCCCCTGCCTCTATCATGTCACGTGTCCACACCTAGCTCAGCATGGCTCTGCACCAGGCAGGCCACATGGGCAGGATCCCAACTGGACTGGGGCAGGACAGTCCAGGGAGGAGGCAAAATCCGATGTCCAAAGGCAATGTTATGTTACCTGCGGCCAGTTTGTGGGAGGCTCTTACAAGGGTAGCAGAGTAGACCACTGACAGATAAAACCCAACAAAGAGGGATTTAGGCTGAGGTGTTCTTTAGGAATCAGGCAGGGAGTCAAGACACATAGTGTGGTCTGTCCACAGCAGACAGAGCCTTCATCATTGGCTGGCGTTTGGAGTCTTGGTTCTAGAACTAGGATGCAACTGGGAGAAGCAAGGGCAAGGTCCCTAACTGTAGGGATCAGGATCACTGGACAGGTGACTAATTTGTGTTTGACTAATCATGATAACTTTCATATCCATTTGAAATCTAGGACTTCATAAATGTGTGAGACATTTATTCAGGCAGCCTATAAGTAGTGCGCGGTTTCCATCTTTCCTTATAAAATCCCTCCAATAGGGATTGAAGGTACTTCCCAGAGCTTAAGGTGCCTTGGGATTTGGGTAAGGATCCTAAACATGCCAGCTTTAATTTTCAAAGACCACAGTTTCTGCCAAAATGAATCTCTGTGTCTCTCTTACCTGAACCTTAACAAAGGGAGCCATTCAGTGGTTATAAAAATGAAGAAATAACAGGCCATTCACAGTAGCCACATGCGTCACACATTCCTGTGTATCAGCCACCTCTTTGTCACGGAACTGTAAGCTCAGTCGCTACCTCCACGGGAGAGTTCTAGACACAAAACGATATAAAAACATAGGTTTTTCCATACAATTCTGCAAAATAAAATTCTGTGATTCTTTGTGGCAAATTCCAGGTATGAAATGGCAAATGAATTTGAGCAGCAATTAACCTGGAGCTTGGAAGCTTCCATCTGATCTTTTCGTCACATGTAGGGAAAAGCAACAGCAGCAATCTTATTATCAATGTTATACAAACAGGCCATTCCTGATGTCATGGAAAGGTGTTCTGTAGTACCGGAATTTTAGTGCTTAGATAAGGTTCGTATTACTTGAATTCAGCAGTACTTTACCTAGCATACAGGAAACCTCATAACTTCCAGAAACAGCAATTTCCAGTGAAAGCTATAAGACCATTTGACTGTAAGTCAAATTAATGTGATTGAAATGGGTCTGTTCCCACTTCAGTAGCCATTGAGGTTTCTCCCTGCTTCTGTTCCCCAGTTTTGTTGAGACGTAATTGACATGAAACATTTTTTAGTTTGGGGTATACAGCATGATTTGATGATACATATCATATGGTGTGTGTGTGTGTGTGTGTGTGTGTGTGTGTGTGTGTGTGGTGTGTGTTATTGCAAAATGACCATCATGGTAAGTTTAGTTAATGTCAATCCCCTTACGTAGTTAGAATTTTCTTTTCTTGTGGTCAGAACTTTTAAGATCTGCTGTCTTTGCAACTTTTAAAGAGATGTGTTGCCAAAAGTCTCTAGTCTTCTCGGACTTACTATAAGAATCAAAGATATAATAAAATAATTTCAAAACAGCATGCAGAGAAAGCTCATCCTGTTGGTGAAGGTCAAGTTCTAAGGTCAAGGAATAAACTTCAGCTACCCTCTTTTCCCATGCTCTCCCCGGCTGGTATTCAGCTATGTTAGCTGCCTTCAAGTATGCATGCCCCAATTCCATCACTTCTCTAGTGGTTCCCTCCTTTCCACTGAGACATTTGGGGCCCAGAGGGTGCAGGTTAGCCCATGGCTACAAGGCTACTTAATTCAGAGCTAAGGCTTCTCAGTCCCAGGCCAGTTTCTTCTTGCCATTATATTAAGAAGTGTTTCATTGAAATAATTCCAGAAATGAGTGTTTTAACAAAAATTCAAATGAAGGAGAGTTAAGATTCCTGTATTGAGCTGGATGGAGTATATGATGTCATGGAAAGAGGTCCAGATGGGAATCCGAAGACGTGAATACTAAGTCTGATTCCTTCATTTAGTGGCCCCATGGCCTTGAGTAGCTTACCTACTTTGAATATTTATTTCTTTTTTGGTGAAATGGGAAAAATACTACCTATCCTGCTTACTTACTTAGAGTTGACAGAAAAATCTAAATGTGAAAATACTTCATAAACTGTAAGGTATTATTATGAAGTGATTGTTGTATTTTGGAATCAGATTATGTGATTATCTGACCAAAGAGATACTATTCTTCTTTTCTTTATTCTTATGAGGAAACTCTGAAAGAGAAATCCAGGTTGGGGCAACCTGCATGTATAAAACTTGGCAATAATGTCACTGTTCTGGATAAAAGGAGTATTCAGACATCTAAGTATTCTAAATCAGTAGATTTTCCAACAACAGACATAGCAGAGTTTATCTTCCTTTTTTAAAGTAAAAAATATACAACAGCCTAACAAGAATGTTCTAGCAATGAAAGAAAACTGAACTATGAGATTAAACAAAAATTTTAATATTCTGATAAAAGATTATTATTTTCTTGCTACATAATAGAGCCAATGGATGTTTGTTTGGGAAGAAATAATATTGCGGTGGCCATTTGTTTTTGACTGGAGTGTTCTTAATCAGGGAAAACCTTGTCTTTTTCCTTGACAGACATCGATGGCTTAGAGAGCAGTGCGATTGGGGGCCAGCTGATGGCCTCAGCTTCTACCGAGTCCCCTTTCACCCAGGGCAGGAGAATTGATGACTCCACAGTGGCAGGTAATGACTTGGGTCTTGAGTTTATGAATATGCATGTGTCACGTATGTTACCAGCAGTTAAAGCATTAAGTGGCAGCTTTGTGTGCTGATGTAGATGAATTAACGTCTTATCCTGTCAGAAAAAGTGTGCCTGATGGAAGTTACTTTGCAACGTCTTGCTGATGACGCAACATTCATTATTTATAAACACACAAATGTTTAATGTAAAATGCAATCCAATAGCCATTAAATTATATTTCCGGTAGCAGAATGCCTCACAATTCAGGCTTGCTATTTGGATGGTCAGGAGATCCCATGCTGCTCCCTGCCGGGTTGTTTCTGCCTCTGGAAAGTGATGCCTCCGCCCTTTCACGTTCCAGGTGTGGCATTTGCTCGCTACATTCTGGTGGGCTGCTGGAAGAACCTCATCGATACTTTATCAACCCCACTGACTGGCCGGATGGCAGGAAGCTCCAAAGGGTTGGCCTTCATTCTGGGAGCTGAAGGCGTCAAGGAGCAGAACCAAAAGGAGCGTGATGCCATCTGCATGAGCCTCGATGGGCTGCGGAAAGCTGCGCGGCTGAGCTGTGCTTTAGGTACCAGAGGGAGTGATGTCCCCTGATGCGTGACCTGAGGGGCATCCCTGAGGAGTGCTCGGGGCATGGCCTAGTGGCAAACAAGTCTTCTGGAAGGGCCCTGTTGGTAAGTGGTTGGAGAAGAGACTCAGTGAGCTGCGATCGTTTGTTATCTCTGTAGGAGTTGCGGCTAACTGCGCCTCAGCCCTTGCCCAGATGGCAGCTGCCTCCTGTGTCCAGGAAGAAAAAGAGGAAAAGGAAGTCCAAGAACCCAGTGACGCCATAGCCCAAGGTAACCTCTGAAGGGCCAGAATCCACCTGGCGCCTTCTGTGCCATCTGCACACACCCGCACACATGAGCAGATCCCTGTCCCCGATCCCTGTGGCATGTGCAGCCTATATTTGCCACCAGTCGCGAAGTCCCCGTCTGGATCCGTCCAGATTCCAGGTGTGGCTCTCTTTGACACGGCTGACCCTGCAGAGCACCTCTGTAGATCCCTTTGGAGATAAGAGACATCCTGGCCCTTGCTGACTAGGAAAGTGCTCATGGCTGCTCACAGGAGTCCTGTGGGACACCAGAGTCCTTCCTAGCCGAGCTGTTGGTTCTTCTGTCCTCATCTGGCCACATGCTTTGGCACTGCACAGAGTACCCATCTGAAGACTCCTCAGGTCCTAGCAGGGAAAGGCAGAAAAGCCAGTTTTCTGAAGAGGGAAATCAAATGGAGGAAATCCCCAAGAGAGGCTTCAGGAAAACTTTGTTCTTGTAAGAGAAAAACCTGAGCTTTGTGAACTCCCAAAAGAGTTGATTATTAACTTGTGAAAATCGGTTAGCCAATGAAATGGATGATTAGTATATATACTTGATATGCACAACCATAAATTACATAAAAATCCTTACATTTAAAGTTCTTAAAAAATTATAAAACCAGAATTGATGTCCTAGTTATATACAAATAAATAAAATCAGTATCACAGCCATACGACAAAGACACTTGGCTAAAACTCAGTTTGCCTCTCACAGCAGGAATATGGTTTGACTCCTCTGACGTGAGCGTGCTGTGTTTCTAGACTCAAGACCATCCTTCATGTATCCCACGGGATCCATCTTCCAATGAGTTGATACCTTTATTCATGGAGGATGTTGACATTGGGCCTTGCCTTGGCATTTTGCATAATTGACATATTAAGTTACCCTCTGCATCTTTTCTCATTAGTTATCTACAATTTAAAAAGTGTTATTTGAAGATCACAAGTATAAATGTAAACTCAGGAAATGATCTGATGATCGTGGGCTCAGAGCATATATATGTATACATATATTTTAGATGATCATCACCATGAACCTAGGATGTTAAATAAACCTCAGAGAACTCACAGATTACCAGGAATTCTGTCTTATCAGTGTAGCACATGGGTGGAGGAAGGGCTTGGGTGCAAACAACTTTAGCTGGGGTAAAGAACCCCATCCACCTTGTGAGGCTGCCAAACTGGGCTCACCAGCGTCCAAGGGGCTGAGGGCTGTGTAGCTTGGACACTGAACCACAGGGATGTGCTATTGAGGACCTGGCTACCAGTGCCATCAAGTGACATCTGCTGTTTCCCTTTTGCTCTTGCATGGTAACCCATTCTCTCCTTTTTATCCCTTCTCTCTTATCCTTCTCTGGCCCTGTCTTGGACCATTACATTAATGAATGTCTTTCCGGCATAGTGAAACTGAAGGTAGAACAGAAACTGGAGCAGATCGGGAAGCTGCAGGGGGTCTGGCTGCACACCGCCCACGTCCTGTGCATGGACGCCATCCTCAGTGTAGGCCTGGAGATGGGAAGCCACAACCCGGACTGCTGGCCCCACGTGTTCAGGTGCATGATGATCCCCCAACCCCGATCAGTTACAGTAAGGCAGAAGCAGCAATGATCTCTCTACAGTCCTCACGAGACTAAGACAAAAAGCATGTCTTGCAGGCATTGGCTTTGGGCTGATCTGGGACAGAGAAGCAGTGTCCATGGTGCCGGCATGGGGCAGGGGGCAGGGGCCAGGCTGTCTCCTCACTGCCTCCTCACTGCGCGCCTGATGCCTTGCACTGAGCTCCATTCTGGAAGAGCAGCAGTGGGGCAGACAAGGGCAGGGCCCAGGCACCTAGACCTCACCCAGAGCCCCAGCCAAATCTGGGTTCAGTTTGATGCCCTCAAAGCAAATACAGTTGTAAGTGTTGGGTTTCAAAGAGAGAAGCATGCAGGTCGTTCAAGGATTGCAAACCCCGTCTTGGGGGGAACACGTAAAAGAGCCAGTATGAATCAGCCTGGAGCAAATGGGTTTCAGCGTGGGAGCTGGTGTCCTACTGCTCTTCGTTGCACTCACAGGCAAAATAGGAAAAAGAAAATGACTTAAATTGCACCAGAGCATTTTATAGGGAATCAAAAAATTGCCTGAGCATAGAACACAAAGTGGGTTATCCGGGATGGTCTTTATCAGTCACTGGACTTCTCTGGGTTACCAGGCCTCTTATGAACCATCTTAGCCCCAGGGTCTGTTGGGCATGAACAGTTTGGAAGTTGGCAGCTATCCCCTACATTGTGATGCTTCTCTGGGTTTGCCACGATCAGGGCACGACCCCAGCACCAGCACTAGATGCTGTTGAGGCCAGTTGGGACATGGCTGGGCAGAGCCCTTGAGAGTGGGCCCAGTGTGTCCGGCGGGCCTGCCAGGCACATGCACACTCCGGCTGGGATCCTAAAGAAGGGCTTCCCAAGTCCTCATCAGAGCACTAGAGAGAAGCAGAGAGGGCCCCCTGGGAAAACTCCCTCAGGCAGCCCAAGTCCAAATCAGCCAGTAAACCGGACAGGATGGAACTGGATGAACAGGGCTTCTGTTACCCACCTTTCCTCCCAGCACTGAAGGCAGTCTGAGGAAGACTTACCCCACTTCCAAGTCATCTGGTCCAACTCAAAAAAAGAAAAATAATATGGATAGTGAGGGGGGAGAGGGAGAGGTTGCTCTGACAAGAGAAGAAAGGAAATTGGGGAGTGGGGGACGGCAAAGCTGGGTGGGGTTTCTTTCTCTCACAGTGGGATTTACAGAGCTGGCCTGCTGAGCTACATGACCTAACATCTGTCTGTCTGCGCCTCTGTCTAGGGTCTGTGAGTACGTAGGCACGCTGGAGCACACGCATTTCAGCGACGGCACCTCTCAGCCGCCTCTGACCATCAGCCAGCCCCAGAAGGCGTCAGGGGGCTCCGGACTCCTCGGCGACCCAGAGTGTGAGGGCTCGGCCCCGGAGCAGAGCCTAGAGCCAGAGAGCTCCCTGAGCGCAGCCCCCGTCATCCAGCCCCTCTCCATCCAAGAGCTGGTCAGGGAAGGCAGCCGAGGCCGGGCCTCTGACTTCCGCGGGGGCAGCCTCATGACCGGGAGCAGTGCCGCCAAGGCCGTGCTCACGCTTTCCACCCAGGCGGACAGGTAAGAGCGCCCCGGGGTCTTCATACCTCAGAGGAGTGCTCCCTGCAGAGCACCAGTGGGCAACACCACACCCATGTCTCTCCTCTCAAATCACTCCCAGGACAACTAGATGTGTTGGCCAGTCATTTAAGATTCTTTTTTCATTTTTTTCAAACATACCTCTGTCTCCCATCAGGCCCCACACTTAAAATGAACTGCTGTTTGTTGATTAAGAGCAGAGACCCGGAGGCGGGTTCCCTGGGGCTAGTGCCCTGCACTTACTCTGTGATCTTGGGCAGGTTTGCCCCCCAGGGCCCTGATTGCCTCACGTCAAATAAGGCCATAAAGTCAGCCTCTGTCAGGGCAGTCATAAGGTTAAATTAATTACTACACTTGAAGCACTTAAGACAGAGCTTGATAAATCATAAAAATCCATTATTTTTTTTTAAGATTTTATTTATTTACTTATTTGACAGAGAGAGAAAACAGAAGCAGGGGGTACCGGCAGGCAGAGGGAGAGGGAGAAGCAGGCTCCGTGCCGAGCAAGGAGGCTGACTCAGGGCTGGATCCCAGGATGCTGGGCTCATGACCCGAGCTGAAAGCAGATGCTTAACTGACTGAGCCACCCAGGTGCCACCAAAAACCCATTATTCTTATGATAGTTATTATCTATAGTCCCACACCTAAGGGGGTGATATATTCTTTAACCATACTGAGGTTGAGAGGAAAAACTCAATAACCCCAGCCCCAAGTGGCAACACCTCCTGATGTTGAACCTGCTGCTGGTTGTCACGTCACATGTCGTCCCACCACACTGCACTGTCCACACTGGGTCATTGTGCCCCAAGCCCCAGGGCAGTGAAGTTTATACAGGGAGCCCGAGGCAGGGGAGTGGGAAAGTAAAACAGCACTCACGGGGGCTCAGAACACCTGAGTTCTTTCCTGGCTTTGACACTAATCAACTACAAGGTCATGTCTGCATAAAGAGTTATGCTGAGACTCCGTGCAGTATTCTCTTTTCCCAGCTTATCCAACAAGGTGGCTGGGAAAGTGTGCTGGTATCTGGAAAGTAGTATGCAAGCATCCAGCGCACCATAATATTCACTGCTGTTGTTTTACTAGCAACGAGAGAGAAGAAGTGGTTAATAGGACGCAGACACTAAATGACATTAAAATTGGATTTACAAAAATAGCAAGGAAAAAGTCTTTGTTTCCATCATTTGTAAATGCTTAACTTACTAATTCCCATCTTAAAACCTGTACATCTCATATAACCTCTTCAAAAGGGACTCTGTATTCAATTCCTGTTGGAGACCCTCTCCCTTGCTCAGCATGTGACAGCCCACGGGGCTGCTTGCCCTTCTTTTTTTTTTTTTTTTTTTTTTTTTGGGGGGGGGGCTTGTTCTTCTTTTTTTTTTTTTTTTTTTTTTTTTTTGGGGGGGGCACTTCTTAATCTTATTTATTTAGTTGGTTTTTTTTTTTTACAAGTTCAATCCATTGAATTTTTTTTTCAGCATAACAGTATTCATTGTTTTTGTACCACACTCAGTGCTCCATGCAATCCGTGCCCTCTCTAATACCCACCACCTGGTTCCCCCAACCTCCCACCCCCCAACCTCTTCAAACCCTTAGGATTGTTTTTCAGAGTCCATAGTCTCTCATTGTTCACCTCCCCTTCCAATTTCCCCCAACTCCCTTCTCCTAACTCCCCATGTCCTCCATGCTATTTGTTATGCTCCACAAATAAGTGAAACCATATGATAATTGACTCTTGCTGCTTGCCCTTCTGATGTAAGCACAGATTTGGTGGGCAAGCAGCAGATGACTGAAGAGCAGTGAAAGGCCGGCCATAGAAACCCACATCGGATGCCAGCCTTCTGAATTCCAGCGAGCCTCAGCTCCTCCTCCAAGCCCTGCTACCTCCTACCCTCCTCCTTCTGCTAGAAATGCCTTCACCCAGCAGAGTAGAAAACAGAAGGAACCTGCGAGGTTCATTATGTTAGGGAATATTTGTTCTTTTAGTAGCTACTTGAGCTCCCATTGCGTGCAGGGCGCTGGGTGTATGAGTCAGAGGCAATAATTAAACTAGGCCCACCCCTAGGGGGCTTACAGGTTTGGGTGTATTTTGGTTTTGTATCCTTCTGAAGACCAAACCCAACATTAGACTCATCAATCGTAGCCCAGCAAAAGACTTGATTGACTTAATGGGTTTTTCTATCACATAGTTTATGAAGCTAAAACTAATTCTAAGGATTCCATTCCCAGTTACTCAGTTTTAGGGGGTGATGCTTTGCCAAGTTTCAGCTTCTTGCCAAATGTTTTATGAGTGCCCAGCATGGCTGAGCTACGCCATGCAGAAACAAAGATTTTTTTTTTTTAATGGTCTGTGCCCTTTATATGAAAGTCTCCTAGTTCGAGCAGACTTATACACAGTAATAATAGGTAGAGAAGCATAACGCACATTTCTTTACAGTTTTACACATTTTCATTACTCACAGTTAACAAAATTACCATCATCATTCTACCACAAAGACTTGGTGGAATTGTTGGTAAAAAATCTGTTTCTTTCCTCCAGGCTCTTCGAAGATGCCACGGACAAATTGAACCTGATGGCTTTGGGGGGGTTCCTCTACCAGCTGAAGAAAGCATCCCAGTCCCAGCTCTTCCATTCTGTTACAGATACAGTGGATTACTCTCTGGCCATGCCAGGTAATTCTTTCTCAGAAGAACCATGCCATGAGATCAGCAGGAAGCAGCCCGGATCTCTGAAAGCAGAGGCTTTCAGATTCAAGAAGACTTGAATCCCCATTCTCATCACACATGGTCACCCTGGCTAAGGTCTAGTGCAGATTTGTCATCAGTTTTCAGGCATGCTGGGGGAAATGCTGCTGTGGCCAGGGCTGCCCCTCTTCCCACTGGAACTGTGCCAGGTGGTTCTGCAAAGTTTTGTGCTTAAGATAGAGAAAATTATGTGGCTACTCAGGGTGCAGGTAGTTCCCATGAGGGTGGGACCCCCTTCCCCATATCACAAGCCATGTCTCTTGTTTCATTCAGTTCAGCTGCTTGCAGAAGTAACTCCTGATTCCACAAGAGGCTGGGGGGAGAGAAGAGTGGAAGGGGGAGAAGCTGCTTGCTACTCTTAGAAAAACTGCTGTCGAGGCACATCCCTAACGATAGGTCAATGTCACTGTCTTCACTGATGAGGACCTTGAAGGGAGCACAGTTGTAATGAGCTACCCAAGGGTCCCAAACGGGTGGTAGGCTGCTCACAGATGCAATGGTCCATCAGTAGCCAAGGTTGTCATGCTGAAGCAGTGAACCTCTGTCCTGATGGGTCTGGGCAGGGCCACAGAACTACATGCTGGAGACACACTGTACCAGCAAGCTGGGTCATATAGCCTCTTGAGGTCCCATCTTTAGGGATCTGAATTTCTAGTGCATGCATTTGGCCTTTTGACCCTTACTGCAGATTCTGATTTGAGAAGAACAGTCCTTTCCCTGCTAGTTTTTAATAGACTTTAAAACCTTAGCTCTGTAACGCCAACTTCCCAGACCCCTCGAACTTCCAGAGCAGCCCTGGACTTGGGGGCCACCTTCAAAGTGTTTGGGGTTGAAAAATCAGCAAGCTCTCAGCTTACCAAAAAGCAAGGAGCAGGGTTAGGAAGAGGCAGCTGGGAGGAGGAGGCATTTACTTTGGGATGAATCAGATAGGAGTTAAAATGCTGCGTCCATCTTTTCCAGCTACACTCTTTTAGGTGAGTTGGTAATAATATTACTGTCATTTTGAAGTTTATCTGCTATGGCAAGATTAATTAGAAAGGAGCAATCTGGTTTCAAGAGCAAGATAATGATCAGCATTTTGTAGGCAATGTAGGAGAAGCAGTAGGACATGAGGAAGAAGAAAGTGATGAAAAGGGAGAAGACCAAGGTGACAGGGCAGAGCAGTAGCAAAAGATCGGAGGAGGTAAGGATTACACTGAAGCAAGACAGAGCAGGTTCAACAAGCATGTCCTTGAGTAGAAAGGGGCCTGACCTGCTTGGTAAGCACTTAAGAGGTGCCATTAAGGGTTGGCAAAGTGGATGACACCGTGACAGCAGTAATGCTAATGGCTAACAGCAGGGGGTGTTTAGTATGTGCCCAGCCCTGCGATAGGCACTTTGTGAGGATCTCCATATTTAATCCTTCAAGTAACTTGAAGAGGTAAGTGCTGTTAGTCCCACTTTTACACGAAATGTAGCCTACAGAGAGAAAGTCCTGGTCCAACATAGCCTAGCTACTAAATGGTGCAGCCAGGAGTTGAGCCTAGGCAGTGTGAGTCCCCACCCATCCTACTTAACCACCAGGCCATTCCCCCTTCTCCACAAACAGTGCTCACGCTTGTCCCGGCAGGCCCTGGGAATATGGCGGCCCATAGGAGAGGTGCTGAGTGAACCCCCCTCGTCCCTCCTGAACCCTGGGTCCTCTCCTCCCTCAGTTGGCCCGCATTGACTAATCCTACCACCCTATTTTTCATCCCCTTTGATTTTCATCCTCTCTGTGCTTGAGAAAAGGCCAAACTACCCCTGTGTTTGGGCTTTATGGCTTTTATGGTCTTGCCGCCTTCTAGGAGAAGTTAAATCGACCCAAGACCGGAAGAGCGCCCTCCACCTCTTCCGCCTCGGGGACGCCATGCTGAGGATCGTGCGGAGCAAGTCGCGGCCGCTGCTCCATGTGATGCGCTGCTGGAGCCTCGTGGCCCCACACCTGGTGGAGGTGAGCCCCTGCAGCTGAGCCCTCACGGCACTTTCCATGTGGGGTGGGCTGAAGAGCGTCGTGGCCTCGGAGCAAGGCTAAGGCTCCCAACCCACCCACGCACAAACATCACAGGTCTCCATACGACATCTGGGCATCTAGAGAATCACCCCAAAGGGCAGCCCCACCCTGGTTTTGCCCCAATCTTTCTTTACAGTCTTGTGACTTGGTGAAGTACTTCCCACAGTTGGCTTTGCGATCTTTATGCTTTACTTTCAGCCTGAGGCTGGAGTTTCACTTTTATTTTTTATTTTTTGTTTTTTGTTTCTTTTAAGATTTTATTTATTCATTTGACAGACAGAGATCACAAGTTGGCAGAGAGGCAGACAGAGAGAGAGGAGGAAGCAGGCTCCCTGCTGAGCAGGGAGCCCAATGTGGGGCCTGATCCTAGGAGCCTGAGATCATGACCTGAGCACAAGGCAGAGGCTTAACCCACGGAGCCACTCAGGCACCCCAGGAGTTTCACTTTTATACATGATTATGTATAAAGAACAATGCCTCTTGTTCTGCCAGTCTCTCTTTTCTGAGAGCTAAATGTACTCTGGGAAGTACGCTGTAAGTAGGTGAACCATATGCCCTAGTTTTCCCAACAAAATTAATGTTAGGACCCCTTTCACTCTCATACAAAGTAGTGCATGCGTTAAATTATATCCTATGAACTAAGCATTTCAGTACATAACGACTGGCTCCTTCTCAGTTCGTGGGAAAATTATTACCTCCTTTTTCAGTAATAACGATTCTTATTAGTTCTTCAGTGTTAATCTGGCAGAGTTACATCACCAAATAAAGTGTTTTGTGGAACTTAATTCACTAAACTGAGAACATTCTAGTAAAGAAAAGGAATAGAAAATCACAACTTAGTCATGGAAAAACAGGGTTTATGACTTATCTGTTAAACAACAACCAACCACCCGCAAAATCTGGCCACATAAAACAACAACCATTTATTTAGCTCCTGATACTGTGGTTCAGGTATCTGAGCTGGCTTGAGCTAGGCTTGGCTGAGCTCTTCTTGCCTCACTTGTACACCTATTGTCAGCTGGTTCATGATAGCCTTGACTAGGAGGGCTGGACATGGGGGCCTCTCCTCATGGTGTCTCTCCCTTCAGCAGACTAGCCCTGGCTCATTCACGTGGTATTCTTAGGATTCCCAAGAAAAGTGAGAGGGCAAACCCCAAATTAGAGCTATTTTCCAGTTCGCTACTGATACAATGTTTGGTAATTTTCCTTTGTCCAAAGCAGATCACACATCCAAGCCCAAGGTCAGTGAGAGAGAGGGCTCCACAAGGGCATGCATACAAAGATGTGAGCCAGTTAGACCATCCTGGGGGCAACTGGCCCACTTCCTTGAGGGACAGGTGACACCTCTGATCATATTCAGAACATGGCTAGAATGAGGCCATAGGCAGTTCCCAGACTAGGTTCCAGTGTATTTATAGTCCTTGTGTTCTTTACCATCCAAGAAAACTGTCATGTTACAAGAAGAAAAATGAAAAGGAAATTACTAGAAAGTCTCATTTTTTCAAAAATATTAAGGTGAAACTAGAGTTGTGTGTGATCTTTAGTTAAATTATTAAAAATTTAACTTTAGTGTGCTATTCATCTATACTTATTCCTTGGAGTTATTTTTATTTTCATTTATTTATTTTTACGTCAACAGAATTGCTGCTTCTTCTACCTCCCCACAACGAAGTGGGTTAGGAGTTTAAGAGACCAGTTTCTTACTTCGTAAAGTCCTGATGGTGTTCTACTCTCCCTTGGATTTTGCAGGCCGCCTGCCATAAGGAAAGGCACGTGTCTCAGAAGGCTGTTTCCTTCATCCATGATATACTGACGGAGGTTCTCACTGACTGGAATGAGCCACCTCATTTTCACTTTAATGAAGCACTTTTCCGACCTTTTGAGCGTATCATGCAGCTGGAGTTGTGTGATGAGGATGTCCAAGACCAGGTCAGTGGCGTGTGGAATTCAGCATCACCAGCATCAGAGCCGGCCCCTCCTGAGTGCCCTGGCCAGCCCTGCTCTATGGTCTTTGCATGTTTCACCTTTCCAGTAATCCTTTGTGGAATCCGTGACAGGGGGGCCAAGCAATTTAGCTGATGATACGTGGTTCATGATTAGTGGAACCGGGGTTTGAACCTAGGCAATCTAGCTGCACCAGTGCATACTTCGATATACCTAAGCTATACTCTTTCATCACTACAGTACCTCTGCCAGGAGACAGACAGTAAGGAAACTAACTGTTTACTTCATATCATAATGGTGGGCTAGGAACAGACAGATCCTCTGCCTCTGAATCCTACCAAAAAGGTCGAATAAAGGTTTAAAAATTCCTTGTAAATGCATTGACCCTTTCTGGCAAGAAAGGCAAGAGTACTAATGTGTCCAAAACTAAGTAACCATGGGAAGCCAGAGCACTAAGTAGAGTCCTAAGCCTTTTGCCATGAGGGAATTTGCCATTGGGTGAAGCAGAGGTCTGCTTAGCACATCCTTGAGGCCACAGGAATAGATCAATCTCAGGGCAAACTGTGTAAGACTGGTGTTCATTCAGGACAACGTTGAATTCAAAATGAACCCAATACCACCCTCCTGTGGATAGTAGCAGCCTCTCTCTAACATTGGCTCTTCATAGAGACTAAAACACAAACAAACAAGAAAAAAAAAAAAAAACTCTACAGGATTTAAATTTACAAGCTATCCCTTCTAGCAAGTCAGTGTATGAAATTACACCACCTTTGTAGTCTGAAAAACTTTATACAGGCATGATACAAAAGCAACAGAAATTCTCCCAGAGGAACTCATTTCAACTTGGGCCATAAAAGAATCCCACAAATAAAGTTCCCAGATAGGTGAGTTCACAGTATTTCCAAAATATTACAAAGCACACAGGGAGACAAGGCAATGCTCAGAGCAAGCTGCTGGAATAACAGATGGTACAGTCAGGACTGAAAAGAGTTGAAATGTTGTTTAAATATTTTAAATTTAAAGTTTAAAGTTTAAAATATTAAATAGGAATGTAAAGTAAGTTTAATGAAACAAAAGAAAGCAAAATGAAAAGTGAGTTAATGCCTAAAGACTAAGTTGGAAGATTTCCATCATAGTGAATTAAGTAGGTCAGATCAATTTTCCACAGGGAACAACCAGGAAAAGTTGGATAAAAAAAATTTTTTTAATCATTGTTAGATATTGGAACATAAGGCAATGAATAACTGAGGCCAATGTCTAGAAGAAGAAGAATACCCAGAGTCTGTGCCTGGTGCTGGAGGTGACATTTCCTGAAAAGGGAATCCACTAATTTCAGAAAAGGAGGTTGCAAGATTGAAAAACTATCCCAAACTGGAATCTGGGGCCCACCAAGTCTGGTAACTTACGGACATCCTGGGACAGAACCATGAATAGAAAGGGACATATTAGGAAGAAGAGTGAAACTTAAATAGACTAATCATACCAGGAAATAATCCCCAACTTTAAATAATCCCAATCCCTAACATGAGATTAGATGATTTGCAAGTTCTGGGGCCTCTGCCCTAGCACAAAACAACTCTCTGACAGAAGATGACGTCATCCCAAGGATTCAAATTATTTCTTGATTTGCATATATAGTGTCTACATTCAGTACATTCAGTCAAAAATAATCAGGCTCATTAGGAAATAACACGTCACTGACAACAAAAAGAAAAACAATAAAAATAGACACACACACACACACAAACACATAATCACATGCTTAGCCAGGGATCCAGAGTCATCAGAGACAGACTTTAAAATAACTATGCTTCAGTGTGTTCAGAAAGATTTAGAACTGGGAGCACCTGGGTGGCTCAGTCAGTTAAGCAGCTGCCTTCGGCTCAGGTCATGATCCTGGAGTCCCAGGATCGAGTCCATATCAGGCTTCCTGCTCAACAGGGAGTCTGCTTCTCTCACTGACCTCTCTCCTCTCATGCTCTCTCTCTCATTCTCTCTCTCTCCCTTTCAAATAAATAAATAAAATCTTTAAAAAAAAAAAAGAAAGAAAAGAAAGATTTAGAACTGGAGGGATTTGGGCTATGGCAGCATGAAAAAGTTAATAAAGCTACCTCACAAAAATCAAGTATAAAACAAGACAAAATTGTCAAAATCAATGGTTTCAGGTTTCTGGAAATTGACCAAGGGCAGACAACAAATTGAGCAGCATTTATGCTTAGAAATCCTTCTTGCCAGAACTTTGCTTAAGAACAATGGAAGTTTGTGACCTCTTGCCAAACACTGTCCCCATCACCCTTACTCTCAAGCTATTGGCTAGTATAGTAGTTTGACTAGTGTGAAGCTAACTTAGAAAATCAGCAGCTTTTCCACTATAAGGGACAGATTTAGTTTAAAGAAGACTTAGAGGGACGCCTGGGTGGCTCAGTCCATCAAGCCTTTGGCTCAGGTCATGATCCCAGGGTCCTGGGATCCAGCCCCGAATCGGGCTCTCTCAGCAGGGAACCTGCTTCTCCTTCTCTTTCTGCCACTCCCCCTGATTGTGCTCACTCTCTATCTCTCCCTTGCTCTCTCAAATAAATAAATAAAATCTTTAAAAAGAAGAAGAAGGAGGAGGAGGAGGAGTAGTGAACAGGGGAAACTGCAATTTTGCTAGCCTAAGGTTATAGTGAGCAGTGATCGAATAAGAAATGTAACATGAGTCCCTGGAAACCAGAGAGACTTACAGAAAGACTAGATCAATTCCTCACGCATCTCTGGCTGAATGAAACATATGCATATGCAGTATAGACCATACAAATCACATCAGAAAGTAAAAAACAAGACCTGGCTAAACTTAGAATATTTTCCCCAACCTACACATGTGGATTGGTTGAGGAGGATGGAAGCCTTAAAGGCTCAAGTTGTCTGAGAACAATTTCTGCCAAATCATCAGCTGACCCCTAACCTATTCAGACATGGGGAGGATTGTTAAATAGTAAATCTAAGACCTAAAAACAAAGAAACTGATCAGACACACTGGCTCCTCACACATGGGAAGAGACAGATTTCACAGTATAAATCCAACCCCTTATTTAGGAAAAACAACAACAACAACAACTCAAAAATTAATCAGAATTCAGCATTGCCACAATTTATGTTATATAAAATGTTGACTTTTCAGCAAAGAAAAAGGAAAGGAAGAGAGGAGAAAGGAAAGGAAAGGGGAAAGGAGAGGAAGGAAGGGAAGGAGGGAAATGGAAATGGAAGGAAGGCAAAAAGGAAAGAAGGGAGGGAGAGAGGAAGGAGAGAGAGAGAAAGAGGAAGGAAGGATGGAAGGAAAAGGGAAGTCATTAAGGAAATGCAAATCAAAACCACAATGAGATATCACTTCAGACCACCTAGGATGACTTCAGTAAAAAAGATCGTAAGGTTTGATGAGGATGTGGAGAAATTGGAATTTCCATATGCTACTAAATGCGCTGCCATGGAAAACAGTCTGGGAGTTCCTCAAAAGGTACATACCCAAGAAAAATGAAAACATATATCCATATGTTTGTGTCTGGATTTATACGGATATATGTTTTCATCTTTTTTACTGTAGTCATCCTAGGTGGTCTGAAGTGATATCTCATTGTGGTTTTGATTTTCATTTCCTTAATGACTAAAGATGTGGAGCCTCTTTTCACAAATACATATTTAATACTATTAAAATGGTCTTATTTACATCTGTCATTTTACTACTTCTTTTCCACATAAAATGTGTTTTTTGTTCCTCTGTTCCTCCTTTACTGCCTTCTTTTGTGTTAAACATATTTTTAGTGTATCATTTTGATTCCTCTCTTTTTAATTTATTTTTTGTGTTATTCTCAAGGCTGTTGTCCTAAGGATTAGAATATACATCTTCGACTTATCACAATATTCAAGTTAATAATGACTTAATTCTAGCAAAATATGGCAACTTTGCTTCTAATAGTTTCATTTTCTCCCCTTTCTTTTTGCCACGGCTATGTACATCTTTATAGTTAATAAATTAAAAAATACAATGTTAGAGTCAGTGTTTATGTAAACATTGCTTTTAAAATTAAAAAATATATTAACCCACACACCCATTTCTTCTTGTGAAACTGACTTACTCTGTTTTATCTCCTTTTAGTCTGAAGGAATTCCTTTAGTACTTCTTATAAGATAGGTCTATTGGCAAGAAATTCTATTATATCCCTATAAATCTAGACACAAACGTTCAGAGCAGCATTATTCATAACAGCCAGAATGTTGGAAACAACCTAAATTCCATTTGCTGATAAATGGATGAATGTGGTATTTCCACACAATAAAATACTATTCTGTAATAAACAAAAAAAAATCAGTACTGATTTGTGCTACAGCATGAATGAAGCTTGGAAACATTACACTAAATGAAAAAAGCCAGTCACCAAAATAAACAAACAACCAAAAAAAACCCACATTTTATTTCATTTGTATAAAATGTCCATAATAAATCTAAGGAGAGAAAAAGTAAGTTAGTGATTGCCTAGGGCAGAGAGTAGGGTTCTGTGGAGGGAATGACTACTGGCACGTGCTGGCTTGGGGGCATAGGCAGGTCAAGAAAATGTTATAAAATTAGATTAGTCATGGTTGCACAACTCTCTAAATCTGCTAAAAAACACCAAATTGTACAGTATAAATGGGTGAACTTTATCATACAGGATTTATATCTCAATAAAAATGTTAAAAAAACAGGGCACCTGGGTGGTGGCCTGGGTTAAAGCCTCTACCTTCAGCTCGGGTCATGGTCTCAGGGTCTGGGGATCGGGCCCCGCATCAGGCTCTCTGCTCAGTGGGGAGCCTGCTTCCTCCTCTCTCTCTCTTTCTCTCTCTCTGCCTGCCTCTCTGCCTACTTGTGATCTCTGTCTGTCAAATAAATAAATAAAATCTTTTTTAAAAATGTTAAAAAACATGAAATGACCAAGCTATCAGAAGGCAGAATTGTAAGGGTGGATATAACAATAAGGTATTATAATACACAGTCTACAAGAGACAGATTTTACATTCAAAGGCACAAAGATTGAGAGTAGAAGAGGTGAAAATGATATGCCATGCAAACAGTAACCATCAAACGGCCGGGGTAGCCATATTAACCTCCAGCCAAATGAACACCAGTATGACAAATATTATTAGAAACAATCTTTGGGCCCTCGGGTTAGGCAAAGATTTCTTAGGAATGACACCAACATGATCCATAAAAAGAGAAGTTGATGAATTAGATTTTGTCAAAATTAAAAATTTGTTCTTTAAAAGACACCATTAAAAAAATAAGACAAAGCTGTAAAAAAAAAAAGAGTAAATCATGTATCGGAGGAAAGATTTGAATCTAGAATACGTAAACAGCTCTAACAACTCACTAAAAAAAGACAGTGATGAGGGGTGCCTGGGTGGCACAGGCAGTTAAGCGTCCAACTCTTGGTTTCGGCTCAGGTCATGATCTCGGGGTCATGAGACTGAACCTATGTTGGACTCTACGCTCAGCATGGAGTCTGTTTGAGATTCTCTTCCTCTCCTTCTGTCCCTCCCCATCTACGCGTACATTCACTCTCTAAAAATCGATCAGTCTTTCTTTGAGAAAAGATAATAATGAGAAGACAAAAAGTTTTTTAAAAAAAAAAAGCAAAACATTTGCAGATGGCAAATAAGCATGTGAAAAGTTGCTCAACATTAGCCATTAGCAAATGCAAATTAATGCAATATGGCAGCTCATTTAAGGAGATTTTTGAGTGGGTTTGGATGAATTCTGGTTTTTCTTTTTTCACTGTAATGAACCCAGAAATAGGAAGCGGAGAAGTATATCCCCCTTCCCAGAAATTTTCCTCCTGCTTTTAAGGGAAAGATTTTTAGTGCCACCCCCTTTGCCTCTGCCAGGTCGTGACATCCATTGGTGAGCTAGTTGAGGTGTGTTCCACACAAATCCAGTCGGGATGGAGGCCCTTGTTCAGTGCCCTGGAAACTGTGCACAGTGGAAACAAGTCTGAGGTGAAGGAGTATCTGGTCGGTGATTACTCCATGGGTAAGAACGTGTGTTTGATTTTGTATCCTAAATCTTTAATGAATGCAGTTATTAGTTATAAAGTTTTGGGTGGCATCTTTAGGATTTTCTAAACAAAATAGATCATGTGGTCTACAAACAATTTTACTCTTTCCTCTCTGACTTGGGATGTGTTTTATTTATTTATTTATTTTTCTTGTCTACTTGCTCTGGGGAGTATTTCCAGTACTATATTAAGTACGGGTGGTGAGAGGAAAGAATGGGTAGATGATTTTTATCATAAAGTATGAATTCTTGATGTCAATTTTCATGCTATCAAAAGAAGCTAAACAATAGGGCAGGCTACCATTCAGCCATGTTTTCTTGGTAGGAAATGAACCTGTTATAGCAGGGGCACCCATTCTGAGTTCTGCTGGCAGACCAAGAACCCTGAGCATTATCAGGCCCTGCTCTCACTGATAGATTAGACCAAATGCCGACACTTCTGTCTTTTCAGTTATACATATCTGTGTTGAGTTCATTCCTAAAGCCAAAAAAGCAAACATTATTTGCTTCCTAGTAAGCAAAAAAGCATCATAACACAGTTGAATCCCAGTTAGGGAAATTGAGCTTAGCTGGAAATGAATGGGGACCCATAAAGCAAGCCAAGAGACCCAACAGGGGATGCACAGGACTCAGCATATAGGTAAGCTAAGTCTTACTGCATGGCTCAGATTATCATGGCAACATGGTGAGGACAAACCAGATTGTAAGGGCAGAAGACACAGAATTAAGGCAAATTCCTGTGCAGGCTACCGTGTGCTCTCAGCCTCCCCCAAGGGTCCCACAGAGCACACTCTGCTCTGGGAGTGAAAATGCAGCAACATGAGTCTGATGTTTCTCCCCAGCGAAGCCCTTTGGAGACCCAGCTAAGAGCTGGCCATCTAAGTAGCCCCTGACCAGCACCTACCAAAATCCCAGACTCCCCAGAGGAAAGCCAATGTTCAGAACAAACCATGTTGTTTTCATAGTCTAGGCACAGTGAACCACCCTCATCAGTTCACTATTGCCTAGGAATATTCTGAGAACGAAGTTCCCAGATGTGAGCCAACGGCCAATCTTGTAAACCAGCTTTTCTAAGGATAGCAATCTTGAGCCTGTTAACTCTCTCCTGCACAGTTGTGAATCAATTAGTATATGCCATCAGGGCTTATCTAAACCTTCCCTTCCCTATAATTACGTGTGTGGAATCCCAGAGGTCTGCGTGTTTCCCAAGGATGTAGACCTACCCATTGCCACAGCGCTGCACTTAGTGGGCTTTACCCTCCTGTCCCTGCGGAAGAGCTCTCTGGTATTTGTAGCTTTCCTGCAGCTCCCCCTGCAGGCAAAGCTGAGAAGGACAGCATTGGAGCCAAGCTCCCTGTCCCCTCAAAAGGCCAGGAATTTCCTCCAGTGGTATAGGTCTTTTCCAAGACTTCATGGAAGGTACTGCGAGTATGGACAACCTGAAGGGTAATGTTGATGTCCTTAATATTCCTCCCTTAGGAAAGAGCCAGGCTCCAGTGTTTGATGTATTTGAAGCATTTCTCAATACTGACAACATCCAGGTCTTTGCTAATGCGGCCACAAGTTACATCATGTGCCTTATGAAGTTTGTCAAAGGACTGGGTGAGTGGAGTCTTCTTGTCGTCCCTCACGACAACTGGAGGGCCCTTTCCTGGGTGACTGTGTGTGAAAAACCCTGGAGATGGGCCCACTGCCTGCCTAGAGCCAGTAAGCCCACTGCCTGGGCTTTAAGCAGATGGCGGTATGCGTTGTGTATTCAGAAGCAGAAAGCTTACTGTAAAAGCAGCCGGGATTCTGTCCAGGGTTGCTATTTTTCATCATGTTCCTGGAATGCTCTTGTAGTGTAGCATGTTTTCAATCTATATGTTACTTGACTCCAACTTCGTTTTGAATCTTAAAATATTCAGTATCATATGCTATAATCTTCCTGACATGGGAGCTGCTGTCCTCAATGTCACATAATTACCAGCCTGAGCTTGAGTTTCCAGCTCCTCCTAAGCAAAAATTTAGGATGCCTACTCCTGGGCCATATTAATCATAACATTTCTTTGGAGGGTAAAATTCCCCCTTCTCTGAAACACACAAGGCCTGATTTTCCGCTTCACTGAGCAACGCTTGAACAAAGGAGAGCCTTGCTATACAATTTGACCTGCTGAAGCAGATTTTTTATGGAGCCCAAGTTGATCTGGGGTGAAACAGAAGAGAGGGCAGTTAGTGAAACCAAAAATTTGAGAAGGACCTGAAGTCTTAAAGTTTTGAGAACCTCACCAGGGAGTACTCTTACACCCGGAGGCTAAGAACAATTTGAAGAAGGACAATATAAGGTTCATAATATTTTTTTAAAATGTTTGCTAAATAGTCAGCAGTTCACTTGCAGAAAAAGACTGGACACAAAGAAATTAGGGGACTTCATTCATGTTCCCCTTCTTGGGGAGCAGGAACAAAAATGCAAGTTTCAGGATAGAGGCAACAAGTCTGATGTATTGACCATTGTTATTATAGTCTATTATGTATTACATGTGCCTCATTCTGTTGTTACATATACCCCAAAGAATGGAGGACTGAGCAGGACAACCATGGCCACTTTCTCATCGATTTTACAAACTAGCCTTCAGAGGAAGATTTCTTGTGATCTACAGCATCAGATTTTATTTATTTGTTTTAACTCTGCTCTATGTTAAATAAAAACCAAGTAATTTAGTATCTCCATCACAAGAAGATCTTTAAGTATGAATCTTTGTCTCAGGTGGTAGAAAATTCAGTTCTTCTATAGGAAAAGCTCACCCTGGGTGGCTTCTTTGTTCCCTTCCCCCTCTGACTGGCACCCTCACAGTGCTCTGACACTGGACATAGGGGTGGGGTGTGAGGGTCTCACACCATGCAATATGCTGCAACACCAGCTGGGTGTCCTATAACTCAATTCAGTTCTGACACTCCCCGGAGTTAGCTCAGACTCCACAGGTTAGGGACTCAGTCCCACAAGACTCCCCCCTCCGCTTCACATGCCAAAACAAAGGTAGATCCCCAGGTTACCCACAAGTTTGACATGGCTACACTTTGGGGGTTCCATGAGCCCACCCCTTGGATTTGGTTAATTGTTGGAACAACTCATAGAGCTCAGGAGAACATGCTCACCCTTTCTTATATAATGAAGGATATAATTAGGGATACGGATGAATACCCAAAGAGATACATTGGATGAGATCCAAAAGGGTCCCAAACACAGGAGCTTTTGTCCCCATGGAGTGAGGGTGTGCACCCTCCCACAATGGAGATGTGTTCACCAACCCAGAAGCTCTCTGCACCCCATACTTTTGGAATTTTATTTAGGTTTCATCACGTAGGCAGGACAGATCTTTAACTCTGTTTCCAGGCTCTCTGCCGTAGGATGTGGAAAGTGGCTAAACATCTCAACTTCTAGTCGCAGTTTGGTCTTTCTGGTGACCAATCCACATCTAAGAGCACACCACATGTTGTCTTGATTAGAAGACCTTCCTATCATCCAGGAAACCCCAAGGAGTTAGGAGTTCTGTGTCAGGAATTGGAGTCAAATACCAAACATTAAACCACAAGATGCTTCCAGTGCTCTTATCGCTTGGGAAATTACCAGGGTTTTAGGGGCTCTGTGTGGGGAACTGGGAACAGAGACCAATATATGTATTTGCTACTATGTCACAGTCTTGTATTTCATTTAAGAATAATTACTGGTAGATTCATTCTTGGGGAGGAGTCAAGATGGCGGAGAAGTAGCAGGCTGAGACTACTTCAGGTTGTGGGATATCAGCTAGATAGCTTATCTAAAGATTGCAAACACCTACAAATCCAACGGGAGATCGAAGAGAAGAAGAACAGCAATTCTAGAAACAGAAAATCAACCACTCTCTGAAAGGTAGGACTGGCGGAGAAGTGAATCCAAAGCGATGGGAAGATAGATCGCGGGGGGAGGGGCCGGCTCCCGACAAGCAGCGGAGCCACGGAGCACAAAATCAGGACTTTTAAAAGTCTGTTCCACTGAGGGACATCGCTCCAGAGGCTTAACCGGGGTGAAGCCCACGCGGGGTCAGTGTGGCCTCAGGTCCCACAGGGTCACAGAAGGATCGGGGGTGTCTGAGTGTCGCAGAGCTTGCAGGTATTAGGACGGGGAAGCCGGCTACAAAGACAGAGCCGAGGAGTGAGCTCACAGCTCGGGTTTACCTTGAACCGGTCGCAGGCTCGGTGAGCTCGTAGCGTGGCCGGAGGCCAGGGTGACGGGAGCAATTGGGCGCTGTTCACTGAGGGCGCACTGAGGAGTGGGGCCCCGGGCTCTCGGCTCCTCCGGGCCAGAGACTGGGAGGCCGCCATCTTCATTCCCGTCCTCCAGAACTCTACGGAAAGTGCTCAGGGAACAAAAGCTCCAGAAAGCAAACCCGAGCGGATTACTCAGCCCGGCCCCTGGTAAGGGCGGTGCAACTCCGCCTGGGGCAAAGACACTTGAGAATCACTACAACAGGCCCCTCCCCCAGAAGATCAACAAGAAACCCAGCCAGGACCAAGTTCACCTACCAAGGAGTGCAGTTTCAATACCAAGGAGAGCAGCGGAATTCCAGAGGAGGAGAAAGCAAAGCAAGGAACTCATGGCTTTCTCCCCATGATTCTTTAGCCTTGCAGTTAATTTAATTTTTGTTTCTTTTTCAATTTTTTTCTCTTCTTCTGCTAAATTTTTTTAAACTTTTACCCTTTTTTAACGTTTTCTAACTAGTTTATCTAATATATATATTTTTTTTCCTTTTTATATTTTTTTCATTATTGGTTTTCTTTTTTTATTTGTTTCTTTTTTCTTTTTTATTTTATTTTTTTTTTTCTTTCTGAACCTCTTTTTTATCCCCTTCCCCCACCCCTCACGATTTGGGATCTCTTCTGATTTGGCTAAAGCATATTTTCCTGGGGTTGTTGCCACCCTTTTAGTATTTTACTTGTTCCTTCATATACTCTTATCTGGACAAAATGACAAGGAGGAAAAATTCACCACAAAAAAAAGAACAAGAGGCAGTACCAAAGGCTAGGGACCTAATCAATACAGACATTGGTAATATGTCAGATCTAGAGTTCAGAATGACGATTCTCAAGGTTCTAGCCGGGCTCGAAAAAGGCATGGAAGATATTAGAGAAACCCTCTTGGGAGATATAAAAGCCCTTTCTGGAGAAATAAAAGAACTAAAATCTAACCCAGTTGAAATCAAAAAAGCTATTAATGAGGTGCAATCAAAAATGGAGGCTCTCACTGCTAGGATAAATGAGGCAGAAGAAAGAATTAGTGATATAGAAGACCAAATGACAGAGAATAAAGAAGCTGAGCAAAAGAGGGACAAACAGCTACTGGACCACGAGGGCAGAATTCGAGAGATAAGTGAAACCATAAGACGAAACAACATTAGAATAATTGGGATTCCAGAAGAAAAAGAAAGAGAGAGGGGAGCAGAAGGTATATTGGAGAGAATTATTGGAGAGAATTTCCCCAATATGGCAAAGGGAACAAGCATCAAAATCCAGGAGGTTCAGAGAACCCCCCTCAAAATCAATAAGAATAGGTCCACACCCCGTCACCTAATAGTCAAATTTACAAGTCTTAGTGACAAAGAGAAAATCCTGAAAGCAGCCCGGGAAAAGAAGTCTTTAACATACAATGGTAAAAATATTAGATTGGCAGCAGACTTATCCACAGAGACCTGGCAGGCCAGAAAGAGCTGGCATGATATATTCAGAGTACTAAATGAGAAAAACATGCAGCCAAGAATACTATATCCAGCGAGGCTATCATTGAAAATAGAAGGAGAGATTAAAAGCTTCCAGGACAAACAAAAACTGAAAGAATTTGCAAACACCAAGCCAGCTCTACAGGAAATTGAAAGGGGTCCTCTAAGCAAAGAGAGAGCCTAAAAGTAGTAGATCAGAAAGGAACAGAAACAATATACAATAACAGTCACCTTACAGGCAATACAATGGCACTAAATTCATATCTCTCAATAGTTACCCTGAATGTTAATGGGCTAAATGCCCCCAATCAAAAGACACAGGGGATCAGAATGGATAAAAAAACAAAACCCATCTATATGTTGCCTACAAGAAACTCATTTTAAACCCAAAGACACCTTCAGATTTAAAGTGAGGGGGTGGAAAAGAATTTACTGTGCTAATGGACATCAGAAGAAAGCAGGAGTGGCAATCCTTATATCAGATCAATTAGATTTTAAGCCAAAGACTATAATAAGAGATGAGGAAAGACACGATATCATACTCAAAGGATCTGTCCTACAAGAAGATCTAACAATTTTAAATATGTATGCCCCTAACGTGGGAGCAGCCAACTATATAAACCAATTAATAACAAAATCAAAGAAACACATCAACAATAATACAATAATAGTAGGGGACTTTAACACTCCCCTCACTGAAATGGACAGATCATCCAAGCAAAAGATCAACAAGGAAATAAAGGCCTTAAATGACACACTGGACCAGATGGATATCACAGATATATTCAGAACATTTCATCCCAAAGCAACAGAATACACATTCTTCTCTAGTGCACATGGAACATTCTCCAGAATAGATCACATCCTGGGTCCTAAATCAGGTCTCAACCGGTATCAAAAGATTGGGATCATTCCCTGCATATTTTCAGACCACAATGCTCTGAAGCTAGAACTCAATCACAAGAGGAAATTTGGAAAGAACCCGAATACATGGAGACTAAACAGCATCCTTCTAAAGAATGAATGGGTCAACCAGGAAATTAAAGAAGAATTGAAAAAATTCATGGAAACAAATGATAATGAAAATACAACGGTTCAAAATCTGTGGAACACAACAAAGGCAGTCCTGAGAGGAAAATATATAGCGGTACAAGCCTTTCTCAAGAAACAAGTAAGGTCTCAGGTACACAACCTAACCCTACACCTAAAGGAGCTGGAGAAAGAACAAGAAAGAAACCCTAAACCCAGCAGGAGAAGAGAAATCATAAAGATCAGAGCAGAAATCAATGAAATAGAAACCAAAAAACAATAGAACAAATCAACGAAACTAGGAGCTGGTTCTTTGAAAGAATTAATAAGATTGATAAACCCCTGGCCAGACTTATCAAAAAGAAAAGAGAAAGGACCCAAATCAATAAAGTCATGAATGAAAGAGGAGAGATCACAACTAACACCAAAGAAATACAGACAATCATAAGAACATATTATGAGCAACTCTATGCCAACAAAATTGACAATCTGGAAGAAATGGATGCATTCCTAGAGACATATAAACTACCACAACTGAACCAGGAAGAAATAGAAAGCCTGAACAGACCCATAACCAGTAAGGAGATTGAAACTGTCATCAAAAATCTCCAAACAAACAAAAGCCCAGGGCCAGACGGCTTCCTGGGGGAATTCTACCAAACATTTAAAGAAGAACTAATTCCTATTCTCCTCAAACTGTTCCAAAAAATAGAAATGGAAGGAAAACTTCCAAACTCATTTTATGAGGCCAGCATCACCTTGATCCCAAAACCAGACAAGGATCCCATCAAAAAAGAGAACTACAGACCAATATCCTTGATGAACACAGATGCAAACATTCTCACCAAAATACTAGCCAATAGGATTCAACAGTACATTAAAAGGATTATTCAACATGACCAAGTGGGATTTATTCCAGGGCTGCAAGGTAGGTTCAACATCTGTAAATCAATCAATGTGATACAACACATTAATAAAAGAAAGAACAAGAACCATATGATACTCTCCATAGATGCTGAAAAAGCATTTGACAAAGTACAGCATCCCTTCCTGATCAAAACTCTTCAAAGTGTAGGGATAGAGGGCACATACCTCAATAATATCAGAGCCATCTATGAAAAACCCATTGCAAATATCATTCTCAATGGAGAAAAACTGAAAGCTTTTCCGCTAAGGTCAGGAACACGGCAGGGATGTCCGTTATCACCACTGCTATTCAACATAGTACTAGAAGTCCCAGCCTCAGCAATCAGACAACAAAAAGAAATGAAAGGCATCCAAATCGGCAAAGAAGAAGTCAAACTATCACTCTTCGCAGATGATATGATACTATATGTGGAAAACCCAAAAGACTCCACTCCAAAACTGCTAGAACTGGTACAGGAATTCAGTAAAGTGTCAGGATATAAAATCAATGCACAGAAATCAGTTGCATTTCTCTACACCAACGACAAGACAGAAGAAAGAGAAATTAAGGAGTCCATCCCATTTACAATTGCACCCAAAACTATAAGATACCTAGGAATAAACCTAACCAAAGAGACTGAGAATCTATACACAGAACACTATAAAGTACTCATGAAAGAAATTGAGGAAGACACAAAGAAATGGAAAAATGTTCCATGCTCCTGGATTGGAAGAATAAATATTGTGAAAATGTCTATGCTACCTAAAGCAATCTACACATTTAATGCAATTCCTATCAAAGTACCATCCATTTTTTTCAAAGAAATGGAACAAATAATCCTAAAATTTATATGGAACCAGAAAAGACCTCGAATAGCCAAAGGAATATTGAAAAAGAAAGCCAAAGTTGGTGGCATCACAATTCCAGACTTCAAGCTCTACTACAAAGCTGTCATCATCAAGACAGCATGGTACTGGCACAAAAACAGACACATAGATCAATGGAACAGAATAGAGAGCCCAGAAATAGACCCTCAACTCTATGGTCAACTAATCTTCGACAAAGCAGGAAAGAATGTCCAATGGAAAAAAGACAGCCTCTTCAATAAATGGTGTTGGGAAAATTAGATAGCCACATGCAGAAAAATGAAATTGGATCATTTCCTTACACCACACACGAAAGTAGACTCAAAATGGATGAAGGACCTCAATGTGAGAAAGGAATCCATCAAAATCCTTGAGGAGAACACAGGCAGCAACCTCTTCGACCTCAGCCGCAGCAACATCTTCCTAGGAACATCGCCAAAGGCAAGGGAAGCAAGGGCAAAAATGAACTATTGGGATTTTATCAAGATCAAAAGCTTTTGCACAGCAAAGGAAACAGTTAACAAAACCAAAAGACAACTGACAGAATGGGAGAAGATATTTGCAAACGACATATCAGATAAAGGGCTAGTGTCCAGAATCTATAAAGAACTCAGCAAACTCAACACCCAAAGAACAAATAATCCAATCAAGAAATGGGCAGAAGACATGAACAGACATTTCTGCAAAGAAGACATCCAGATGGCCAACAGACACATGAAAAAGTGCTCCATATCACTCGGCATCAGGGAAATACAAATCAAAACCACAATGAGATACCACCTCACACCAGTCAGAATGGCTAAAATTAACAAGTCCGGAAATGACAGATGCTGGCGAGGATGCGGAGAAAGGGGAACCCTCCTACACTGTTGGTGGGAATGCAAGCTGGTGCAACCACTCTGGAAAACAGCATGGAGGTTCCTCAAAATGTTGAAAATAGAACTACCCTATGACCCAGCAATTGCACTGCTGGGTATTTACCCTAAAGATACAAATGTAGTGATCAGAAGGGGCACGTGCACCCGAATGTTTATAGCAGCAATGTCTACAATAGCCAAACTATGGAAAGAACCTAGATGTCCATCAACAGACGAATGGATAAAGAAGATGTGGTATATATACACAATGGAATACTATGCAGCCATCAAAAGAAATGAAATCTTGCCATTTGCGACGACGTGGATGGAACTAGAGGGTATCATGCTTAGCGAAGTAAGTCAATCGGAGAAAGACAACTATCATATGATCTCCCTGATATGAGGGAGAGGAGATGCAACATGGGGGTTAAGGGGGTAGGAGAAGAGTAAATGAAGCAAGATGGGATTGGGAGGGAGATGAACCATAAGTGACTCTTAATCTCACAAAACAAACTGAGGGTTGCTGGGGGGTGTGGGGTTGGGGGGGTGGAGTTATTATGGACATTGGGGAGGGTATGTGCTATGGTGAGTGCGGTGAAGTGTGTAAACCTGGAGATTCACAGACCTGTACCCCTGGGGAAAAAAATATATGTTTAAAAAAAATAAAATTTAAAAAAAAAAAAGAATAATTACTGGTATTCTCTTATTCAGTGAGCAGTTAGGTGCCCACTGTGGGGCACAACAGCCCATATGTACCGTGAAGGTGTAAAAATGAACAAAACACGCTTCCCGCCTATGAGAGGCTCACAGCCTTTTCTCAGAAGCACACAAAAATCAATAACTACAATTCAGTAAGATGAGTACTTTTGTGGAGGATAGTAAAAAGAAAAAAAGGAAAAAGGCATTTAAGCAGAAATAAGCTCCTGAAAGAGATGTTTGGTAGTGGGGGCCCGTGCAGGCTTCAAAGAGGAAGTGACATTTGAAATTTGTGGAGTAAGCTATAGGTTTGCTTTTCTAAAAAACAGGGTATATTGGAGGTACCCACAAAAAAGGGATAATAGGTGATGAGTTGGAAAGAAAGGAAGGGGGCATTTGGGGAAGGTTCAAGGAATCCAGAATGTGTGGGGAAGTTTTCTTTTTTAAGAAATAACTTAGAGGGGCGCCTGGGTGGCTCAGTGGAAATAGAATTTTTTTTTTAAGATTTTATTTATTTATTTGACAGACAGAGATCACAAGTAGGCAAAGAGCCAGGCAGAGAGAGAGGGAGAAGCAGGCTCCTCGCTGAGCAGAGAGCCTGATGCAGGCCTCAATCCCAGGACCCTGAGAACATGACCTGAGCCGAAGGCAGAGGCATAACACACTGAGCCACCCAGGTGCCCAGGGTTTCTATGTAAAGAATGATACAACCACATGAACTCTGGCAGGCTGATGCCCCCATACATGGGGATGGGCAGCTGCAGGTAGAGAGAAAGGAGACAGGATGTGATTGGCTCCAGCTTATGGTAGGGGTGGGATCTGTGAGGCTTGGCCCTGCTCCAGTGGAGGCTTGGACTGTAGGAACTGAGCACCGCTCTCTGCTCCCCTTCCAAGGACTGGTGTTACCCAGAAATAAGGTGTTCAAAAGCTGAGCAGGTTAGGTGTGGAGGAGAAGAACAAGTTATGAATTCTATCTTTGGACATTTAGATAGGTTGAGCTTCTGTGAAACTCCATTCGAGTGGAAATGCCTAGCAGCAAGTTACAAATTTGAGATTTTATCTTAGGGAGGGAGATAGAGGCAGCAAATAGAGATGCAGAATAATTGGTATGCACGTGGAAGATTTTTTTTTTTTTTTTTTCTGTGAATTATAAGGGGAGTTACTTGTGTGGGGCATGGAGTCTGCAGGAACCAAAGAGCTTCCGTTGCCAAGCTGGCTATGTCCTGCCCCGGACTCCAGGGGGCGCCATTTGCACAGACTTTGATGTGAAACACAGCGGCCTTGGTTAAAAAGACAAAACCAGAGGGGATGCTCACTTTGACCAACAGGCTAAGAAATGAATTTATTTTTAATTTAATTTAAAAATGAATTTAATTTATTTTAATTCCCACTGGGTTATTTCAACATGAGTTTGACCTAGTCTGTGTTTTTATGTTGTAAAATATGTTAACGCAACCCAGGGGCTGGCCAAACAGTGGCCTGCAGGCCAGAACCAACCTATCAATAGTTTTTACAAATAAAGTTTATTGGAACACAGCCATGGTCATTTGTCTGTAACTATTTTTGGGTTACAATGGTAGATTCAAGGAGTTGTAACAAAAACATGATGACCCAAAAGGCTAAAGTATTTATTGTCTCACCCTCTACACAGATAGCTTGCCAATCGCTGATCTAAAATAACAACTGTTTATCTTTTCTAAGGAGAGGCATGCCTCTTTGTCTGATTTTTAACTAATGCCTCGTAATTAGGTGTGTTTACCCACAGGGGAGGGTGCTTAGTGGCTATGACTGTAGACAATTAGAAACAATTACAGTACTGTGGAATGATTTTATTAAGAGTATGAAATAGATTCATTACATGAGGATAAAACTGGTATTCCTCAACTATTTACTTATAGGAAATCTAGATGCTCTCCAGATCTGTGAAATCTCTAGATACGTACCACAAAAAAAAATAGAAACCATTTCAATTCCATTCAGTAGTCTCCATCCCCAAGCCCCAGATGTTCAGACTCTACCCAGGGACTTAATTTATCATCACTGTTCAGCACTGAACACTGGCAGCAAATGGGTCCTTTTCCAAACAGACAGTGACCTAGCACTTCCCTCCAGCCCAGCGTGTGGCCTGTCACCAGGATTGTTCTTTATCATCAAGCTTCACAGTCACACCACCCACAGCAGGGGCACAGTGAAGGGAATTCCAATGGGGCCAGGTACAAAAGAACTCTGGCCAGCCAGGAACTGTGGTAGAATATGGGGAAAGTATAGGTTAGTGAAGAGGGGAATTACAAAATGGGTTAATCCCAACAAAATAAGAACGGTATCATTCCCAACTGCATGTACACCAGGCAGAGGGAAAAAAAATGACTGAAACGATTCATCTCAGGGTCACAGAGTTCAGGATCATTTTTTCTTCTATTTTAGCCAACGTTTAATGAACGAATGTTGTGTGAATAAATAGGTCTCCCGTTGAAGGGCGAACGCAAAAGTAATTTTGTCTGTCTGTCTTCCAGGAGAGGTGGACTGTAAGGAAATAGGAGACTGCGTCCCCGGACCCGGAGCCACATCCCCAGACCTGTGCCTCCCTGCCCTGGATTACCTCAGGCGTTGCTCTCAGGTACACTGAGCTCCAGGCCCTGAAACCCACCTCAGATGATACTCAAAAACCTGCCTGAATGTCTTTTGCCGAAGCCCAAGAGAAACACTTTCTGTTGACTCTGAGGAGATTGGGGGCTTAGATCTGGAGTAGGAATTTTTGTCCCCACCTCTTCCATGAAGGAGAGAAAAAGGGAATAATCATGTGCTGGTACACACAATTGAATTGAAATCTCTGAAACTTCTCACATATACTCAGACAGAGAAACTGTCGTAATCTCTATATTTTCGTCAGGATATAGGGAGAGAGGTCACGAGGTCCTGGGAAGTCTTCATGATAGGACGTGGATGGTGGGGATGCCACCAATGAAGAGAGACGAAAACAAAAGAGGGGCACATTCTGTCAAGATCTAGTGAAGAAATCCCATGAAACTACACTTATCAAAGGGAACAGCGCCCTTCATTGTGCTAAACCTAGTAATTGCCATTATCCAAAGAGGATGCTCCCTCCTGAAGCCCTTTCTCCCCCAGGCCTCAGTAATGCTCAGTAGTTGCCCCCTCCTATCTTTGCGGGTCATGTCACCAGGCCTCTTCCAGTCTGTGGAACCACTCCCACGGGGATAGCAGCAATAGTGTGAAATCCCAGGGCTTTGGAAAGGATCCCCAGCCCCAGCTTCTTCCCCCAGCTGCCTCCACAAGGCCCCACATGGCGGGACCCCAGCTACCTTTTCACCCTCAGATCCTTCCCTCTCGCTTTGGGCTCCAACCACACTGATTCTCTTCCCCTCAGATGCATGGTGCCTTAATGTTCAGGGCCACGGCTCTTCCCTCTGACTGGAATGGCCTCTCCCTGCATCTCCTTGCGACACTCCTTATCTTCCTGGCTCTCATCTGAAACACGACCTCCTCAGAGAGACCAGAGCTTGAGTATCGACCAGCTCACCACCAGTGCTCCCACATACCCTGGTTACTCTAGTATCACCCAATATTTTCTATAGCTTTTATGTCCAAAATTTTATTTATTCTTTGTGAAAGGATCACTGTAAGACCCCAGAACAGGAATTTTGTCTGTCTCACCCACAACTCTTTTTCTAGAACAGCAGGCACACTTCTAATCCATGAAGATCCTTGGGCATTTGGCCCAGTAATGAGGATTCCTGGGGGGCTGGGCTCTAGCAGTGAGGGGAATAAAGAACCCAGGGCAGTCTGTCAGCTCTGCTTCCATACCTTCATCTGTCCCCCCTGGCCCACAGATGCCTCTCTTTCCCCACTTACTGTTGGCCTCCTGGCCCTGGTGTTGAAGCAAGGGCAGGGGAAGTCAGTCTGGTATCCCATTTACCTAGAGAACCTCTTCTCAGTGATCCCCACAGAACACTTTCCCATAGGCAAAAACTCTTGACATGTTTTGTGGTTCCCTGGGTCAGTTTACAAAAGTCTGTAAAACTCATAGGTATTTGAGATGCTGAAAAAGTATCCCTAGAGCCTTTTCCCTCTACCTTTTTGTTTCCATTAAATGCTATTTCGTCAGCTCCACGGGATAAGAAGCCTCTCATAAGCTACTGTTTGAGTCCAAATCACGAACAGCCTCAAAACTTCCATACGTTGGGAGCTTCTCTGGTTTTCCCTAACCCCAGTATTGCTGGTATACAATTTTATTCTTCTTCAACACCCAGAGTACAGCTTTTTCCGACATATAATTGCAATTTGGTATTCCGTTAGTTACTGGCCAAAATCTACAAAATGCCCTTGAAGCCAATATTCCTTAGTGGGCGACTCGCTAGCTTGCCTCGAAGACTTCAGGAGCAGTCGGCGAGCAGCGAGGATGGAATGGAGTCGGTCCTGTCAGATTTTGATGACGACACTGGTGAGTTGATTGACTGAACTGAATGAGGTTATTTGCTGTGTTCGTATTCCCAGAAACTTGAGCCCTGAGTTCGGTACCTTATAAATCGTAAGAATGATCACGCATTTATGTTGCTACTGTTTTTAACTTTAACAGCACAAGCCTACCTAAAGTTTCCATGGACTGTTTAAAAACATCATTTGATGTCTTGTCTCCAAACCCATCCTTTTTAGATGGATGCCTCCCTCCAAGCTCTGTGCGGATCTGCAGACTCCACTAAATATAGTTTCTAACTCCGAATTCTCTATAATTTAGCAAATTGGAATGTGGTTGCATTGGTACTTAAATTGGCTGGTAATTGTCTTTAATACCTTCTAGGAAACACAATCATTATATAATTACTTCCTGCAGGACTATTTGGTTAGAGACTGGGGAAATTAAGCCACTACTGAAGAGAGAGTCTATCTGTGACTGGTAGAACTGAAGGCTCATTAAAAGAATAATTTTAAAGAATGTGTTTCAAATTAGTTCCCATGTAATTTCCTGTGGATTGGAGCTCAGTCTAGTAACTTTGGGAAATTTTCAGACGGGTTAACTCACGCTCATGCTTGTCTTCTGATTCAGTCGACCCTGCCCTGTTCTAGATCTAAAAATGGAAATTACATCCTTAAAGGGGACTAATAACTGGCATAGGTTGATTCACACCCTTGCAAAAGGAGTTTTGGGGAGAGGTTGTTTTTAATTTGCTTCTTTGTTTTTAATTTTTGTTTTATTTTTCTGTTATAAATTCACTTAGAGTAGCAAGAGGATTTACAGTTTTCCATAGGGATTACAAACAGTAAAGCCTCACTAGTTGAGACTAATTTTAAGGAAAAACCATAGGAAAGAATAGCTAATATAGAGAACTATTAAAATGGAAATTGGCTAGATGTTGCTCAATAGAGGTTTCATTTAATGATTAGTTAAGAATTTTTACTTAGCCTCTTAAACCTCCAACCCAGACAATTATAAACAGAAGCTAGTGTTGTTTATCTATAATACAGTCTTAAACTGTTGTAAATGGTTTGTGTACGTGGCAGTCAGCAATCATCTTTCCATTCATGCAAATCATTAATCCATTGGTTTTTTTTCTAGGCACTCCATTTTTTAAGGATTAAGTTCAGCCAAGACCTATCTAAACTTTTCCACATTATCAATTCATTGAGATCTTTCAATTTATAATTATATATGAAGCATAGCTAGCTCAGACAAAAGAATTGAAAACAAAGGCTTCAACTTAGTATTAAAAATTGATATGCTCTTAGATGTTATTCCTCTGGTTTCCAAAAGCAAATAACTTTTTTTTCTTATTGAAATTCCAAACGTGTAAAACTAGACTGGTATAATGAACCTTCATGTACCCATCACCCAGCTTCAGCTATTAACTTATGGCCAATTTATTACGTATATTTACACATACACCCTCACTCTATTTCCTCCCTCCATTCACATCCGCTACTTTATATCAGATCCCAGACATTATAGCATTTCATCTGTAAATGTTTCAGTATGTGATCTTTGAATATAACAAACATAGTCATAATTCCACTATCACACAAAAAAATTAACAGTAATTATTGAATATAAAATTCAGTGTTAGCATTTCCCTTTTCTTATGTCAGTGAATTTCCAGGACTGATCTAAGATCTGCACTCTGTGTTTGGCTGATAGGTCTCTGAAGTCCTTTACAATCTCTAGATTTTCCTCTCCAACTCTTTTTCATTCGCTCTTCATTTGTTGAAGAAGTGAGGTCCCATGTCCCATGGAGTTTTCCATGTGGACTTTATTGGTTATACCCCCTAGAGTGGTGCATAACATGTGATTCTGACTTCTGCCTTTCCTATAAATTAGCTTGTTCACACTGCTTATATTCTGAGGTTCATGAGCCTTTGTCCCCTAGTTTTATTATATTTGTGGTTCATGGGTTGGGTGTAGCTTCCTACACCAAATGAATCTGAATTTGAATGGGGATGTTCAAAATTGTGGAAGTAGACCTTTTTTTTCTTTTCTTTTCTTTTTTTTTTTTTTTAAGATTCTTATTTATTTATTTGACAGACAGAGATCACAAGTAGGCAGAGAGGCAGGCAGAGAGAGGAAGAGAAGCAGGCTTCCCACTGACCAGAGAGCCCGATGCGGGGCTTGATCCCAGGACCCTGGGATCACGACCTGAGCTGAAGACAGAGGCTTTAACCCACTGAGCCACCCAGGTGCCCCAGTAGATTTTTCTTAATGGGAATATTTATTTTTTAAAAGATTTTATGTATCTACTTGAGAGAGAGAGAGTCAGAGAAGAGTATGAGCAGAGGGGAGGGGCAGAGGAAGAGGGAGAAGCCGACTCCCCTCTGAGCAGGGAGCCCACTGCAGTGCTCAATCCCAGGACCTCAGGATCATGACCTGAGCCAAAGGCAGATACTTAGCCAACTGAGCCACCTGGGTGCCCCAGTGATTAATGGGAATATTTAAAAGCAGTCATCTTTTGACAGTTGTCTTTCACAGGAAAATGAGAAGTATTAGGATTAAAATGTAGGGTAGACTATTTTTTTTATTCTCTGTCCTGGGTCCTTTGGGATGGCGCTAGGGAAGTCAAGTCCCTTCCTTGCAGCAGTTATCTGAGTGTCAGATTCACAGATTTCCAAAGGCAGGGGTGAGCAGAAATGTTGGCTCAGACAGTGCTTCTGTAAATGGCAAAACTAAAATTGTTCAGTTGTAGTAAAAAGCTTCTCATGCTTTTTCCTTTCTCTAGTAATGAGCAACATTAAAAGTTAGTATTTTATTTTAAAAAAGAAACTCTGGAGGGGAGGAGGAAGAGAGAGGTGTGTGCTGAGAGGTGTGCTACTCTGGGCATGTGATTCCGTCGATGCTGTGAGTACCATTCCCCACCTGTGAGCAGTAAATGAAGTGATTTGCATGTACCCAGGATGAGAGAGCGCCAGCAGTGCCGACTGCAAGGTGGGCAGTTATATTCAAAATAATGTATAGATAGAAAAAAAAAAGAGTGAAATGGGAGATGAATGATGGACCTTTGGAGAAAATGGGGCACAAAGAAGAGCAAAGTAAATAGGCCAGCACACACAAGCAACGAAAGAAAAACTGGTTGACATGGACTCCATCAAATTTCAAGACTTTTGTACATCCAAGGCATTATCAAGAAAGTGAAAGAACAATCGAAAGGAGAACATATTTGTAAATCCTATTTCTGATAAGGTTGTAATATCCAGAATATATACAGAATTCCTAAAACCCAACAAGACAACACAATTTAAAAATGGGCAAGGGACCTGAATACGTATTTCTCAAAAGATCTACAAATAACCGATGAGCACATGAAAAGATGCTCAACGTCATTAGTCATCATGGAAATGTAAATCAAAGCCATGGGGCAAAACCACTTCACACCTACCAAGATGGCTGTAGTTAAAAAACAACATAAGTCTTGACAAGGACGTGGAGAAAATGGAACCCTCACAGGAATATGAAATGGTACAGCTCTATGGAAAACAATTTGGCATTTCTTCAAAAACAGAACTACTAGATGACCCAGAAATTCCTCTCTTGGGTCTATACCCTAAGGAATTGAGAGACTGAAACAGATATTTACACCCCTGTGTTCATGGCAGCCTTACTCACCACAGCCAAAGGTGGACACAACACAGGTGTCCATCAACAGATGAATGAACAAACAGAATGTGGTACAACATTCCAGGGAATACTATTCATTTGATACACAGTACAACACAGATGGATCCTGAAACCATTACACTAAATGAAATCGGCCAGACACGGAAACACAAATACTACATGATTCCACTTATATGAAATATCCAGAATAGACAACTTCATAAAGACAGAGAGTAGATGAGAGGTTGCCAGGGGCTGGAATGAGGGGAGAACAGAAAGTTACTGGTTGCAGGGCTGAGGGTTGCACAAAACTGTGCATGAATACCACTGAATTGTATATGTAACAAGATTTAAATGGCAAATTTTTGTTATATATTTATATATATTTACAAGAAAAGTATATACATATATATAAGTATGTTACATATTTACAGTAAAATAATTTTTAAAAAACATACTAAGATGATGCAAAATGATATTTTATTATTTTGGTATTGTCAGATCCCAAGAAAACTGACCTTTATTTCATTATAGTAGAATTTACCACATAATCGTCTTCCTGTAGGGGGATGAGAAGAAATTTTGGTTTTTTTTTCCCTTTGACTTTGTTAGAGCCTGTTAGTCATCATCCGCCCAGGCTTGTAGACACTGAGGGCTACCACACCGTGTGGCACTCTGCCATGCTAATGACACTTAGTTGGCTCTTACAATGACTCTGTGTTGTGTCTAACTGGATCTCACCAAGATCTGCTGCTTGGTTTCCAGGGCTGATAGAAGTGTGGATCATCCTCCTAGAGCAGCTGACAGCGGCTGTGTCCAACTGTCCACGTCAGCACCAACCGCCAACCTTGGATTTACTCTTTGAGCTGTTGAGAGACGTGACGAAAACACCTGGTAAGAATTTCTATGTCTGTCTTTTGTGGGGAGTTGTGATACCTAAAACTTTTCTCAGGAAGGTATTTCCGTGTGCCTGCCCATTTCACAGCTCTACCCCTAGACTTGGTACAGAGCCTCCTACATAATAGCTGCTCAGTAAACACTTGTTGAATGACAATGAGGCAGTGATAGGTTAAGGTATGTCCTGTTATTGTTGACATATATTCCCACCAGTCCATTTACAAATAATGTGTGCTATCCAGTTAGTTGGGTGTGTTGGATCCCTCCAATAACGAGGCAGGGTTATTGGCTTTGCTCTGTTCCATGATTACAGGCTTCCTCTTTAGCTAGATGTTACATGCTCTTGGCCCCAGGGCTGTCAGTAGGGCCCGCTGAGTTTCCAAGGACATAAACCACTCAGAAGCATATATAATATTAAGACAGCAAGATCCTTAATGATTGAGAAAAAGACATGTAGGGACACCTGGGTGGCTTAGTAGTTGAGCATCTGACTATCGATCTCAGCTCAGATCATGATCTCAGGGTCATGAGATGATCCCCACATTGGGCTCCATGCTCAGCATGGAGCCTGCTTAAGATTGTCTCTCTCTTCCTCTCTCCCTCTGCCCCTCCCCCTGCTCACGCGTGCTTTCGCACACTCGCTTGCTCTCTCTCTCTCAAAAAAGGAAAAAGACTTGTAGTGATCATCTATACCTTGATAGTATAAGAAAAGAATGGCCCTGAGGAATTTATTTCTTCTTTTGAATTAATTAAATTTAGCATGTGCACTTAACCCATGCAAATTTTGCCAAGATCCAAGCAACTTACAGAAATTTTAGTTTTCACAATCAGAACCACAAATGAACCCACTAGTTAATTCCAGAGTAATAAGAGTTTTGTTATTTATCACAAAGTGATGAAGACTTCATACTTGATACTGTTTTAAGATCCATTGCAAAGCGTATAGGAGAATTTTTTTCAGAAAATCCAGCATAGCTACTCCCATATGTCAGAATGTTATATCTTTTATCCAAAAATAAGCAGGTACTTTGTAGAATTAATTATATACCACTCTTTAACTAGTTAGTACATATTTCCTGTTTTCACATTGCCATTAGATGTATGTGAGGAGCACTTAATTCTAGAAATCTATCATCAAAGGAAATTAATGGTGATGAAGACAAAATGGGTTTATAATGATTGCTGAAATATTCTGAATTCCAAAAAAATTATGAACACCTTAAATGTGCTAAGTAAATTATGATAAGGGCAGATGAATTTTCCACAGACATTCAAATGAGTATTTGTGAATAACATTTAAGGTATATATACTATGGAATATAATCACAACATGAAAGTTTATGCATCTATAAATACATACGTACATTCAAAAAGACTAGAAGTCGAACAAAAATGTGATTATCTCTGTGGGCAAGGTTTCTTTCTTCTTTGTATTCTTATGTTTTCTGTTTATTAGGAAACGGATGCTTGTTTTTGTGATCAGAGCTTTAAAAACCGATCACTTTCACAAGGATTTTCACTATAGCATTATCTATAAAGCAAAAAATTAGAACACCTTAACTGTCCATCAGTAAGGGAACAGAGACATAACTATTGTGTATACAAACAACAGAACAGTCTGTCGCAGTAAAAATGAGGAATATCTAAATCCACTGACACAGAATGATCTCTAACTCATGTTAATGTGTTTCTTGATGTTTCCTATAGATACTTGTATGTACACTTTAGAAGTTATTTTCTTATATGTGTATAGGCATCTGTATGTTTACATCTGGGGACTGGAGTTAATCAGGTGATACTTTAGCTTTATGGGTATTATTTGAATTTTTATGAATTTATTTGTGTGTCATTTGCATAACTAAATTCATACAGAAACAAAAAAGAGGAGCACCTGGGTGGCCCAGTCAGTTAAGCTTCTGACTGATTTTGGCTCAGGTCATGATTTCGGGCTCTTGGGATCGATCCCCCATGTCCAGCTCTGCACTCAGCAGGAAGTCTGCTTGAGATGCTCTCTTTTCCTTCTGCCCCTCCTGCTCAAATGCTCTCTAAAATAAATCTTAAAGAAAAATGCCACCGAAGGCCATATATTCCCTAATTAGTAGTAAATTCTCTTTCCTTGCAGCTTCTAAGAGAGGGGGAAGGAGGGCTCCTGTGAAAGAGAAGGGCCATGCCAAGCCATGGCAGTGACTTCCATTTCCCTATAGGAAAGCTGTTGCAATCACAGTTCTGATGCTAATTTTTCTTTTTCAGGACCAGGATTTGGTATCTATGCAGTTGTTCACCTTCTCCTCCCTGTGATGTCTGTGTGGCTCCGTCGTAGCCATAAAGACCATTCATACTGGGATGCAGCTTCTGCCAATTTTAAGCATGCCATTGGCCTGTCTTGTGAGCTGGTGGTGGAGCACATTCAAAGCTTTATACACTCAGGTATCTATGCTCCCATAGAAGTCCATGCTGAGCATATTTTTTTCACGGGAAGCATCACTGTCTAAAAGTGCTTATAAATACCAGTGTATGATTTTGTCTGGAAATTTCTCAAAGGGAAGTATATGGTCAGTGCCAACCTTCTCCTAGATTATCAAAATGAAACTTGACACTTAAAATACGTATGTGACTAGAAATGTAATGCCATCTAGTAGATCTGTGCATGAGAAGAGGGGAGGCAAATTCAAGTATATAATCAATTAAAAAAAGAACTGGCCCTGTGGTCTGGGAGTGAGAAGGGGGTATAGCCTCCTGCCTCCTCTGGGAGGCTAAATGGAGGAGAGAAGATTTTAACAAAAGCTTCAGTTATAGGCAAGAAGCTGCTTAGGAGGTTAAGGGTGAAGCATCTTAATATCTGTGGCACTTTGAAAAAGCATGTGGTGGATAGTATATTGAAGTCAGAAAAAAAAAATCACTGTTGGCCCTAGATGTTATAATTCTATATGCCCTTGGCTTTTCTTTATAAAGAAGAGGTAAGGGGCTCCCTTGTTGGAGAGGTTAGAGAAACTCATAAGATGTTTACCCCAAGGGAGAGTCAAAAAACAAAGATAAGAAATGGGTAGCTCTATTAGATTTAATGACAACTTGACTCCACAAAAAAGGAACATTAATAGAGAAAGAAAACAAGTGGGTGTTTCCACATGTAACGGTAACTATCCCTAGGGGTAGATGTTCTCAACTAGATCGTTGCTTTGCCCAGCACAAAATCACTGAGGAGGCTACTGAAAATTGGATCTGTGTCATCACAAGGACTTTGAGGAAAAGAATACAGGTGTATTTCTTGAATTGGGAAAATAGAATGTGATTTGGGAAGGTCTCATTTTCTTTAATCTGGGGATAGTGTGCAGACTGAAGCCAGACTGAGAAGTTGAAGATAGTAAGCTGAGAGAGGGTTTGTTTGCCAGGAGCATTTAATTAGTCTATCAGGTGTAAGGGAAGTATACGTTTCATTTTTCTCTTTTCTTTTTAAGAATTTAAATTTTTTTTACTAGCTACTATTCAGGCTGTTCTGTGTTCTATTCTGTGTAGGTAGATTTGTGCATATATGCATTATATTATATGCATAACTTATATGCATAACTTTGAAAAATGTACAACACACCAAAGCCACATACTTCATCATAAAATGATTAATACAAGCTAAAATCAAGTTTTAAAAAATCCAAGAAAATTACTTTTTCTCCCCAGATATTTATATTTTTTTTATTGCTCAGACTTTCTCCTTTAGCTATAGATGCCTTTTCAACCCCCTCCTTTACAACAGGGTTGAGTGAAATCTTGGTTTTACTTTTCCATGTAGACATCCGGTATGAGAGTATGATCAACACGATGCTGAAGGACCTGTTTGAGTTACTGGTAGCCTGTGTGGCCAAGCCCACAGAAACCATCTCCAGAGTGGGCTGCTCCTGTATTAGGTGAGGAAAAACCTTCCCTAGCTCTCCACAGTTTTTATTATGAAATCCAACAGGATTATTTTATTATAGCAATTCACTTTTGGATTGCTTTCTAAAGGTAAAAATGTCTGCATGTATATGCCAGTAATTCCTCATTTCAGTGTTTAATCAGCAAATATTTATCGTGTAGGCATTATACGAGAGGTACTCAGCTGCATGAGAAGTCAGCCAAGGCCCCTGCCCTTGAGAGGTTTATAGCCCTTTCTAAGGGACATAACAGAAAGAGATGCATAGAAAATGATAATAGGAAGGAGTTATTCTACAGGCGAAGGAGGGCAGGGGAGTTAGATGGTCAGCAAGAGCTTTTTCTATTGATGACACTTTGTTAGGTCCCCCAAGGTGGGCAAGCTCTTGCTAGTTGGGGAATTGTAAGCAGAACATCACAGACCTATGCATGGAGATTGGAGTCACCAGTAACAGTTATTTTGGTTGGTATTTGTCCAGGAGTAGTAGAAAATGGGGCTAGAATGGAAAAAATAGTACAGAATATATACAGTCTTGCATGCAAGCCTAAATTGAAACATTGCCCTGTTTGTCATGGGGACCCATTGATATTTTATAGTGGAATGCCTTAGGAAATCATGTTGGGACAGTGGAACACCAGCTGGGTTGAAGACAAGAGGGAGCAAGGCGTGCATGGAAGCTGTGGGATGAATCTGGGTATGCTTCTGTAAGGGCAACAACACGTACAGATTCAAGAATCCTTTCCTTGTCTCCTCGAACAGGTACGTCCTCGTTACTGCGGGCCCCGTGTTCACTGAAGAAATGTGGAGGCTGGCCTGCTGTGCCCTGCAGGACGCCTTCTCCGCCACGCTCAAGCCCGTGAAGGTAAACTGCTGGCAGAGAGAGCTAGAGCGGGTTCCCGTCTCCCGTTGTCCCCTCATGCCTGTCAGGTGGGGTATCTGGATGCCGCCCTCCTCCTCCTGGAAGGCAGCCTCTCTTGAACTCCTACAGGGGCAGAAAAAGAAGCTGTCAGAGCAGTGCTTTTGTCCCAGACTGAGGGACACTCAGGACAGGGCCGGGGGCACCCAGGGAACCTCTGCTGTGTTTCTCCCCAGGATCTGCTGGGCTGCTTCCACAGCGGCACCGAGAGCTTCAGTGGGGAAGGCTGCCAGGTGAGGGTGGCAGCCCCCTCCTCCTCCCCCAGTGCCGAGGCGGAGTACTGGCGCATTCGAGCCATGGCTCAGCAGGTAAGGACTGGGGACTTCTAGAAGCTTCTTCCTGATGGTCCTGCATCACCAGACTTTCATTCTGTTAGGGAGCTACCCCTCCTGGCTCTGACATCTTGTCAGTACTGTTCTTGATGAGGAATGACTAACGCAGTCAATAGCATTAGAATCCTCTCTACCATCTCTTTCTTAGGGCATCCTGCAGTGCCCAGATCAGCTAAAGTCCTTTCTCTCCCTGGCCACTACACTTCATATACCACTTGATTTGCTTGGACTCCTTATATTATCCATATTTGCTTAAATATTGATGTTACTTGCAGTCTACAAGTGCCTAAGGATGGCAGACCTATTTGGTTTTTTCCTTATATCTCCCCTTCAGAGCCTTTTTCAAGCTACTTAATTTCAGTGGAATGTAAGTCATAAGTAAAATTAAAATATACTTACACATGCAGGGATCACCATGTACCAATGACTTTTTTCTTCTGGCAAATGTCAGAAGGCAGAAAAGTTGGTTGTGATCTCCTGAGCAGAGAACATATTCTATATACTTTCCCCTGGTGTTCCTAGAGCAAGGCATGTAGAAGACACTTACTTAATGTCTGTTGAGTCTGAGAGTTACTAAATCACAAAAGGCCTTCCAACATTAGCACTAGCTACAGACATGCCCCCAAATACTTAAGTGACATGTCAGTCTAACTCTGAGATAGACTGCATGGGGCTTCCAGCAGCAGGATTAAGCACTGTCCCTAAATATACATATATTCAAAATAGTGAGTGGTTGTTGAGAATTCAGTCTATCATTTAGTGGCAACAGACGTATTTGAAGTATGTCTTCGCATGCAGAAGATATTTTGCAAATGTGTGGTATGTTTAAAACATTAAGCAATTTTTATAAATGTATATGCAGTGTTGGATTAAATTTTTGGTTAAGTATTCTAATTCTTTAGAAAAATAAAGTGAATTGGGGGTTATATTCAAAGGCACCCTTTTTCTAGAAGATCTGTTCAAATCCTTAATAAAATCTCCCTTAGGACATAAATAATCCAGGATACCCTGATTATCAGTTGAGACGTTTCCTGGCTAGGTCTGGTTTCTAAAGGGCTTTCCCTAGCACACCTCACAGGGTGGGTCAAGAACCTTCCACTCTCTGCTTCTCCCACCCTCTGCTGTCCACATTCATGACAGCCCAGGACATGACGGTTCTGTCGGGAAGGGAGAGAGCACATCCCACTGAAGCATCCATGGCCAGTCTGCAGAGGTTGGAAGAGAAGGAACAAGGCTGCAGTGAGGATCCACTTCGGCCCACACAGCTGTAACGAACAGCCACCACAGAAAGGCACCGTAACAAGAAGCCAAGAGGCCATCCTCTGACAGGATAGCTTCCCTAAGGGGAGTCCATCACACTGCTAACAATCCTCCCCTGTGCTCACAATGGGCTTCCAAACTACATCCCACCACACAGCAAGAACACGGAACCTTCTGAAACAGTAGATCGTTAATGGAGAAAAAAGGGAGAGGCCATTTAGTGAAGCTTTTACTTTTTAATATTTTCTCTTCCTCAGTCCCTAACCAAAAACTTTGGAAAGAAAACATTTAAAAGTACTTCTATTGGGGTGCCTGGGTGGCTCAGTGGGTTAAAGCCTCTGCCTTCGGCTCAGGTCATGATCCCAGGGTCTTGGGATCGAGCCCCACATCGGGCTCTCTGCTCAGCAGGGAGCCTGCTTCCCTTCCTCTCTTTCTGCCTGCCTCTCTGCCTGCTTGTGATCTCTGTATGTCAAATAAATAAATAAAAGCTTTTAAAATAAAAGAAAAAAGTACTTCTATTTTCAAAGGGAAGAATCAAGAAGTGCTTACAGTTTTTTTAGTCACTTTTCCCACCGTCCCGTAGAGTAGCATGTCCACATCCAGAGTCCGGAGAGGGGACCCTAATTAATTTCTTCCTCCTGTGTTGGACAGAATATAATACCACACAGATGTCAAAATCAGAGATTTTTTTTTTTTTTACAAACACAGCCCCTCTTTATTTACTCTCAATTAATATTAAATATCAGCGCTTGCTAGTTGGAGTGTAATGAGTTGTCATCTTATAAAATATGTTATTAGTATTAGTGTCAGCTGCTAACTTCTGAATGTTTATTCTTCTAACACTATATGTACATGATACATATTAACCCTCCCAACAAACACACCAGGTAGAAGACCATTATCAACCTCATTTTTATAGGTGAGATGAGTAGGAAGAGTTAGCAACTTACCCAGAGCCATCCAGCCAGTCCCTGGCAGAGCCATGTTGAGGATGATGGAGCTCCGAACTGAACCTTTGCATACCTTTGCAGGTGTTTATGTTGGACACCCAGTGCTCACCGAAGACTCCGAACAACTTCGATCACGCACAGTCCTGTCAGCTCATTATTGAACTGCCTCCTGATGAGAAGCCAAATGGACACACCAAGAAAAGGTAAGCAGCGAAGAAGCTTAAACATGTGGACAACTTAGAATGAGGGAAGTCCGTTTATCTTCACTTCTGGCTGCTTGTAATCCAAGCTTTGGCTAAGAATACTGAAAATATTCATAGAGTCATTTAGCAAGGGTTTTTACAGAAAATTGTTCACTTTTTAACCAGAGCTTCCACGCTTCACGTGAGTACCCTCCACTGGGTGGCTCAAACAACAGAAATGCATTTGCTCACAGTTCTGGAGCCTAGAAGTCCAAGATCCAGATAGTGGCAGGGCTAGTTCCTTCTGAGAGCCTCTCCCCTTGGCTTCTGGTTGGATGTTCTCTCCCTGTGTCTTCACTTGGATCACTCTTCTGTACATGCCTGCATCCTAATCTCTTCTTATAAGGACACCGGACATACGGTGGATTAGGGCCTGCCCTAATTATTTTTCAAGACCTTATCTCCATATCCAGTCACTCTGTGGTACTATAGGTTTGGACTTTGACATATGAATCGGGAGGAGAGGGGACACAACTCAGTGTGTCTATAGTATTGTCCATACTATGCCTTTTAAAACAAATTTGTAGCGTAAGGCATGATTCATACTGTTTTGGGGAGAAATACATCAACTTCTCATGAGCAATACAACTGTCAGGAGACAAAAAGATCTGTGCCCTGCCACATGAATCTTAAGCTTTTTAGATTTACTCATTTATTATTTTAGAGAGAGCTGGGGGGGAGAGGAGGAGAGAGAACCTCAAGGAGACTCCCCAGTGAATGCGGAGCCCAACGCAGCCCAATCCCAGACCCTGAGATCATGACCTGAGTTGAAATCAAGAGTCGATGCTTAACCTACTGAGCCATACAGGTGCCCCTAATCTTGCCCTTTTTAAAGACTATCATTTTGCCTAAAAACTCTTATTCCTAGACTTGAAGATAATAGCCTCCATTGAAATCTCCCATTTTTAAACTTCAGCACACAAATAATGACGATGACTATTTGAGCACTATATGTGAGCCACAGCGGCTGTTTCCACTCCCATTTTACCACAGGGAAACATTCAGAGAGACTGGACCAGCTGTCCCGGGGCACACAAGCACAAAGGCAGGGAGCCATCTGGCGTACATGGATTTGACTCTTATTACAGAGCAGTTCTTAGCTTAGCAAAAGATATAGCATGAGTTATAGTTAGACCTACGGAAGGTTCCTGTACATACCATCCAGTGTATCCTCAAAGGTCCATGTTGAAGTCACCCGTGGAAAAAAGACCTATTAATAAAGAGAAATCTGGGTGTGGTTTTAAATCACGTTGGCAGGGATAGCCCCGAACTTTACCCAAACCACCACGTATGTGAGCTTTAAGATGTGGTACTTGAAATTCTGGGTCCGTTTCTCTCTGAAGCTAGTATTAGCATGTCTTATGTCAGCCACCTGTTGGACAATTAACTCTCCAGGAGGACAGCTTTCCTTTGCACTTGGCCTCAGAAGCACTGCACAGTCCCCTTAGTAACGGGCGGTGGAGAAAAAGGTTGAAACACTTGGGGACAACAAATTGAGAAATTATCTGTTGATTTTATTTAGCTCCTGTCAGAATAGGTGATTAAAAGTTGCATTCTGGGGATGCCTGGGTGGCTCAGTCGTTAAGCGTCTGCCTTTGGCTCAGCTCATGATCCCAGGGTGCTGTGATCGAGCCCCACATCAGGCTCCCTGCTTGGTGGGAAGCCTGCTTCTCCCTCTCCCACTCCCCTTGCTGTGCTCTCTCTCTCACTGTGTCTCGCTCTCTGTAAAATAAATAAAATCTTTAAAAGTTGCATTGGAAGAGATTATGCTGAGTGAAATAAGTCAAGCAGAGAGAGTCAATTATCACATGGTTTCACTTACTTGTGGAGCATAAGGAATAACACGGAGGACATGGGGAGATAGGAGAATTGAGTTGAGGGAAATTGGAGTGGGAGAGTAACCATGAGAGACTGTAGACTCTGAGAAACAAACTGAGGGTTTTGGAGGGGTGGGGGGCGGGAGGTTGGGTGAGGCTGGTGGTGGGTATTATGGAGGGCACGTATTGCATGGAGCACTGGGTGTGGTGCATGAATAATGAATTCTGGAACACTGAAAAATTTTTAAAAGAAAAGTTGCACTCTGTAACCAGTTATTTTACTCTTTCCGTGCCTTTCTGAAATGCTTATCTCACTATTGTCCTGGCTTCTTTTCTTTTCTTATTGTGCATCGTGTGGCTTGAACCTAAAGCAAAAGGAATTTTCTGTCCTTTTCACATGCACCCTTAGCAATTTTGTCTCCTAAAGCATCAAAGGGGATGATCTTGGCTGATAAAGATGCTCCAAAATTCAAACATGGCCTCAAATCCACCGTCCTTTTAAATATTTGCTGGGAAAGGGCTTTCCAGCTCTCAGGAAAGGTAACAGATCATGTCCTGTGGGCTGTGGTGTCATGCCTTCTGAAGGTTGGTCAGACTCCCACCTCTCACTGTGGTTCCTGCCGCAGGAGTCCAGCTGCCAGGGGCACGGGTTGAGGTGTCTGAGCCGTTTCCCCAGGAGAACACTTCCTCCAGGTAGCAATCTGTGCAGGCACCTGTGCATAGAGCCAATCTGTCTGTTACTCCGTTGGTCTTGGACATTTACTGAGTACTGTTCTCACCAGTTTCCCAGGCCCTGGGACATAGAGGAATAACAGGCTGCCCTGCATAGTGTCCTGGGGCCGACAGACAAGGGAACAGACCTGAGTGCCTGGTGACAGAAGTTCCCTTTAGTTAGCGTCCTATAGCTGTAGACATGAAGCGTTAGACCAAATTGGTGGCTTTCTGAGCCCTCTTCTCCAGAAAAATGCATATTCACAGTTCCTAATACCTTAAATAATTTACCAAAAGGAGGGGGGAGGGGATGGGGAGTTATTGTTCAAGGGGTATTGAGTTTGGGATGAAAAGATTCTAGAAACAGTGGTGACAGTTACCCAAAATTGTGCAGGTGCTTAATGCTACTGAATTGTACTTTTTAAAATGGCTCCAGTAGCAACTTTATAACATGTATATTTTACCACCAAAAAGAAAAAATTACTTCAGTGATTTTTTAGAAAGGGTTGGAGTCTGTAAATGACAGATCTAGGCTGAGCCTACTGTGTTCCCTCAGTGTACCACCCCACCAAGGGCAAGTTCAGCCCTTAAGTGTATGAAGCATTTGTGTTCTTTTCTGCTAAAAGAGTCCTTTTTAAATGCAAGGTCATGGCTAGACATATTGACATAATAGTTGGATCTCTGAAATAAGCAATTAATCCAAGCATCATAATTTTATAATTACCCTGTGAGGAAAATTAGTTTGCAACATAATGGCATAAGCTACTTTCATGCAATTCCAAGAGCACTGAAAACAAAGTGAAACCATAAACCACAAACCACAAGGGTGAATTAAAATATTTAGTAAAGGTAGTGCCTAGAATTGAAATTGTTTTCTTAGTCTAAGAATCCAACCAAACAAAAGAGGCCAAATCACCAAAGGGCACTTTGAAGGCTTCCTTATGTGGGCTGTGCCCGCTTCTCAACCAGGAGTCCTGGCCAGGTGTCCGGGGAGGGTTCGCCCCACCCCCATGCCACACAGCTGACCTGAGGGGCATCTCAGTGGATCCAAAAGAGCATTCAGGGTCCACAGAGGTGTCCCGTGGGCCATGATAGCAGGAACAGACACGGGAGAGAATTGTACGTGTTGAGCGAACATGGCTTTTTCTCTCCTAGGTTTGGTTTAGAAAGCTTGACTTATTTATTAATATTGCGAATGTTTGGACCTCATTCATCTCACGTGCTGGAAGCACTGAAGTTTTTACATCCACTCACCGAAGGCATTAAAAGTTAATCCTGGTAAACTGGTTTGGTCCCTAGAAAGCTAGACTTCAGTGAGATTGCTCACAACTTTGGGGTTGAGAAAAAAGCCCACACAGTAGAGAAGAAAGACACTTAAAATTCAGAGAATTGACCAGACGTTATTACTTTCTGATTTTATCTCCTTCATGTTATGACTAATAAAATGTCAAATGTTGTATCCCATTACTGTGCCTATATTGAAAAGTTTTTATAAAACGGTAATATCATACAGTGCCTAGATTTTAGGAAGTATCGGCAATTCCATTAATCATGACTAAAATGGTGATCATGTAATGGCTCCAGAAGTTGGCCTTTAATTTTTTTTTTTTAAGATTTTATTTCTCTACTTGAGAGAGAGAAAGCGAGCATGCCGGAGTTGGGGAGGCTGCAGAGAGAGAAGGAGAAACAGACGCCCCCGCTGAGCAGGGAGACTGATGCGGGGTCCAATCCCCAAGGACCCCGGGATCACGAGCTGAGTCGAAGGAAGCCGCCTAATCAGGCACCCCCAAATTTGCCCTTTTTAAAAGAAGGCATTGAAATAAAGCAGTTTAGCCTATAGTTTTGCCTATGTCATTCTAAAATGTGTAACACTGGAATCCCTTTAAAGTAACCCACATTGGGAAGAAGGCTACTAATCAATCCCTTCTTTTCATTTGAAGCGTTTCTTTCAGGGAAATTGTGGTGAGCCTGCTATCCCACCAGGTGTTACTCCAGAACTTGTATGATATCTTGTTAGAAGAGTTCGTCAAGGGCCCCTCCCCTGGGGAAGAGAAGACAGTGCAAGTCCCAGAGGCCAAGCTGGCCGGCTTCCTCAGGTACATCTCCATGCAGAACCTGGCGGTCATCTTTGACCTGTTGCTGGACTCATACAGGACGGCGCGGGAGTTCGACACCAGCCCCGGGCTGAAGTGCCTGCTGAAGAAGGTGTCGGGCATTGGAGGCGCGGCCAACCTCTACCGCCAGTCCGCCATGAGTTTTAATATTTATTTCCACGCGCTGGTCTGTGCTGTCCTCACCAACCAGGAAACCATCACCGCCGAGCAAGTGAAGAAGGTGCTTTTTGAGGACGAGGAGAGAAGCACAGATTCGTCCCAGCAGTGCTCATCCGAAGACGAGGACATTTTTGAGGAGACGGCCCAGGTGAGCCCCCCGAGGGGCAAGGAGAAGAGGCAGTGGCGGGCCCGGCTGCCCTCCCTGAGCGTGCAGCCCATCAGCAACGCTGACTGGGTGTGGCTGGTCAAGCGGCTGCACAAGCTGTGCATGGAGCTGTGCAACAACTACATCCAGATGCACCTGGACCTGGAGAGCAGCCTGGAGGAGGTCCCCGTCTTCAAGACTGACCCGTTCTTCATCCTTCCATCCTTCCAGTCAGAGTCGTCCACCCCCTCAACCGGGGGGTTCTCGGGGAAAGACACCCCTTCCGAGGACGACCGGAGTCAGACCCGGGATCATGCCGGCGAGGCCGGCAGCCTGAGGGCGGGCGGCGGGGACTTGCTGCTGCTGCCGCCGAGCCCCAAGGTGGAGAAGAAGGACCCAAGCCGGAAGAAGGAATGGTGGGAGAACGCAGGCAACAAGATCTACACCATGGCCGCCGACAAAACCATCTCCAAACTGATGACCGAATACAAAAAGAGGAAGCAGCAGCATAACCTGCCCACATTCCCCAAAGAGGTCAAAGGGGAGAAGAAGGGAGAGCCACTGGGTCCGCGGGGCCAGGACTCCCCGCTGCTTCAGCGTCCCCAGCACTTGATAGACCAGGGCCAGATGCGCCATTCATTCAGCGCGGGCCCTGAGCTGCTGCGACAGGAGAAGAGGCCCCGCTCCGGCTCCACCGGGAGCTCCCTGAGTGTCTCTGTGAGGGACGCGGAAGCACAGATCCAGGTGGGTTCCCATTAGCCTGGGGATGCCGGGAGGCACACCCAGCAGTGTGTGTGTTGGGGGTGGGGGGGGGGCTAGCCTTCCAGGGGCAGACGTGTCCCCCTCATGGAACACTCACGCATTGTGTAAATCAATAGACATCAGTAGGAGACCAACCCATTTCCCCACCAAAGTCAGAGGGTGGGCCGAGCCTAAGCTGGAGCATCCATCTGGGTCAATAGAGCAGTGTGAAATTTTACTCTTACATAACTTCAGGAATTATTTTTAAGGGTTATACAAGATATTGAGAACTCAGAACTCACCTGGATAAACAAGATGAAGCTGAAACTTCTAAACGAGATGTGCTTTCACTGGCATAGGGTCCTGAGTTGATGATTGGAAGAGGCATGGAAGAAACGTAAAGGAAAAAAAGCGAAGTGCCTATTATTATGTGGTTATACCCGTGAATACCAGTGTTTTCATCTCAAGGTTTTCTAACCCATTAGGAGCACATAACACATCTCATTCTTTAGAGGGCTTTGATTATTCCTGTTCCTTCATATATTTAATACTCATAATTCCATGGTACTTCAAAAACTCAGCTTGAGAAGAAAAGTGTTAGTACTGTTTGTTCAATTTAAGAATAGATGAGACGGTAAAAGAGAAACAGAGGGATCTAGAGTCATAGAGACCCTTTAAAAATAATCCATGTGTTTAAATTTGGGCTCCTGTCACAGGCATAAGTTGGGAGATCTGAGATCCTAGGATTCTGTGAACTGACACAAAAACATGTTCTCAGAATAAACATAAATTTGGACTTAGCATGACTCTTGCAGGATGCCTTATTTTCCTATAAGGTACTTGAATGTAGAACCAAACTTCAGAATCCAGAAAAAGCAGACTAGATTTGTAAAAGCCCAATCAAATGGAAATGTATGTTTGTTCTAAAATAGATGACCTTCTTGACAAATAACATGTCTTCATTTTCTTCATGTCTTGGAGATTTGCTTATGATTTTAAAAAAGTTATTCTGAGGGAAGGTAGTCCTATTCCAGTTTGCTAGGCATTATAGAGACTGATAATTAAGAATGTCCTATGTCCCATGGAAATTTCATTATGAGAAGGCAAGAGTGCCTTTAAAAATCTGAGGAATAAATAAGATTTGTGTACAGGCATACCTTGGAGATACTGTGGGTTTGACTCCAGACAACTGCAGTAAAGCAAATATCAAAGTGAGTCAGATGAATTTTTTGGTTTCCCAGTGCGTGTGAAAGTTATGTTTACACTATACTGTAGTCTATAAAGTGTGTAATAGCATATCTAGAAATATATATATCTATACACATACCTTAATTTAAAAAAATACTTTATTGCTAAAAAATGCTAACCATCGTCTGACCTTTTCAGCCAGTCTTTCGGCCAATGGAAGGTCTTGCCTCAACATTGATAGCTGCTGACTGATCAGGGTAGTGGTTGCTGAAGGTTGGGATGGCTGTGACAGTTTCTTAAAGTAAGGCAGCAATAAAGTTTACTGCATTGACTCTTTCACAAACGATTTCTCTGTAGCATGCAATGCTGTTTGGTAACATTTACCCACAGTAGAACTTCTTTCAAAATGGGAGCCAGTCTTTTCAAACCCTGTAGCTGCTTTATCAACTAAATTTATATGATATTCTAAATCCTTAGTTGTCACTTCAACAATCCTCATGGCATCTTGACCAGGAGTAGTTTCCATCTCAAGAAACCACTTTTTTTGCTCATCTATAAGCAGCAGCTCCTCATCTGTTCAAGTTTTATCAAGAGATTGCAGCAGTCCAGTCCCATCTGCAGGCTAATTCTAGTTCCCCTGCTGTTCCCACCACAGTTACTTCTGCCACTGAAGTCCTGAGCCCTCACCGTCATCCATGAGGTTGGAATCGGCTTCTTCCAATGTTGATGTTCATGTTGATGTCTTGATCTCTTCCCATGAATCACGAATGTTCTTAATGGCATCTAGAATAGTGAATATTTGTCCAGGTTCTCAATATACTTTGCCCAGATCCATCAGAGGAATCACTATCCACGGTAGCCATAGCTTTACAAAATGGATTTCTTATATAATGACTCCTTGATCCATGGACTGCAGAAGAGATGTTGTGTTAGTGGGCATGAAAATGGCAGTAATCTCACTGTGTATCTCCATCAGGGCTCTTAAGTAACCAGAGCATTATCAATGAGCAGTACTATTTTTTATTTTTTTTAATTTCAACTAGCCAGCATATAGGACAATCATTAGTTTTTGATGTAGTGTTCAGTGACCCATTAGTTGCATATCACACCCAGTGCTCATCAGATCATGGGCCCTTCTTAATGCCCATCACCCAGTTACTCCATCCCCCAACCCCCTCTCTTCTGCAACCCTCAGGTTGTTTCCTGGGGTCAAGAGCCTCTCATGGTTTGTCTCCCTCTCTGATTTCTTCCCATTTAGTTTTCCCTCCCTTCCCCTGTGGTCTTCTGCACTATTCCTTATGTTCCACATAGGAGTGAGACCATATGACAGTTGTCTTTCTCTAATTGACTTATTTCACTGAGCGTAATCCCCTCCAATTCCATCCATGTCAATGCAAATGGTAGGTATTCATCCTTTCTGATGGCTAAGTAATATTCCATTGTCTATATGAACCACATCTTCTTTATCCATTCATCTGCTGAAGGGCATCTTGGCTCCTTCACAGTTTGGCTATCATGGACATTGCTGCTATGAACAATGGGGTACAGGTGCCCCTTCATTTCACTACATCTGTATCTTCAGGATAAATACCCAATGGTGCAATTGCTGGGTTGTAGGGTAACTCTGTTTTTAACTTCTTGAGCAACCTCTGTACTATTTTCAAAAAGTAGTATTATTTTAAAAGGAATCTTTTTTTCTGGGTAGTAGTTCTCAACAGTGGGCTTAAAATATTCAGTAAACCATGTTGTAAACAGATGTGCTGTCATCCAGGCTTTGTTCTTCCATTTATGGAGCACAGGTAGAGTAGATCTAGTATAATTCTTAAGGGTTCTAGAATTTTCAGAATGGTAAATGAGCACTGGTTTCTGCTGAAAGTCCCCAGCTGCATTAGCCCCTAACTAAAGAGTCAGCCTGTTCTTTCAAGCCAGCCATTGACTTCTCCTCTATTGCTATGATGTCCTAGATGGCATCTTCCCATAGACAGCTATTTTATCTACACTGAAAATCTGTTGTCTAGTGTAGCCAGCTTCGTGAATGATCTGAGTCAGACCTTCTGGAGAACTTCCTGCAGCTTCTACATCAGCACTTGCTACTTCACCTCGCAACTTTCTGTTATGGAAACAGCTTTTTCCCTTAAACCTTATGAACCTACTTCTGCAAGCTTCAGACTTTTCTTCTGCAGCTTCTGCACCTCCCAAGCCCTCACAGAATTGAAGAGAGTTAGCACCTTGCTCTGGATTAGGCTTTGGCTGAAGGGAATGTTGTGGCTGCTTTGATCTTCTATCCAGACCACTCAGACTTTCTCTGTATCAGCACTAAGGTTGTTTCTCTTTCTTGTCATCTCTGTCTTCACTGAGTAGAACTTTTCATTTCCTTCAGGAACTTTCCCTTTGCATTCACAACTTGGCTTACCTAGGCTAGAAGCTAGGTTCTTGTGCCAATCTTGGCTTTCCGCATGCCTTCCTCACTAAGCGTAATCATTTCTAGGTTTTGATTTAAAGGGAGAGATCTGTGACTCTTCCTTTTCTTTGAAAACTTTAGAGGCCAGTGTGGGGTTATTAATTGGCCTAGCTTCAGTAACAGTTGTGTCTCAGGGAGTAGGGAGACCTGAGCAGCAGGAGAGAGATGAAGGACCTGGTCAGTGGAGCAGTCAGAACACACACATTTATCAAGTATGTTTACCATTCTATATAGGCACCCCAAAACAAGTAATAGCATCGTCAAAGATCACTGAGCACAGATCACCATAACAAATAAAATAATAAATATAATAATAATGCAAAAGTTTGAAATATTGTGAGAATTATCAAAATGTAACACAGAGATACCAAGTGAGCAAATACTGTGGGGAAAATGGTGCCACCAATGGACATGTTCCACACAGGGCTGCACAGATGTTCAGTCTGAAAAGAGAAGAAAGAAAAAGCACTATCTGGGAAACACAGCATAGTAAAGCAAAGCACAATAAAACAAGGTATGCCGGTAGTCCATGAAACCTGAAAATAAGGTATTCCTAATGTTAAAGGAGACTCTGCTCTGCCTTGTGTAGATGAACTTAAAATGACAACTTTTAGCCATAGTAAATTACTAAAGACTGATTTATTGCAACCTAAAGCCTGAGAAAACTCACCTGCCAATTGGCAGGGCTTAGCCACACACCCGAGAGTTCAAAGGAACCTAGAGAAAAGCTGCTAATAATTCTCCTCAATCCTTTCTCGTAGGCGTGGACCAACATGGTGCTAACCGTTCTTAATCAGATTCAGATCCTTCCAGACCAGACCTTCACAGCCCTCCAGCCAGCAGTGTTCCCGTGCATCAGCCAGCTGACCTGCCACGTGACGGACATCAGAGTGCGCCAGGCTGTGAGGGAATGGCTGGGCAGAGTGGGCCGGGTCTATGACATCATCGTGTAGAAGACTCACATTGAGGAAATATAATCGCAAAGGTTAGAGAATGCCCACCAGTCCCCAACGGATAACATTTGCCCCACCACCAGCCCTACTGAAACCAGTGTCTACCCGTCCCTCGCTAATCAGCACTGGGGCCATTCTGGACACTCATCTTGTATTTGGAGGACACCAATGATACTCTGATTTTGCACATCATTTCAGAAAAGTCTCCATTCTTTGACACATTTCTAAATCTTGATGTCTATTTCCCAGTGCTTTTGCCTGCCATGCTACTCCCAAAAGGGTCCCTTTGATGGACTACTCCTTTGAAAACACCACACTGATCCATTTGATGTTTTTCCTTTTAAATGCAGTTGTTAAGGAAATATCCACTGGTAAGTCATGCTGATGTGTAGGCACTCTGGCATCTAGTAGCGGACGTTCTTCATCGGAGGAAGATTTCCATTATGATTATGGGCTTAGCAGGGAAGAAGACAGCTGGAAAAACAATTCTGGGTGTCATAAGCAAGAAAGGGATGACTTTCTCTGTAACATGTTCCAGAACATTTCAAAGTTGTCCTAAATTGTTAAGATTTTCTGGTTGGCATAACCAACTTCTTTTAAGGTGCTGTTGTGCCTTTATTTCCCTATTTCTCAAGGAAGAAAATGCTTTCCTGGCAAGGTTTTAAGTCTATGTCCTGACAGCTGTTGACACACAGCTCCCAGTACAGTGACTGATACATTTCTTGCCAGGAGACGTGAGACTGCCCTGCCACCCTGGCTTCCCATTAGTCTTTGCTTTTTGCTCCCAAGGCCAAACAGGAAGGGAAAGAAAAAAACGGTGCCTTAGTTTCTTGTTGCACAGACATTTCTATGCTCCAGTTATCTGAACATAGGCAGAACATCAGGCTTTTAAGAAAACAAAATCTTAAAAATCCAACTCATTTTGTATCAGCACCCTTGGAGGAAAGGACTCCGTTCTCCATCCAGTGAGCAGACTTCTCAGGGAACGGGGCAGGAAGAGTGGCGTGGTAGGGAGACAGCTGGGCAGGGTGAGAAAGGAGACTGGGAGGAAGTCATTTGAAACCTTAAAATATTATACAACCGTCACATGAAATTGCAGTGTCAGACATCTAAGCTCTAGTCTCAGAAGAAAATAAAACTGAAGGAGGAGGGGACCTGGTGAAATTTAGGAAATTAAGTTTTTCAATTTAAAATATTTGTCCTCTCAGGAAAGTAAATTTACCGTATGTCTGAGGTCTTTTAAATGGCTATTTTTACATGGATTTTTCTTTTAGATCGAACTAGAAAATTAATTTGGAAACTTTATCTTATTTACAACATACTTAGTAGTTCTTAAATTGAAACACCTTACGTAGTTCTTAATGATTGAAACACCTCAGTCAAGCCCACTCATGTACATTCTAGAAAGTAGAGTTAGTTGCTAAGACATACGTTATCATTTTCCCAGGCCCTAAAAATGTGTTCATAATTGAGTATCATTCTTTTAAAATAAAACATCAACTCTTTAGTATAGAAGTAAGGATTTAAAACTTAGAACTTTACTCAGTGCTGGATTTGTAAACTTTGTCTTCCTTGAGAAATATGTAACTATCTACAAGGTTAAGATGAAGACAGGGTTTCCTGATTTATTTAGGCAATCTGAAAGAACCCCAGCATTCCATATACCATCTGGAAATCACCACATGGTTCAGAAGACATATTTCAGTTCCACAACACACTCTCTTTGCCTTCAGGTTTTACCCAATAGACAAATAAGTTTAGAAACAGATCAACTATTTGATCTTAAGCAATGACCTTTGGGGATAGCAATGAGCTATAGCCTATAAAATTTTTATATTTTGGAAGTAGAATTAAAAGGTACTTTCTCTATTTTGTTTTAACAAAAGCTACAAAAAGAAACAGAACCACCACGATTTACTGCTTATCTGAGGTTTAGCTCCCCTTTTCCCCATGAGGACCCCAAAATTTACTTTGGGGGTGAGGAAGAAGCTTCAGTAGAGTGTCAAATCAGAATGATTATAAAATGCTTATATGTAGCAACTTTTTAAGAAGTATAAAAATTCAAGGAAAGCCAGTCTTAAATGTAGAATGTCATGTCCCAGAGTATGTTAATTGTGTAGAAATCAGACTAATCAGACTCCATTCTGATGGAAATAGAATAGAAAATAGAAAATAGAAAATAGATTTTCTATTATGAGATCAAAGGCTAGTTTATGAAGATAAACTGATCGCAGGTTCCAAGAATTAAAAAGTGAGGAATTGTACATAGTTCTTTACCTACAGTTTTTAAGACGGTTTTGGCCCCTTCCCATCATCTATTCTGCAGTCTACCCCAAGGCCTGCATTGGTCTCTGCCCACCTCCATTCCCAGCATACCCCGTGCTCCAGATCTACATCAGATTTCAAGCAGAAAGCTAACCTTAATGCTTCCCAGAGGTATTTGTGGTTGTAAAAAAGGATATTGCCTGATGCAAACAATCTCTAATGAATAGACGTCAGGTCACAGTGAAGTCCGTCTTCTCCAGGGGTGGAGAGGAACCCTAAGTAGATAAGCGATCCCCTTCCAGACTGCCCTGGTCAACCTCTCACACTCTCTTGGTGTCTTTCTTTCTGCCTTTCCCCATCTCTTCCTTCACTCCCTCTTGCCCAAGGTCTCTGAAAGACCAAGGTCAAGACAGCCTTGGTGGTTAAAAACAGTCACTACCATATATTTACTGATCTAAGCAGAATAAGATTTTCACATTGCTTTCAGTTGCCTGTATTTACTCTAAGGCTGGGAATTACTCTTTAATATTTTGCTAAAGTATGTATCATGAAAGCACCTAGAAAATTGAAAGTGTTTAGGATTTCTTGGCCGCCAAGTAGACCACACTTATCATCAGATTTTTCCTTGCCATAAGGGCAGAGTTTGATGGAAGGCTAAGATCTCTCCCAGCTCTTGCCTCTCCTGATTAGCTTCTAAAAATGGTTGGGCTGCCTCTTTACACCACCTTATTATCTCTCCCCTTATGATTATTTTCTAGCCTTCACCATCAATATAAAACTAGGACATTTTCTACCATCTTTATGCTATTTAGTGACTGATCAAGGCAGATTGTAACATACATAACAGCTCAGATTAAAATATTTGCAATCAAATGTGACAAAGACTTAACATAATTCAAAAGTACCTTTAAATGGAAACTTCTTGGTACAGTATCACCAGGCTTTTAGTTTTTGCTGTTTTAAGAAGAAGGCTTATACAGAGTCAGTAGAGAAAGTCAAATGACCTATAACCATAAGAAGGTAATGCAATTGTATAATGGATAACCCTGGACTTCCTCCAAATACATCACAAGACTGCTTAGGTAGGAAAGTTTTTCTCAGAAAAGAAAATCCTTTTGTGTTCCACCCATCAAACTAAGCAGAATAAAGACCTTTGTTGGGAGCTGGTAACCATAGCAAGAATTTACAAACTGCGGGGCGTGGTGACATTTGTCAAGAGCCACTGTGAATGTAGACCTGACCTACATTAGCATTTCATTCTCACAATAACCTGGCCAAACGGGCATAGATTTCCTCATATTTTTTCAGATGAGGATACAGACCCAGGGAGGTTAAGAAACTGGCCCGAGATAGCCAATAAATGGCAAAATTCGTTGCCAAAGAGGTGTTCCTGAATTCGAAGGCCATGCTCTCTAGGACACTGTGCTCGAAGTACACAGAGTGAGCACTTTAGTGTTTCAAGGAATTAAAAAGTTAAAATGAGTTGAAAATATCTGATCGGTGTCCCAGATCTGCTGTGATACAGGGATTTTTCAAATAGGGTTAAAAAAAAAAGAAAAAGCTAGTGTTTATACAGAGAAAGATCACATGTAACATAATATTTTAAGTGAAAATAAAACAAGGTCTGAACTTGAATCTTAAAACAGGCCTTCCGTGGTAATTTAGAAAACTTTCCTAATTAGTTGGAAATGATGGAATAGTATTGCTCATGGCCAGCTGCTACGCAGAAAAGCGTGGCAGTCTGTGTCCAGAATGACATACACAGTTGGTAAACTTTTTTCAATTGTCATTTAACCACTCAAAATAAAGTGCCCTGTAGCCAACAGTGCCTCTCTACTTACTTCCCTGGGAAGTATACAGTAGTAAATATGGAAGTCATCATCAAAGTTTGGGAATATGCAAAATAAATTATAACCAGTTTTCAAATGCACTCTCCGAAGAGTAAGCTACGGGTAAGACAGGATTGTTTAAAGATCCAGGTACTGGGGGCATCAGGTCAATATCCATAGTAACCATGTGCCATATGCCTAAATATTTCTACATACTCTGCAGACAAGGAAACAGGCAGAAGGAAAATCCAACATATTACATTAAGCAGGTGACAGAACTTGGATACACATGGGTACCTCTTAGGTGATCCTAGGGACATTTAGTGTGGCCTTAAAAAAGCAAGAGACTCTTTTTAAGCACTTTTTATTGGAAATATGAACTTGCTATGGGGCAAGACTTGTGAAACTAGTAAAGAACTCATAATTATGCTTCATCAAAAAAATTGTGTTCTCTTCCCTCGTAGTGGAGCTATCTAGAAAACTGTTTGTCTCTCCTCTGTGAGCTCCTCTTCCTCTGCTTGTAATTGTTTGTATTTGATGTGGAAGTAAGAAATAGTTTAATATGAAGTTTTGGACTAGAACACCACTTAGATTTCCAAAACACAATTATTGCTTCAGGGAAAACAGACCAAAAAAAAAAAAATTATCCCCGGGGATAATTTATGAGAAACTCAGTTGAGAACAATGCTCAATTTCCTCATAAACTATGACACCACATACTAATTAAAGAAAACTCGATACCACACCACTAGTACCATACAAAACCTTTCCCTTCTATCTGTGTGTCATAATGCATGAGAGCTCCAGGGAGGAGAGACTGGCTGACCATCTTAGCAAGAAAACTTTATCAGCTGCTGGTCAATCCCATCCAGTTATGGTCCTTCCAGCCTTTCAACCACCAAGAATTATTTGTACTATTAGTTCCTATCCTGAAGGTTAAGTAGTGGTTGTGTAGTATCTTTGACTTTGTTCTAAAGTGGTTCTCAAACATTAGCACACATCAGGATCACCTGGAGGGTTTGTTAAAACCCAGGTTGTTGGGCCCACGCCCAGGGTTTCGGATTTAGTAGGCCTGGAAATTTGCATTTCTGACAAGGACCCAGGTGAGGCCAGTGCTGCTCCTCTGGGGACTACACTCTGAGAACCGCCTTGAAAAAATTTCTAGCTACTACCTTTAAGATCAGCCTGACTTATCAAGCTCAAGAGAAACACCAAACTGAACCTTGGGCAGACAACTTGGGATTGGATTCTCTACAGCATTCCTATTCTATCTTCCCAGTTTCTAGGTTTATTATACCAACAATTCGGTTTTTTACAAGCTAAAAGACAATGAATGTATCTGTTCAATGGAACAGTGAGATCTGTGTAAACTTCTTGTCTTTGTATTTAGAAACACTGGTTCTATGGATAATCGTTTGTATCATGTTGACCCTTTGACTTGTACTGATGTGATTTTAAATTTCAATATGTAGGGTTTGAGTTTCTTCTGGCATTACAGTTTTCCTGTTCCCGTCTCAACTCTGTCACAGCCTTGGCTCCTGGCTTCCAGAGGTTTTTGAGTAGTTGCTTGCTTGCCAGTAGGTTTCTCTCTCTCATTAGTTACCCAAATATTGACACTTCAAAACGATGTTACACTACTTGATGTACCTTCATCTTTCACTTAACAGGTGTAGATTAATATTTTAATTTACTGTGTACCTGTCAAGAGTCTACCAAGTGGTTTCAAAGAAATTTACAAACTGAACAACTCCCTTTTGAGCAGTCCATGTGCCTGTTTTAAGGACTTTTCATAAATATGGTTGTGTTCATATCCACACAGCAAAGACTGTATTCTCTCATCTTCCAATGGTGGGAGAAATGTACACATGCATCAGCATGCTTTGGGAATACAGTGAAATCATAATTCAAATATAGGTGGGGCCTTAGTTTACTTCCTAACACTTTGATTAATTAGCTTTGGAAATTCTTTTTGCATTAAAAAAAAATAAGGATCGTCGAATAATTCAAGAGAAAAAAATTAAGTACCTTAAAATTATCATCCACATATAAACTATAGTAATTACATATAATTCTTATTGATTTAATTTTCTCTAAAGCCTTCTGCTTGAATATTCTGACATCATTTAAATTACTTTAGATTATTGTATGAACAGAAAGTAATGACAGAATTAGTGAGATCAGAAAGCATGTCAAAGTGCTAATGATACTAAAGAATCAAGTTCTTGCTTCTGTGGATGGAAATAATCGAAGTGGTTTATTTCACTTTTGTTTTCCATAATCTGTTTTGGAAATTAGGTTTGCTTTTAGTTCTTCTAATAGTAATTGATTTTCAAATTAAATTTAAAATATTAATCTCTAGGAATAATTTATTTCCGACTTATGTTACCAACTGGTGCCAAAAAAGGAAGGGAGGAATCTAAAAGCCAGTCTTTTGAGCTACCACATAGAATATGTTTTCAAGTTAGGGAATCTTGGGCCTTGACACTACCAGCCACCCGTGGTCACCCATGGCTACCTCATGATTACATGTGGGCTACCTTGTATTCCTCCCTTGGCAATTCTTCCATCTAAATTTTGTTGGAAGTGGTTCTCTGTAATAAAAATTCATTTCCTGCTAAATAGGCAAAACTGGACAAAGATTAATGGTGTTGATATTTTGGGTTTCACTTCAATGGAAACCATACAGTAGGATATCCAGGTATGGCATGATAGGGGCAGGAACAGGTGCCTAGAGGGAAAGAGTAATTTCACTTATTTTTCTTTGTTGATTTGTTTTCAGTGGATGGGTGGGGGTGGGAGGAAGGGAGCTAAGAATAAGATGTTTATTGCCCTAATCATGCCAAAAGACTATTATTTCAGATTATTTTCCTGCTTTTCTAAGAGAAATAAATTACATTATAAACAGTTCCCCAACTACCATTTCCCACTCTAAATAAAGCCAGTGGGTGGTAAGGGTTCTTTTATCCCTTCTTATACTATGCCAAAGAATTGACTTGTTTCCACTAAAAATTATAAATAAATGAAGCTTGGTATAGCCATAATGATTTGAGTCAGTATACCATTTTATCTATAAAATGCAGAATTCATCCTTGCAATCCCATTCACCAGGAGCCTTGAAGCATTTTGTTTACTCCAAAGGACTTGTCAAGGAAGTACAGTTTTTATTTTGCCTTCTTATTTAGTTTGCTCACATTAATAAAAAAAAAAATTTAAAAAAACCCTGAAACTACCCTCCTTTGTATGTTGATAAACTGTTTGATTTGATAGACTCTGTCTGTTCATTGTTTAACAGGTCCCTGTAAGCAAGCTTGCAAGTGTATTTTGTGTACATTTTATCTGAAGTGAAAATGAAAATTCTAAAGAGAAAATATTTTAAAAGATATTGTATTTATGTTGCCTGTGTTGTAGAATAAAAATTCAAATGCATTAAAAAAAATCTATGTGAAACAGTTTTCTTTACCTAATAGGTATATCAAAATAATTTATATAAATACCTTATGTTTATAGAATTTGGCCAAAAGAATGAGGTTCCTTTTTCCATGGAATTTCACAACTGAATGAAGAGGCCCCTTCCAGTTCCATAACACAGAGATGGTCGCTGTTAACAATTTGGGTACATGCCTAGAAAGTACATTTAAAGAAATATATATATATATATAACATATATATAATTTTTAAATATTTTATTTATTTAAAGCAGGCCTCACACCTGAGGTTTGAATTCAGAATCCAGAGATCAAGAGTCCCATGCTCTACTGAGCCAGGAGGGCACCCCTATAATTATTTTAATTTTTTAAAATAAATTCATAATATCAGTAGATAATGATGGAATTTATTCATTACAAAAATTGTTACCTTTTGTTCATAAATAATTAAATCTGTCAATTAATAGAAATAATATTAGAAGGTAGTTATTGAAAAGAAAATACAGCCACTTTTAATGTCATGGTCTTATTAAATTGCAGCTTTAAAACTATTTCAAAAGCCTGTAATAGTATAAGCCTAGGCATCATCATGCCTAAATTGTGCAAAGCTGGCCATTAGAAGGATAAAAGAAGTACAAGATGCCTAGGGATGGAATCTGTGTACATGACTTTAAACCACGATTCTCATTCTATCATACACTGGCAATCTCACAGTTGTATCACGAAGACACTGTCCCTTTCCTCTTATGGATGAAATAAAACTATAATAGATACTACTATACTTTGCATGTGGACATCACAAACATAAGTGACCAACCATGTTCATGGATGGAGAGGAGCAGAGCCAAGGCGGCCCTGGACTTGAGCCTGAAAAGCAGAGTCCACATCCCAAGCTTCACCCCTTCCCGGGAGTGGGAAAACCATACAACATTTGAGTACAGAGCTCAAGGTTCCCACACTGTAAAATGAATAAAAACTCTAACCTCAGAGCTGCTTCAAGATAACACGAAAGCCCCAAAGTTGCAGTGTTTTGTAAATGTTAATGACTACTAAATGCAGTACTACTATGTGCTGGAGAATAAGCCATCTCAGAAATAGCGCCACTATTTTGCAAGATGATTTATACTTGAGACCTCATGTGTACATGCCCTTGACATTCATACCCATGAATACACTCCAACACAGAAAGCTTAACTTCTGTGCCAATCATATACAAGGAGGTTAGCAGCCCAGATGCAGATCTCTTTAATCCAACATTTTGGAAATAAATTCCAGGTCAATAGCCAGTTCTTCCATTATTAATATCTAGCAATGAATATAATATGTGCATTAATCTATATGTATTTCTTTAAAGTAGAGACTTGATATGCTTCAGCTATTTGGCTTATGATCAAAACCTGCATAATCTAGCTTTGATAAATATTTCATCTCGCTCATTAGAAAATTCACTTTCCCATCTGGCTTAAAGGTACGTTCAATAAGAAAGTGAAAATAAAATTGAAGCATAATGTAATATTGTGGCTTTCACATATTGACAAACATTCCTGTTATCTTCAGCCTTTGAAAGAATACTCTAAAAGCTTTCCTTTTCTCTCTTCCTTGTTTATTTTTATTTATAGGTTCCTAGTTACAACATCAAGTCATAGGCACCCCCAATCTGCCCCACTAACTTAATCTGATAGCTCAAAATGTTTTGTTGTCAGAGAAACAAACTCTCCAGCTTAATGATCTCATGCAAACTAAGAGGGGGCAACAGCATAATTAAATCCCAGAAAAGTTTATAAGCAGTTTCTAAATCAGGAAAAAAAAAAAAGTTGATCTCAACCTGAAAGGATCAAATTTACAACAGTGTTTGGGAAACCAAACACTGAACTTCAGTTGACTTTGACCTGGTTTCCCAGTCTCTTGCAGAGAATAACCTTCAAGAAGATAAATTAGATGATAAATGTTGTGATGCAGAAGGCTCCATCATACCTCAACTTGAAAAAATAAGAATCAAAGTTAATTTACCAGTTGTAAAGAAGAAGATACTGTTGGCTATATGATAGTTAAAAATTCAATATTCCATCGAATCAGTAAATACTCAATGGGTTTTCTAAGATGACAATAGGTTATAAAAGTAACATTATTCTAAAAGCCTAGAATAGATTTTTCTTTCAAGTGGGAGGAATAGATACTACCACGGACTGTCAGTTCAAACTATTTGGAAATGGGCTTGTTGGAAAACCAAGCCTTATCAAGTGAAGACACTGGCAGTGTTTAAATTAGTACAAATTTAGGGAGTTAAATTTTACATTATTAAATTGGTAAATTTATTTTAAGTAGCTCTTATTCCAATGAGGTGGAAAAGTCTATAAAACCCTTGGGGATTAGAGCATGCCCTAAGGATAAAAATTATATCTCCTCTCACCAGGTCTCCCTCAGCCCCCTGCCAGGTTTGGCTGGCAGAGGGTTTGGTGGGAGTGCAGGGGGGATGCTCTGCCCCACCCCACACACAGACAGCTGACCTGTGTCCTGCTTCCTTCCCTCTCATGCCACTCCAAGGAATCAAATAGTAATAAGTTAATATAATCATAGGTGCACGGGATTCATTACTTATCAGAATAACCGGGACTGTGTCTTTCGTGAAACTGTTGACTGGCCAATATTCAGGAATGGGCATAGATACAGAATTACAGGACCAGATCCCTGATTCAAAGATCATAGATGAATCTACCAGGGCTTCTTTCTTGAATATAAGTCTTTCTTCAAAAGCATTAAGTAGAATCCTGTGACTAACAAGTAATCGAGATATTAACCCATGTTCTTTTTTCTCCCCATATTTAAGTAGGTAACTGGCTCAGGGGTTCATTGTTTCAGGGGAGGGTTATGATGGAGCAGAATGACAATGAGTTGCCTGGGACATTTTCTGGCTCTAATACTCCAAAAGCCTAAGCCATACACATACATGTGCATATATATGTATGTATACACACACAGTTTGGGTTTTTTTAATATGGATTTTAAGGGAAGAATGCCATCGAAAGGGAGATTATAGACAAACTCTCTAGGGTAGAAACATAAGGAGAAAGAATTCCTTTGTCCTTGACTAGAAGTGAATCCCCAGGGATATAAGGAAGCAGGGAAAAGAGGTTTAGTAGCAGAAATACTGCAGGTCAGGGAGGACCATTGCAATGACAAGACTGTAAGAGCCCAGAGAAGGCCGGTCTGCATGGTGTTCCTTGGCTGCGGGTTGACCAGCTAGCCTGGAAAAAAACCCCAGTCTCTGGGAGTGGCACAGGGTATCAGAAAGATCTCTACCCTCATGGTGTAGAAGCAGCAGAGCGAGCAGGCACCTGTAGAGAGCAGAAGCTTGGAATACTTTTTTTCATTGAGTCAGAAAAAAATAGAGATCAAAATGTGATACATGAAATTGTAGGCTGAGATTTATACCTGATTTTGTAATGAATAATCTAAAAATCACAGTATGTTTGATTTTGTAAGGTGATTGGAATGGAGGGTAGGTAGGGGAGACAGCTGCCCCCACAAATGCAAAGTTATTTCCAAGGTAGGGCCAACTGAGTTGACAATTGACAAGACCCCCTCAGGTTCAATGTCCGTGGCCCTCAGTGTCAAAAAGTTGTCTGCCCCCTTTGGGAGTAAGTCTGTCTTAGATCATGAAGAATTGGGCTCCCAAACTGTCTCCACTTGGATGTATGAGCTGTTTTGACCAAGGGCAGTTTGGTTCCTCCAAATGGACAGGGCTCCATTGCTGCAGATAAACCCAGTCAGTGTTCTCCACCTGATTCCAGATCCTTCCCCCTATTTGCTTCTGGGTGAACCTAAGCAGCTCACCTCCTCTTCTACCAGCAGCTGCAATAGTCCCACTTCAGGTTTTATCTAACCAGTAAAAGACATCACCCACCCATCTGTATTATAGATGAATGCAGACTTAGAACTAGTTTCTTTATGTAATCATCATAAGAAATATAACAGGACAACAGTTTGCAGAGTGACCTCAACCTCTGTCAAAATCACGCCTCCCCTGCCTACAAGCCATCTTCCCACCTAGCTCATGTATGCCCATTACTAGCTCAGCTACCCTAGACAGCCCCAAGCTGGGATGTGTATAACATCCACTTGACTGATTGTTGAACTTGCAGGTGTCCACGCCTTGCCTCAGAAATTCTGACCCAGGAAAAATGAGGCAGGGCTCAGAAATCTGCAAGGCAATAATAAGCTTTTGAAAGTATTCTGATACAGAAAACCTATGGATCACTCTTCAAAAATTATTCTAAGATGCTTCACCTTATTCTAAAATTCTTACTCAAAGAATCTGTTTCTAAGAATCTGATGTATAATCTGACCTAAAATTAAAACCTGAAAAGTTTGGTCCTTAAATACAAATGTTTAAGTTGGAGGCCCAGAAATACTGTAGCTGTTCAAACCTTTACTTGCCCAGATGGCTGCACTTTAGAGCAGAGGTTTGTAACTTGGGATTCCCGAGAATTTAGGGGGTCGATGAACAAGAAAAGGAAAAATTGTAGATTTGTTTTCCCTATCTTCTTTTTTTATGTAATCTCTCCACTCAACATGTGGCTCAAACTTACAACCCCAAGATCAAGAGTCACATACTCTACCGACTGAGCCTGCCAGGCACCTCCTATTTTCACAGACTTATAACTGAAATTTAACATGTCCTTCACTTTTTCTTATAGGCAACAAACCCCCATGATGTTGGCAGGCCTATGACTGGTTTCCCACAAAGGCTACAGATCTTTCCCTATTACAAAATTCCCATACTTGGGAAGCACTAAAGTTGCTATTAGAACCACTGCTAGATCTTGTTATCTAATGTGTTAATGAGGAAGAATATATGTATATACTCTTTCAAAGGTGAATATTTTGATAACTACACTAGTTTCGTTTCCTTTTTTAATAAAATGTATTTTACCATATGCACTTAAAGGTATTTAAAATACTTTAAATTATTCTGAAAAAGGATTCATAGACTTCTCCAAACTGCAAGAAATCTATGGCACAATAATCAGCTAAAGAAATTCTGTCCAAAGGGGGGCCTGGGTAGCTCACTGGGTTAACCCTCTGACTATGGCTCAGGTCATAGTTCCAGATTCATGGGATCGAGCCGGACATTCGGCTGTCTGCTCAACAGGGAGCCTGCTTCCCCCCATTTCTCTCTGCCTATTTGTGATTTCTTTCTCCCTGTCAAATAAATAAAATCTTTAAAAAAAAAAAAAAGAAAAGAAAAGAGAGAAATTCTGTCCAAAATTCTCATAAGGAAGAATGGCTGTAAATCTGGGGTAAATGCAGCAAATCACGTTTGGGGTGACAGCATTTTCTCTCTCGTGTCACCTTATATTTTAGTGTGATCACCTGGGAATCAGAAGCCCTAATTCCAGTTCCAGATTAGCACTGTTTGTCAGCAAATTACCTCTGAGTCTCATTCCCTCACCTGCCATATGACAGGGCTGGTAAAGTGATTGCCAATGGCACTTGAAACATAAACCATTCCACTTTCCTGACCAAAATTCTGATAGCAAGACAGTTCCTGTAAATTCTCACAAAAGCTCTTGCTTTGGAGTCATTCAAATGGGGACAGTGCACAGATTTTTTTCCGACTAAGAAGAAATGTCTCCTTCCAATAGAGTAAAGCTTACTAAAAATATAATTCTGTACGTATTCATGAATTTTATACAAATTCCAGTTGGTTTGAATTTTTAAAGCTCTGTAGGAAAAAAATAGAATGTCCTAAAATCTTCCTCTGCTCATATTGTGAAAAATGGAAAAATTCAATGTTTTTAATGTCAGATTGGCCCTTTAAATTAAAAAAAGACTAATTTCATGTAAATTTTAAAATTGTTTTGAATTAGAAATATTTCAAAAATAAAAAAATAGAGCTAGCAATGTTAAAAGATTAAATGGGCAAAATATCAAATCAAAAGAATTAACTTTAAATTCTTATTTAGATTCAGCTTCCCACTAATGAATATACCAGGGACGCCTGGGTGGTTCAGTTGGTTAAGTGTCTGCCTTTGGCTCAGGTCATGATTCCAGAGTCCTGGAATCAAGTTCCACATGGGGCTCCCTGCTCAGCAGGGAGTCTGCTCCTCCTTGTGCCACTGTCCCCCGCCCCCACCCTGGTCATGCACACGTTCTCTCAAATAATAAAATCTTTTTTTAAAAAAATGAATATATTAACTCTTTAGAAGTCTGGAATCAATTTGACTACTAAATTCTAAGCTAATATTTATTCTAAAATATTCAATAACTAATATTGGCAATTATTTACTGAGGAAATCTGATGAATAAATGGTCAAACCCATTTATTATCACAATCTTACATTATCAGTCTGTAGACAATGAAATAAATTGAGGGGAATTTTACTTACAGCACTAACCCTGGAGCAACAAGACTATTTAATCATATCTTCATTATTTTTGTTTTTAAAATGAATTCATAGATGATTGAAGTAATCCTTTTCTAAAGATTAATTTATAGAGGGTGCATATGACCAGAGGTAGAGAGAGGGAAAGAGAGAGAACCCCAAGCAGACTTCACACTGCGTATGGAGCACAACATGGGGCTTGATCTCATGACTCTGAGGACCTGAGCCAAAAATCAAGAGTTGGACATTTACTCAACTGAGCAACCCAGGTGCCTCAGAAGTAGCCATTTTTTAGAGAAAGGCAAGAATGAGAGGATGGACTTTTTAAAGGAACAGGAGTGTCTGATAATCCACACTTAATCCATCGTAAGAAAACTATTTCCTGTCTTAATGGAGCATTATATTGTGGAGAACCTAAATAAACCCCACATCCAACGTTCACTATCTCAATTAGACCTGTGTAGGGCACTTTATGTACAACTGTTCCCAGGAACACTCCACAGGTGAGTTTCTCAGATACATTTTACAGATGAGGAAAGCAAAGTCTCCAAGAAATGAAAGGGAAAGTAAATTTCTGAAGGTCACGTGACTAGTAATTGGCAGAGCCAGGATTCAAACCTCAGTCTGACCAGAGAGCCATGCTCTCTCCATTAGAACATGATACACCTCAAGGTTAAAATTTAAATGAAATTAACAGCCTGGAGGTAGACTTGCCCTGTGCAGTACCTCCAACCTCAATCAGATAAAATCACCTACAAACTTAAATTCAAACATTTTTGTTCAATCAGTACTCTCAAAATAATTGTGTTGCATTAGTCCTCACAATGAGAGACAGTTTGGAGTTATGACCATAGAAAATACAGAATAAATTCATCTGCTATAGGAATAAGCAGCATGAAATTCAATTGACAGTTGTATTCAATCCAGCAATCTAACTTTTTGCCAAAGGATAACTTGAGAGAGCTAATACTCATGAAAAACTTAAGGGTCATCTTATAAACACACAATTTTTAGAATTTCTAATTTTATTCTTGCATTAGGTTATGCTGTTGAGAAGCTATGTATTCAAACCAAATTATCTCACCTTCCTTTAGAAATGCCTTCACAAATTAAGATTTAATGTTATGTCCTTGGCTTTTAAAGAAGGTCGATACAAAAATTGCCAAATTTGTCTTTTTATAAATCTATATTTATAGTAGTAGGTACCCATTACACTACTCATTTGCTTTCTTATATAAGAAACTCCAAGGAGTTCTTCCCAAATTCAAAGCCAAGGTCTTTGATAACAGTTATTTGATCTTATACTAGATATTAACTTCTTCAGTTTTGCTTTAGTTTCCAGGAAACTCAGAACTAAATTCAGGCTGAACAGGAATGTTGAGGAATAAGGAATGAGCAAACCACAAGCACCATTCTACCTACTGCATCTCTTGACTCTCCTTATTCACTCATTGCAACACTTAAACAAGGTAGAGTCAATCATGTTATCTTATGGAAGGAAAGTGCATGAAGATCACTTTCCCAAGGAGGCAGCTAGAAAACAGCATTCAAGTCCAAGTCTGAGTCAAAGTTCAAGTCTTCCACAAGGTGAACAGAATTGTTTCACTTTTATTCCCTAGTAGCACCTATTCCCTTGCTTTTTCATTTTGTATTGTTTTTGCTTATTAACAACCTAAAACCTTTTTTTGAGTTAGAAATAAGTCACATGTAAATAAAATATTCCCTTGGGGAATATGTAACCTAGCTAACACTATGAAATAATTAGCATGAATACTTACAAGTTCTCTTAGCCACACCAGATACCCAAATTTCAGGTCCCTACTAGCCAGAAATGTATCAGTGGCAAAACTCCATAGCATAACCCACAGAATCTGAAGCAGGTGACCCTCAATCCCACTTGGGTCCCTCAGCATCCATGGGGACAGGGAGGGAATGTAGTTTACCAGTCTTTATTTGGATCACATTCTTGTCTAAAGAGTTGAGATCAAGAAGGGAGACAGAGAGATGGCAGAGTAGTAGGATCCTGAGCTCACCTCATCCCATGAACACACTGAGATGTCAGCTACAATTATGCAACTAACTCTGAAAGTGACCTGAAGACCAGCAAAACAGACCTTCCACAGTGAATGGCAAAGAGAAGGCCACATTGAAAAGGGTAGGAAGGGTGAAGACATGGCCAGGAAACAAACCCACAGTGAACCTAATCACAAATGGAATACCACAAGCACCACACCCTGTAAGCAGCCCTGGCCAGAAAGGAAGATAACTCCACACATTGGTAATATCCACAGTTCCAACAGCGCAGGTTCTTAGCTGGCTGCTCAGGGAGCAAGTCCTGACATTCAGTGTGCCCACAACTGAGGCAGGGAAGTTAATTGCCAACATGTAGGCTGACTGCTGCTCCCACTCACCAATGAACCTCTGGTGGCCTCAGGCCTCTCCACAGCAGGCAAAACAAACCCTACCCCTTGTGCTCATAGTAGGCAAAGTGGGATATTGAACCCAGCTGGGCAGAAAGCAGTTGGAGCTCGGCCACAGCAGTAGGGCCAAACAGCCCATACAGAGGACACCCCTGAAGCACATGGTCTGATGACCAGGGGGTATTGCACTGTGGCGCGCCATAGGATCTCTTCTATACAAAGCCACTACTTTCAGGACCAGGAGATATGGCTGACCTGCCAAACACCTAGACACAAATACAGAGAGTTAGACAAAATGAGAAGGCAGAAGAATGTGTCCCGAATGAAAGAATGAGACAAAACCACAAAGAGCTAAATGAAAGAGTTAAGCAATATGCCCGATAAAAAATTCAAAGTTATGGTCATAAAGATACTAACTAGACTTAACAAAAAAGTGGAGGAACTCAGTGAGAATGCCAACAACAACAACAAAAATAGAAAACCTGAAAAAGAGCCAATCAGAACTGAAAAAATTCAATACCTAAAATTTAAAAATAGACTGAAGGGAATCAACAGCACATTAGAGGTTGTAGAAGAACAAGTCAGTGATCTGGAAGACAGAGTAATGGAAAACAACCAAACTAAAGGGAAAAATAAAATAAAAATGAGAATTTAAAAAAATGAAACCATAAAACCCCTTTAAGAAAACATAAGCAGTAATCTCTTGGACATCACCTTTAGCAACGTATTTATGGATATGTATCCTCAGGCAATGGAGACAAGAGCAAAAATAAACTATTAAGATTACACTGATGTAAAAACTCTTTGCACAGCAAAGGAAACCATCAACAAAACTAAAAGGTGACCTAGTGAATGAGAGAAGATCTCTGCAACTGGCATTTCCAATAAGAAGGTTAATATTCAAAATACATAGACATATACAACTCAACAGCAAAAAACAATCCAATTAAAAAACAGGTGGAGGACCTGAATTTTTCCAAAGAAGACACGCAGTTAGAAAACAGACACACAAAAAGATGCTTAACATCACAAATAAATAAGGAAATGTAAATCAAAACCATAATGAGACATCTCACTCCAGGCAGAATGATAAGTATAAAAAGACTAAAAATAAGTTTGGCAAGGATGTGGAGAAAAGGGAACGCTCATGCACTGTTGATGAGAATATAAATTGGCACATCCACTGTGGAAAACAGCATGAGCTTCCTCAAATACTTAAAAGTACCATACCATCTAATAATTTTCACCACTGGGTATTTACCCAGATAAAACAAAAACATTAATTTGAAAAGATACATGCACTCCTAGATTTACTGCAATGTTATTTACAGTATCCAAGATGGAAGCAACCTGTGTCCATAAACAGATGAATGGATAAAGAAAGTTTGGTATAAATACACCATGGGATATTGCACAGGCATAAAAAAGAATGCGATCTTGTGATCTGCAACAACATGGATGGACCTAAAGGGCATTATGCTAAGTGAAATAAGTCAGACCAAGAAAGACAAATACCATATCATTTCGTTTATACACGGAATCTAAAAACAAACATCAACAACAACAACAACAAAAAAACCAGACTCTTAAATACAAAGAACATATTCATGGTTACCAGAAAGTAGATGGGTGAAATAGACAAAGGGGATTAAGAGGTACAAACTTCTAGTTACAAAATAAATGTCAGAGAGATGGAAAATATAGTATATGAAATATAATTCATAATATTGCAATAGTGTTGTATAATGACAGATGGTGACTACACATATTGTGGTGAACCCTGAGTAAAGTATGTATGGAACTGTTATATCAATATGTTGCATACCTGAAACATAACATTGTATGATAATTATATATCAATTTAAAAAAGACTTGAGAAAGGGGATTTTGACCAAAGAGCTTTCAGAGTTAAATTTGTTAAGTTTATAATTCTCTTTTAATAAGAGAAATAGCATTTCCTATCCTCACTGTGGTGAACACTGAGAACATCTTAAGTACAAAGCATTTGACGTGGATTATTTCATAAAATCCTCAGGACAGTTTTGAGCAAGGCATTATCCATGTTTTACAGAAGAACCTGCAGCTTAAAGAAATTACCTATCACTCAAACTCATTTCTGTTTAAATAGAAGTAGAACACTAATCAATCTCGCCCCAGAGCTTATGCATTTTACTACTGACCTATAGGCCTGTTCAAAAACTCATTAAAGCAAAATAACCTAAAGAGCTATAAAACTTATCAAAAAACTGCACCCAATTAGCATTTATTTGTGCATTTTTAAAAATTTGTATTAATCTAGAATAGGCAAAATTCAATGGGATATATAGTAATTGAATATTTAATTCTCAGAATAGCACAAGGTAGTCTAAATATTTTTCAAAATAGCAAGAAATCAAAGTTTTCTATTAGTCTAATTTATGCTTAGACCCAAAATCTACTTTAAAAAAAAATGAGTTACTACTGTACACTGTTTCCCCCCCAAAATTCATATGTTGAAACCTAATCCCCAATGTAATGGTATTAGGAGGTGGGGGGGTCTTTCAGAGGTGATTCAGATAGAGGGTGGAGCCCTCATGAATAGGATTAGTGTTCTTATGAGAGAGACCCCCAAGAGCTCTCTTGCCCCTTCCCACATGTGAGGACACAAGAAGACATTCATCTGGAACCAGGAAGTAGCTTCTCATCAGACACTGAATCTGCCAGTTCCTGATCTTGGATTTCCTAGCCTCCAGAACTATGAGAAATAAATTTCTGTTGTTTATAAGCTACCCGGTTGATGGTGTCTTGTGATAGCAGCCCAAAAAGATGGAGCAGTCATTCTCTAGAATTACACGTTTATTGCTTTTGATCCAGTTACAGTGGTGATCTTATAACTGCTCTATTATTAATAAACTTCCTTTCCTCAGCAATATTTTTCTAGACAGCTCCCTCCACTTCCTTACCTTAAAAAAAAAAAAAACTTGTTTTTTCTTGATAATTCCACAGTCCTTAAAACTTTCTAGGAATAAGGTTGGGAGAAATATAGGACACCTTCAGCCCCCCAACCTGTTTCATACCATTGTTGTGACTCTTTTGTCAACTGTCTCCTTTGAAACATTGACCCACTTTGCCCTCCAGGCTATAGCCATCCTTTTCTCCTCAAACTTAATATTTATTCCATTTTCTGTCCTGGGATGATTGGACAGGTGAACAACAACTAGACTCTGATCTAATCCTCATGATTCAGTCCTTCGCAATGTAAGAAATCCAAAGAACATTCCCCAAGACCTCATTCAGTCCAGGTCACACTGTCTGATAGGCAGTCCAATCATAGTCTACCAGTCCCTCCACCTGAAAGCAATTACTTGGAGAAATGTCATTGCTTTTGCCCAAATATGGACCCCCATTCACAGTCGGGCATAAAGAGCTGAAGTTTCCAATTGTATGTAGAAAATAACTTCAAGTGTAAGGGGCAAATCATGTTACCACCAGTTATCAACTTCTACTAAACAGAACACAACTCAGGCTGAAATTTCTGCAATGGTGTCAATTCCTCAACAATCTGGGACTTCTGCTAGAATGAAGGATATCTCCCAACACAAAGGAAGGATCTACCCTAGAAAGCAGAAACTACCTAAGACTCCTTAAACTGCAGTTTTCCAACTTAACATTTTTTTATCCAACCTTCATATTTGTGTAAAAAATACATACAATCATAAGTGCACAAATCAGAAGTATATATACTAAAATTTTTAAGTTGATAAAATTAATAGACATGTTAATTTTCTTCTATGTTTAATTTTCTAATCCTTGTGCCATGGATTACTCTAAATAATCAAAAAAATTGTTTTTAAAAGGAAAATATTTTCCAGGCCCAAATCAAAAGTCCACAAAAAGGAAAGGATAAAGATCTCCAAGACCTTCTTTATGTTCATTTCTACCACAGTTGAACTTTCCTTTGACCCACATGTCTCAACAGCCTCCCAAATGCTCTCCTCACTGAGAGCACTCACTCCAAACTTTCTCCTCTCCGTTAGCTTCCATCCACACTGTTACCAGAGGAATTCGTGTATCATTTTTCCTCCTTAAAAATTTAAGATCATGTATTAATTTGTTTGGTTTTCACAGAACGTAGCTTTAATATTACTAACATTAGAGTATAGTTAATATATACAATCGTGGCACTGAGGGCTCCACATAATTGGCTTATTCTACTTTCCTGTCCTCTCCTTGCCAATCTCTGGAAATTCACGCTGCTCTCTCTTGGTCCCAATCTTCATTCTCTGACAGTCGGAAAGACTATCATTCTTCATTCAATCAGTAGGTTTCTACTGAGCACATACCATGTGCTGAGCACAAGGACAGAGACTGGATACACAGTAGTGCACAAGAAAGACATCCTCCTGCATTCATGGAGCTCCCAGTCAGCTTCTGCTTTTCCAAAAATTCCTTCAAGCCTGCCAACCTACCCAAACAATTCCAGGTGTACCTCATGTACTGTGCATTCTTATTGCATTCTAAACAAAATAATTTTTATAGATGTCCAAGTTACACATAGTGAAATCCACCACTTTTAAGTGTACAATTCGGTAAGTGTGACAAATAAAAAACTGTGTGGCTAACACATCAATCATAATAGGTAATGCTTTCATCCCCAAACCATATCCCCTTACCAGCCAGTCATCCCCCTCCAACCTGGCCTTTGGCAACCACTATTTTGTTTCCTTCTTTATATATTTTTTTCCCTACAGTTTCATATAAATAGCATTGTACAGTGTATGCTCTTTTGTGTTTGACTTTCTTTTTTTAAAAGATTTATTTATTTATTTCACAGAGATCACAAGTAGGCAGAGAGGCAGGCAGGGACAGAGACGGGGGGAAGCAGGCTCCCCGCTGAGCAGAGAGCCCGATGCAGGGCTCAATCCCAGGACTCTGGGATCATGACATGAGCCGAGGGCAGAGGCTTTAACCCACCGAGCCACCCAGGCGCCCTGTGTTTGACTTTTTATACAAGGGTAAGTTTTCAGAAATTCCTGCATGTTGATGCATGTGTCAATAATTAATTTCTTTAGGGCACTTGGGTGGCTCAGTCGGTTAAAGCCTCTGCCTTCGGCTCAGGTCATGATCTCAGGGTCCAGGGATCAAGCCACATATCAGGCTCTCTGCTCAGCAGGGAGCCTGCTTCCTCCTCTCTCTCTGCCTGCCTCTCTGCCTACTTGTGATCTCTGTCTGTCAAATAAATAAATAAAATCTTTAAAAAAATTTCATTTCTTTAAATTGCCAAGTGTTCCAATGTAAGGATTCTTACAATGTTTTGGCATTCTTCAGTTGATGTGCACTGTCTTATTTCCAATTAGAGACTTTTATGGATAAAACACCATAAACAATCATAGGTGTCTATGTAAAGATATATTTTCAAATCTCCTGGGTATATACCAAGTGGTGACATTGCAGGTTTTAATTTTTTTTTTTTTGACTGAAACATTTTTCCAAAGTGACATTATTTTCATATCCACATACAGTATACTAGTTCTAGTTACTCCATATCCCTGCTAAAAACTGTTCTTATTATCAGGGAGATTAAAATCTCTTTAATCTCATCCATTCTAGAAAGATATGTAGTGACATCTCATTATAGCTTTAATTTGCAGTTCCTTGATTACTAATGATGTTGAGAATCTTTCTGTGTTCTTGTTTCCCTTTTTTGATGGGGGGGATGAAATACTGTTCAAATATTTTATGCATTTAGTCACATTGTCTTCTTATGATAAGAGTTCTTTCTGAAAAAAGAATGTTAAAAGTGAGGATACCTTAAAGGATCTCTTGGACTACATCAAGCAAAGAAACATTTGTATTATAGGGGTTCTAGAAAAAGAGAGAAAGGCACAGAAAACATACTTGAAGATATAATAGCTGAAAAATTTCCAAACCTGGAAAGGGGAAAAACATCCAGCTTCAAGAATCACAGAAGTTCCAAACGAAATGAACATGAGGAGGTCCACATCATGACACATAATAATTAAAACAGTAAATATTAAAGATAGATAATTTTAAAATCATCAAGAACGAGGCAACTAGTAACATACAAGGGAAACCCTATAAGGCTATCAGCTGATTTTTCAGCTAAAACCAAGAATTCTCTGCTGGCAAGTTTATCTTTCAGAATTGAAGGAGAGATGGTCTCCCAGAAAACAAAAGTTAAAGAAGTTCATTAGCACTAATTTAGCCTTATAAAAAAATGTTTAAGGGACATTTAAGTGGACCTTTTCCTAAAGGTCATAATCAGAAGTAAGAAAATTATGAAAGGAAAAAAATTCACAAGTAAAAGGAAACATACCAAAAAAGTAGAGCAATCACTTATCAAAGTAGCAGCGATATTTTAAGCAAACAAACTTTAAATCAAAGACTAGCAAGAGACAAAGAAGGGCATTACCTAATGTCAAAGGGTTGATCCAACAAGAGTCTATAACAATTGTAATTATCTATGCACCAAACATTGGAGCATCTAAGTAAATAAAGCAAATCTTAACAAAGGGAGAAATTGACAACAATGCATTAATGGTAGAGGACTTTAACACCTCACTTACATCAATAGATATACCATTCAGGCAAATAATCAATAGGGAAATAGTGTCTTTAAATAAAGCATTAGACCGAATAGACTTAATAGATATATACAGAACAATGCATCCCAAAACAGCAGAATACAGATTATTTTCAAGTGTACATGGAGTATTCTCCAAGATAGATCATATGTTAGGACATGAAACAAGTCTTAAAAATTTTAAGAGAACTAAAATCATATCATGTATCTTTTCCAGCCACAATGGCATGAAAATAGAAATCAATTACAAGGATGCCTGGATGGCTCAGTTAAGCATCTGTCTTTGGCTCAGGTCATGATCATGGGATCTTGGCATTGAGCCCTGCATTGGGCTCTCTGTTCAACAGGGAGCCTGCCTCTCACTCTCCCTGCCACTCTCACTGCTTGTGTTCTCTCTCTGTGTCAAATAAATAAATAAAATATTTAAAAGAAACAAATAAATAAAAACACATGTAGACAAAGGGAAAAAAAAAAAAACTATAGTCCAAAATTTCTGGAACACAACAAAAGCAAGTCTAGGGAAATTTATAACATTACAGGCCTACCTCAAGAAATAAGAAAAATCTCAAATACACAAACTACACTTACCCCCCCAAAAAAGCTAGAAAAAGAAAAACAAACCCCAAAGTTCATAGGAGGGAGGGTATAATAAAGATCAGAGAAGAAATAAATGAAATAGAGACTAAAAAATACAACAGATCAATAAAACCAAAAGCTATTTCTTTGTAAAGATAAACAATATTGATAAACCTTTACCCAGACTCATCAAGAAAAAAAGAGGAAGGACTCAGATAAATAAAATCAGAAATGGAAAGGAGAAATAACAACCAACATCACAGAAATTCAGAGGGTTGTGTCACCCAGCTGGCTCAGTCAGTTAAAGATCTGATTTTGGCTCAGGTCATGATCTCAGGGTCCTGGGATTAAGGCCCTTGTTGGGCTCCATGTTCATTGGGGAGTCTGCTTATCCCTCTTCCTCTTCCCCTCCTCCACTCATTCTCTCTTTCTCTCTCTCTCTCTCTCTCTCTCTCATAAGTAAAATCTTTAAAGGGGCACTTGGGTGGCTCAGTCAGTTCAGTGTCTGACCCTTGATTTCAGCTCAGGTTACAATCTTAGCATCGTGAGATCAAGCCCCTGTCAAGATCTACACTCAGCATAGAGTCTGCTTGTCTGTCTCTTTCTCTGCTTCTCTCTCTACTCTCTCTTTCGAATAAATAAATAATTTTTTAAAAGAAATACAGAGGGTTATGAGGCTATGAAAAATTACAGGCCAACAAATTGGATAAATTAGACAACCAAGAAAAAAATGTTTCTAAGAAGAGACATACAATCTTCCAAAACCGAAACAAGAAAAAAAGGAATATCTGAACATACTAATTATTAGTAATGAAATTGAGTCAGTAATCAAAAAATTCCCAACAAACAAAAGTCCGGGACCAGATGGATTCACAGGTGAATTCTACCAAACATTAAAATATTTATAAGCATTTAATATATCAATAGTCCTCAAACTATTCCAGAAATATAAGAGGGATAAAAGCTTCTAAATACATTCTATGAGACCAGCATTTAGATACAAAATCCAGACAAAGTCAGTACAAAAAAAAGAGAACTGTAGGTCAATATCCCTGGTGAACATAGATGAAAAATCCTCAACAATACATTACCAAACTGCATTTAACAGCAAGAATAAAAAGATCATTCACCATAATCGAGTGGGATTGAGTCTGGGGATATAAGGATGGTTCAATATTTGCAAATCAATCAATGTGATATACCATATTACCAAAATGAAGAATAAAAAATCATATGATCATCTCAAAAGATTCAGAGAAAATATCTGACAATATTTGACATCCATTTGTGAGAGAAATTCTCAAAAAAGTGGGTTTAGAGGGAATATACCTCAACAACATAAAGCCCATATATTAAATACCCACAGCTAACATTACACTCAGTGGTGAAATACTTAGAAACTTCCTCTAAGGTCAGGAACAAGACAAAGGTATCCACTCTCAACACTTTTAGTCCATATAGTACTGGAATTCTGAACCATAGCAATTAGACAAGAAATAAAAGGTATCCATATTGGTAAGGAATAAGTAACACTGTCACTGTTAGCACATGGCATCATACCATATGGCATCATACCATATATATGGTACATGGTACCATATACATGGTACCATATGGTACATCCTTAAAGGTTCCACCAAAAAGCTACTAGAAATGACAAATGAATTCAGTAAATTTGCAGGATACAAAATTAACATATAGAAATCTCTGCTTTTCTATACACTAACAACAAAGTAACACAAAGAGAAATTAAGAAAATAGTCCCATTTACAATTACACCAAAAAGAATAAAATGTCTATGAATAAATTTAACAAGGAGATGAAAGACCTATGCTCTGAAAAGTATAAGACATTGATGAAAGAAATTGGAGACAACTCAAACAAATGGAAAGACATATCATGCTCATGGATTGCAAGAAATGGATTGGAAAAATATTGCTAAAATGTCCATACTAGCCAAAGCAACCTACAAATTCTACGAAACTGTTATCAAAACACCAACAGGACTCTTCACAGAACTAGAAGAATTTGAATATTTGTATGGAACTACAAGAGACCTGAAACAGGAAAAGCAATCTTGGGAAAGAAGAACACAACTGGCAGTATCACAAACCCAGGTTCCAAGATACACTACAAAGCTCTAGTAAAACAGTATGATACTGTCATAAAAATAGACACACAGATCAATGGAACAGGATAGGAAGCCTAGGAATAAACCCACACTTATATGACTAATTAATCTACAACAAAGGAAGGAAGAATATACAATGAGGGAAAAGACAGTCTTTCCAATAATTGAGGTTGGGAAAATTGTATAGCTACATGCAAAAAAAATGAACTTGGACCACTTTCTTACACCATACACAAAAATAAACTCAAAATGGATTAAGGACTTAAAAGTGAGAGCTAAAATCATAAAATTCCTAAAAGGAAACATAGGGAGTAATATCTTGGACATTGTCATTAGCAACATATTTCCTTCCTCAGGCAAGGGAAACAAAAGCAAAAATTAACTATTGGGACTACACCAAAATAAAAAGCTTTTGCACAGTGAAAGAAACCATTAACGGGATGCCTGGGTGGCTCAGTGGGTTAAGCCGCTGCCTTCAGCTCAGGTCATGATCTCAGGGTCCTGGGATCGAGTCCCACATCAGTCTCTCTGCTAGGCAGGGAGCCTGCTTCCTCCTCTCTCTCTCTCTACTTGTGATCTCTCTCTCTGTCAAATAAATAAAATCTTTAAAAAAAAAAAAAAAGAAACCATTAACAAAACAAAAAGGTAATTTTCTGAATGGAAAAGATAGTTTCAAATGATATACCCAATAAAGCGTTAATATCCAAAACACACAAAGAATTTATACAACACTAAAAAAAAAAAATTAGAAAATGGGCAGGGGACAAGATTAGACAATTTTCCAAAGAAAATATACAGATGACACACACACACAGGCAAAGATGCTCCAGGTTACAAATCATCAGGGAAATGCAAATCAAGACCATAGTAAGATATTTGCCAGAATGGCTAGAATCAAAAAGATAAGTAACAAGTATTGGCAAGGATGTGGAGAAAAAGGAACCCTTATGCCATGTTGGTGAGAATGTGGATTGGTGCGACAACTATGAAAAACAGTATGGAGGTCCCTCAAAAAAATCAAAAGTGAAAATAGTGTACAAATAATTCCACTTCCTAGCACTTAACCCAAAAAACCACTAATCTGAAAAGATATATGCACCCCTGTGTTTGTTGCACCATTATTTACAATGACCAAAATAACTTAATGTCCACTGATAGATGAATGGGTAAATAAGATATGGCATATATACGCAGTGGTATATCACCCAGCCTTAAAAAAGAGTAAGACCTGTCATTTTCTACAACATGGATAGAACTGGAGGGTATTATACTAAGTGAAATTTTCAGACAGAGAAAGACAAAAACAATATGATTGCACTTAAATGGACACTCTTTAAAAAAAAAAAGAATGAACAAAGAAACAAAAAGAAGTAGAAACAGATGTATAAATACAGAGAATAAACTGGTGTTGCCAGAGGATAGGGGGTTAGGGGATGGGCAAAATGGGTGAGGGGAAGTGGGAAGTACAGGCTTTGGGTTATGGAATAAATAAGTGATGGGGATCAAAGGCACAGCACAGAGAATATAGTTATGTACAGTAATAGCGTTGTATGGGGATAGATGGTAGCCCCACTTATGGTGAGCCTCGCATAACATACGGATTTGTCAAGTCACTACTATACACCCAAAATTAATGTAACATTGTGTGTGTAACACACACATAATATATAAAGTTATTTTTATATTATGGATACAGTCCTTTATCAGATACAGGTTTTGCAAATCACAGTTTGTGCCTTGTCTTTTCATTTTCTTAATAGTAAATTTGGAAAAGCAGAAGTTTTAATTTTGATGAAATCAGATGTATTCATTTTTTATTTTCCCGATTTCCATATCTTACCCAAGAAATCTTTGTTTAGATTCACAAAAAATGTGTTTGGTGTTGACTTCTAGTAGTGTTTTTGCTATCACTCTTAGTCTAAGTCAATGATCTACTTTTAGTTGTTTCGTTCAGTATGAAGGAAGCTTTGTGGTTTGTTTCATTGCATGTAGATTTCAAAATGTTCCAGCACCATTTATCGAAAAGATTAGCCTTTCCCTATGGATTCACCTTATTACCTTTTCAGAACAATCAATAGATTTGGATTTATTTCTGAACTCCATTATCCTGAAGTGGTCTAGATGCTTGTACCACACCACATATTAGTACATCATATCAACATGGGTACTGTACATCTTTAAATTCTTGATTTACATAGTAAATCATCCAATTTCTTTTTTTTTTTTTTCAAAAAAAGGGTTTTTTGGAAATTATCCCAAGTTTTTTTCATTTCTATATATATTTTAGAAAATCTTATTAATTTCCTCAAAAAAATCTGCTGGAATTTGAGTTGAGATTGCATTAGATTTGTATATCAATTCAGGGATGATTGACATATTTTTTTTTAAGTGACAGAAAGTGAGAGAGACAGCCACAGAGAGAGCACAAGCAGGGGGAGCAGAAGAAGGAAAGGAAGAAGTAGGCTCGCTGCTGAGCAGGGAGCCCTATGTGGGGCTGGATCCCAGGACCCTGAGATCATGACCAGAGCTGAAGGCAGATGCCTAATGACTGAGCCACCCAGGAACCCCCTTTTTTAAGATTTTATTTATTTATTTATTTATTTATCAGAAAGAGAGAGAGAGCACAAGTAGACAGAGTGGCAGGCAGAGGGAGAAGCAGGCTCTCTGCTGAGCAGAGCCCAATGTGAGGCTCGATCCCATGACCCTAGGATCATGACCTGAGCTGAAGGCAGGCACTTAGCTGACTGAGCCATCCAGGAGTCCCCAGGGATCACTGACATCTTAATATTAACTCTTCTGAGCCAGAAATATAACATATCTCTCCATTTAAGTCTTCTTTAATTTTCTCAGTAATGTTTTGAAGTTTGTGTGAATTCTTACATGTATTTTGTTTAATGTGTTCCTAAGTATTTTATGGTTTTTACTATTATAATTTATATTATTTTTCAACTTCTAACAGTTTTTGTTAATATGCAGAAATACAATTGATTTTTCTATACTGACTTTATATCCTGAGACCTTAATAAAAGTCAATTATTTCTAGGAGCGTTTCTTTTTTGTAAATTCCATGGAATATCTAGACAATCTCATCAACTGATAATTAAAATAATTTCACGTCACTTTTCCAATATACATGTCTTTTATTTCTTTTGCCAACCTTATTATAGGATTCAGTTGCAATAAGATATTGAATAAGAGCAGTGACAGAGAACATCTTTGCCTCATTCCTGACCCTTGCAGACAAGCATTGGTCTTTCACCATTAAATATATTTAGCTGTTCTTCATCAGGCTGAGAAACGTTTCTTTCACACCTAGTTTCCTGAAACATTTTTTTTGTTCCCATGAGTGATTGTTGAAGATTGTCAGATGTTCTTTCTATGTCTGTTGAGGCTATCAAATTCTTTTTCTTTTTTTTTTTAAGTCAGTTAATATGGTGAAAAATCAGCTTAATATTTTTTAATGTTAATCTAAACTTACATTCCTGGGATATACTCCATTTGGTCATTATGTTAGTCTCCTGGAGCTTCCCTAACAGAATACCACAGACTGAGGGACTTAAACAATAGAAACTTCCTATCTCACCTTTTGGAGCCTGAAAGTCCAAGATTGAGGCACTGGCAGGATTGGTTTCTGGTGAGACCTTTCTTCCTGCCTTGCAGACATTCATGTTTTTGCTGAGTTTTCACATGGCCTTTCATCTGTGCATATGCAAAGAGAAAGATCTCTGGCATCTCTCCCTCTTCTTTTTTTAAAAAGATTTTATTTATTTATTTATTTGACAGAGAGAGATCACAAGTAGGCAGAGAGGCAAGCAGAGAGAGAGAGGGGAGGAAGCAGGCTCCCTGCCGAGCAGAGAACCCAATGTGGGACTTGATCCCAGGACCCTGAGATCATGACCTGAGCTGAAGGCAGAGGCTCAACCCACTGAGCCACCCAGGCACCCCTCTCCCACTTCTTATAAGGACATCAGTCCTATGGGATAAGGGCCACAGCTTTATGACTTCACTGACACTTGGTTATCTCTTTAAAGGCCCTATCTCCAACTGCAGTTACATTGGGGGTTAAGCCTTCAAAATATGAATTTTGGAGGGGACACAATTCAGTCCACAATACTCATGATGTATTATTATTATTATTATCATTATCATATATTGCTGGATTTAATTTGCTAAAATTGTGTTAAGAATTTTTACATCTAAAAAAATAATTTTTACATCTATATTCACTAGTAATATTGGTATGTAGCTTTCTTTTCTGGTCATGCCTTTGACTTTGGTATCGAGGTGATGGTAGTCTTCCTATGACCCAGAAATTACACTATTAGGTATTTACCCCAAAGATACAGATGTAGTGAAAGGAAAGGGCATGTGCACCCCAATGTTCATCGCAGCAATGTCCACAATAGCCAAACTGTGGAAGGAGCTGAGATGATCTTCAACAGATGAATGGACAAAGAAAATGTGGTATATATACATAAGGGAATATTATTCAGTCATCAGAAAGGATGAATACCCACCATTTTCATCGGCATGGATGGAACTGGAGGGGATTATGCTAAGTGAAATAAGTCAAGGAGAAAAAGACAATTATCATATGGTTTCACTCCTTTGTGGAACATAAGCAATAGCAAGGAGTACCATAGGGGAAAGGAGGGTAATCTGAAAGGGGAGAAAACAGAGAGGGAGATGAACCATGAGAGACTATGGACCCCAGAAACAATCTGGGGGCATCAGAGGGGAGGAGGTGGGGAAAGGGGTAATAGGGTGATGGGTATTGAGGAGGGCACTTACTGTGAGGAGCACTGGCTATTATACTTAACTAATGAATCATTGAACACTACATCAAAAACTAATTATGTACTATACAGTAGCTAACTGAATAGTTAAAGAAAAGTGATGGTAGCCTCATAGAATTAATTGTTAAGTGTGGTCTTTCTCTTCTAGTTTTCAGAAGGGTTTTTGTAAAACTGATGCTCTTTTTCCTAAAATGTTAAGTAGAATCACCAATGAATACATCTGGGACTGGAGTTTTTTTGGGGGGAAGGTTTTAAATTATGAATTTAATTTCTTTTTTTTTTTTAAGATTTATTTATTTATTTGACAGATAGAGATGACAAGTAGGCAGAAAGGCAGGCAGAGAGAGAGAGGAGGAAGCAGGCTCCCTGCGGAGCAGAGAGCCCAATGCGGGGCTCAATCCAGGACGCTGGGATCATGACCTGAGCCGAAGGCAAAGGCTTAACCCACTGAGCCACCCAGGCGCCCCATGAATTTAATTTCTTTAGTAGATAGTGGCTATTCAGGTTATCTACCTTTTTCTTTATATAACAGCTTTATTGAGCTGTAATTCACATACCATATTACCCATTTAAAGTGTACAATTTAATGCAATTTTTAGATTCAAAAAGTTGCAGAACTATCATCACAGTAAATCTTAGAACATTTCCATCACCTCAAATCCCATACACTTTATCTATCACCACCCCCTCCACCTGCCCTAAAGCAATCACTAATCTACATTCTCGCTCTCTAAAATTGCCTATTTTGGAGATTTCCTATAAATGGAATCATACAATATGCGGTATTTTATAACTGGTTTCTTTCACTTAGCATAACGTCTTCAACATTCACCTTTATTATAACATGTACCATGTATCAGTACTTCATTTCTTTTTTATAGCTGAGTAATATTCATTGTATGGGTAAACCACATTTTATTATTCATCAGTTGATAAACATTTAGGTTGTTCCTACATTTCAGTTATTATGAACAACGCTGCTATACATGCATGTATACAAATTTTCATTTCTCTCCCATAGACTCCTAGGGATGTAATTGTTAAATCTCATGGTCTATTTATTGAGTGAGCTTTGGTAGGAATTTATTAATTCATTTGTCAAGTTTATTGGCCTGAAGTTGCTCATAATATTTCCTTATTATTTTTTAAATATCTCAAGTAGTAATACTCCCTTGTTATTCCCAAAGTTAGCAATTTTTGCTCTCTCTTTCTTGACCCATCTGGATAAATGGTACTTTTGTTGATTTATTTCAAGTAACCAGCTTTTAATTTCATTAATTCTCCTTATTTTTGTCCATTTTCTATTTCTTTGATTTCTACTACTGTATTATTAGTCTCCTTCCCATTTCTCACTTTGTGTTTAATCCACTCCTTTTTCAAGTTCTTTTTTTTTTCTTTTTCAAGTTCTTAAGATAACAGTTCAAAATATTTCATTTTGTGATTTCTTCTTTAATCCTTGTTATTAAAAGTTATGTTAATTTTCAAGTATTTGGAGATTTTCCTTATATCTTCTTATTGATTTCCAATTTAAATTCCAAAGGACATGATTTCAATTCTTTTCTATTTAGGAATTTTTATGGCCCATAATATGGTTTGTCTTGTTGAGTATGCCATATATCCTGAAAAGAATTATATTCTACTGTTGTTGGATGGAATGTTCTATAAATACTAACAAGGTCAATTATATTGAGAGGAAATGTTAAAATCTCTAACTATAATTGTGAATTTGTCCATTACTTCTTTTAATTTCTTCTGCTTTTGTCTCATATATTAAAGTGTGGTTGTTAGGTATATATATTCAGGATTGTTATACCATCTTAGTATATGTGCTGTCGAAGTGAGCACAAGATTGTTACCTTAACAAATTGACCCTTTTATTATTAAATATCCTTAAATCTCAGTTAATATTTCTTGGACTGATATCAATTTATGCTGCTATTAATGATATTAATCATTGGGTTAATTATTGCATGGAATTTTTTTTTCTAGTATTTTCTATTTAACCTATTTGGCTATTTTATTTAAATTTGATTTTTTGGGAAGTTCACCATTGGGTAATATTAGCTGAGCAAAAACAGTAGCCCAGGGAAGCATTGCTCCCAGAGAAATATAAGAAACCACCACCAGCTAGACTGAAGAGCAGCAGAGTCAGGATATCCCAAAGTCAAGTAAATGAGCCCTTCAAGAAGAGAGCATTCAGTCCATCAACAGATGAATGGATAAAGAAGATGTGGTATATATATATATATATATATATATATATATATATATTATGTAGCCATCAAAAGAAATGAAATCTTGCCATTTGCGACAACATGGATGGAACTAGAAGGTATCATGCTTAGTGAAATAAGTCAATCGGAGAAAGACAACTATCATATGATCTCCCTGATATGAGGAAGTGGAGATGCAACATGGGGGGCTAAGGGGGTAGGAGAAGAATAAATGAAACAAGATGGGATTGGGAGGGAGACAAAACATAAGTGACTCTTAATCTCACAAAACAAACTGAGGGTTGTTGGGGGGAGGGGGGTGGGGAGAGGGGGTGGGGTTATGGACATTGGGGAGGGTATGTGCTATGGTGAGTGCTGTGAAGTGTGTAAACCTGGTGATTCACAGACCTGTACCGCTGGGGATAAAAATATATTATATGTTTATAAAAAAAATAAAAATTAAAAAAAAGAGAGCATTCAGTCTGAATACCACATAGTATAAACACTGGAAGTAATCTACCATCCATTTGAAAGTTGTAATGACTTTCGTCAGACTAATTTCAAGACAAGGGTGAGGGCAGAAGACAAACTGTACAAAGAACAATTGAGAGAAGGGAAGGCAGGAGTGATGACTATTTTTAAATTGCAGTGTCAAAGAGAACAACATGGAATACACAGAAGGAACAATGACCTAGGAAAAAAATTAAGGTTTTTGTTTTATTTGTTTCAGGATGGGAGATAATCTAGTGCTTATGAACCGAGGGGAAATTATTTGAAAGAAAGTGGCTCAAGAGTGACTGCTAGGGATGGAGGATAGAAGTGGCCTCCCATGCTATTAGAGAAGGGGACAGGAGTGTGTGTGTGTGCGTGTGTGTGTGAGAGAGAGAGAGAGAGAGAGAGAGAGGAGATATATATTGGAAAAGGAGAACAGGATCTCAAGAGGGAGGAGACTGGGTTGGATCATAGGTTGGAGGTGGACCTAGGGCAGCAGAACTTACTTTGGACAAAAAGGACACCACTTCCTTAGCACAATCCACACCATGGTGGATAAGAAAAGATGAAGAAAGTTGACTAAAATGAAAATAGGACAGAGTTCTTGCTTAATAGTTGTTTCAGAGAGAAAAACTGAGCCCAAGAGAAAAGAAAGGCAGTTGGCAAAGATTTAAAGAGAGTGGTGAATGATTGGAAAGGAGTGAGAAAAGAGTTGGTGGTATATTTATTTTAAAAGACCATTCCTCACATCCATGTTTGGTATAGATGCCTTCATTTATGGTTCTAGGAGCTCTTTTAGCATACATTTGCCCAAAATGCTTCATGTCACGTTCTAACTATTCATTTGCTTGTCCCACACACAACTATAAGCTTTCCTGGGCAGAGACTGTTTTATATTGCCTAGAACATAACAAATATCCAACAGAACTTTTACTTAGCACTAAAAAAGGATGAAATCTTCCCATTTACAACCACATGGATAGACCTAGAGAAATAAGTCAGTCAGAGAAAGACAAATACCATACGATTTCACTCATATGGAATTTAAGAAACAGAGCAAATGAGCAAGGGGGGAGACAGACAGAGAAAGAAATTAAAAAAAAAAAAACAGACTTAACTATAGGGAACTGGGAACTGATGGTTTCCAGAGGGGAGAAGGGGATGGGTGAAACAGGTGGTGGACTTAAGGAGTGCACTTCTCGTGGTGAGCACTGGGTCATGTATAGAATTGTTGAATCACTATACTGTACACCTGATATTAATGACACTGTAGATTAACTAGAATTAAAATTAAAACTCAAAAAATAATAAAATACCAATGCTACTAATAAAAAATACTCAACAGAGGGAGAGAGGAGCAAGATGGAAGAGGAGTAGAAGACCTAAATATCATCAGGTCCCAGGAGTTCAGCTAGTTAGTTATCAAACCATTCTGAACACCTACAAACTCCACAGGAGATAGAAGCAAAGAAGAGCAGCAATTCTAGGAACAGAAAATTGACCACTTTCTGGAAGGTAGGATGTGTGGAGAAATGAATCCAAAGCCATGGGACGATAAACTGCAGGGGGAAGGGCCAGCCCCCGGCAAGTGAGAGAGCCATGGAACACAAAATCAGAACTTTTAGAAATCTGCTCCACTGAGGGACATTGCTCCAGAGGCTAAGCAGGAGTAGAGTCCTTGCAGGAACAGTGTAGTCTCAGGACTCATTGAGTCGCAAAAAGACCATGGGTGTCTGAGTGCAGCAGAGCACCCAGGTATCAGAGCAGAGAAGCTGGCTGCAGATACAGAGCCAAGCAGTGGGCTCGCAGCTCAGGATTACCTTAAACCATGATCTGAGGCACAGTCAGGCCACTGCTGTTTGAGCATGACCCCACAAGTGGCAGATCTGGGGAGACACCCTCCTTCATCCTCAGGATGAGCAGCAGGGGAACATGCAGCAGGGATCTGTTGGGTTTGGAGACTCCGAATGGGGCCATGAGCCAGAGATAAAAGTGTTCAGTCATAGGCCAGGTGAGCACAGAGCACAGCCGGATACCAGGGAGATGGGAAGGATTGACTGCTTTTTTCTGACAGTGCACTAAGGCATGGGGTCCTGAGCTCTCAGCTCCTACAGGCCAAAGACTGGGAGGTGGCCATCTTCATTCCAGTCTTCCAAAGCTGTACAGAAAGCATTGAGGGAACAATAGCTTCTGAGAGTGAAATGGAGAAGATTGTTTAGCCTGGCCCCTGGCAAGGGCCAGCAAAGACATTTGAGAATCACTACAATAGGCCTCACCCCCAGAAGATTGGCAAGAACATCCACCCAAGACCAAGTTCTCTGATCAATGAGAACTGTGGAACTCCAGAGCTAGAAGAAAGCAACACATAGGAATTCATGGGTTTTTTCCCATGATTCTTTACAACTTTTCATCTTTATAGTCATATTTCATCCCTTCATCATATTTACCCTTATTTTTGTGTGTGTATATATATATATATATATATATATATATATATATATAT